>NC_133121.1:96569983-97786905 GCF_033568475.1 Henckelia pumila | reverse complement strand
AAGTTCAAAGAATTCAAGGCTGAAGTAGAAAACAAACAAGGTAGAAGTATTAAAGCACTTCGATCGGATCGAGGTGGAGAATACTTAAGTACCGAGTTTTTGAGCTATCTAAAAGAGAATGGGATTCTCTCTCACTGGACTCCTCCTATGACACCCCAGCTGAATGGTGTCTCGGAGCGTCGCAATCGAACTTTGTTGAACATGGTTCGATCTATGATGAGCTTTACTGAGCTCCCTCCTTCGTTTTGGGGCTATGCACTTGAAACGGCGGTGTTGTTGTTGAACAATGTTCACACCAAAGCAGTGAATAAAACTCCATACGAGTTATGGAATGGCAAAGCTCCTAAGTATTCGTACTTGAGGATTTGGGGATGTCCTGCTTACGTGAAGCAGACAGTGGGAGATAAGTTGGATAGTCGATCCACCTTATGTTATTTTGTAGGATATCCGAAGAATTCAATCAGATATTATTTCTATCATTCTACTGAAACAAAAGTGTTTGTTTCGAGGAATTCCACCTTCATGGAGAAGGAGTTTTTATTAGATAAGAAAGGCAAGATGATGGAACTCGAAGAAATTCGAGAAGAACCTGAGATACAAAATAACGATCCCATACCTCAAGAACCTTCAGTGGACACGCCTACATCTAGGAGATCCGAGAGGACTTCTAGACCTCCTATTCGATATGGTCTTCTTCTTGAAGGTGATCAAAGTGAACCCGACATTGGATGTGATCCAAGAAACTTCAAGGAAGCAATTTCTGATGCGGATTCGAATTTATGGCTTGATGCTATGCAGTCGGAAATAGACTCAATGCATACAAACCAAGTTTGGTCTTTAGTAGATCCTCCCGATGGAATTGTTCCAATAGGGTGTGAATGGATCTACAAGAGAAAACTTGGACCTGATGGCAAGGTACTAACCTACAAGGCACGATTGGTAGCAAAAGATTATACTCAAAGACAAGGAGTTGACTATGATGAAACCTTTTCACCAGTCGCAATGTTCAAGTTCATAAGAATTCTTATTGCCATAGCAGCATGGTATGACTATGAGATATGGAAAATGGATGTAAAGACTGCATTTCTTAATGGAAACATTAAGGAAGAAATCTATATGATGCAGCCCGAGGGATTCACATAAGCGAGCATAAGGTATGCAAGCTTCAGAGATCAATTTATGGTCTCAAACAAGCATCAAAAAGTTGGAACCAGAAATTTGATGAAACAATAAAGGACTTTAGTTTCATCAAAAACCCGGAGGAACCGTGCGTGTACAAGAAAGTAGTTAAGGATGCAGTGACGTTCTTAGTGCTTTATGTTGATGACATCCTACTGATTGGGAATGACGTAGGGATGTTGCATTCAACAAAGATATGGTTATCAGGTAGATTCTCGATGAAGGATTTGGGTGAGGCCTCCTATATTCTAGGGATACAGATCTATAGAGATAGATCTAAGAGAATGATAGGACTCACTCAAGCAACCTACATCGACACCATATTGAAAAGGTTTTCTATGGATGAGTCCAAGAGAGGACATCTACCTATGTGTCATGGAGTTTCTCTATCCAAGTCTATGTGTCCCAAGACTGACGAAGAGATAGAGAAAATGACACACATACCATATGCGTCAGCCATAGGTAGTATTATGTATGGGATGATATCTACCAGACCGGATGTAGCCTTTGCTCTGAGTGTCACGAGCAGATATCAGGCCAACACCGGTCAAATGCATTGGAAAGCTGTGAAGGATATTCTTAAGTACTTGAGAAGGACTAAGAATATATTCATGGTTTATGGAGGAAAAGAATTGAAATTGGAAGGCTATACCGACTCTAGCTTCCAAAGAGACGTGGATGACTCGAAGTTAACCTCTGGATTTGTATTCATGCTCAATGGCAGTGCTGTCTCTTGGAAGAGTTCCAAGCAGGACACCACAGCGGATTCCACCACTGAGGCAGAATACATTGCAGCATCAGCTGCTACTAAAGAGGCCGTTTGGATGAGGAATTTTGTCCAAGAGTTGGGCGTAATTCCTGAAGCTGTTGGTCCAGTTCCGGTGTACTGCGACAACACTGGTGTCGTTGCTCAGGCAAAGGAACCAAGGTCTCATCAAAGATCCAAACATGTACTGAGGAAATACCACATCATCCGGGAGATTGTGGAAAGAGGAGACATCACTGTCGAGAGAGTGGTCTCTACAGACAATATCGCTAATCCACTTACTAAGCCCTTGTCAGGACCATTGTTTGACAAACATTGCGAAGCAATGAGATTACGTAGTATGACATAGTTGGCTTTAGGGCAAGTGAGAGATTGAAAGAGTGGGTGCCCGGTTAGCCAACTTGTGGCTAAGGGCTTTTATGACTCTATGTATAAACAATCTTTGTTTAATATAATTTACATTCATTAATGGCATTTTCTTTGTCTTTCTTCATATTGTTATATTGTGATATACTATTGTTGTTTTGATAAAGACCTTGAATATACTATAGTGTAAGTAAGATGAGATAGTGAATAAAGAGAGATCACTATTATGAAACACATCTTATAGTCACTGTATATTCTAAACAGTTCATAGTCAATTGAGCCGTCCGCTAATAAGGATAAGGATCGCTCGAGATTGAGACTAGCATTTGTGATGCCAAGTACCACATTTCATTGGTAATGGACATAGAGATGTTCAAAGCATGCAAATGGATATTCATATGATGAATGATCGAACTACCCTATTCGCACTTTCCAAGTGGTTATTATTATTTGAGTGGATAAGTCCGCGGTTTTGGTTGTATACCATTAGTCCTTACTACTTGAAACATCATTGAGACTCTATATGCTAGTACTGTACTTTGACTCGTTTACCGACTCTATTGGGGTCATCAGGTGTCGGGATTGGGTACAGTTATGACACATATAGGAGTCGATACTTTGTTGTCAAGGATTCACCACATACTTGCGAGTGTGGATATCCTATGCGATCTGAGGAGATATTAGTGTGACGAATCTCTGGCCAGAGTACATGATGTGTTTTAGGTTACTCGGTTTCCTAGTAGCGCATGCGATGTCACTATTTGATCTTCAAGATGCATTGCATAGTTATCGAATCTCGAACGACTCTCGATGCACCAATGGTTGTTGATTCGATCGGGATATATGGATGAAGGGACCGTACTGTACGCTAACCAAAATCTACTGGTTCTTGCAGGCACTATCAGTAATACCTAGGGAATCATGGGGCGATGTTGCTAGGTGCTCTTACCATGATTCGATGGGTTGTTGTGAAACTGGCGTTCAGATCAATCACGATTGATACCCGGTGCAGCGAAAGTTTAAAAATTTTATTATGGAACAATTCCATAGTGTGGGTATCAACCGTTCAACGATTAAATTATAAGTGTGTGTAAAATTTAAATAACAATTATTAAATTTTACCTTCAATCTCGAATCGAGATTATTGGACTCCAACAGATTTCTCTGCTCTTGTTGTCTCTCCCTGGAACCGATGAACTCCTTCAATCAGGTCCACGAATAGAGGTTTAATCCCTCTGATAGATTGCACTAGAAAATCTATCAGAAGTTTTCTACGAAGAGAATAAACGAATTTGATTCGCTATTCCAGACTGCAATTCAAAATCACAGACCGGAATTTCTCACGCAGAGAAGGGAGGGGGCGGCCGAATTTGAGAGAGAGGAGGCTAGGGTTTTCGAAATTTTGCTCTCAAAATTATGACCACTTGTGTGTAATTTCTGTACTGCAATAACTTATTTATAATGCAGGCCACTAACAGCTTAGGGCCCATTAGTCATAAGTTGAGGCCCGACAAGCAAAGCCCGCACGTTCAGAAATTAATATAAAATTCATCGTGACTCCGATTGATGAACCGATTTCACCAATGTGCACAGAAACCATTTCTGCACATTATAAAGTCAAGATAAATTTTCCTGAATCCGAATTCAGTGGTTTCCAAAAATGTCCATCCCTATGTCATTTTAGGAAATCCTACTCCCTTACTCTTATTTAAGAAGTCCAACTTCTTTATTCATTAAATTTAACTCTTTAAATTTAACTATCTCAACGGGGATTAAAACTCCATTACACTGTGTGACCCTCAATGGTTCAGGGATACAGCTAGCCGTGGGCTCACAACTCCTTGTGACTCGGAACAACGATTTCCGACTTGCCCAACGAATCATGGTAAAGCGCCTAGCAACATCGCCCCATGATTCCCTAGGTATCACTGATAGTGCCTACAAGAACCAGTAGATTTTGGTTCGCGTACAGTACGGTCCCTTCATCCATATATCCCGATCGAATCAACAACCATTGGTATATCGAGAGTCGCTCAAGATTCGATAACTATGCAATACATCTTGAAGATCAAATTAGTGACATCGCATGTGCTACTAAGAAACCATTTCTTAAATCACATCAAGTACTCTGGCCAGAGATTCGTCACACTAATATCTCCTCAGATCGCATAGGATATCCACACTTGCAAGTATGTGGTGAATCCTTGACAACAATGCATTGACTCCTATATGTGTTGTAACTGTACCCAATCCCGACACCTGATGACCCCCATAGAGTCGGTAAACGAGTCAAAGCACAGTACTAGCATATAGAGTCTCCATGATGTTTCAAGTAGTAAGGACTAATGGTGTACAACCAAAACCGCGGACTTTATCCACTCGATAAGTGATAACCACTTGGAAAGTCCGGATAGGGTAGTTCGATTATTCATCCTATGAATATCCATTTGCATGCTTCGAACATCTCCATGTTCCCTACCAATGAAACGTGGTACTCCGCATCGCAAATGCTAGTCTCAAACTCGAGCGATCCTTATCCTTATTATCGGACGGCTCAATCGACTAGGAACAGTTTAGAACATACAGTGACTATAAGATGTATTTCATGATAGACATCCCCATGTTCTACCACATCTTACATACACTATAGTATATTCAAGGTCTTTATCAAAACAACAATAGTATATCATAATATAACAATATGAAGAAAGATAAAGTCATTGCCATTAATAAAATGTAAATTATATTAAACAAAAGATCGTTTGTACAAAGAGTCATCAAAGCCCATAGCCACAAGTTGGCTCACTGGGCACCCACTCATTCAATCTCCCACTTGCCCTATAGCCAACTAGTCATACTACGTAGACCCATTGCTTCGCGATGTTTGTCAAACAATGGTCCTGGCAAGGGCTTAGTAAGCGGATCAGCGATATTGTCTGCAGAGGCCACTCGTTCGACAGTGATGTCTCCTCTTTCCACAATCTCCCGGATTATGTGGTATTTCCTCAGTACGTGTTTGGATCTTTGATGAGACCTTGGTTCCTTTGCTTGAGCAACGGCACCCGTGTTGTCACAGTACACCGGGACTGGACCAACAACTTCAGGAATGACGCCCAACTCTTGGACGAATTCCTCATCCAAACGGCCTCTTTAGCAGCAGCTGATGCTGCAATGTATTCAGCCTCAGTGGTGGAATCCGCTGTGGTGTCCTGCTTGGAACTCTTCCAAGAGACAGCACCGCCATTGAGCATGAACACAAATCCAGAGGTTGACTTCGAGTCATCCACGTCACTTTGGAAGCTAGAGTCGGTATAGCCTTCCAATTTCAGATCTCGTCCTCCATATACCATGAACATATTCTTAGTCCTTCGTAAGTACTTAAGAATGTCCTTCACGGCTTTCCAATGCATTTGACCAGGATTAGCCTGATATCTGCTCGTGACACTCAGAGCAAATGCTACATCTGGTCTGGTAGATATCATCCCATACATGATACTACCTATAGCTGACGCATATGGTACATGTGTCATATTCTCTATCTCTTCATCAGTCTTGGGACACATAGACTTGGATAGAGAAACTCCATGACACATGGGTAGATGTCCTCTCTTGGACCCATCCATTGAAAACCGTTTCAATATGGTGTCGATGTAGGTTGATTGAGTGAGTCCTATCATTCTCTTAGATCTATCTCTATAGATCTGTATCCCAAGAATGTAGGATGCCTCACCCAAATCCTTCATCGAGAATCTACCTGATAACCATATCTTTGTTGACTGTAACATCCCTACATCATTCCCAATGAGTAGGATGTCATCAACATAAAGTACTAAGAATGTCACAGCATCCTTAACTACTTTCTTGTACACGCACGGTTCCTCCGGGTTCTTGATGAAACCAAAATCTTTTATTGTTTCATCAAATTTCTGGTTCCAACTTCTTGATGCTTGTTTTAGACCATAAATTGATCTCTGAAGCTTGCATACCTTATGCTCGCTTCCCATGGATGTGAACCCCTCTGGCTGCTTCATATAGATTTCTTCCTTAATGTCTCCATTAAGAAAAGCAGTCTTCACATCCATTTGCCATATCTCATAGTCATACCATGCAGCTATGGCAATAAGGATTCTTATGGACTTGAACATTGCAACTGGTGAAAAAGTTTCATCATAGTCAACTCCTTGTCTTTGAGTGTAACCTTTCGCCACCAATCGCGCCTTGTAGGTCAATACCTTACCATCAGGCCCAAGCTTTCTCTTGTAGATCCATTTACACCCTATTGGAACAATTCCATCAGGAGGATCTACTAAAGACCAAACTTGGTTTGTATGCATTGAATCCAATTCAGACTGCATAGCTTCAAGCCATAAATTTGAATCCGCATCAGAAATTGCTTCCTTGAAGTTTCTTGGATCACATCCAATGTCGGGTTCATCTTGATCCCCTTCAAGAAGAAGACCATATCGAACAGGAGGTCTAGAAGTCCTCTCGGATCTTCTAGGTTCAGGCGTGTCTAGTAATGGTTCCTGAGGCGTAGGATCGTTATTTTGTATTTCGGGTTCTTCTCGAATTTCTTCGAGTTCCATCATCTCGCCTTTCTTATCCAATAAGAACTCCTTCTCCAAGAAGGTGGCATTCCTAGAAACAAACACCTTTGTTTCAGTAGGATAATAGAAATAATATCCGATTGAATTCTTCGGATACCCTACAAAATAACATAAGCTGGATCGACTATCCAACTTATCTCCCACTGTCCGCTTCACGTAAGCAGGACATCCCCAAATCCTCAAGTACGAATACTTAGGAGCTTTGCCATTCCATAACTCGTATGGTGTTTTGTCCACTGCTTTAGTGTGGACGTTGTTCAACAACAATACCGCCGTTTCAAGCGCATAGCCCCAAAACGAAGGTGGAAGCTCAGTGAAGCTCATCATAGATCGAACCATGTCCAACAAAGTTCGATTACGACGCTCCGATACACCATTCAGCTGTGGTGTCATAGGAGGAGTCCACTGAGAGAGAATCCCATTCTCTTTTAGATAGTCCAAAAACTCGGTACTTAAGTATTCTCCACCTCGATCCGATCGAAGTGCTTTAATACTTTTACCTAGCTTGTTTTCTACTTCAGCCTTGAATTCTTTGAACTTTTCAAATGCTTCAGACTTATATTTCATTAAATATAAATACCCATACCTTGAATAATCGTCAGTAAAGGTAATGAAGTAGGTGTGGCCATATTGAGTCCCAACTCTAAATGGTCCACAAACATCTGTATGGATCAAATCCAACAGATTTTGACTACGCTCAGGCTTCCCCTTAAAAGGAGATTTAGTCATTTTCCCTTTTAGACAGGATTCACAAGTAGGTAGAGAGTTAATATCAGACATATCAAACATGCCCTCTCCCACTAGCTTGTTCATCCTCCTTGAGGAAATATGACCTAGCCTAGCATGCCAAAGGTTCGCCGGGTTTTGACTATCGATTTTCCTTTTGTTTGTTGTCGCGGTTTATCAATATAATTTATTGGAACGTCTTTTAGTTTTAAGTTGTATAGATCGTTTTCAAGTTGTCCATTTCCAATCAAACATTCATTCTTGTAAATATTGCAAATCCCATTCACAAAATTGCAAGAATAACCATCTCTATCTAGCATAGAAACAGAAATAATGTTTTTAATTAAATCCGGAACAAATAAAACATCTCTTAAAAATAACTTAAAACCATTCTGCAAAATTAAACAAACATCTCCAATGGCTGTAGCTTCAACTCTGGAACCATTCCCGAGCCTCAGCTGGGTCCACCCATTCTAAGCCTGCGACTTCTTGTCATCACCTGCAAATCATTGCAAATGTGAGATCCACATCCGGTATCCAATACCCAAGAAGTAGTATTAAGTGAAATGTTTATTTTAATATAGAACATACCCTTTGCAGTTCCCAACTGCTCTAGATATTCCTTGCAGTTGCGCTTCCAATGACCGGGCTTCTTGCAGTAATGGCAAACATCCTTGGATTTTCCATTGTTTGAAGCCTTTGTCTTGTGCTTCTTCTCGGGCTCGACTTTCTTGGGTGGGGCAGAACGTTTCTTGCCCTTCGTACTTGGCCCCTTCTTAGTAGAAGATGAGGAGCCCACCAAGAAAGCTGGTTTATCCTTCTTTAGTGTGGATTCATATGTCACAAGCATATTGACCATCTCTTCAAGGGTGGCCTCTATCTTGTTCATATTAAAATTTACCACAAATCCGTCAAACGAAGAAGGAAGAGACAGAAGCAGTAAATCCACGTTGAGTTCATGCTCCAACACCAAATCAAGGGTCGCTAACTTTTGTATGAGCCAAATCACTCGTACCCCATGATCACGGACCGAAGTCCCTTCACGCATGCGACACGTCATTAGCTCCTTAACAGTAGCGAACCTTTCAGCCCTCGATTGAGCCCCAAAAAGTTCCTTGAGTTGAGCGTGAATGTCAGCAGCATTCACGGTGTCCTCAAATCGCCTCTGGAGTTCATCAGACATCGAGGCTTGCATATAGCATTTGGTCTTGATGTCATGGTCCCACCATGCATCAAGTTTGGCCAATTCCTCCGGACTTACGTCAGCTGGTGCTTCCTTCGGAGGTGATTTCTCTAACACGTAGAG
Source organism: Henckelia pumila (assembly GCF_033568475.1). Lineage (NCBI taxonomy): Eukaryota > Viridiplantae > Streptophyta > Magnoliopsida > Lamiales > Gesneriaceae > Henckelia > Henckelia pumila. The sequence goes on along the minus strand of NC_133121.1, from coordinate 97,777,955 downwards.
CATCTTCTCCGAAGTCAAGACAATCTTCAACTTCCGGAACCATTCCGTATAGTTTGCGCCAGTTAACTTGTTTTGTTCGAGGATCGAGAATAATGGATTACGCGAATTCATTGTATGAAATACTGAAAAGAATAACAGACATATATCAATGATTGTTTAAGCAATTTACTAAGACATAAAATAGGCGATTTTAATTTTATGAATCTCACTCCCACTATTTTAACGATTTCACTACCCTCTAGTGAAAACGGGAAACCTTTTCCTTAGTGAGAACATGGAGTCCAATTGACAAACTTATGGTCCCGAATAATATCAGCCAACCATAATTCTCAAAAAGTAGAGCCCAATTGCTTCCAAAGCAACCCCCATGTGTTTACCTCATGTCCAATAAGGGCCCAATAATATGACGCCGTTTAAAGTGACATGTCAAGATGACCCATCAATATTAAGTTGTGATGGACGGTCGCCATGTGGATCCCCCAATAATATGAGCCGATCCCATGGGAGTTCCACCCAACTTACAACATGTGTCGATCCAATGTACAGCTTTCCGACGGACGGGCCCCCCAATAATATGAGCCGGACCGTATCCGCGGGTAGCATCACATACATTGACCGTTGATGGAAGGTAGGAACATTTAAACAAATTTAAATTTCCTTTATTTATCTTGATATCAATTTTAAATCATATTTAAAATGAGGGATTTTTAATTATAAAAATTTGTCTCATCAATTTCAAATTATTGCATGCTTGCCGGATTCACGCAATTATGTCTAAAACATGCATACAATCATAATATCATATATTATATAGGATGATCGATTCCATTTCTAATTGACCCGTGGTTGCCAATCACGAGTCTTAGTCCAATCCTAGGTAATATGCAGTATGCAATGCAATCCTATTACATGTGCTTCCAATTTACATTTCTTCTGTCTTTATTGTCTGCTGGGCCCACCATCTTCAAATCTTGATCTCCCACTAAATCTAATGTATTTACAATAAATAACAATGACAAGTAGGGGATACATTTTTAGGGGGTGGGAACGGGCCATAAACCAAGCCCACTTTTATTACATATGACATTCATACTGGGCCATAAACCAGGCCCATTAATAAAACCAACAACAATAAAAGAAATGTAAATTCCTAACATACACCTACAAAATTGGTCATGGCAATCGATCATCCTTATCCAATAACATTTAATTCAAAATTAATTTATTGGATAACATGCAGTGGCAATTCAAATTTAAACAGGATAAAATCTCATTTTACATATAAAATCATATTTTATCTCTTTATCAAATAAAATCATATTTTATCTACAAAATCCAATTTTATGGATAAAATCATATTTTACTCAATATATTCATAAGATCAAATCTTATCATCAATTGTACCAAAAATAATTGATTTCAAAATTCAATTTAAGGATAAAATATTAAAATTTTCCAAAAATTCAAATTTATCCAAAAATCAATTTTAAAGTTTACGGACTCGAACAATTCGATCCGAAATCTCGTGAACCAATCAAAAACAATTTTTGACCGGACCAAAAATAAAATTTTAACACATTAAAATTAATTTTAAATAAAAATTTAATTTTTCCCGCGGGCCGCCCGGGACACTCCCGGGCCGGCCCGCACCCGTGGGCGCGGTCCGGGGCAGCCCGGCTGCCCCTTTAGGGCAGCAACAGTTGCTGCCCTGGCGGCGCCTGGCGCCGCCCCTGGGCGGCGCCGTGTGCCGCCCTGGGCGGTGCCGAGCGTCGCCCATGGGCGGTGCCGAGCGTCGCCCATGGGCGGCGCCGTGCGCCGCTCTGGGCAGCGCCCGGCGCTGCGCTGGGCAGCGCCGAGCGCTGCCCTGGCGGCGCTGAGCGCCGCCCCTGGGCGACGCCGTGCGTCGCCGTGGGCGGCGCCGTGCGCCGCCCGGGGCAGCAACAATTGATGCCCCACCGGGCAGCGATCCAATCGCTGCCCGGGTTTTGCCCCGAAAAATTTTTTTATTTAAAAAATATTTATTTTGTTTCAAAAACCGAGACTCAAAAATTTTTGTACAATCGATTAATTTAATCGTTTGATCTGAGCAACCTGGCTCTGATACCACTGTTGTGAAACTGGCGTTCAGATCAATCACGATTGATACCCGGTGCAACGGAAGTTTAAAAATTTTATTATGGAACAATTCCATAGTGTGGGTATCAACCGTTCAACGATTAAATTATAAGTGTGTGTAAAATTTAAATAACAATTATTAAATTTTACCTTCAATCTCGAATCGAGATTATTGGACTCCAACAGATTTCTCTGCTCTTGTTGTCTCTCCCTGGAACCGATGAACTCCTTCAATCAGGTCCACGAATAGAGGTTTAATCCCTCTGATAGATTGCACTAGAAAATCTATCAGAAGTTTTCTACGAAGAGAATAAACGAATTTGATTCGCTATTCCAGACTGCAATTCAAAATCACAGACCGGAATTTCTCACGCAGAGAAGGGAGGGGGCGGCCGAATTTGAGAGAGAGGAGGCTAGGGTTTTCGAAATTTTGCTCTCAAAATTATGACCACTTGTGTGTAATTTCTGTACTGCAATAACTTATTTATAATGCAGGCCACTAACAGCTTAGGGCCCATTAGTCATAAGTTGAGGCCCGACAAGCAAAGCCCGCACGTTCAGAAATTAATATAAAATTCATCGTGACTCCGATTGATGAACCGATTTCACCAATGTGCACAGAAACCATTTCTGCACATTATAAAGTCAAGATAAATTTTCCTGAATCCGAATTCAGTGGTTTCCAAAAATGTCCATCCCTATGTCATTTTAGGAAATCCTACTCCCTTACTCTTATTTAAGAAGTCCAACTTCTTTATTCATTAAATTTAACTCTTTAAATTTAACTATCTCAACGGGGATTAAAACTCCATTACACTGTGTGACCCTCAATGGTTCAGGGATACAGCTAGCCGTGGGCTCACAACTCCTTGTGACTCGGAACAACGATTTCCGACTTGCCCAACGAATCATGGTAAAGCGCCTAGCAACATCGCCCCATGATTCCCTAGGTATCACTGATAGTGCCTACAAGAACCAGTAGATTTTGGTTCGCGTACAGTACGGTCCCTTTATCCATATATCCCGATCGAATCAACAACCATTGGTATATCGAGAGTCGCTCAAGATTCGATAACTATGCAATACATCTTGAAGATCAAATTAGTGACATCGCATGTGCTACTAAGAAACCATTTCTTAAATCACATCAAGTACTCTGGCCAGAGATTCGTCACACTAATATCTCCTCAGATCGCATAGGATATCCACACTCGCAAGTATGTGGTGAATCCTTGACAACAATGCATTGACTCCTATATGTGTTGTAACTGTACCCAATCCCGACACCTGATGACCCCCATAGAGTCGGTAAACGAGTCAAAGCACAGTACTAGCATATAGAGTCTCCATGATGTTTCAAGTAGTAAGGACTAATGGTGTACAACCAAAATCACGGACTTTATCCACTCGATAAGTGATAACCACTTGGAAAGTCCGGATAGGGTAGTTCGATTATTCATCCTATGAATATCCATTTGCATGCTTTGAACATCTCCATGTTCCCTACCAATGAAACGTGGTACTCCGCATCGCAAATGCTAGTCTCAAACTCGAGCGATCCTTATCCTTATTATCGGACGGCTCAATCGACTAGGAACAGTTTAGAACATACAGTGACTATAAGATGTATTTCATGATAGACATCCCCATGTTCTACCACATCTTACATACACTATAGTATATTCAAGGTCTTTATCAAAACAACAATAGTATATCATAATATAACAATATGAAGAAAGATAAAGTCATTGCCATTAATAAAATGTAAATTATATTAAACAAAAGATCGTTTGTACAAAGAGTCATCAAAGCCCATAGCCACAAGTTGGCTCACTGGGCACCCACTCTTTCATGGGTAAGTCGGAAATTTTTGTTCCAAGTCACAAGGAGTTGTGAGCCCACGGTTAGCTGTATCCCTGAACCATTGAGGGTCACACAAGTAATGGATTAATAAACCCCGTTGAGATAGTTAAATTTAAAGAGTTAAATTTAATGAAAGAGAAGTTGGACTTCTTAACTAAAGGGAGTGGAATTTCCTAAAATGACATATGAATTGGCATTTTTGGAAATCACTGAATTCGGATTCAGAAAAATTATCTTGACTTTAAAAGATGCAGAAATGGTTTCTGTGCACATTGGTGAAATCAGTTTATCAATCGGAGTCATGATGAATTTTAAATTAATTTCTATAATAACAGGCTTGGCTTGTTGGGCTTAAGTTATGGATTATGGGCCCTAAGGAGTTAAAGTCCTAATATAATTATAACTTAATCTGAGTTCTTTTATTGTGCCCAACTCTATATACCCAACTCCATGCCCACCATGTACAATATGTGATAAGTCAACTCATCAATTGTGTTGGTCAACTCACATATTGTACATGGTGGGCATGGAGTTGGGCATATGAGTTGGGCACCATAAAAGAACTCAACTTAATCTAGTCTAGAAATTATCTATAAATATAGGTGTAGTGTTCGAAAATTAGAGGTATTCCATCCTTGAAATTTTCGAAAATCACTTATAATATTCTAAGGGAATTTTCGAAATTCTCTTCTCCTTTTTGAGATAATTCAGGCTGTGATTTTTGTGAAAAATTACATTCTGAATTGACAGATCAAATTTGTTTATTCTCTTCGACAAACATCTGATTGATTTCTAGTGCAATCAATCAGAATGTTTTAGTTTTTCTGTTCATGGACCTAATTCCGGAGATTGATCGAGCAAGTCATCGGTTCCCGGGATTTACAAGAAGAGCAGATTAAATTCTGTTGGAGTCCATAATCAAGCCTTAGCTTGAAGAGGTAAAAATATTTAATTGTGAATTTATATTTTTACTTGCAAGATTTTAATCGTTTGGATTTGATACCCACGATATGGAATCGTTCCATATCGAAAAAATAAAATTTTTAAACTTTCGCTGCTCCGGGTATCACAACCGTGTGATCAGAGAACGCATGTTCCAACAAATTCATGATATTTGAATCTATGTGGACGTCCAAACCATAGAGTTGTATTTCATTCTGATAGATATTATTCCTCTTCAAGTAAGCCAAGGGAAATTCATGAATCTCTGTGGATGACCAACTGATGGGGTTGTCATCTACATACACCACGGCAGTGGAAGCCACCAACACTGCCACACCACTCAAAAAACTAACAAATTCAGCAGCAGATCCACCACCAGAAGGTCCAGAGCCATGACCCCCTTGGTCATTCTCCCCATCGCCTTGGCCACCAGCGAAACCTCTGTCATTCTCCCCATCGCCCATGCTTGAGGATGAGGTTTGACCCCTTTGGCCATTCTCCCCATCGCCTTGGCCACCACCGAAACCTCTGTCATTTTCCCCATCACCCATGCTGGAGGATGATCCTTGACCACCTTGGTCATTCTCCCCATGGCCTTGTCCATTTTATTTCTCACCACTGCCTTGAGCATTCTTCATTGGAGACAACAAGAAATAAAATTGAAATAAAATACAGCAAAGTGGAAAGAAATCATTGGAGCGTCTTTTGTTAGTATTTTTTGTGGGTTTTGACTTTTGAGTATCAATTGGAAGAAACGTTAGGTATTTGCGGAGAAACAGACACTCGTATATAAAAAGTTTTGAGACGGTTTCATTGGTCAATTTTATGAGATATATGTTGATCAACCCAAAAATATTAATGTTTAGCCCAAATTGAATTTGGAGCTGGCTTGTTGGAAATTCAGGTACCTAAGATTTCTTCCAATTGATACTCAAAAGTCAAAACCCACAAAAAATACCAAGAAACGACGCTCCAACGATTTCTTCCCACTTTGCTGTATTTCATTTTAATTTTATTTCTTGTTGTCTCCAATGAAGAATGCCCAAGGCAGTGGTGAGAAAGGCAATGGACAAGGCCATGAGGAGAATGGCCAAGGTGTTCAAGGCTCATCCTCAAGAATGGACAATGGGGAGAATGACAGAGGTTTTGGTGGTGTCAAAGGCGATGGGGAGAATGGCCAAGGGGATCAAGGCTCATCCTCAATCATAGGCGATGAGGAGAATGACAGAGGTTTCGGTGGTGGCCAAGGCGATGGGGAGAATTACCAAGGTGGTCAAGGCTCATCTTCAAGCATAGGCGATGAGAGAATGGCAGAGGTTTTGCTGATGGCCAAGGCGCTGGGGAGAATGACCAAGGGAGTCATGGCTCTGACCCTTCTTGTGGTGGTTTTGCTGCTGAATTTGTTAGTTTTTTAGTGGTGTGTTAGTGTTGGTACTTCCGCTGCCCGATGCCGTAGTGTAAGCAGCGTTGAAAGTTGTTCATGCTCTGGAAGAGGGGAAAATTTTAGGGTTTCCAGTTCAAGTCAACCTGGGGAAATTCATGATATTTGAATCTATGTGGACGTCCAAACCATAGGGTTGTATTTCATTCTGATAGATATTATTCCTCTTCATGTAAGCTAGGGGAAATTCATGAATCTATGTGGACGACCAACTGATAGGGTTGTCATCTACATACACCACGGCAGTGGAAGCCACCAACACTGCAACACTACTCAAAATCTAACAAATTCAGCAGCAGATCCATCACCAGAAGGTCCAGAGCCATGACCCCCCTTGGACATTCTCCCCATCGCCTTGGCCACCAGTGAAACCTCTGCCATTCTCCCCAGCACCCATGCTTGAGGATGAGGTTTGACCCCTTTGGCCATTCTCCCCATCGCCTTGGCCACCACCGAAACCTCGATCATTATCTCCATCTCCCATGCTTGAGCATGATCTTTGACCACCTTGGCCATTCTCCCCATGGCCTTGTCATTGTCTTTCTCACCACTGCCTTGGGCATTCTTCATTGGAGACAACAAGAAATAAAATTGAAATGAAATACAGCAAAGTGGGAAGAAATCATTGGAGCGTCGTTTCTTAGTGTTTTTTGTGGGTTTTGACTTTTGAGTATCAATTGGAAGAAATGTTAGGTATTTGCGGAGAAACAGACACTCATATATAAAAACTTTTAAGATGGTTTCATTGGTCAATTCTATGAGATATATGTTGATCAACCCAAAAATATTAATGTTTAGCCCAAATTGAATTTGGAGCTGGCTTGTTGGAAATTCAGGTACCTAACATGTAGCGACCCGACCCGCATCCACTACCTAATCAAAGTTAAGAGCATAATTAAGCATGCATTAAATCAAATTGCTGCGGAAGACTAAATACAAGTAGACCGGCAGAATACAACCGGCTAATCAAACTTGATTTATACAACCCAATCGAATTACTTTAAATAAAACCTACAGCTAATCCTGCTGTCTTCAAGGTCACTGGCTACTCCAGGCTCCTAGTGCTCAATCCTGCACCTATACCTGCCCCATCGAATAGGGTATCCAGATACACAGAAAATACTGGACGTGAGCTCTAAGCTCAATACGAAAGCACGGATAAACATACAAATATGATGCATGCAAATGACCGGGTATCCATATCTGGGATAACTGTATACAAACTGCTCAAACTGGAACCTGGGATATAAGCTCGTCACATCGGGATAGCTAACCACTGTGTGCGACCACTCATTCCCGAATCCCGAACGCGGACCGCGGAGTCCTCGAGGTATCAGTACCTAAGGGTACTCGATATCAAACGTCCTAACAGGGCTGAGCAACCCTAACTGGCTCATCTCGAAAGATATACAGATGTACAGGCACAAGATGATATGCACATGCCGCATAACAATAATAACATGCAAACACATAAATGCAACATATAAGCATGCATATCCGCTGGCAATCTCAGTCAGTACTTACGTACCTTTCTAAGGCAGTCCTAGTAGTTCCACTCTAGGTTCCAAGCCTATCATCAAGTCTACAATGCAAATACCCATGCATCATTCAATAAGCGCTAAAAGACTTAACTAAGCTATTGCATACTCCTAAATAATTAAAGGAGACCATAGCTATACCTGCGTCCGTCGTCAGCCCACTGATGGCGACTATCCCGCAACTAGGGCACTCCCCTGCCGCGAATTCACAGCCTCGAACACGGCTCTACAACACGAGCGCTGCTCCGCTACTATGTCAGACACTGTCTGACTATACTAAAATATGTTTCCTACTCCAACTCTAAAATAAGAGTACCCAAAGCCCTAAAATAGAGCCACGAGGGCGAAGGAAAGGAACTCGGAATTGGCAAGAAATGAATGCCTCGGACCTTATATTTATAGGCATCGATCGGAACCTCCGAACCTCGATCGGAACTTCCGATCCTTGATCGGAACGTCCGATCCTGCCATCGGAGCTTCCGAACATCCTTATCTGCCGCATGTCAAAATCTCACTGGTTGACTTCGGATAGGGCGATCGGAGCTTCCGATCCCGATCGGAGTTTCCGATCCTGCCACACGTCATGCATGACGTAATATCGATCGGAGTTTCCGATCCTGATCGGAGCTTCCGATCTCACCTTCGGAGCTTCCGATCCTTCAGATACCAAATTGGTTTAATTAACATAATTAATCTCTTAATTACCAATTTCGGTTACGGGGTACTACATTCTCCCCCACTTAAGATATTTCGTCCTCGAAAATAGATCTTAAGTACCGAATGCAATATGAGGTACAGAAACATTCCTTATTCAAATCAAACGTTACAACCGAATACAACTCAAAACTGAAATCAAAACAACTCAGGATGGTCTTCACGCGTCCTTTCTTCAAGCTCCCAAGTAGCTTCCTCAGTGCCTCGGCGCTTTCACTGAACTAAAACCAAAGGAATGACTTTGTTCCGTAAAACCTTATCCTTATAATCTAGGATACGAATAGGTTTCTTTGCATAGGTCAAATCCTTGCTCACTTGAACCTCAGACCGCTGCAGAATATGAGACTCATCCGCCACATACCGTCGCAACAGTGATACGTGGAACACGTCGTGAATACTGGAAAGATGCGGTGGCAAAGCTAGTCGATAAGCGAAATCGCCAATGTTCTCCAAGATCTCAAACGGACCGATAAACCTGGAAGACAACTTGCCTTTAAGACTAAATCTGAGAATCTTACGAAAAAGTGACATTCTCAGAAATACTGTCTCCCCCACTTCTTTCTAGAAGAATGGAGTATGACAAGTCGCCCGTACAACGCCTCAACAGGTGTCCTCCCAATGCTACGATGGTACCTATTGTTGTACGCGAACTTAATCAATGACAACTAATCTGGCTATACTGAACCAAAAATCCATAGTACACGCCCAAAACATGTCCTCCAAGGTATGGATAGCGCTCTCCATCTGACTATCTGTCTCTGGATGATATTCAGTATTTAAACTGAAAGCAGTGCTCGTAGCACGCTGGACACTCCCCCAGAATATGGAGGTAAACCTGGGTCTCGATCGCTGACAATGCCCACCGGCTTCCATGAAGTAGAACGATCTTTTGGATGTATAACCGAGCCTTACGATCAATAGAGTGCTCTCGACTGCTCTTCGAATGCTCACTGTTCCTACGAACCTTAGCAGTGATAGTTCCTCGTCAAGTATACCACTTGATACCGACTATCCCTCTTGCTAGAATCAGTTCGTACTAACGAGAAGACCAGATACAACCAATCCCAAAAGTTCCTAGCATCGACAGACTTACATTCCGTACTTATTTTCTTCGATGCTGACTAATATTCTCAAATAATGTCACCGCTATAATGCTGAACACATAGATGGGACCGCAACATCTACAACATTAGTAGTCTAGATTAAAGATCACCACTATCTCGTCACTCGAGATATCAATTGAATTCACAACACTAGTTATCCAACCATAGATAACAATCCCAAGTCACACTTGACTTGATACCAAGATGAACAAAACTAGTTCACCTCAACCCTTCACGCAATCCATGACACATGCGGTAAACCAACGAATTTACCCGATAGATCTCGGTCGATCCCAACACCTCAATGGCATAGCACATCAGAACGTACTGGGAAATCACCGACAACAATCTCACTAGACTCTGAACACAGTCTCAGCTGTCGTATCATCCCACGAACAAACAACTGATATCGGCCTGCTAATGCTCATTGAATTCCGCAACACTCGTCGAATCACAATTTAACGAAAATCCTCCGAGAAAACTGCTGGAAATGCCTAAACAAGTATTCGGCTAACAGTTCCCAAAACTGTAATCCAATAGCATGGAACAATTCTATTTCCAAAACTGGGTCAACCATTGCTAATACCAAGCAATGTTTAGATCAATTACGTCTTCTCTTACCATTGATAACTTTACCCGAGTTATCGAACTAGCCATGACTTACCAAAGTCAAAACATGCAATCACCTCCCGTGATTTATCGAACTTGAAAGTCCAAACGACTGCACTCCAAAAATCTCAACCACCCGAGAATCCTGAATGCAAATAATTTTCTTACTGTTCCGAGACATTTACTTAAAGGATCCAAACTCATAAGCACGACGGCTTATAGTATCGTCCCAAGTATCTCTCGGTTCATGATATCTTAATTACTGATCTGCTCAACCAATCGACCTCGTCGATAAGTTGTGACTATCACACAAATTTTCAGTACCAACCAAATTATGGCAACCATCCGCCAGGTCTTGGTCATTTGAAATCTCACATGGCTCGATCAATAATCATGATCTCACGGCCATACGTCCGCATATCCCCAAATACTTGGAATCAAAAGAATCACAGCTGATTCAACTCACCTATCTCTGACAAAGTCAGACAATAGCTATTAGTAGTCTCCAGTACCAATCTTGCATCGATACTGACTCACTACCAACTATCGCGAAACTTGCTCCTGATAACTATATCTTTTGCTAAGACTGCAACAAATCGAGACTGAGGTTACTTGTCGCGGTGTCCCACCTGAAATCACCACCAAGTGTACACTGGCATAAATCATGCTATCTTCACGCCTCAAATAGTCATGTACAATCCTTAGCATCGGATATAATCTATCACTGAAGTAAACCATTAATGCTGAAAACTTACTCATCTCCGAGTCAAATGTTTCAGGAATTTCACAAACCAAAACTCCTGGATAGCCCCTATCACAAGAGCATCCAAACCCCGACTAGATCCACTAGTCTAGCAGTATCCAATAGACTAAAACTATCTGTTCAGAGTACGTACTCGTCAAGGAAAATCCCTCCAAGACTGGTCCTTGTGACAAAACTGCAAACCAATATCTCTGACGACAGTCAGACGATATCTAAACCGCTGACACCTAACCAGGCATCCAATCCAATGTCATACCCCGTCGTGACTGTTACCAAAACTTTAGACTAAGTAGCCTTCCCACCGCCAAATCCTGAAGCACGAAGGCTTCCAGGAATTCTTCGAAGTACGAAAGACTCCCAGAGTAACACTGGCATAGGGTCGCGCTCCATCATGTCTAGTCATGGTCCTAGTCCACAACTCTCAGCATATACCCGACTTGGTATCCCGATGAAATCCCATCATCACGAAGTCTCAACCTATGCAGGTCAATCAGACTACTGTCCTAAGGAAACAACTTAGAACAAAAACTCAAAATTCCAAACAAAGATCGATATTTCCATGCTCCCAGATGAATTACCTCATCAATGGCACTAACTCAGTCAAACGACTAATTAGGTCAGCCTTAGGAAGACACCTAGACTAACCCCATGTCAATCCGTTACCGTTGACTTACTCAAAATCCATGAGCTATCCTAGTTGATTAGTCAACTAATTCCAAGCCAAACTCAGTAACATTACTTGTAATCAAACACGAATCTTTGAATAAGTAAAACATGTATCATTACTTCAAGTTATGTACAATTTCCTTTATTACAATCTCATGTAATACATACAGTATTCAAAATACAACAAAATGTACATCCAATAACTTGAACTGATACAACCAATTTCTGATGATTCATTACAACTGAAATACTGTTTACAAATACATCAATACAGTATTTAAAATCGTCGAACTTGTCTTCACTCCTTGAGCATGAAGCTTCCAATCGACACACGCCTCGATACAAGCATACTTCTGTCCAAGTCTCTCTACATGTCCTCCAGTGAAGAACTCCGGAGAAATGGCACGTGATAGCTAACCAGCTATGCTCTGCGTCAGTGCATGTCAGTCGACTTCTTCTGCTCACGATCTACCATCAGTGTTCTTCTTGTATCTAAATCATGCTTTTGAACATGAAGTATTCCGTATGCCTACCAAAAGCATCGATACAAGCATACCGGCAAAACCATGTTCTGCATGAGGTTAAAGACCTCATTCTCGAAACCTGTCATGTTTTAGGCACTCGAGGCATTCTCTGGTGAAGGTCTATCTGACAATCTCTCCAACTACGAGTGGAGAATCTTCAAGGACTGGAACCAAATGGATTACTAAACACCATTCGTTCCAAAAAGCCCTCAGAGGTATCTGACGCGATATAACCGATCTTCTCTTCCAGTCTTCCCTGGCTGGAATCCATATGTTCTTCGATCAACATCCCAATGCATCAAATGATGAACCGTCCACAGTAGTCAGTCTATCTATCGATATGCTACTACTGGTGTTCTCATCACTGTTGCATTCCTTATAGTAAAAACTTCTGCCGCAAACCTTGGCAATGAAGAACCAAATCTTCTTTCGCTAGCCTCAATCAATCCTACAAGGATAATCAAGAAGTCTTATTATCAATTTCCTAAGTCCCTTGCATGCAGTGCTCTGATACCATAAATGTAGCGACCCGACCCGGATCCACTACCTAATCAGAGTTAAGAGCATAATTAAGCATGCATTAAATCAAATTGCTGCGGAAGACTAAATACAAATAGACCGGCAGAATACAACCGGCTAATCAAACTTGATTTATACAACCCAATCGAATTACTTTAAATAAAACCTACAACTAATCCTGCTGTCTTCAAGGTCACTGGCTACTCCAGGCTCCTAGTGCTCAATCCTGCACCTATACCTGCCCCATCGAATAGGGTATCCAGATACACAGAAAATACTGGATGTGAGCTCTAAGCTCAATACGAAAGCACGGATAAACATACAAATATGATGCATGCAAATGACCGGGTATCCATATCTGGGATAACTGTATACAAACTGCTCAAACTGGCGCCTGGGATATAAGCTCGTCACATCGGGGTAGCTAACCACTGTGTGCGACCACTCATTCCCGAATCCCGAACGCGGACCGCGGAGTCCTCGAGGTATCAGTACCTAAGGGTACTCGATATCAAACGTCCTAACAGGGCTGAGCAACCCTAACTGGCTCATCTCGAAAGATATACAGATGTACAGGCACAAGATGATATGCACATGCCGCATAACAATAATAACATGCAAACACATAAATGAAACATATAAGCATGCATATCCGCTGGCAATCTCAGTCAGTACTTACGTACCTTTCTAAGGCAGTCCTAGTAGTTCCACTCTAGGTTCCAAGCCTATCATCAAGTCTACAATGCAAATACCCATGCATCATTCAATAAGGGCTAAAAGCCTTATATAAGCTATAGCATACTCCTAAATAATTAAAGGAGACCATAGCTATACCTGCGTCCGTCGTCAGCCCACTGATGGCGACTATCCCGCAACTAGGGCACTCCCCTGCCGCGAATTCACAGCCTCGAACACGGCTCTACAACACGAGCGCTGCTCCGCTACTATGTCAGACACTGTCTGACTATACTAAAATATGTTCCCTACTCCAACTCTAAAATAAGAGTACCCAAAGCCCTAAAATAGAGCCACGAAGTCGAAGGAAAGGAACTCGGAATTGGCAAGAAATGAATGCCTCGGACCTTATATTTATAGGCATCGATCGGAACCTCCGAACCTCGATCGGAACTTCCGATCCTTGTTTGGAACGTCCGATCCTGCCATCGGAGCTTCCGAACATCCTTATCTGCCACATGTCAAAATCTCACTGGTTGACTTCGGATAGGGCGATCGGAGCTTCCGATCCCGATCGGAGTTTCCGATCCTGCCACACGTCATGCATGACGTAATATCGATCGGAGTTTCCGATCCTGATCGGAGCTTCCGATCTCAACTTCGGAGCTTCCGATCCTTCAGATACCAAATTGGTTTAATTAACATAATTAATCTCTTAATTACCAATTTCGGTTACGGGGTACTACATAACATTTCTTCCAATTGATACTCAAAAGTCAAAACCCACAAAAAATACTAAGAAACGATGCTCCAACGATTTCCTCCCACTTTGATGTATTTCATTTCAATTTTATTTCCTGTTGTCTCAAATGAAGAATGCCCAAGGCAGTGGTGAGAAAGTCCATGGACAAGGCCATGGAGAGAATGGTCAAGGTGGTCAAGGCTCTTCCTCAAACATGGGCGATGGGGAGAATGACAGAGGTTTTGGTGGTGGCCAAGGAGATGGGGAGAATGGCCAAGGGGATCAAAGCTCATCCTCAATCATGGGCGATGGGAAAAATGACAGAGGTTTCGGTGGTGGACAAGGCGATGGGGAGAATGGCCAAGGTGGTCAAGGCTCATCCTCAAGCATAGACGATGAGAGAATGGCTGAGATTTTGCTGGTGGCCAAAGCGAAGGGGAGAATGTCCAAGGGAGTCATGGCTCTGGCCCTTCTGGTGGTGGTTCTTCTGCTGAATTTGTTTGAGTGGTGTGATAGTGTTGGTACTTTTGCTGTCCGCTGCCGTAGTGTACGCAGCGTTGAAAGTTGTTCATGCTCTGGAAGAGTGGAAATTTAGGGTTTCCTGTTCAAACCAGCCTAGGGAAATTCATGATATTTGAATCTCTGTGGACGTTCAAACCATAGGGTTGTATTTCATTCTGATAGATACTATTCTTCTTCAAGTAAGCCAGGGGAAATTCACGAATCTCTGTGGACGACCAACTGATAGGGTTGTCATCTACATACACCACGGCAGTGGAAGCCACCAACACTGCCACATTACTCAAAAAACTAACAAATTCAGCAGCAGATCCACCACCAGAAGGTCCAGAGCCATGACCCCCTTGGCCATTCTCCCCATCGCCTTGGCCACCAGCAAAACCTCTGCCATTCTCCCCATCGCCCATGCTTGAGGATGAGCCTTGACCCCTTTGTCCATTCTCCCCATCGCCTTGGCCACCATCGAAACCTCCGTCATTCTCCCCATCGCCCATTCTTGAGGATGATCCTTGATCACCTTGGTCATTCTCCTCATGGCCTTGTCCATTGCCTTTCTCACCACTGCCTTGAGCATTCTTCATTGGAGACAACAAGAAATAAAATTGAAATGAAATACAACAAAGTAGGAAGAAATCGTTGGAGCGTCGTTTCTTAGTATTTTTTGTGGGTTTTGACTTTTGAGTATCAATTGGAAGAAATGTTAGGTATTTGCGGAGAAACAGACACTCATATATAAAAAGTTTTGAGACGGTTTCATTGGTCAATTTTATGAGATATATGTTGATAAACCCAAAAATATTAATGTTTAGCCCAAATTGAATTTGGAGTTGTCTTGTTGGAAATTCAGGTATCTAACATTTCTTCCAATTGAAATACAGGAAAGTGGGAAGAAATCTGAATTTTTGGTGTTTATTCATGTTTGATGTATTTTGGTTTCAAAAATATTGAGGATAAGTCGTTTTACGGGTCCTTTGTCGTGTTTTGAAGTCTATTCTTTGATAGATATCGAATAGTAGGCGTGTGAGTACGTACAAAAGGTTTTAGAAGCAAAAAAAAAGTAAAGAAACCCCTGTCAAAGCTGGCTGAAATTTCAGGTAAGCACGTTTCGAGTTGGGGCACACAAAACTGCATGCCCTAGCGCGACCTTTCGGTCTAGGGCATGCAGAAATGCACGCCCTAGCGTGTGGAGTTCTGTCCGCAAATTTTGAACTGAATTTTTTCACTCTTATTCTATGTACTTATATTCTATTAATGCATGTGAGGGTTCGATTATGGTCTTGTGTGCTTGACGCATGGAGTTATCTTCGAGAAGGTAGAGAACGACTTACGTGGATCGCTAACTATACGTATTGCATGATGGTCCAAGTATTCCTACCCTTGAAAGTTATTTTACTTATGTAAGATAGATGTTTTATGAAAATTTATGGGACGTGCTTAGTATTATTTCAAATTATTACATGATTTCTAGCATGAAAGTTTATATGAAGTTAAGAAGCATGAAAACGTTAATTTTGATGTCTTATGTGTACTCGTGGTAGAAGTATGGGATTGGTGCTCCGAAATGAGCTTCAGAGAGGTCATTCCAAACAAGAACGAAAGATGTGCATATTGGCTTCGGCTAGTATGGGATGGTACGCACATAGGCTTCGCTAGTATGAGTTGTACCAAATGATATACCTAAGTTGCACAATTATTTACATGATCATAGAACTCAATGAATGTGCTCTAACGGTGGTTACCACAATTGCATTATAATTCATCACCCTAAAGCAATGAATGTTATGTTTTCACGTTATGATC
Organism: Henckelia pumila; assembly: GCF_033568475.1. Lineage (NCBI taxonomy): Eukaryota > Viridiplantae > Streptophyta > Magnoliopsida > Lamiales > Gesneriaceae > Henckelia > Henckelia pumila. The sequence goes on along the minus strand of NC_133121.1, from coordinate 97,761,422 downwards.
ACGTCCTATACGGATATACATGTATTATGATTTTTATATGTATTATATATTGTATTAATATACTTGTTGAGTCTTTAGATTCACTATGCTTGGATGGTGCAGGTGAGGAAGACGTGGTAAATGAGTTTTTTTTTTTAAAAAAAAAAAAAACACCGCCGGAAGCGAGGGGTTAGGCAGACCCCTACCTGTATATAAACATAAAAAAGCGATACAAATAAAACCTAACGGAGGAGGGGGACTAGGCCAAGACCTCCCCAAAAGGCTATACAAAGGTAATAAAAACATCAAAACAGCTAGGGTATCGAAAAATATACAACCAAAGCATCCCTAGGAAATAAGTATAAACAAATAACATCAAAGATAGCTAACTAAGTCAACGTCAGCAGTCATCCTAGGCAGCAAAAGCTAGAAGAGAACCACAGCTCGGCCCAGCAAAACCAAAAACGGACACTGAGGCGCGAAGAGTGGCTGGTATCAACCTGTGCAGTAAAACCTAGAGGAGATCCACAACTCCAGGCCAGCAAAATCAAATCCGACACTAAAGCGCGAAAAGAGGCTGGCACCATCCAGAGCTGAACAACAGATCAAAGCTATGCAAGAAATATGTCCAAAAGTCATGATCAGCTGGGAAGTCACTATACATAGGCCGCGAGGAAAAAGAGGAGCGACCGCAAACCAGCAGGCCCAGAGCAAAAAATCAGGAAAATGGCGAAGGAAACTCAAGACATAACCTAACTCCCAAGAAGACTGGAAATCCAAAAAGCGAGGGGCACGAGAGACCGCCCACAAAACATCCAAACAACAGCAAGAACCAGGCAAGGAGAAGCACAGTGAACGCCTGGTGATCCATCACCCTGAAGAATCAAAGCAAGCGACAGGGGAACAGACTAACTCCAAAAACTCCGGAAAAGGGCCGGAGAGCTGTACCTGCAAATAAAAATAAATAGCTACATATATCTAAATCTAGGATGACCTAGACCAAAAAGGAGAGCAAACAAAGAAAAAGAAAGCCCAAGAGAAACGGCTATAAGCGAGCGTGAGGCTCTAAGAAAACCTAGATCTAAGGTAAGGAAGCCCGGAAGAGTCAGAACGGGCCAACGCAGCGATAGGTAAATGAGTTTGATGATGGACAGTGATTGGAGTAGCCGAGGAAGCGGGGAGTGCATGTCACGCTGTCTGAGAACCTTAGTTTCATGATATTGATGATTTCGCGTCTAAACACATTTTGATTAATAATCTTTTAGTTGGTTAATATATTATGAATTTCAGTTTTCATGCTAGAAGTTTTGGAATTTATGAATGTTGATATTTAAATTTCAAATGAATGATATTTTATTTCGCGAATTGATGTATGTCTTTACAAATAAATAAAAGTATTTTCGCATTATTTTTATTTTCAGCACTTATTTTATGAACGAGCATGTTGGTAGCAATGGGGACTTTATGCAGCTCACGTGTCAACAACACTTTGACACCTCACGATGCTTGTTGCTTGGAAGCTTCGATCTTGATCATCTGCTTCCAAACCACTTAGGTTGGATCTGAACTACTCGGGTTTCCAGACTTTTTGGACTATTTTCGGATGTCCTGAAGCTGAGTTTGGACTTTGTTTTTCTATATAACAACTCCTTAATCATGTTTTATCAAATATTTACCTAAAATAGAACTCGGGTTACTACAAAGGATCTCGGACTATACATGCGTCCGTCGTCAGCCTACTGATGTCGTAGACCCAAAAACTCAGGCACCATCCCGCTACGACTCCAGTAGCATCTCGTTAAAGCCTGACTTTCGATGGTATGACCCAAAACACTCAATATAGGCTAATATATTGAAAATCCCTCAAATTTGTACTTGAAAATGAGGTTTGGACGTCTATTTATAGGTCAGATATCGGAAGATCCGACCTGGGCATGATTTTCACGTGTAAACAACATTTTGACACATCAGGGTACAGACGAGTTCGGAAGCTTCGAACAGGGATCAGAGGGTCCGATCTGCCACTTTTCCAACCCACCATGACATCTGTTGTCTACAGAGTTCGGAAGATCCAAACTGGTTCAAAAGCTCTGAACTGTCTCTGCCCATTCCGAACTGTTCGGGCCCTCAGGACCCCTGGGATTATTTTCGAACATTCTGAAGCTGATTTTTCACTTATTTTTCTCAAATAAAGACTTTAATCATATTTTACCACTTCTAACATGTTTTTCCATTTAATCAAGTAAAACAGAACTTGGGTTACTACAATTTCATGGGTCAATTTTGTGAGACGGGTATCTTATTTGGGTCACCCATGAAAAAATATTATTTTTTATTGTAAATATGGGTAGGACTGACCCATCTCACGAATAAAAATCCATGAAATTATCGCACAAAAGACTTACTCTTGTGGCAAAATAGCAGGACAATTTTTAAGTGAAAGTTACTTTTCAAAGATTTTATAAAGAATATCAAAAATCAAAATAAAATTGGGAATGAGGTTATATCTCTAATTGATCGATAGAATTTAATATATAGTCGCATACCCGATATCCAATTAGGTATTGAATATAATATGTTATACCAATCCGAGCATAAAATTTTGACTTCTTGTGTAACTCGACTTGAATATTTTTAAAATATAACTGATCCAATCAAGATTTTCGGTATCTGGGAAAAAAAAAAAAAAGGCCCAACCCCTTGGGTAACGTAGTTCTACGGGGATGAATTTTTTTGCTCCACTTCATACTTCAAATCGTGATATATTTTGCTCAAACAAGCTTAGTGGTGGCAAAAATTTTTGAAATCCCGATCCTTCTCGAATCCATCTCATTCTCGTCCCGAAAAAATTTCAACCCGATATTTTTCCGACCCGAATTTTTAGGAAGAGAGATCGGGAATAAAATCTTATTCTGACAAGATTCTCACTCGTCTCAAAATAATATTATAATACATTTTATTAATAGATTAAGCTAAATATTATTGTGTTTTAACACATAACAATTAATTATGGACTTAATTCATATAATTGTTTATTATTGAAATGATCGAATAGTAGAATCACGAAAGTACATATTTGTGTATTTTTTAAAAAAATTAAATTAATAATTTAATTAATTCATATTTATAATTATTTAATTATAACAAATATCTAAAATAAGATATACAATTTGACAATCTATTTAACAAAATTTATCTAATAATTTGTATCCGAACATTTTATTAATAATAATTATCTGATGCATAGTATGATGTTCTTCTCTTGACAAAATCTTGCAATGTTATTCGAAATATTTTAATATTATATGTTTTAAGTTGAATATTTATTTTTTTAAAAAAATATAAATTTCTAAATAATATTTTTACACATATAAAATAATCACAATTTTTTTGAACGAAATCTTGAAAATTTAAAAAAAAAATTCGGGATTTTCTCTCCCTACCCGGCAGGATCCCAAATATTCGGGTCCCAGAATATGTCGGGTTCGGGATCGGGAGAAAAAAAGTTTTTCGATTTTTTTCAGGACGAGAATTTGATAGAAAGGTTACGAGATGAGTCCTGACCCTATTCCACTCCTAAACAAGCTTCGTTTGCAAATGTTTAATCGGATTTTGTTGAGAACTTAATTAAAAACATACCAAACAATGATCCCTGACCCTGTAACAATCTTTGCTTTATAAATAATATAAACATAAGTATTTATTTCCATCCTATAGAAAAACATGATAATGCGTCCCGCGTTCGTGTGGTATGATCAACTTTTACTAACCATAGAAAGTCCATTGGCGGTTTCTTCACAAGCAAAGATTATGTCCTCAATATAGATTTTGTTCAATGTTCACAGCCAATTATATAGCAAAGTTGAAGAAAAATCAAACAGAAATTACCGATAACAAATCTTGCTAAATGTTTAGAGACCATGTGATTTTGTGGAGAGGATGGTAGCAGCCGTAAACAGCACTTCTTTACCGATACATATTAACTCCAAGCTCCTGTAAGATAAGAGATTTGTCACAGATTAATAGAAGAGAAACAATATGAGCTGACTTTATATCTGTACAGGTCCGACTCCAACAGGAAGATAATATGTTGCGAAAAGTTATCAACTTAACACCGACTAGTGATATCATAAAGGTATTCCAGAAAACCTAGGAAATATGATACAAAGACAAAACTCATAGGAGCTGAAGCACAACATGTGGACAGGTTGAATCTTACCGATCTTCTCTTTTTAGACACATAAAAGCAGATACTATGCTATTGCAGATTTCCACTGGGGAGATACTCTTGATATCTTCTGGGGAAACATCACAACCATCAGAGGCACACTGAAGATGTAGCACTAAATATGCCTGAAAAGAGTGCAATGTGCAGTCATTGTAATAAACAAAGGTGCTGCAACTGTTTTCTACCCTTCAACACCATGCAGAGGTAACAAATTTTAACGCAACTTGTTATGAAAATAAGTTTATATAGGATTCTCATTTCATCTCATTTATTTATTGAGTACTCAAACATTCATATGGAAATGAGTCGTTACAGCTCTAGTTGCACGTGCAGCTCATCATCTTAATTTGATAATGTGATCAATTTAGGGATTGCAAATCAGAAGAGAAGAAATACACTGCCATGTATGAGATGAGTTATTACCTGAAAAGCATGTGCCAAGAGTAACTGAACAACCTCTGTGCAAATTTTTTTTATGATACTCCTTGTGTTATTACCGTTGGCCAGATACTTCAGAATTCCATCAAACGTCTCATCACTGACGGGAACATATGAGCTCCTAGTTTGGACAGAAGACTGCAACAAATCATACAAGGAAGTTTGCAGTTAGATCCTTGGGTTGAGGATTTATTGCCGAAAAGAAAGGAGTTGATGCTATTTGTTGAGCCTCAAAATCATTTACTCTGTCAAAGTGTTTATTTACATTCATTTAGTATTGTTTTCTTAATCGATCAAAAAAACTTCCGCACTCCAAAATCAAAGTTTTGCAAATAATTTTAAAATGATAAAGAAGCCACAAAACCTAATTTACCCACTTTTAAGTTCCAACACAAACCAAGCACGTATTAGTCAGCTTACCTTTGGAATATACTTCTGGAAATATTGTATGATAATTTTAAGCTTCCATTTCGGTTCATCAAATACCTGCTAACATTTGAAAGTAAATTTCCAATAATATTGCTAAATCAATTCCCTTTTTCATATTCACTACACTTTGACTAATTCAAAGATTAGAAAATAATTAAAAGGAAAGGCCCCAAACCACTAATACTTATTTTCAGAGTGATAAAGTAAGAAAACAAAAGAAAAATTTATGACATGACCAGGATGATGATAAAAGTTCTTTCTAGCTCCAATTTTTGTAGCACAAAACTAAGTATTTAAAACAAAATTTGAGGATAAAAGCCACATTTGAACTTATATGCAGTTCAGATACATAATTCTGAACATGTAAATAGACTAAATAGGATGTTGATGTACGTCTGCGATAAAACTTCTCATAGGAAATTTAAACCGTCCAAAAGTCTAAAAGTGCGCAGCAATAAGCTCTGTGTCAGGTATTAGCTCAAGCCAGAATATCTAACAAATATCTTTTTTTGCTAACCGCACCAGGGGCAAATTGAACTTCTTTAACGAATATGTGAACTAAAGCGAGCGCTGGGGGAGAGATCACCTGAAGAAAGGAGCATCGGATGTCATTGTCATAAATAAGCTCATCTAAAATTATCTCCACGACTGGAGTCCTGCACTACGCCCAGATTAAGATGTACCCAATGCATCTCAAACTTCAGCAAAAATAGGTTTAAAATAATCAACAAAATTTTGTACCTTACGCCATCAGCCCTGGTGGTAAGCCCTTGCATATCAGCACTCCAGCGTGATGAATCCAACTCCATGACCTATATATATGAAGTTTGATCAATAAAATATTAGTTTCCTCCAATCACATCTAGAATGAGAAGTTTATAAATTCACCATCAAGAGAAACTTCTTCAGGGCAGCACATGTGGACTTTTTTACTTCAGGCAATGCTAATGTCACAGCTGTACTGATTTCTGCTGATGATTCGATTGAAGAGCTCTCGTGGTAGCTCAAATCTTCAAATGACATGGCTTCTTGAGACAAGACATGCATGAGCGACAAGCAGTCCTTTATTAAACTTTTGTACAGAATTTTCCTTGACCCCTGCAAAAAGATTTCTATAAAACAGTCTAAAGAAAAGCAAAAAATGTCTCTGACCACTTATTACTGTGAATAAAAATTTAAAAATCTTGTAAAATTCATATAAATATTAAGACCATGGAATGCATACCAGAAGCATGTTCACAAGGGACTCCCTCAAAAAGGTCCAGTTCAATTCTTCTGCTAATCGCAAACAATAAATATGGAATTTATAGGAACTTCTATGAAATAAAACAGGAAAACAGAGAATGAACTTACCTATAAATGCACAATTTCGAGGCAGAAAATCTCCTTCAAGGAATATGACGAGATACTGAAGCAGTAGCATAGTCTTCAGGAACTAGAACAAGAAAGAGTCAATTCGTTCGTGATCAATGCGCACACTAATTTTCACCACAAATTTTGTACAGCATTCATTAATCAATAAAAAAAATGCCCCCCAACCCCACCACCCCAAACACCACCCCACCCCCCACCCCCGGCCAGTAAAAAATAAATAAATAGATAAAATTTTCAAAACAATGGAGGACTAAAAGACTTGAGAATCATCATTGACGTCTGGAAAAAAAGGAGAACAGGCATTTGCTGAGGTTTGGACTAACAGGGAAGATGGAAATGAGAAAAAGCCATGTGTTGCTCTAATATCACCATGCAGATATAAATCTCAGTAATTGAAGCAGGGAGAATTCCAAAGCAATATGAGACCAACGCCAAAGAGATTATTAGAGGCACAAAAGAGATTGCACGTACGAAGACACCAGGCCACACATGTCAATTGCTTTACATTGTCGTATTTAGAGAGTTTCTAGTTCACATTAACTACCTTTGAGCATGAAAGAAGAATACGCCAGTGTCAGCTATCTTAAAAAGTTATTTTCCCAAAAGTCACTAACCATAAGTTCCAGTACTTCAGATTTTCTCTCTTTATCCGCTTTAGCAACTTCTTGTATTAGAGAATGAAAACCCTGAAATTGACAATTGATATTTTATAATTTTCAAGAATTGCAAAATTAAGCTATTGAGATGGAATGTCGCCATAAATATAACATAATAATATAGAGCATGAAGAAGTTTGTTTTCCTCCTTAACGATAATACTTTGAAAAAACAGCACCGGAGAGAAGGCCAAATTTACACACCAAGGAGTCCACTGAACTTCTTGAGGGTTTGTTGGCTTCAGTCCTCTCATTGTATGAGAGGTCCAACCCAAAATTAAATGGCAGCCACGCCTGGTATGAAGTGGAGAAACCATTCATTGCTCTTCCTTTAAAGTAGATTGTAATACTTACAACAAAAATAATTGGTTCATGAATCATAGTGTAATTAATCACCTCTTGAACTGTAATGAATTTAAAAAGATTGTTTGAAGGTGAAGATGAAGATGATTCTGACTGTTCTTTCGACAAGAAAACCCGAGGAAAATGCTACATCAAAGGAGACCATTTAACCAAAGGTAAGTAAAGAGAATATAGGAAACCATGAATTAAAAAAAAGAAAAAAAAAACACCACCATATGCAATTCAATGAGAAGCTGATAACTTTCCATTATTAAATCTAGTGAATCCACGTCCTTCAGAATATGAAACACTGCCTCAAATATTTTCCTGTTCCAACAAAATGAAAAATAAGTCAATGGAAGCATGAAATAAATTCATAAATGATCTATTGAGCTGATTACGGTTGTGAGCAAATACGGAACATGTAAGTCATATGTCACAATTACAATAATAATCACTTAAAAATGACTGAACTTTTCGATTCTGGACATGGGAAAAGAGCAGCACAGAGTAGGTAATTAAATTCTCGAGCACAACAGAGCTCGCCCTATAAAAAAGAGTATCCGAGTATCTTAAGTTATAAATCCCAAATAAAAACTGCTCTATCTGATCTTTATATCATCACACACCTTGTAGGTGCGCTTCCATTACCAGAGAGAAGAGAAGCAGCCCGAACAGCTTCAAGAAAAGCAAGCCCTATTTAAGCAGACAAAAATCGGAACGTAAGATTGCAGGCAAATAACACTGGGAAACAAGATCAGAAGTTCAACCCCCACCCCCCACAAAAAAAAAAAAAAAACACGCACTGTCATCCTTGAGATGATGAGAGTGTTTGAAGCCGGAGTTGTCGAGTATGGCCATAGTGTTCTCTTCCATTCCTCCGTACGCCCCTTCGCCAGCAATCCTTCGCATCTCCATATCTCGATTTCAGAGATTCTCCAAATCACAGAGGATGAAAGGAGGATTGCTGTGGTACCAAATGCAGTCTGTTGTGTAATTTTCCCGCCATGTGTACTGCAAGGGCAAACATAACATCTGTGTGGTTGAAGTCATTACCACCGATTGTCATTTGTTCATATTTTATAAATTATATTTTATGTATATGTATGTATATCACACGAAAAGTCTTCTAACAATTAATCTTACATGCCGGACTCTTAGTAATAATAAATATTATTAGTTATGGATATATGAATTAGGTCCATCGTCTTATGCATAAATATTTATGAGACCATCTCATACAAAATATATCCTATGTATAAATGCATACATGTATGCCTACATACGTCTGTTTATATATTCATCTGTTTTGTTGTACTTTTTATTGTTTCAAGAAGATGGACGAAATCTTCTTCTACACTTATGTTTCAAATCGTGTTTAATCATACAAATTTTATTTGCACAAATTATTAAAAATTAAACGCACCAAATACCATGAAAAGACAAAATATAATTAATCATTGATAAAACATTTGATTCGTCTATTTTTTAAATTAAAAAATCATTAATATATTGTTTTAATCATTTATCGTGATTGAGATACAATTTATTTTTTAAATAAAATAATGTTTATCAATGGTGAATAGTTTTTTGTTCGGTGTTTAGTACGTTTAATTTTTAATAATTTGTGCAAACGAAAATTACTAGAGAAAAATATAGTACCAAACGTAACGTAGAATTTCGTTCCCACAAAATGACAGTATTACAAGCAAATTTATCATGATATGTGAATTCAGCTGTAAGCAACCATTATCTTCTTGTGTTTTTCTTTTAATAAGCAATCAATATCTTGGAAATCAAAATTTATCCTTATTGGTTTTTTATTAGTACAAATGTTGTTCATTCATTTATCCAAATAAGGTCGTTAACTTATAACTTCAATTATTGATAAATGTTCTCATTCTTCGTCAAAGAGCGACTAAGATTTGGGTTTACTGTAAACCATAAGCCAGAGCTTGAAACCTCAAAAAAAGACGTACTAATAAAATGATAAAACGTGGTCGGAACTAAACAAAAAGTGTGAAATTTTGTGAGAGCTTGATATATGATAGTGGCGTGAAATAAATTTTCGAAAATTCCCTTCTTTATATGGCTTGAGTACACAAGCAAAATATTTACCTCCAGAAGTACCTGAGTTTAGAGACGGATTAAGGTAAAAAAATTTGTAAAAAAAAGAGCTAATAATCATTTTTTTAAGCATTTTCAAACACTGATTAAAACTGGTCATCGCATAGCTTTGAGCATTCAAAATGTACACTTCAGCTGGAGTAAGCCCCATACATCATTAAAAAAGAAAAAAGAAACAAGAAACAAGAAAAAAGAAAAAAAGCACAAAACATTTGCATGCGGAAGATCCTGCTGAACGTTATTTTACAGAAAAATATATTATTAATTTAATACATAATTTAGGTATATAGATGATGATTTAAAATTCATGCAAATAAAACAAATAGATGTAGTATATAATTTGGCATCCCTTTGTCATTGGATCTTGGGATTGGTCCATAAAACTGTCTCAACACCAACGATCAATGAGATCATGAAATTCATAAACGTACAAAAAATATGAACAAGTTGCTTGCTTCAATAAAAACAGGCCAAGATATATTCACGTATTTATGTTATATATAAATAATAATATAAGAGGGGGGGGGGGGGGGGGGGGGGAGTATGCTACAACTTAAAGAAGTAGTACTGGTCATAGTTTTTGTCGAAATACAATTACAATGAAAGACAACTGAAATGGGAAAAGGGTTTGGTTTAACATAACTAGCAGCATGAGAACATAATATTGATCAGGAACTAAATATGGTTCAAATACCCAAAAAGGCAAAAACATAATATCGCCATCTTCTACCAGAATATAAATATGATTATTTGCGAGCTTCCGCCTTCTTCTGTTCCTTTGCTGCGTGTGCAAGTAAAATGAGATCAGTTGGAGAGAAAAGAGGAAGACGAAATCTACCCGTAAGTTTTGGAGACTAACCAGCTTTCTCCTCATCTCGTTTTTTAGCAGCTTCAACCCTTTGCTGCCGTATAAGGGCCAGACGATCTGCAAAATTATAGAAGAGAATACGCCCATGACATAAAAATCATTAGTTTTACCGATAAAAGGTGAAAAGTACTTAAACTTAAAACATGAGAACATCGTGATGTCAGCACATTACAATAGTAACCAAATTCGGTGAGTGGATGGCTCCATCTCAGATATCAAGACTAAAGCAAAAACAATGAACACAAAATTACTTCGAATGATAAGTCCATTCGAAGTAAAAAGTAAAAATGGAGGAAGAGAGATTATTCGAGACAAAAAGGAAGGTTGAGACTTTAGTATAGTAAAAATTCTACCAGTTCAGATATTAAACTCATATGCAAGATCAACCTCTTTTGTCAGTTGCTAATGAGAACAAATACCAGGATTGAGAACAGACGACTTCAAAGATTGGTCAACAATGTGCAGTCCAAAATCCAGAGATTCAAAGAATTTGGCAGGCTAAACTAATCATTTATCATCTTAATCAAAACTAACGACTAGTGGTGTTATAGATGACACCAATAAGAAAACCACAAAAAAGGTTAAATCCACAATGCAACAAAAGATAAATATTATTATTTAATAAAAAAGCAATTATTGCATGAGTTTCCAAGGTCCATGAGTCAAGTTAGAACAAGCAAAATTGTACAGAGATGCCTCGAAAGAGAGTTCTAACACTCAAACAAGGATAATAAGGTACAACTGAGAAGCAGTTGAAAAACATTACCCAAGTCTTTCCTTGCTTGTTCAGTCTTCCCTTGTTCTTGCAGCTTCATGTACCTTTCATGAGCTTTCTGCTTTTCAATCTCCTCTCTGAGAACAATATCAAAATGAAGAATATACAGGTTATTTCGGTCGGGAGTATCATTATTCAGAGTGCTTACTACTTATATACCCTGCAATGAAAATCTAAAGCTCTGTGTAAAATGGTTCACTCCACCACCTGTTTTTTAACTAGCCAGTAAGGTCAGCGACCACAAGGATCTATTAAAAAAAAGTGCCACCAGCATCTCACCTACTGTTACGGCCCAATATGTTATTGGGACGGATTCAAACCAACAGGGAAATATAAGCCCAATAGACAAATCTAGGAACAATCTAGTGGGTAACCTTGAATAAAATGCGAAGAAGTATAATACGGGGAATTCATTCACGTTTATTGTGTTTTGTTCTTACTAGCTTGTGCTAGGGTTTCTACTGGCTTACGCTAGGGGCAAGAGAGTGTTTGCATTCTTCTTGTAAAAGGATTCTATCCTTGGCTGGGATATTTCTCAGATTATATTTCATATTTGGTATTAGTAAATATCTCTTCCTTCTCCATTAGTTATTATTTGCAGAATTGAACGTGTTAGGAGATTTAGATCTAACAATTGGTCCGACCTGCCGGATCTTTGTCGGGAAGGGAAAAAAAAAAAAGAAAGAGAAAAAGAAGGAAAACTGTTGCTGCCGATGGCTGAAAAGTGGCTGGAAAAATGTCTCTCAGGTGCTTGCAAAACTCTTTCTCAGACTTCCTTGTCTCTCAGTCATGAACTCCGTCTCATCAATCGAATTGAGAAGCTTTTGGCAAAGGTGGATCAGTCCCCTGGCCAATCCATGCTAATGACTCTTTCACCATTAAAGGAGGCATTGGTAGCAGAACAATTTTTAAAGCATTCTGATGTTGATGTAAAAGTTGGAATAACTTCTTGCCTCAGTGAGATCATCAGAATTACTGCACCAGCGACTCCTTATGAGGATGCCAAAATGAAAGAGGTTTTTCAATTGATAGTATGGAGTTTTGGGGATTTATCAGCCACGGGAAGCACATCTCATCTCAAGAGAGTATCCATTCTGGAAACAATGGCTAAGGTGAGGTCATGTGTTCTTATGTTGGATCTAGAGTGCAATCAGTTGATAAAATGTTTCAACACTTGCTTAGAGCCGCAAGCAACTCTCCCTCGGAAATAATTTTGGAATCTATGGAAGCGGTGATGAATGTTGTTTTAGAAGAAGGGATGATTTATCAGCAGATTTACACCATGCTATTTTGACTATACTAAGAAGATACGAAGGGGATTCACTATCGATTGCCAAAAAAATGGTGGAGAAGATTATTCGAAGGAATACAAGTGATATTCAGTTTCTTAATGAAATAAATGAGAAACCAGTCGAGGAGGAGGAGATTGAGATTGTAATTATGGAGCCTAACAGTCAGAGTGTTGGGGGGAAAATCTCGATTAACAAAGAGGCTGAACAACCGGATTTCAGGGGGATTCATTTTGAAGGTGAATTCTCAACAGGAAAATTGCTTGTCACAGATGGGAAGCAAAAAAATGAAGAAAAACTGTTGGGACTGATAGATGAAGAGAAACGGGCTCCGAGAAGCGTAGGTTTACCGGAGTTACATGCGATAAAACCGATTCCATGGGCGTTTATGGATGAACTTAAAAAGAAACCCCAGATAAGCATCCATGGGAAAGTTACGCTGCTTCGATGCAAAGAGGGTCGACTGAAGAACCTAGAATTGTGAGGCCTAAGCAGTGGACAGCCCAGGAATGGGCTATGGGCAAACAAGTTCAACTGGGCTATGTCATTAATAAGCCCAACAATGGAATTTGGACAAGAGAAATAGACCCGGGCCCAATCACAATTATTGGGATCATGGAATCGAGGCTTGAGGCTAAGAACAAAATTACTAGGGTTAACATATTAAGCAATTGGAAGAGGGCTTGGGAGGAGATGCAGTGAAGGTTATTGCACAGGACTGCGTTAATAATTTGCCAAAATATATGGGCTTTTTTTACTTACGGGCCATTTTTATTGTTGGCAAGAGGAATAGGCCCCTGGTCCGAATACAATATCCAAGTCAAAGGATCTCACAGCGGACAAAGCTCGGGCAGCAATATTGCGGGGTTGCGCATTGGAGAGTTTGAGATTAGGAAGACGGGGAGGATTTTGGGGTTTGAAGGATACTGGGCGGATTGCTGCATCAAGCCCAAGTATGATATTGGGCGTGACGGAAGAGAGTTGGACGAAGGTGGGCTATTATGGGTGGAACACGTCATTAGACGTTTTGAATGGGGTGATGGGACCTTATACTGCTCCTTCGTCGTGGATTCAAGAATTCTGACCCAACTTAAGGAAGAACTGCTGGAGTGGCGGGTTTTGGATCAGCATAACTACACCGAAGGTGGTAATTTCTCTACCATTTCTGCTTTTAAGGTGTTTCTGGAATCCAGTGTGAATTTTAGTGGAACTCTCTTGTATTAGGTTGGGCGAATTTAAAAAACTTGGTGGTAACATTGGGAGGCTTGATTAAGGGTTTGGAGTTGATGAATCAGATGAACAGATGCAGGTGGAGTTTCAATGGTTTTGTGTATAATGTTTTAATTGGTATGTTGCATGGGGCGAAAAAGGTGGATGATCCCAACAAGAAATGGGACAGAGAGAGGGAAGTTAAAAGTTTTGCTGAAGATAAAAAGGGATATTTCCCTATTATAATTGTTGGGATAATTGATGCTAACAAGACATGGGATAGGGGGAAATAAATCTCCATCTTTGTTGAGGACATGATTGGAAACGTATGGACAATGTGTTCTCTGATATTTGAGAAAAACAATACACTAATTGTAGAATGCAAAAGGGTGGTTGGATTCGGACAAAAGGGTGGTTGGATTCGGACAAAAGGCTCAAGTGGTTGGCAACAATTATCTGAGAGTAGTGGCAGCAATGCACACAAGAAAAGTGACGACTAAAACTACATCAAGAAGAAACAACTTCCATGTCTTAGCCTTGAGGACAAGGCTAATTTTGAGGAGGGCGGTATTGTTACGACCCAATATGTTATTGGGCTGGATTCAAACCAACAGGGAGATATAAGCCCAATAGACAAATCTAGGAACAATCTAGACAGTGGGTAACCTTGAATAAAATGCGAAGAAGTAGAATACGGGGAATTCATTCACTTTATTGTGTTTTGTTCTTACTAGCTTGTGCTAGGGTACTGGCTTACGCTAGGGGCAAGAGAGTGTTTGCATTCTTCTTGTAAAAGGATTCTATCTTTGGCTGAGATATTTCTCATATTATTATTTCATATTTGGTATTAGTAAATCTCTCTTCCTTCTCCATTAGTTATTATTTGCAGAATTGAACCTGTAAGGAGATTTAGATCCTAAAACCTACCCACCTTGTTCCCATGACAGAGAAAAAAGTGAGGCTCAATGAAGCAAATATGAAGTTGCAATTCAGAACACAATGTAGCAGGGACTCAGGGAGAGTTCTCTAGAAAAGAAATTCTCTAAGCTGCCTTCTACAGATATTACCGAAAATAATAAAGTCTAACAGTGAAAGAGAAATGGAAAAACCCAATTAATATTTATAATCTTGTCTTGGAAATCTAATAGCATATTAATAATAGTAATAAAAAAATATTCACGACCTTTCCCGCCTTGAAAGCTCAGTTGTTTTCTCCATCTGCAAGGCAAAGAAACAACATTCAGAAATCAGAAAACTATAAAAGGGCAACTATTAAGTTAGAGAATGAATAATTGGAGTAACATACATCAACATCGCGTGCTTTCAAGTTCTTTGTCTTCACCAAATTTGGATTTTCAATCTGAATGACACCCTCTGCACCTTTTTGTTTCTGCCAACATTAGCAAATGGGTGAGCATGTTAGCAGTTTAGTAAGTTCTACCGAAACCAAAATGCTCAACAAAATCAAATCGCAATGTACTGACTTCAGGTTCATCCTCAGATTCCTCTTCGGACTCTACATCAGATTTCTCATCTTCTTCCACTTCAGCCACTTCCTGTAACAATAGCCATATATCTAATAAATCACATTGATGAGTGTATAAAAATTACAAGAGCAAGTACAACTTATGGCACATCTGTTGGTTTATAAAGGGGGAAGGAAAACATTTGTAAATAAAAATGTGTGTACAAATAAGAAGGGTGAGGGTGATATAAAAAACAATAAATAAACATACTAAAACGAGTCTGAAAACAAGATAAAATAATAATAATTAAAAAATCAGCAGTTCATTTCTTACCTCCTATAATTTGCACAAGACAAATACCAAGCTCCTAAAAACTCGTAGACTTTTATCATTATGATACCAGGTTAATTATGGGTTATCCATGAAAAAGAGCTCTATTACTATGGTTCTTTGGTATTTAGCGTGCTTAGGCAGACTGACATGGCACATTTCATCATTCTATACAATATATCCATGAATAACCAAGTGAATTGCAAGGTACATGAGAGTTATAAACAACTGATATCAATTACATTGGTTAGATTTAAATAATACTCCTTTCCTCAACATTGGTGCCGAAAAGATAACATCCCAGGGTATTCTTAGCAAAACAGGATAAATCAAACATAATATATCCAATCTCAGCAAGCACAAACGTTGAGGGAAATCTAAAGCAATATAATTCACCTGTTTAAATGTGCGAGGACGGGATGCAGATGTACCAGCCACTGGATTCATCAAAAAAAGAAAAGGAAAAAAAGTTACATAAAATTAGATTTTATGAGAATAAGATTTTATGAGAGAACTTAAACACACACAACTAGCAAGATCCCGCATTCCAAAGTATAAAGGAACGAAGAGCAACAGGACTAAAACGATAGAGAAAGACAAAAAATGAACACCTAAAAACCATAAATATAGCACACAACAAATACAAAAAGAACACCGAAAAAACCATAAATACAGCGCACACAAAAATAACCCACGAACAGCTAAGTCAAGGACCCGTCACCGGCTCAAGAATCACCGCTTACCCCTCTTCACTCATCAGTCGCACTGTCGCAGATACCAAATCAATTATGGATCTTAAAACTCGCCCGATAAAACAATAGATAGAACAGAAGACAAATAAAGAAACCAAAGAAAATGAGAATTACGCGGGGGGCGGGGACAACATACTCATCTGTTCAGGCGTGGAGAACTGGCGGCGGCCAGTGGGCTTGCCCTTGAACTTCCCTCTTCCCATTTCAGCGCGTGTGCTCTCCTCGATCCAAAGAGAAGAATTCCTTCACTGCTTAAAAATTAAGCAGAGACAAATTCACGACCCTTTGGATTCAAGAAGCTAGCAGATTCCAAGGGTTTATTCTCTGTCTCTCTCTCTCTCTACTGAATCGAATTCCCCTTTCTGTGAAACCTTCTCTATTCCATTCGGTTGTATTAGAATTTACCCAAGTGGTCGAGAGTCGAGACTCGGGATCAATATAATCTTTTTTTCTTTTTTTTAAAACAAAAAATCCCTTAAATATATATAATGAGGTTAAATATTTTAAAACATACTTGTTTAAATTTTCATTTATTTTATTTTATTTTATTTTATTTTATAAATAATAATACTGTGAGGAAAGGGTGTTTTGGAGGAAAATTTTGATATGTAAACGAGAGATCAATGATACTTTTTTGCGGAATAAATTTTGGTATCACATTGATAAACAAAAGTAGTTATTGAGCCCGTTTGCTTTTCAAATAGTTTTTTTAAAAAAATACTTTTTTAAACTTTAAATTTGGACTTTTGAAAAAGCTCTACTTTTAGCTTAAATAAGTGTTTTTTTAAGCACTAAAAAGCTCATCCAAACACATTATAAATTAGAAAAGCACACTTTTTTTAAATTAAAAAAAAAACACTTTTTTGTTTGGCTTTTGATACCAAACAGGCTCAAACATTAAAAAAAAATTATATAATATAATATATAATCAATCGAAACACACGCATTAGATAAATTTAAATATAACAAATTTTGAACGAAAAATATTTTTTATGATAGATTTAAATCATGATATTTTTAAAAATAAATTGTTGCATAATCATAATCATAAGTAAAAAAGCATTGAAACTTTAAAATGAAAATACCACCATTGCATGCACAAATAATACTCATATTCAATATTTTCAACAATATAATCATTTCAATGAATCCAAAGCTATACAAATAACTGTATCAAAAAAAAAAGCTATATAAATAACTTGTATTTAAGAATTTATGAACAACATATACGTAAAATATTCGCTTCAACGTTCTTGTTTCCCACAAAATCAAATGTACAATTCGAAAACACAAATCCAAGTTGACCTGCAGGGAAAGAAAATAGCAACTAACACGACGTTTTAACTGAATGTATGTTATATCACAAAACTTGACCAACTCCAGCATTGACAAAGTATAATTGGAGAAATATCCAATCCGAACAAGTCGAGGCGAGAGATTCTCTCTATCCGCAAGACGAAATTGCACGTTAACAGTGCTTAACGTTGGCGGCAATCGTCTTTAAGATACAACGACTAACGATCGTGATATAGCAGCACTACAAATATCACGAACTTCAGCGAACGAAAATAAGTAAAACTTTCTTTTGAGAGAGTGAGGGAGAAATCGCAGAGAAAGCAAAAATCTGGTGTTTATACGTTATCAGATGTTCTTCATTACTTTCTTTGTGTTATATCAATCATATATATAGCCTAAAACTCCAAATAATACGTCCTATGGCCTAAGGATGCAACCCATGACAGAAAAATCCCAAAAAGAGTCGTAACTTTTCGGAACACAAACGGCGCGCTCGAGCGGTAAGATTTTACCGCTCGGGCGGACACTCCTCTGTACCGCAGGTGGAGAGCTGCGCTTGAGCGGTAATATTTTACCGCTCGGACGGACAGACCTCTGTCCCGCAGCTTCTTGGCGCTACGCTCGAGCAATAATATTTTACCGCTCGGGCGGCCAAACTTCTATCCCGCAGGTGAGGGATGCGCTCGAGCTGTAACAATTTTCAGCTCGGGCACACACAATAAAATAACAATAAATATTATTTTAACTAAATTTTATTCAAAAAAATAATTGGATCATAAGACCCCACCCCACCTCACCGCACCGAGCCAAGCCAATACTTTGCACTTATATAGGTGATCTCCTATCAAGAGTGTCATCGTTACTCTACCTTATAGGTATAGGAATCATTAAAAAAAAAAACTTAACCTCACCACATGTTGCAGATACGTTCTACTTGGATGTTCTAGGAATGAGCGAGTAAAGATTTCAAGTACTCAAACTAAGGTTTTGGGATCTCCAATTATCAAGTTTGGGTTACCGCTATAAATATTTTATTTTGTAGATTTTAAGCACATTCCTCTTAGTAGTTTGTACATTTGATCTCTATTTATATTTTTTGTAAGCGGATCCGCAAAGTTTTCCTTTGACTTTACATAATCAACCGAAATTGCCCCATTTGAGATCAATTTTCTTATGGTATTGTGTCTCCGACGAATATGTCGAGATTTACCATTGTACATACTACTTGGTGCTCTTCCTATTGCTGACTGACTGTCACAATGAATAGTAATGGAAGACACCGGTTTATTCCAACAAGGAATATCTTCTAGAAAGTTTTGAAGCCACTCGGCTTCTTCACCAGCTTTATCTAAAGCAATAAACTTGGATTTCATAGTTGACCGAGCTATACATGTGTGTTTATAGGATCTTCATGACACCGTTCCTCCGCCAATTGTGAACACATATCCACTAGTAGACTTGGAGTCTTTTGTGTCAAAAATCTAATTTGCATCACAAAATCCTTCTACGACCGCGGGATATTTTGTATACACTATTCCATAACTTGAAGTGTATTTCAAATATCCAAGCACTCTCATTAGTGCTTTCCAATGATCCTCACTTGGAATACTTGTGAATCGACTTAGCTTATTTACGGTATATGCAAGATCAGGACGGGTACAGTTAGTTAAGTACATTAAACTTCCTATCACCCTTGCATATTCCACTTGTGAAACAGGTTCTCCTCTATTTTTGGCTAAATGTATACCCAAATCCATAGGTGTTCTAGTCGGAGGACGATTTGTGGCATTAAATCGTTCAAGAACCTTTTCTACATAATGAGTTTGGGATAACATAATTCCAGCAGATATTCTAGAGACTTTAATCCCTTGAATAATATCACACAATCCCAAATCCTTCATGTCAAAATGTTCTCTCAAAATTTTCTTTCTTTTCTCAATCAATTCATGGTTGCTTCCCATGATTAACACGTCATATTCATAAATGCAAACAATTACATATGCATTTGTAGTACCTTTAATATAGACACATTTGTCACATTCATTAATTGTGAAACCATTTGACAACATAGCAGTGTCAAACTTTTGATGTCACTGCTTAGGTGCTTGTTTAAGTCCATACAATGACTTGACAAGTTTACACATCTTTTGTTCTTTTCCGGGTACAATAAACCCTTCTGGTTGTTTTATATATATTTCTTCTTCCAACTCTCCATTCAAAAATGCAGTTTTAACATCCATTTGGTGAATTTCAAGATCATGCAAAGCAGCAATAGCTATGAGAACACGAATGGATGTTATTCTAGAAACTGGAGAGTAGGTATCAAAAAAATCATATCCTTTCTTTTGTCTAAAACCTTGAACCACTAGTCGAGCTTTATATTTATCTATAGATCCATCTTCTTTGTATTTCCTTTTAAGGATCCACTTGGATCCCAAAGGTTTACAACCTGGAGGGAGATCAACCAACTCCCTCGTATGATTATGCATGATGAAATCTATTTTATTTTGTATGGCTTCCTTCCAAAAAGAAGCCTCAAGATTTGATAAAGCTCCTTGAAGAGTTCTTGGTTCATTATCTAACATGTATGTTAGAAAATCAGGACCAAAAGACTTTTCAACTCTTACACGCTTGATTCGTCTTGGTTCATCATTGGTTTGTAGGGTTTCAATTGTATGTTCATAAGTTCGCTTGTTCGAACTTATTTCTTTCCTTTCTTTACAAGGAAATATATCTTCAAAGAACACCGCATTCCTTGATTCCATTATTGTGTCTTCCTTTACATCAGGAATTGTTGATTTATGCACTAAGAATCGATATGCACTACTATTGTATGTATATCCAATAAATATGCAGTCAACCATTTTAGATCCAATTTTTATTTGTTTTGGCTTAGGTACTTCTACTTTAGCCAAACACCCCCACACTTTGAGGTATTGGTAAGAAGGTTTACGACCTTTCCACTGTTCATAGGGTGTTTCATCTTTTTCTTTGATTGGTATCTTGTTTAGAATATGAGTTGCTGAGAGAATCGCTTCACCCCACATGTTTTGAGATAAGCCAGAATTTACTAACAACGCATTCATCATTTCCTTTAAGGTTCGATTCTTGCGTTATGCAACACCATTAGATTGAGGAGAGTATGAGGCTTTCGTTTGATGAATGATGCCCGAAGTTGAGCAAAATTCTTCAAAAGGAGCCACATATTCTCCACCTCGATCACTTCGAATCATTTTAATATTTGAACTTCGTTGATTTTTAATCTCAGTCTTATATTTCTTGAAAGCTTCAATTGCTTAATCTTTGCTTTTCAATAAATATACATAACAAAATCTGGTGCAGTCATCAATGAATGTTATAAAGTACTTATTTTCACCTCGTGTTTGTACCATTTTTAAATCACATACATCAGTGTGTATTAATTCGAGTGGCGTAGGTAATTCTCGTGACAGAATGAAATGGAGCTTTGACCATTTTCGCTTCAACACAAATCTCACACTTATGTTGTAGATTTCTTTTAAACATAGGTATGACATTTAAATTTGCAAGTATTTGCAACTTGTTGAAGTTAACATGTTCTAATCGTTCATGCCATAAATCATAACTTTCAGTAAAGTAAGCAGAACCAACAATTTTATTCTTCGCCTCAGGGCGGTTAACATTCATTACATTCAATTTAAAGAGACCACTATCTTGGTACTCTTTACCAACAAACACATCAGATTTGGTTAATACAAATTTATCAGATTCAAAAACCATTCTAAATCTTGTCTTGCTCAAAAGAGACCTCGAAACTAAGTTCTTTCGAATGTCTGGCACATGCAGCACATTCTTGAGCGTCACCTCTTTGCCCGAGATCATTTTCAACACCACGTTTCCTACTCCAACGACTTCAGATGTTGCGGAGTTTCCCATGAACAACTTTCGATTACCAATGGTGGCATAGGTGGAATACATATCTTTTTCGGCACAAATGTGGCTCGTAGAGTCAGTATCGATCTGTAGTAGCCCGTACCCAGTTTTAGTAAGTAATTTCTAATTAAACCGATAAACATGATTAAGGGAACTCTTAATGGATTAGCGGAGCCCGGGTTTAGACCCAGAATGATCAGAAATGGTCCGAAAGGTCAGGCAGAACGGAAGCAATGTTCTAGGAACGGATACAACGTTCGTGCCATCAGAAATGCGTCACTGCTTACGTATTTGATGTGACATTGGCACCATCGGAAGCAACGATGGTGAACGGATGCGACGTTTGTCAGGCAGAACAGACGCAACGATGAGGAACGGATGTTCCGTTCGTGGTATATAAATAGAGGTGCCGAGATTCATTTCAAAGCACACCATTCACCTATTCTCTCTCGATTCCTTAGCCTTCTAACTCATATCTAGGGAATTCTAGACCTCCCATTGGGAATCCGGAAGTGGCATAGCGATCCAGGCGTCGTAGCGGAGCTGTGGCCAAGTTTTGAGGCAATCGACAGCAAAGAGCTAACGACGGACGAAGGTATAACTTTTGCTTCCTAAAAATATTTAGAAGTATGCAACAGTCTAGTTAAGGCTTTTAGAGCTCTATAATGATATTAGTATAATTTGGCAATGTAGTGCGAATTATAGGCCTAGACCTAGAGCTGGTAGAGCGCGCCTAGTATTTGAGGTACGAAAGTACTGTTCGGGATATCCTGACCGAGTATGCATGTATTATGTGACTGCATGATTTTATGCTACATACATTTACATCTTGATCTATCTCTATTGAGATGTCTGTTAGTAGGGTTTACCCTATCCTGTTAGTGGATGGACTTCCATCGATTTGGGTCCCGCGTGTCCACTGGTATTTCGGTATGTGAGCCACCTCCTGAAGCGACGGCACAGCGTGCTACATACCAGGGCCCGGTCTATCTTTGTTATCTGATTCTTGACCTCCAGTCAGTAGACGGTACACTTGCATGTATGTATACTCATACTCTCGTGCTGAGCGTTTTATGCTCACGTCTCGTACTCTGTGTTTCTAGATATCCTATTCCTTGGGGCAGGTTTGCGATTGGACGAGGAGGGTGGATCCAAGAGGGGCTAGGCAGTGGTTAGCCAGCTGGAGCTTCGTCTAGGTTTTTATTTCTGTTGTATTAGGTTGATACAACTTTCGATTTGGTTGTATAAACTATTCGGATATTTACAGATTCATTTTCTTGGAATTGTATTATTGTTTATGGTTTTCGCAGCTTATTCTGGTTTACTGTTGATTAAGTTAATTGCATGCCTAACTTCTGTTTAGTAGATGATCTCGGTAAGGGTCACTACATGTTGGTCTCACAGATAACAACAATAAGATCAATATCAGAAATCGCTAAAGGCACATACCTTTGTTCAACCATGTTTGTTTGCTTTGGTTTCTAATTTTTGTTGTTTTTCTTTGGAAGACAGCAGTCCATTTCCATATGATTCGGTTTGCCACAGTTGTAGCAACTTCCTTGGAATTTCTTTGCTTTCCTCTTTTTTTTTTTCCATCATAGGGGCCCTTCCTCTTGTGATTCATACTCGATTTTGCCAGATTTGCTTTTGCCTCGGTTACCAACATCTTTTTATGTGACTTGGCCTCGGTGTTTCTGTTATCCTCCTCAATGCAAAGTCGCACTATCAGATCTTCAAGTTTTAACTCCTTACGTTTGTGCTTAAGGTAGTTCTTGAAATCTTTCCACAGCGGAGGTAACTTCTCAATGATAGACGCGACTTGGAATGGTTCATTGATTTCTATCCCTTTGGCCAATAATTCATGCAAGATAATCTGTATCTCTTGCACTTGACTCATCACAGTTTTTGAGTCTATCATCTTAAAGTCCAGAAACTTTCCAACCACAAACTTTTTTATGTCAGCATCTTCAGTTTTGTATTTCTTTTCCAAGGAATCCCAGAGTTCCTTGGCAGTCTTGACAGAGGATTAGACACTATAAAGAGTGTCATCAAGACCATTCAAAATATAGTTTTTGCACAGAAAATCGTTGTGGTTTCATGCATGAACTGCGGTGGTCCTTTGGGTGTCAGAATCGCCTTCAACTAGGGGTGTTCAAACTTCGGATAAAACCGAAAAAACCGAAAATCCAAACCGGAAAAACCAAACACCGAACCGAACCGAAAACCGAAATTTGAAATTCGGATATAAATGTTAAAACCGAAATTTATTTGGTTCGGTTTCGGATTAAATATCTCAAAACCGAACCGACCGAAAAAACCAAAATTTTATTAAATTAATAATTTTATTTATATAATTGTTTATATTATATATTTTATTAGATGATACCTAGTGAATAAAGAATCATTTTTAATAATTTTTAGTTGATTGTTGCTTATTTAAGTCATTTAGACTTTGGATTTAAATATTTTATAAAAAAATCATTTAAAAGATAATATATTATATTTTAAAATATATTTATAATATTAATTAAAATAATTATATCAAAATCGAAATAACCGACCGAAATAACCGAACCGATTTAGTAAAAAACCGAACCGAACCGAAGGAAAACGGTTCGGATATCGGATTATATATTTCTAAAACCGAAACCGAAAAAACCGAAATAAAAAACCGAAAACCGAACCGAACCGACCGATGAACACCCCTACCTTCAACGACGACAGGGGGATCCTCCTTGAGAAATCTGGACAGATTGAGTGTGGTCAGATAGAAGAGCATATTTTCTGCTGCCAACGTTTGAACTCGTCACCAGAAAACTTTGGCGGCTTTTCTCCATGTGCGGGAGCTGAAGCGAGCGAAGTGAACGAGACAGTAGACATCTTCAGAATTCGTGAAATACAAAGAATTTCGTCTTTCGATTGTTATTGGATATGTATTCCGAATTCTGAACAAGTCAGCAACAACAACAACGAACAAGTCGAGGCGAGGGATTCTCTCTATTCACAAGACGAAATTGCCCGTTAACAGTGCTCAACGTTGGCGGCAATCATCTCTAAGATACAACGACTAATGATCGTGATATAGCAGCACTACAAATATCACAAAATTCAGCGAATGAAAATAAGTAAAACTTTCTTTTGAGAGAGTGAGGGAGAAATCGCAGAAAAAGCAGAAATATGGTGTTTATACGTTATCAGATGTTCTTCATTATTTTCTCTGCGTTATATCAATCATATATATAGTCTAATACTCCAAATAACACGTCTTATGGCCTAAGGATGCAATCAGTGACAGAAAAATCCCAAAAAGAGTCGTAACTTTTCGGAACACATACGACGCGCTCGAGCGGTAAGATTTTATCGCTCGGGCGGACAGTCCTCTGAGCTGCCCTCGAGCGGTAACAATTGTCAGCTCGGGCGCACATAATAAAATAATAATAAATATTATTTTAACTAAATTTTATCCAAAAAAGAATAATTGGATCATAAGACCCCACCCCACCGCCCTGAGCCGGCCGGCCGCGTGCGCGCGCGTGTTAGTTGCATCGATTAACGTCTTTTCCCTTTACAAAACATTCGGTTCCCTAAGGGTCCAATCTCATAAACCAAATTTGGATTATTTAAGGAGTTAAACACATTGAAATTGTTCCAATGTGGGACAACCAAAAACAAGTTTTTCCTTCAATTCATTCACCAAATTCAAATTTCATTCCCAAATTCAAATTTTTCTTACATCCTCAATTTCCACAAAATGCCACAAATCATCAGCAATCAATACTAATGTCATCCAGAATAGAAATTCATGAAGTTCACTTTCAGAGGGAAAAAAATGATCCATTTGAAGATGACTAATGTATCCAAATAGGGGGTAATTCGAAGCTACATAGGAGGTATTACCCCTCTGCAGTGTGGTTGATCTTCATTGGCCCAAAATCATGTGGATCTCACATGATTGATTTGGGTCCCACATGATTTTGCATGTGTGACCAATTGTTGGCCACACGGCTACAGTGGGGATATTACCCCCACTGTAGCATTGAAGCACCCCCAAATAGGGTAAGGGTGAGCAAAATATCGGTCAAACCGAGAAAACCGACCGAACCAAAAAAAATCGGAAATTCGATTTGATTTATTCGGTTGGTCGGTTATTTTTTAAAAAAATATCGGTTATATCGGTTTAATCGGTTCGGTTCTGGTTTTTTTCAAAAAATATCGGTTTAACCGATTAAACCGATATTTATTTATATATTTAAAAAATACATATTGAGCCTTAACTTTGATATCCAAGTTTTTTATTTATGTTGGACTTTAGTATTATATACCCAATTTTATTTAACCCAACCCAACTATAAAAGATATCTAGGACTCTTTGACTCATTTCACTTTTCCACTTTTCCCAAATTTATTTATATAGTTTCGTTTTTTTAATGGATTTTAAAAGGCTTTTTTTAAAAAAAAAATCGGTTATTTCGATCTTTAATCGGTTTGGTTTAGTCGGTTTTGTTATAAAAATTCAGTCGGTTCGATTTGTTAAAAAACTTAATCGGTCGGTTTGGTTTTCATAATTTCGGTTCGGTCGGTTTGGTTATAATCGATTGCACACCCCTAAAATAGGGTGGTGATCAAAATAAACATGAAAAAGTAAATTATAAATTAAAAAATATGAATGATTATTATTGAGACTGATGAAAAGTTATTTGCAATTTTAATGTAGGAATGAGTTTTAACGCGTTGTAAAACTATCTCAACCACATTGAATCGTACATGGTTAACTCAAGTAAAAGTACATCATGCCTAAAATCGGGTCAAATTATACTTGTCCAAATCGACTCTCTAGTATTAACCCGCTAAAGTTTATTTGGTCACTCCATGAGTAAGTTAGAAAGGAAATCAATCGTATGATGCTAAGCGAAAAAATTCATCTTGGTCAAATATCTGTATACAAAAAATAAATTGAAGATTTTACGCAATTGGATTCTAGAGAAGTCAGTCTCGGTCACAGGTAGGACAGAAGTTTCATTGTTGGTGACCTTTTTTGACTGCTATCAATGAACTTGAAAATAATAATGGCATTAAAATAATTCGATCACGAGGAAGCAACTATAATAATAATTAGTCATAGACAAAAGCTTAACATGCATAAAAATCCAATCTTAGGTATCAAAAAACTATGAAACTCTCAACATAGTACAAACATAAGAAAAAAATATAGAATTTTTATACCATTTGATTGTAATTGAAAATAACACTCTTAATGAACTAAATGCCTAATTCATCCCGCACAAAATTGGATTTGCATATAAGCAAAGTAGAAAATCATATATAGACCGTAAAACTAAATGCAATTACATAACATGCATCGATAGAGTGTCACCCTCAGTGACAAAATTTAAGCAAGCCTGTGAGGAACCATCCACGTTAAAAAAATAGACCAAAACAAAATTAATTACAATAAAACTTATAAAATTAATTAATCACATCCTCATTTTAAGCCAAACAGTTGTTAGAAACTCAATGAGCTTGAAAAATTATCTGAGCTTTAAATGAGTTGACGCTTCTTCTATTTTACAGCATGTTAATCATTAGATTTTTTATATTGAGGTGATTTATTCGGTGAGCCTGTGAGATAATCAAAGGTGATTTCTTCTTCTGTTTGTCGTGAAGACTACGAAATTCAAAAAGTTTTCAACATGAAGGATGAAAGTTTTTGAGAAAAAATGATCGAAGTGATCGATGATCGTATCCCTCTACAATGAAAGTGAGACTATAACAAAAATTCATAAAAGTACTATCATTTAACCTGGACGAACAATTACAAAAAACAAAAAACAGATAGGTAAAAGCAACTATCTATACAACCCCCAACCCACAAAAAGAAAAACGATGGACTGCTAAGATATTTGAAACAAACATGGAGTAAATCTCATATCATATTGCAATATAAACTCTTGAGAGATGAGTCACTTTAAATGAGAAGGAAATTGGTAAGCCTAATGAAGAAAAATAAATATAAAAAATCAAGAAACTCTTTTAACGAATACTCTTTAAGTCTTTACATTTATTTTCAAGAGGGACAAACAATTACCTAAACAAAAACTATCGCAAATGATTCAGACTACGCCTAATCAATTTAAACCAACAAAAACATATTCTAGCCACGTAACTTACAAATAAAACAAAATGAAAAAAGAAAATGATAACACATAATTGAATAGAAATTTGGATCTAACCGAATATAATAAGGTGGTGCCTTCAATCGAGAAGCAATAGACCGCAAGATTTCCAAATAGTTTCTTGATGTGAAAAATTGTCATATCTAAGTGAATAATCATTAAGCACTGAATTTAGGGATTTACAGCATAGATGAACAATGTTAAGATATTTTTGATACTAATATGACTAAACTCATGGACAAAAACATCAACACAAAAGATACTTCACTAGAGTAAATATGTTAAAAACACAATAACAAGTTTTGTTATCATCAAAATCAAGATTGCTTATGTTTCAAAACCCAAAAAAATCCCAAGATGAACAACATACTAGGAAAGAAATATTAGATCTCCTCTCATATAAAACTTGTGAAATTTCGATAGCTAAGAATTTGATGGCCGACGAAGATCTTCAATTGAATCAAAACATAAGCGTTGAAAAGGGAAACTAGAAAACCTGATGCGGGCGAAGAAGGGGGAAATTGGTAAACATGCGGAGAATAGAGGGCAAAGTGCGAGAATGATGCAAAAGAGAAAACAAGTATCGATAAAAAAAAACCATCACACGGTGAAGGGAAAATGGGAGGTTGAGTGGAGAAGGATGCAAATGACCGGTTAATCCTCTCACAAAGCTATGCTGCGAATATAAAACTGGGATAAATTTGAAATAAAATATTGGTATGTCTCTGTCGTACCATGACAGTTAGTAAACATGCTTAGACCATCTCCAACAGCACACAAAAATAGTGTGCTGCTGGAAATTGATGCAGAAAATTGCTCCGGCAGTGGACGGCATTTTAGGGGTTTTTTAAAGTTGTGAACAATGCAACTACGGTATAATATTTTCTTTTATTTTTCATTTTTTTTTTGTTTTGAACGGTCCAAATTTTTTTTTTTTAGTTTTTTTTTTGGTATTTTTATAATCTTAAATTATTTGTTTTTTAAAACATTAATAATATTTTATATGTTACTTTTAAAATAATTTGTGGCATATATGATAAAAAAAAATTAACATAGGATAATTAACATTTTATAACAAAATTACATAATAAAACGAAATTATAAATTTGAAATACCGAAATACATTAATGCAAATTACATAAAATCACTGAAAACCACAACTAGAATCAAAAGTACATTATTTTATCTAATAATCCGGAAGACCACTACCGGAACCTCCAATACATTATTTTATCTAATAATCCGGAAGACCACTACCGGAACCTCCAAAATCTCCCAAATATTGTCCAAACATGTCGACGTTATTATTTGATCCTGATTGTTGTTCTTCTTCTCTTTTCTGCATAATTTTTTCATGTTCCTTGCGAATAAACTCCCGTCGACGGGGATAAGAGATAGAATCAACATCCATCAGTAATATTTTATTTTCCCCACGCCATTGAGACACTTCAACTTTCCTCTTTTGCACATTAATGGTTTCTTCTTTTTTGTGGTTGTATTAGCTAATAAATCTCAAAGTTTTTTGTTTTCTTCTTGGATTGTACTGACCAATTTAGACATATCTTCATCTTTCTTTCTCTTCAGTTTGGATTTTTTCACCCCTTCTGGTCGCTTTGATGATGAGCCACCTCCAACATTTTCATCACTTAGATTGATAGAAAATGAAGATAACTCGGGATTATCGGAAGATATGGGTGACTCCGGCACTGTATCAGAATGGGAAGACGTCCTTTGCGTTCTTTGAGAGAAGTTGGAAAACTTCTCCAGATCTTTGAGAAGGGGCCAGACATGGTCAAACACGAACCCTTTCTTATATTTACGATCTAGCGTCATTAATTGTTTTGCACGATCAATCTACATATAAAATTATAATAAAAAAATTAGAAGATATAAACATAGAAAAAATATAGCATTCAAACTACTACTCACGATATCTTGATCAGAGGCACCACTTGGGTTCATGTATTCAACTTGTTGTATGCATCCATTCAATTTTGAAACTGCACTGTTCATAGTTTGCATTCGAGTCTGTAATGACCTTTGGCTTCGTTCGGGCATTGAGTTTGCTTTCCCTGAGTTGTATGTTTCTGCCACTCGAGACCAAAGTTGATTTTTTTTTTGGTTTCGTCTAATAATTGGATCCTGCGAGATTTCTATGTAGACACGACAAAGATGTTTATCTTCGTCAGTTGCATAATTCTCACCACGAGAGGATGCCATTTGAGAGAGAAAAAACTAAAAGAAATAATATTTAGAAAGTATAATTTTGCACTCCAAGATAACTTATATTTATAACAAAAAAATTTATGGCTTAAGATGACAATCCTATGGTATTGATTAAAAGAGAATCTGATGGACAATCTAGACTGTAGGATTAGATTTCCTGGATAAGATTATAATTCGACAGTTCAGATTATCAGAAAATATGATGAACGATATAGTAATTTTATATAATAATAAATGTTATAAATATATTATTATTATAGATGATTATCTTATTTAGTTAGGTTTGGAAGATTCGTGATCTTTATAAATATGTCAATATAATATCTGTAAAGATTTGTATCTTGTAATATTTTCCTATAAATAGGGTGATTGAGTTCAATAATAATTGCACCTGAGTATTGACTCATATGAATTCTTTCTTCTCTCATGAATTCTCTATACTCATCTATCTATTTTTATTATGATTTATAACACGTTATCAGCACGATGATGTAACCAACTGAGAATGAAAATAATTCTCGTTTAATTGATGCTATTGGAATAGCACAACGTGTTGTCAATACTCAAATTTATGAGAGATATTCATTGGTGCTCTAGAAGTAGCACAAAGATATATTCATTGGTGTTCTAAAAGTAGCACAATGAAAACAATTTATATATTGGTGCCCATGAAATATCATGAATATGTTGATGGCTATAAAGTACCACAACATGATTTTATATTGAGAATTTGAAGAAATTCATGATCATGATATAATATATTGAGAATTTTGAGAGATTCCTGATTACAATTTTGATATATCGAAAGATATTCATGAATTCATGATATAATATATTGAATATTGAGATATTTAAGATTAAGATCTGACATAAGATCAAATATATTGAGAATCTAAAGAGATTCCTAGTTATAATATAATATATTAAGAATCTGAATAGATTCATGATAAAGATGAGATATATGATTTCGTATATTGAAAAAGTGAAGAAATCGTGATTGATATCTGATATGATATCAAATATCTATAAATATCATTGAAGAAATTGTTCTCATGTCATAATATATCAATATTGAAAGATTGATAAAAAAAATGCAAGATTTGATAATATTCGTGAAGAATATTAATATAAGATCCAAGATTTGGAAATATTCTCGAAGAATATAATTTAATGCCCTTTTGGTTGTTGAGGATCTTATGAATTGGGAAATTTAGTACAATTTCTCAATGAATATCGATATATGATCTAAAATTGTCAATATTTATAAGAAAATATTATTAAAGATATATGTGAGATAAATATCAAAAGATATTGATTTGATATCGATTCAAATCATATATTTGTTTTTAATGCTCTAGAAGAAGCATGATCTATTATTTGTCACTATTTTTATGAATATCGACTTGATGTTCAATGATGAACTGCATAGGCTATTGATTAAAAATTATGAATGTGCGGTAGTAAGATCGCAACACTATCAATCGAAAAAGAAAAATAAATATTAAACTCAATGAATTGGACCATCATCTATATTGGGCAATGACGATGATGGATTGATGGTAGCCTATGCATGATGATGTCAATGGGTTGATTTATGATTAACTTCAAGTCATTTTATTTATTTATTGAACTAATTTATATTTGATAAATTAATTTTGTATTTGTTTAAACTAAATTGTGGAAAACTCTAGCATGTGTTGTGTTTTGATTCACATAAATTATTTTGATGATATAAAATAAGAACTACAAATTTTGTGAATCTATTCTATTAGTCAATATATTGCATGAAATATTGATTATGCAATTTGGTGATAAATTTTTTGATTTGAGAATTTTTATATTTTAAGGATATATTGGGTTGTTAAATATTTATTTAATAAAATTTGATTATGGATTTTAAATTCATTAATTTTGACCGTGGATATAAATTTTGAAAATTTTCAATCGTTTGATTAATCTATCATTTTTTAAATAAATGATAGAGTATTTTTATCACATGTTATTATTTTACATGTATGAACATGAATTTAATGTAAAATGACATTCGTGATAGATCGAATGTTATTATTGAAGGTACAAGATCTACTTGGTGCGTACAAGAATTTGAAAAGGAATACAAATTTAATGTGAAATGATATTCATGATAGATCGAATGTTACTGTTGAAGGTAAAAGATCTACTTGATGCATACAAGTATTTGAAAAGGTACGTTTGATTTTTCAATTTCAATTCTTTTAATATAATATCTTATTTACATTATTTTGTTCAAGAAAAGACAATTATGACAATTGTCTAATTAATGTGGTCCATTCTTTTAAGTGAATGTGACAGTGCCAATGAACACAGTTGATACACTGTAGTTTAATTCTTCAAGGAAGAATATGTCATCTCGTATGAAGCGAGATATGAATCATAAATTCGACACAAAATATTGAGATATACGTCATAATCAAGTATTGTACTAAACGTACATCGGTATCTCGTATCACTATCATACCTGAAGTATGTAAAAATATTTATTGATATCTATCAAGCAAGATATAAAAGTTTGTGGAGACCATTGATGTCTATCCAAATTATATGTTTCATCGTACATTGATATGAATGTATGAAAGATCTTGAAGATCATTTGATTGACGATGAAAAAAGATGATGTGCTTGATATTATAAAATA
The DNA here is from genome assembly GCF_033568475.1 of Henckelia pumila. Taxonomy (NCBI): domain Eukaryota; kingdom Viridiplantae; phylum Streptophyta; class Magnoliopsida; order Lamiales; family Gesneriaceae; genus Henckelia; species Henckelia pumila. The sequence continues at coordinate 97,728,880 of NC_133121.1, read as the reverse complement.
GTGATACACAATAATGATGTATATGTATTTTTGAATCTAGTAGATATTGATTTGGTTTAAATAGTATATTACAAATCAATATTTTTAGAAGAGCTAAAGAGCTCCAAAAGTATCATTGATACAAATACTTTGAGAGTTTGGCATGATGGATTGAATTGAGCATTCAAATTATATAAATAGTTGAAAAACTATTGATGGTGCACAAAGATGTTGATGAATGAACCAAAAGTTTTTGGATCGATAAATATGAAAGTTTTTAAATCAAAGATCCAAAAGATTTTATGAATTCTTATTGGCTTATCACATTTGATAGCACTATCATAAAAGCTCAAATTGATAGAAAATCCCCATATTATATGGAATGAATAAATAACGTGGGTCCACAGAGCGCAACATGATGTTTGCGAAAATACGTATTGAGAAAATTTCCAGAATATGTAATCAAGACAAGCTTAATCAAAAGAGGATATGCATATCAATTTCATGATTATAAATACATTGGTTTAGTTGATTTATTTTGCCTCCAATCAACTATTAAACCATGAAAATAAATGCGTCATATTTGGGATATCTGAAAATATATTATAAATATTATGTCAAATGCTCATGTACTGAAAGTTAATGTTTTTGCGAGAAATGCACAACAATAAATCTCTTGAAGGGATTGTAAATATGTTGGAAATAAATTGAATCTTATGATCAATTATCTTGAGAAATGAGATTTTATGACGCGAAATTCTCATTTATTATTCTTGTAAAACAATGTTTCCAACATTGCGGGGGAGGAAATAGAAGCTACAAGAATATTTGAGATCGATCCCAGTGAAATATAAAGTGAACATGATGTTCAAATTTTAAATCTCAAATAAATTATTTGATCTTGTGTATAAGATCGTTTAGTTTCATTTATGTTCAAGTTAAACAATTTAAATCGTCTTTAGTGACGAATAACCCCTTTAAAGAAAATGAGTGAATATCTCAATGTGAAAAGAATAACGGAAGCTGATCGTTATAAAATAAATCGACGTCCTGCAGGACCATATTTTATATTACTTGCAAGTAAATGAAAAAGGACGCTAGAAGCGTGAACGACCAGTTATTTCAATGAATCCAAGTTGGATTATGTTATTCCTGAAGAATAACAAGTATATCAAAATATGATATTTCACAAATTATTTGGGATCGAAATGATATAATCATTCGTGTGTTTTGCTATTATGCAAAATGATGATTATTTTGAACTACAACTTGTTGAACTTTCAATAATAATGATATGTGGCAATATGAGCAAATATTAGCAAAGTTTCTCAAAGTATTTCAATTAGATTATGAGAAAATATTTGCACTTGTCATGAATGCACTGATTTGACGGTGATATATTTAAAAACATCATCGAAGGATTTGATGCTCAAAATATTGTTTTTGTCAACTTGAAGAAGAATAAAATATATTTGGTCTTGAAGTACCATATATTTGACAAAATCAGCATCTAAATCAATTTTTGGCAAATAAGTGCATAAGATTGAAATATTAAGAGTTAATAATTTTAAGTGATGCTTGCAAGAGGGGGAGGAATCAAAGTTGTACTCTTTTTTCCTTGTCTATGATTTTTCCCACGTGGTTTTTCATAACAAGGTTTTAAATAAGACAATTAACAAGTATCGCGAGAGATGTTGTACTCTTTTTCCTTCATTAGGATTTTGTCCCACTGGGTTTTTCCTAACAAGGTTTTAACGAGGCGCATCTATCTTCGGGAAGATATCCAAAGAAAGTATATGGTGATGTACTCTTTTTCCTTCGTTCAGATTTTTCCCATGGGGTTTTACTGTCAAGGTTTTAACGAGGCAACACTTGAGTCCCGATGAAGTTCCCGAACATCAATCTTGCCAAATGGAGATTTTAAAGAATTGATTGCTTGTGCAAATAATCATCTAAGGGGGAGTGTTATAAATATATTATAGATGATTATCTTATTTAGTTAGATTTGGAAGATTCGTGATCTTTATAAATATGTCAAGATAATATCTGTAAAGATTTGTATCTTGTAATCTTTCCCTATAAATAGGGTGATTGAGTTCAATAATAATTGCACCTGAGTATTGACTCATATGAATTCTTTCTTCTCTCATGAATTCTCTCTACTCATCTCTCTATTTCTATTATGATTTATAACAATATCTTCACGATTATATAATAAAACACCTCGTAGTAATTGATTCTATTTGTCGAGATGTGACGTAAAACTTTTGTATATTTTGTATAATATTTTATATACAAGTATATAACTAAAAAAAAAAAGTATATAACTTTGATATGTGTCATGCCTCTCTTCAAATTCTTCTTATTTTTTTCTAACTTCTCTCCAATTTATCTCAAATATCAAAACTTGTATTCTCTCTCTCTTACAATTTGTTCTTAAAAATATTTATTTGTTCAAGTAATTAATCATGCGAGCACGTGTATACCACGTGCCATGATTGTTAATAATATATGAGGTATGAGATTAGGTTTTTTTAATATCACTTGACATCTAATCATGATATATTCCTTGTTGGAATATATTATTATGTCAATACTACAAGTTGGGTGACATCATTTTTTTTTTCAAACTTGGGTGACATCATTTTTACTTGAAGTGAAGTAGTTTATACTACCTCTGATACCAGGTAGTTTATACTACCTAAATACATTGCAAAATTAAATTTACAGCCTCTACATTTTTAGCTCAAATCATATTCGATGATTATTTGAAAAAAATTATAATATATATGAATTATGATATCAATTATAAATATAACGATTCAACTAATAGGATTACATAATTAATTCAACATTTTGAATTTTAAAAAAAATCGGAATCTCTTATTATTTTAGTATTTAAGAGAAAAACAAAAGATTCAACCACCTATTAAAGATTCGTAAAAAGAATATTATTTTACATCCATACTTTTTTTTCTGCATCCATACCAGTGTTTGGTTCAAATGATAGGATTATTGAATAATTATTAGATGAATGATAAAAGACATGATAAATAAGAATTGGTAATTTGTGTTGAAAATAGTATTGTGTTTGGTTTGATTTTTAGGAATAAGATTAAATAATGGTTTAAATTTTTTTGCCAAAAATATCATTTATATTTTATTGGATGGATGATTTTTAGATTAGAGGGTAATGGTAATTATGGAATTTATATGTAAGATAAAAACACGGATAAGTAATACCAGGGTGAGGGGAGGGTTTAGTTAACCTACTATAAAACAAATTTATCATTTTTAGGTTAGATTAGCTTGTTTTAATAAAAATCCTATCAAACAATGAATTAAATCAAAAATCACACATGATGTTATGGGATATATCCCGAGATATCGTCTAATATCTCGGGATATATTTATTTTTTCGCATGAACTTAGATCGGGATATGTGATAACAAGCATATTATTGGTGGTAAGTGATGTCCTGCAATTATTATTGGATATGGGCCTCGCATATATTCACTATCTACAATCGGGCTTGGACTTGTCAGTATTATGTGATCATGGGCCGCATCCAATCAGATCATGGGCCTTGCCCTTTGAGTTATGGGCTTACACTAGGGACTACACGTCTAACATGAACACACGTTCTCAACTATCTGAAGGACATAAAAGTTTTTATTATATAGACTGTTCTCTTCTTGATTACAGGTAACGTGGGAAAAGAAATTTTCTTCCCCATGATGTTCTCTCACGTTTTCTTCTAGTTTTCTCCCATGTTTCTCTGCCTGACTTAGGCATCGGAGGGGTCACGCCGGGAAAAATCCTGGCGCCCCTAACCGGTTTTTTCCATGACTTTCAGGCAAACAGACGGAGAATACACACGCTGAAAGGAAATTTTTGGGATGTCATCATTGGCGCCTCCGGTGGGAAATTGAGTTTGAGACGTGGATTGAATTTCTCCTTTTTCTTTCTCCCACTGAAAAAGAAAAAGCGTAACTTTAAAAACTTTCTTCAGCTCCTTCCATCAATTTTTGTTGCTTTCTCAAGCGCATTTGATCGATTTTGTTGCTTAAATCTCGAATTTTATGGCCCATACCATCATGGCATCTCCTGCAGCTCGAAGGGGCTTCATCTCTCTCGTTCTTCCTGCTGCTCAATGAGATTGCGAATCTGAGCAGATTTAAGGTTCTTGCATTTTTATCTGGTCATTCGGTTTGCTGCTGTGTTTGGGGTTGCTTGGGTTCGGCTTTGGAGTGTTTTTGGAATTGTTTGTAATGCGTTGGAGTCATTTTAATCACTACCCTGCTGCTGCACTTCGGGTTACATACTTATGCCCGCCAAGTGCTTGAGTTAATGGCTTCTATCACTGCCGTTCGAGTGCAGGGGCAGAACCCAAAGCATTGTTTCATTGGAAAGAATTTCGGTCCAATGCGAGTTGATCGAATACGGGTTAATGAATTTATGTTGGCTCTATCTGAAATGTTTATTCGAACTCTGTCCGCCGGAGCAGTAACATCGACGCAAGACAGGTAAACCCGAGCAAACAATATCCAGCCAAAATACGAAGTAGTAGAAATCCGATATAATATTGTAAAAGCAGAGCCGGAGATATAAGAAAGTCATCGCCAAACACCCTGCCTCTCATATCCATAAAATCCCAAGAATATTCTATATGAAGCGGTATAAGATTTCACCCAATAAAAAATTCATATTTTTGAGCAATTTAGCATAATTGCTCTGTCCAATATTGGATTGTATTAACATGATGAAGTAAGAAAACTTATCTTCGTGAAGCTGCACCAAGCTTGCTATCAAGGAACCGAGAACGCCTGACCAGCAAGATGTCGGGCTAATACCAAGTTATCCCAGGAATAAAAATGATTTAACATGAGCTCGAGAAAAAGACACCGAGCATATTAAATTGTGCCATTAAAATTTGTCATAGTTTTCTTTAAAATCATAATCCACTAGTCGAATATGTTCCAAGTTAAAGCATGAAGCAGTACAAAATTATTTGATTGGGCAATCAAAAGTATGTGCTAGAATGACACAAAATGGAACATTGCTCCACGAGGAATTCCACTACCATTTGAGCAAGTTCAACCACATTGATTTTTTTAAATGAAAATTCAAGTCAATCGGCCACTTGCTTCCAAAATCTCAATCTTGCTAGATCAAGATGCGAAAAATACAAATCACATGCTTGACTTTCCTAGATCCTTGTGTTGGAATTTTTTGAAGATTCAGTATAAATTTGGAGGTACTGAATAATTATGTCTCACATATTTCATGAATTCAAACCAATATATGCATGACTCGGCGAGTATATCCCTTGATGTGATATGCAATCTGCAGTAAGCCCCGTCAGGATTTATTACTCGGGCATGCGATCTAGCAGTAAGCCCCGTCAGGATTTATTACTCGGGCATGCGATCTAGCAGTAAGCCCCGCCAGGATTTATTACTCGGGCATGCGATCTAGCAGTAAGCCCCGCCAGGATTTATTACTCGGGCATGCAATCTGCAGTAAGCCCCTCCAGGATTTATTACTCGGGCAGTCAGCCCCGCTAGGATTTATTTCTCGGGCATGCAATCTAGCAGTAAGGCCCGCCATGATTTATTTATCGGGCATGTGATCTAGCAGTAAGCCTCGCCAGATTTATTTCTCGGACATGCAATCTAGCAGGAAGCGCCGCCAGGATTTATTTATCGGGCATGCAATCTAGCAGTAAGGCCCTGAGATCTTTATTTAAAGTCCCGGAGTTTCAAGGCCCGGACAGTTATTTAAAAGCCCATGGCAATATCTCCGCCATGGCAGTCCAGAAAAGCCCATGGCACTGTATACGCCATGGCATCCAAAGTCCGGGAGGTTCCAGGCCCCGGCATCTATTCAATCCCAAGGCATATATAAGCCCTTGACATTATATAAGCCCGGGAGGTTCCAGGCCCCGGCACCCATTCAAGCCCAAGGCATATATAAGCCCTTGACATTATATAAGCCCGGGAGATTCCAGGCCCCGACACCCATTCAAGCCCAAGGCATATATAAGCCCTTGGCATTATATAAGCCCGGGAGGTTCCACGCCCCGGCACCCTACAAGCCCTTGGCACTCTATAAGCCCGGGAGGTTCCATGCCCCGGCACTTACAAAGCCCAAGGGATTCTAACCCTTGGCACTCTATAAAGCCCGGGAGTTCCATGCCCCGGCACCTATATAAGCCCGGGAGGTTCCAGGCCCCGGCACCCATTCAAGCCCAAGACATATATAAGCCCTTGGCATTATATAAGCCCGGGAGGTTCCAGGCCCCGGCACTCATTCAAGCCCAAGGCATATATAAGTCCTTGCCATTATATAAGCCCGGGAGGTTCCACGCCCCGGCACTCATTCAAGCCCAAGGCATATATAAGCCTCTGGCATTATATAAGCCCGGGAGGTTCCAGGCCCCGGCACCCATTCAAGCCCAAGGAATATATAAGCCCTTGGCATTATATAAGTCCGGGAGGTTCCATGCCCCGGCACTTACCAAAGCCCGATGCATTCGGCACTACAAGTCTATTGACTTGGCATGAGAGATTATTTGATCATTTACTCACCAACGACTATATCGATTCAACCTCGAAGATTTTATGTTCTTCAACAGTTATTATATTAATTCGACCCCTCGTCAAACACAAGTCCATGGCCATTCTCTCGGCCTTGCATTCATGGAATCTTCTTACCTGACTGATCGATTCAGGAGGGTGATTGGTGCATTCTTGTCTAAGTTCATGGAGGAAGTGAACAAATCGGGACAGCGAGTGGTGACTCTAGCCCGACTTCTTAAGGGGGGTGTAGTGATGTTATGGGATATATCCCGAGATATCGTCTAATATCTCGGGATATATTTATTTTTTCGCATGAACTTAGATCGGGATATGTGATAACAAGCATATTATTGGTGGTAAGTGATGTCCTGCAATTATTATTGGATATGGGCCTCGCATATATTCACTATCTACAATCGGGCTTGGACTTGTCAGTATTATGTGATCATGGGCCGCATCCAATCAGATCATGGGCCTTGCCCTTTGAGTTATGGGCTTACACTAGGGACTACACGTCTAACATGAACACACGTTCTCAACTATCTGAAGGACAGAAAAGTTTTTATTATATAGACTGTTCTCTTCTTGATTACAGGTAACGTGGGAAGAGACATTTTCTTCCCCATGATGTTCTCTCACGTTTTCTTCTAGTTTTCTCCCATGTTTCTCTGCCTGACTTAGGCATCGGAGGGGTCACGCCGGGAAAAATCCTGGCGCCCCTAACCGGTTTTTTCCATGACTTTCAGGCAAACACAGACGGAGAATACACACGCTGAAAGGAAATTTTTGGGATTTCATCATTGGCGCCTCCGGTGGGAAATTGAGTTTGAGACGTGGATTGAATTTCTCCTTTTTCTTTCTCCCACTGAAAAAGAAAAAGCGTAACTTTAAAAGCTTTCTTCAGCTCCTTCCATTAATTTTTGTTGCTTTCTCAAGCGCATTTGATCGATTTTGTTGCTTAAATCTTGAATTTTATGGCCCATACCATCATGGCATCTCCTGCAGCTCGAAGGGGCTTCATCTCTCTCGTTCTTCCTGCTGCTCAATGAGATTGCGAATCTGAGCAGATTTAAGGTTCTTGCATTTTTATCTGGTCGTTCGGTTTGCTGCTGTGTTTGGGGTTGCTTGGGTTCGGCTTTGGAGTGTTTTTGGAATTGTTTGTAATGCGTTGGAGTCATTTTAATCACTACCCTGCTGCTGCACTTCGGGTTACATACTTATGCCCGCCAAGTGCTTGAGTTAATGGCTTCTATCACTGCCGTTCGAGTGCAGGGGCAGAACCCAAAGCATTGTTTCATTGGAAAGAATTTCGGTCCAATGTGAGTTGATCGAATACGGGTTAATGAAATTATGTTGGCTCTATCTGAAATGTTTATGCGAACTCTGTCCGCCGGAGCAGTAACATCGACGCAAGACAGGTAAACCCGAGCAAACAATATCCAGCCAAAATACGAAGTAGTAGAAATCCGATATAATATTGTAAAAGCAGAGCCGGAGATATAAGAAAGTCATCGCCAAACACCCTGCCTCTCATATCCATAAAATCCCAAGAATATTCTATATGAAGCGGTATAAGATTTCACCCAATAAAAAATTCATATTTTTGAGCAATTTAGCATAATTGCTCTGTTCAATATTGGATTGTATTAACATGATGAAGTAAGAAAACTTATCTTCGTGAAGCTGCACCAAGCTTGCTATCAAGGAACCGAGAATGCCTGACCAGCAAGATGTCGGGCTAATACCAAGTTATCCCAGGAATAAAAATGATTTAACATGAGCTCGAGAAAAAGACACCGAGCATATTAAATTGTGCCATTAAAATTTGTCATAGTTTTCTTTAAAATCATAATCCACTAGTCGAATATGTTCCAAGTTAAAGCATGAAGCAGTACAAAATTATTTGATTGGACAACCAAAAGTATGTGCTAGAATGACACAAAATGGAACATTGCTCCACGAGAAATTCCACTACCATTTGAGCAAGTTCAACCACATTGATTTTTTTAAATGAAAATTCAAGTCAATCGGCCACTTGCTTCCAAAATCTCAATCTTGCTAGATCAAGATGCGAAAAGTACAAATCACATGCTTGACTTTCCTAGATCCTTGTGTTGGAATTTTTTGAAGATTCAGTATAAATTTGGAGGTACTGAATAATTAAGTCTCACATATTTCATGAATTCAAACCAATATATGCATGACTCGGCGAGTATATCCCTTGATGTGATATGCAATCTGCAGTAAGCCCCGTCAGGATTTATTACTCGGGCATGCGATCTAGCAGTAAGCCCCGTCAGGATTTATTACTCGGGCATGCGATCTAGCAGTAAGCCCCGCCAGGATTTATTACTCGGGCATGCGATCTAGCAGTAAGCCCCGCCAGGATTTATTACTCGGGCATGCAATCTGCAGTAAGCCCCTCCAGGATTTATTACTCGGGCAGTCAGCCCCGCTAGGATTTATTTCTCGGGCATGCAATCTAGCAGTAAGGCCCGCCATGATTTATTTATCGGGCATGTGATCTAGCAGTAAGCCTCGCCAGATTTATTTCTCGGACATGCAATCTAGCAGGAAGCCCCGCCAGGATTTATTTATCGGGCATGCAATCTAGCAGTAAGGCCCTGAGATCTTTATTTAAAGTCCCGGAGTTTCAAGGCCCGGACAGTTATTTAAAAGCCCATGGCAATATCTCCGCCATGGCAGTCCAAAAAAGCCCATGGCACTGTATACGCCATGGCATCCAAAGTCTGGGAGGTTCCAGGCCCCGGCATCTATTCAATCCCAAGGCATATATAAGCCCTTGACATTATATAAGCCCGGGAGGTTCCAGGCCCCGGCACCCATTCAAGCCCAAGGCATATATAAGCCCTTGACATTATATAAGCCCGGGAGATTCCAGGCCCCGACACCCATTCAAGCCCAAGGCATATATAAGCCCTTGGCATTATATAAGCCCGGGAGGTTCCACGCCCCGGCACACTACAAGCCCAAGGCATATATAAGCCCTTGGCACTTTATAAGCCCGGGAGGTTCCATGCCCCGGCACTTACAAAGCCCAAGGGATTCTAACCCTTGGCACTCTATAAAGCCCGGGAGTTCCATGCCCCGGCACCTATATAAGCCCGGGAGGTTCCAGGCCCCGGCACCCATTCAAGCCCAAGACATATATAAGCCATTGGCATTATATAAGCCCGGGAGGTTCCAGGCCCCGGCACTCATTCAAGCCCAAGGCATATATAAGCCCTTGCCATTATATAAGCCCGGGAGGTTCCACGCCCCGGCACTCATTCAAGCCCAAGGCATATATAAGCCTCTGGCATTATATAAGCCCGGGAGGTTCCAGGCCCCGGCACCCATTCAAGCCCAAGGAATATATAAGCCCTTGGCATTATATAAGTCCGGGAGGTTCCATGCCCCGACACTTACCAAAGCCCGATGCATTCGGCACTACAAGTCTATTGACTTGGCATGGGAGATTATTTGATCATTTACTCACCAACGACTATATCGATTCAACCTCGAGGATTTTATGTTCTTCAACAGTTATTATATTAATTCGACCCCTCGTCAAACACAAGTCCATGGCCATTCTCTCGGCCTTGCATTCATGGAATCTTCTTACCTGACTGATCGATTCAGGAGGGTGATTGGTGCATTCTTGTCTAAGTTCATGGAGGAAGTGAACAAATCGGGACAGCGAGTGGTGACTCTAGCCCGACTTCTTAAGGGGGGTGTAGTGATGTTATGGGATATATCCCGAGATATCGTCTAATATCTCGGGATATATTTATTTTTTCGCATGAACTTAGATCGGGATATGTGATAACAAGCATATTATTGGTGGTAAGTGATGTCCTGCAATTATTATTGGATATGGGCCTCGCATATATTCACTATCTACAATCGGGCTTGGACTTGTCAGTATTATGTGATCATGGGCCGCATCCAATCAGATCATGGGCCTTGCCCTTTGAGTTATGGGCTTACACTAGGGACTACACGTCTGACATGAACACACGTTCTCAACTATCTGAAGGACAGGAAAGTTTTTATTATATAGACTGTTCTCTTCTTGATTACAGGTAACGTGGGAAGAAACACTTTCTTTCCCATGATTTTCTCTCACGTTTTCTTCTAGTTTTCTCCCATGTTTCTCTGCCTGACTTAGGCATCAGAGGGGTCACGCCGGGAGAAATCCTGGCGCCCCTAACCGGTTTTTTCCATGACTTTCAGGCAAACACAGACGAAGAATACACACGCTGGAAGGAAATTTTTGGGATGTCATCAACACACAAACCTACATAATCCCTTGTACCAAACACTGCGTAACATAGGATTATGTTATGTGTCCATAGGGGGTTACATAAAGAGTTACACACACTATTAAATTAGGAAACTATTCCAAAATTCTTTTAATTTTTTTTCTTTTCAACCTAGAATTGTTTGTCTTACTAAAAAAAACTTTTAATGAAAATATTATGTTTTATTTTATTATTTACTGTGAAGTTCTAGGGCTGTAAAAATTTAACACGATTGCCAGAAAAATATCGGATTAGGTTGAGGTTTTTGGGTTCGGGTCAGATCGAGTTGGACCCGAAAAAATTAATCATGTAATAATTATTTTTAATAAAAAATGATTTTTTTATTTTTTAACAAAATAATTAAATACACATAATAATAATCAATATATTTTGATTTAAATACATGATAACAAAATCTCACTTATATATAATTTAAATGTGAAAGTTTAATTGTACAAAATTTAAAATATATTTACTATAAAAAATAAAAATTTATTTTTTTAAAAAATCAAAGTTTTACAAAATAATTATTCATGATGAAAATCTATGATACAATATACAAAAAATTTCTTTCAAACATACAATATATAAAAATATAGTCAATATTTTTTAATTTTATAAATAAGTAAAAAAAAAAAATTTGGGTCATCTGGGGTTGGCCCAAATCTGACCCAACCCGATTAAATTTTTTGGGTAAATTTTGGGTCCAAACCGATCTGACCCGTACACAAAAACTTCAACTCTAGTCGGATATCTTTTGATCAACTCGGGTCGGGTTCAATTTTGACATCCTAAAAATGCACAATATATAATAAAATAAAAAATAATATTTTCACTAAAAGTTTTTTTGAGCTAAAAAAATAATTCTAGGTTGAAAAGAAATAATTTTTAAAATATTTTTGAGATACTTTTCTAATTTAATAGAGCGTGTAACCCTCTAGTAAAACTCTATGTACACATAGCATTACCCACTTTGATATTTTTAAATAAAATATAATAAAATAAAATAAAACAATTTTTACCATAAAATTGTGAATCTCTAAACATCAACTGATCATCAGATATAGACATCCCTTCTTTAAACTAAACTAACAAAAATGAAAACGTTGCACAAACACTTAATGAAAAGTTAAGAAATTTCCAAATACCTGCTATTAATCTATTTCCAATTCTAAAACCCATCAAATATTTTTTTTTTATCAAACACATTATATGGGGTGTCTGAAATAGTGAAACAAACGAACATTTGATTAATGGTTAGAAATTCGATTTCACTACCAATATTTTATCGTGCAAATCTGCTGTCTGTCGCACAACATTTACCTAATACATTTGACTTGGTTAGCATGGTATCCCGAGTTCCATCTTCATACAAATAATAATGAGGATGATGCCATATCAATGAAAAACTTCGAAAAATAAACTGTCTTTTTTCTTTCAAATCTCACGAAATAATAATAATAATAACAATAATAATAATAATAAATTATAGATTCATACGGAAGAGGATTAGTTTTTTTTAGGGGAAAAAAAAAGAGTTCGACTAGTATCGATTATTGCAAAAGACCTCTCAACTTCTCAACAAATTGATCGATATAAGAATTTTCAAGCCCTTCACCCAACAAGAAATCCCTCCATTTTGCATGGTTGCCTCGAATTTCATCTCCAATTTCACTGCTATCATCCATCGCCAATCTTATGGCCTTCTCCACACCATCTTTTGCAAACAACCCATTACCGTCTCCTTTCTCAACCTCCACACCAACTCTCAAATCCCCAGCCATAAATCTTGCATTCATGATCTGGTCGCCCATCTGCGGGATCAGCACTAGTTGGCACTCGCTAACCATGGCTTCAGACAAAGATCCCGACCCGCAATGCGTAACGAAGCATCCGACGGAAGGGTGCGATAGAATCATTTGTTGCTGCACCCAACCTCCATGAACCACCCCTCTACTCTCTGTTTTTTCTCGAAAGCCTGCTGGTAAAGCCTCGTGTGTTGTTTCTGTTCCAATGGGTGGTTTTAGTGCAGCAAAGAACGGATATCCCGAGAGCTCCAGGCCTAATATCAGTTCTTGAAATTGATCCATTTTCAATCTTGCTTCGCTTCCAAGTGCGCAGAAGATCACCGTTTTTGGCTTGAATTGGTCCAACCATTTTGCCCATTTTTCGTCGAGATTGGAAGATGGTGGCTTCGGCAGAACCGGGCCAGCTAGAAAAACAGGTTTCTTGAATCTTTTTTCAAGAAAATCACAATACATACCTTCCATTTCTCTACAGGATTTGAATCCAATGGCGTCGCAATCTTCCACTGACTTGATCATACGTTGAACATACTTCATCTCGCTGCCAAATTCTTTCATGTTGTTGATCATACTCACGACTCGAGCTTCGTGTGAGTAAATCTTGATCCCTGTCGTAGGAAAACCAGGTGGAGGATCCATCAAAGCCTCCACCGTAGATTCATCTCGAAACAGATATGAAACAGCCAGAGGGCTAATGGTGCAATAGTGAACGGATTTCATCCCCAACCTACGGGTTAAATCTGGCAGCCAATGGGTGAAATCGAAGAACACGAAGTGGGGCTGGAGTTCCTGCAGAAGAGATTCAATGACTGGTTCTGTAAGATCCATGGCGTGGCGAAGAAGCGAATACAGAGGAAAAGGGACTTCTGAGCTGGTTTCAGTCCCATGGGGCAGGCCTTCAACGTGAGCCACGGTTATGGGCACGAAACTTATGGAATCGGGGTAAAGATTGAATTTTTCTAATCTGGATTGTGTTTTCTCTGGCAGGATGAAGAAAATTCTGTGGCCTCTCTCTGCAAATTTGTTTGAGATGTGGAGGAATGAGGTGAGATGCCCCATTGCAAACCATGGATACATGACGAGTCGCAGGCTGTTTTCACCCATATTAAGGTTTCAAGAAAATCTGCAAAATTTTCTTGTGAAATGGATGCTATCTCTACTTTCTGGGATCACTGAGAAGATTTCATATCTCACGCAAGTGATATTTCTAAATCTGCAATAATCTTTTTTCCTAGTTGTGCTGAAATTATCCTTGAATAGTGCAACTACCATTGAAGATATCAAACTTGGTTAATTTTGTCTGTGCATCTGAACAAATCCCAAAATGGAGCATATGATGCCATTTGAAATTATGGAGGACTCATAAAATATGGGTAAGATGGATCGAGCGCGGCAATTTGATGTATTTTAGGGCGAGACAAACATGGGTAGAACTTGATCTGTGTATTCTTTTCAAAGCAACAGATGAAAAATAGTTACACTTTAGGTAGATGGCAAAACATGCCTGACTCTAAATAAAATACTTCAGCAACATAGAATAATCATTTGTAAAGTTTGGACGTTAAACCACAATAATTGAATGTCCAAATATTCAAAATCTTATGAAAGTCGATTTCCAAATTTTGAGATAACTCTGAAGTCTGTTTAGATCACAAAAAATGGAAAGGATCGGTAAATGAATCCAGAGAGACTGGAAACGAGAAAGGGATTGAGAATCACAGCAAGTTATATTGTCTCATGTAAACTAGGCTTGCAAGTTGCAAGCACCAAAGAGTTTGAGGTGGTTAAAAAACTGATGAATGAGTGATCTAAAGCAATAAATTTTTTAAAAGATATAAAATGAAAGCACATAAAAATACATCGATTTTAAATGATATATAATTGCTTGTCATTTCAAATATTCAAAATAATATACACAAGAGGAACATGAACAAATTCTCCATACAATTGGCACCAAAAGTGCACACGTACATAGTCGATAAATGATGCGTTAGGATGGCCAGTTTCGGTATTTATAGCTGTTCTCTAGAAGTTAAATTGGTCCGAGCCATCTATAAGCTGTAATTAGATGACAACAAACCCATTGCGATAAGTAAATAAAGACTTCACCACTTGCTCGGCAACCGGGTGAAAGGAAGGAAAATGTCCCTTATTCATGTTGCATTCAAATAACTCGATCATGTGATTCATGTCAAGTAGTACCCGTTCATATTGTCAACGAGATAATCGTACGGCGAACCTTTTGAATAATCAAGTACTTCAACTGGGCTTGACAATTGGTTCGATGCAGGATAAATGCTTCCAGTTCCATCCTTCACACAGGCTTTTCCCCTCCCCTTAACCATGCGCTGCTTTTCATTAGGAAATTCGGCAGTCAGTCTACCCATTTGCTTTTGCAGATCAGCAACAGAATCATTACTTAGTTTCCCCTTGGGACTTTTCTTCCCGTCCACTCGCTTAACTTCCAATCTGTATAATGCGCACGAATCATACTTGTTAATTTCGTATTCATAGAGGTGCCACTCAAAATTTTCCATTGGTTGTGGATCCATGTAGTATGATCTCTTCAAACCACCAAATTCATTCATCACTTGTTTCCTTGACTCGTGCCAGCCCCTTCCATTGTAATCTGGCAAAGATCGTTGCTTTCTATTACCACTCTCAAAGGCTCTACGTGGCTTATCAAAAAATAGCCACTCTCTGATCGTTTCACCATCCAAAACAATAAGATCAAAGAGTTCTGGTTTGCAAAGAAGGTGGATCAGTAATCTCAAATAAACATGGACGTGAAAATTTAAGCATTGTTCAGGAAGATGGCAAGAACAGACAACTAACCAGGGGCATTCCAAGGAGATTTTGCAGTAGCAGCCCCCTCGCAATCAGGAATGCCAACATCTTTTCCTTGAGCCTTAGTACCGAGAGCTGCAAACAGTAAGTTATCCTTTAAACCAATACCTCCAGGGCGTACAACCGGTGGCCTTCCAAGGTAGCCTTCATCAGGTGCAAGCCCAGCATGATAAGCACTGCAATAGTCATCAGACTTCTGGCACCAGTCTGACCCTTGAGCTGGTCTGGGACAATCCCAAAGGGCGCACTTTGGCCCTAAGAAAGCAGAAGGGGGAGGGCAGATAGTTTGTTGATAACCAGAAATCTGAGGCATACCATCCTCCCCTATGAAACAGTGGCCATTAAACCCAGGGAAATAATGGTGCTCAAGCTCAGGATGGAAATCATATGATTGAAAATCGGCCAAATTCATATTGTGCATTCCAATCTGGTTAACTCCAATCCCAGAGCTTTTGCATTGATCAACGAACTGAAGGGCTTGTTCTTGAGGACCACTGGACACATTAAAGCCCTACCACAAACAAAATAACAAAATATATGGATAAGAACAATATACAACAGCAAGACACACTAGAAGATAGTAACTAAAAATAAATCTCATGTAAAGAGAAGGGATAATTTTGAAAGTGAGATGCCTAAATAAATTCAATAGCGCATAGGACAAAAAAGATGCGACTGCCAGAAAACATATTCCAAAATTCACAAAGCTGTTAGTTGATGGCAGAAATGACACAGAATTAGTTCACGACTTGTGAAGAATGCAGCATTGTTTGACCTCACAAAGCTTGGTGCGAGGAACGAAATTCAGTGATACAAAGCTTAAACCCCAATTGAATAAAAACCATAAAAGAATTATACACCACCTGTCCACCTCCATTAAAGTGAAATCAAACATATCCAGCTAACTATAAATATTTGCAAACAAAATGCCAACCTCCTGCGTAGTAGATTTCTCCACAACTTTTTGTGCCTCGGGATCTGGCTTAGGTACAGCTAATGCACTTGTTGCATCATCTTCCTCCTCATAAAGCTGCAGCAGCCTACAGATCTCAGATGAAAACGAGCCCAGACTACCACCCTGTGAAGCAATTATCACACACTGAGAAACTCAGGCCCCAGATACTTCACCCACAAATGTACAAACAACATTTTCAGTTCGCACAAAAACTATGATTATAAAAATAAAATACCAGCTAAAAACGTAAGTTATGATAAAAAGGCGAAGGATTGATTGCATAAACAAATGTCCATCATTCAAGAACTTCCCACACCCTTGTGAATTGTGACATGTAACACCCTAGATTCTGAAGACGGATTGAAGTATGTAGGGGAACAAACATGATTTCATACCTTATCATGCATAAAAACAACTAAATTGTAATAGGTAATATTACAGACTAACTACAAATTTTCATTGGCATTGTAACAAATAAATTCATTAGTGCAACATGCAACACTTCAGTATAAAAATGTAGACACAATCTTGAGGTAAAAGGATTACTTGCTGCTGTGAAGAAGCTGGGGACGGTTCATTGAGCTCAGCCTTCCATTCACGAAGCATCTGATGAACTTGCTCTTCTAGCAAGTTAACATCAACAGTGCGGCTATCCTTCCTAGCAGATTGAAGATCGCTAAACATGCCTTGCAGATCATCCACACGATTCTTTGCCCTGTCTTTGAAGAGCTGGTGCGATGCAGACTTGCAAGCACTGGTCTTTGAACCCTTCCTCATCCAAGAAAATAGCAGCAAATATCACCCAGTACTCGCAAGAAGCTGCTGAAAACATAAAGCAGACAATGCTAAAAAAGTTACAACAATGGGAAGAGGAAATTTGTTCCCAATCACTAAAACATCCAATTCAGAAATTTGCAATCAAATCCTGGGAGAAAAATCCTTCAAGTAAACACAAGACAGATAGCCGACCACAGGTTCTTTCACACCGAAATATTATGCAGTATAACTTCAGGATCGCCAAAATTTGGAGAAGACTTTTCAACGATACCAAGATGAACCTCCAAGTAACACATCAAAAACTAGAAATAACAAAAACAATCACACACCAAAATTCCCAAACCACAAAACAATTGTTTAAGCAAAGGAATTGAACCTATAAACCCTAATTTCGGAGAAACAACAAAAGGGTTCGGCCAAAATTCGCGAATAAAAGCAGAGAAAACACATAATTCAACCCTAAAAAAAAAAATGAAGAAATCAACGAGTTCAAACAAGCCTCACGAAATCAGAGTAAATCCCAGCAAATCCTTGAAAAATCGAAATCCCTTTTTTTTACTGAAATCTCAGAAAATCCTTAAAAGAGGCGAGAGCAAAGCGAAACAAAGTCAATAAGAGAAAAGACCTGTAAAGGTGTGTGAGGCTGCAGAGGGAGAGAGTGAAAGGGATTCTCTTCTCAATCCTCCAATGTGCAAGCCGCAGTAGTAGTTGTTGGGGCAAACCATGGTCGGTAATTCTTATTCATTTTGTTTTATTATATTATTTTATTTAATATAATTGCCAAGTTATATTAAAATTTATTATTATATTAAATAACCAAATCTAATTTACTTACAAAGATTTGAACTGATCAAACCAATAAATCACTCGATTAATTTCACTTGTTTGATCGAAATTTTTTTCATCATTTTATTATCGAAATATTTTTTTTTTTTTTGTTATGCATGTTTGTTTTTGTGCTTGATCATTTAAGTTATCAAAATCAGTGTTAGTTCGTTTATTAAAAAAAATACATGGAATTGATACAATGTTTAATTTAATTTTCAATAAAAAATTACTAAAATTGTAAATATATATATATATATATATTTCTCTATATATAAAAAATTTATCTCTTAGGTACCATTTTTTTTTTATCGAGATTGCCCGTATTTGATATAAATATTATATTTTGTTTTATTTTTTTTTAATTTCGACATTTCAAATTATAGTTTAGTCCCTCGATAATTTTTAAAATATGATATACAAGCACGCAACGGATGAATCAATACATTAGTATATATAAAAGATACAACTTGTACAAAACTATGGCTTCGTTTGGTTTCAAAAGCCAGACCAAAAAAGCATTTTTTTAAGTGCTTTTCATTTAATAAAGTGTTTGGTTGACCAGAAAAGTGCTTAAATAAGCACTTTTTTAAGTCAAAATTAGAGCTTTTTCAAAAGCCAAAAATTATAGCTTACAAAAATGTTTTTTTTTTAAAAATGTCTACCAAATCCAAACGGGGCCTAAGAGTTTGATTTGATAACATAGAGGCCAAAAAACGCAATAAACTAACGAGACTAAAGTACAATTTTTTGTTTAAAAAAAATTATCTTATGAATATATGTATAAATAAAACGAATCAAAAATAGGAAGACATGGTGTGGAAGAAAGGCATAAAGGGCAGAATCCACTATCTCCTAAAATGAGATTCGTTTTGTCAAATTCTTGATGCTCTCCAAGTGAGGTTAGATCGAACAAAAAAGTTCTTGTAAATGCATGATAATCTTATTAAAAGAATATATGAAGCATTTTGTATACTTTTTCCGGCTGATTTTTTGGAATAATTAAAAATAATGCCTGATCATTTTTACCAGCAACACGTATAATACTACAAGATGACCACGAATAAATATAATTTATTTATTTGTTTTTTTTAATTGTTGATTAAATGTGAGTTTGGAGTTAAAAATAACATTAAATGATACTTATATCTTTCAATTTCGCCGAGTTCAATTTCCAAGACGTGATATCAACTTCACGACTTCTACTAACCGCTAGCTAGGCATCAATCTTTGGTTAAGGTTTAATTTGTAGGAACATAAGTTTTATTTTCAACGTTGGTGTTATTTTTTAAATTATGTTTAGCAGACGAATTATATTCCGATATAAGAAAATTTTTTATTTAATTCAAGTCAAATAAATCCTTTTTTTTTCTTTTTTTTTTAATGTTATTCATCTCGAAATAAATTGTAGGTTTTCTGATTTGCTCGTTCTATTTGTAGACGAATCGATCAAAACAAAATATATTCTTGCTGCATCGTGGGTTTGCCAATGTTTATTCTTTTCAACCTTTTTACATGATTTTTTTAATGAAGAAAAATAATAGCTCGCTATCCTTTCATATGTTCAACAAATCAAGTGGTAAACTCAAAATATGTGCAATACATTTTTTTCCTTTTTCCCAAAAAAAAATAAAAATTATAAAAATTATCTTGCTCCATGATCTGGCTCAAATATCAAATAAATTTTTGAACAAGGTGATTCCAAATTTCCAACAACATTAGTACAATAAGTACTTCTTATTTCTACAGAATATTCTCCCGAAATTAAAGACCCAGAAGATTCCATGGGAACCGAGAAAATCAAACTAATAATACACCTCGACTTTTTTACGTTTATTACGATATTTATGGATATTTATTTAATTTTTAAACAAACTACAGTCTGCGAACACCTAAAACTTGAACCTATACATCCATTCTACCCAATACAATTACTTGGTTACCTGAAAAGGAAGAGAGTCACCACAAACATCTTATTTTTATCCAATTTCAAGGGGTCGATAAGACGATAGTATCATCAACGAAATTCCCCAGTATACCTTATATTTATATTCCATCATTCAGCATACTGGTGGTATGCACGAGGTGAAAAAATTAGGCCAGCAAAAAAATTTAAGATCCGATAGTAAAAAACTGGATAAGTGATAAGTGCAGTTTGTATGCATTAGTTTGTGATATTTTTATATATATTTTTGTGTGCATTCATATTATTTTTATGTGTTTTTATGTGTTTTAGTTCCTGTGTGTGTATTTCACTTCCCCGGTTAATTTTGTAGGAAATTAGATTTTTGAAGAGCGAATAACAGAGCAGCCTTGATAGAAAAATCAAATTTAATTTTTGAGTGATTCAAATCCGATCTCCACCGTTCAGAATAAAGTTCAAGATGTTTTGAAGCTGCTGTTCAAATTTCAGGTCAATCCGACGGCTAGATCTTAAATTATGAATTTTTCAAAATCATCGCTCGGAGCAGTTGAATTTATTCACACCGATTAACGCGGTTAAGTTTTTGGCGCCGTTGCCGGGGACTGTTTGATATCAAAATTTTTATTTCTCTTGAGATTAGACTGTTTTTTTTATTCATCTGCTTTCTGAATTTTTTTTTATTTTATTTGTGTTTGTCAGGTACTCATCTGCTAGTGCATGCATCGATCTCGACTATTCAAAAATCTCCTACCACTCGATTTGGAGATAAAACGCACGCTTAGTAGGATTCGAAGAGCTAGGAAAGATCTTAATTTGGAGCTTGATTCTGAGTCTGAGGAAGAAATGGCAGAAGAAGTTGACAACCGCACTGTTTGGGATCTTATTAGGCCTCCGGTTGAAGGTTATGGATCCAGCATCGTTCGCCCCGCTGTTGAGGCGAACAGCTTTGAGCTTAAACCCTCAACTATTCAGATGATCCAACTTCAAGCACGATTTGGAGGCACTTCTACTGAGGATCCTTACGCTCATCTGGAGCGATTCCTGTCGATCTGCGACACCTTCAAAGTCAATGGGGTAACCTCTGATGCAGTAAGACTGCGGTTATTCCCATTCTCTCTACAGTGCAAAGCCTTGGAGTGGCTTGATGACCTGCCGACTGGTTCTATTACTACTTGGACGGGGCTTGTCCAAGAATTCCTAAAGAAATATTTCCCTCCTACGAAGATGGCTAAGTTATTCTCTGATATTATATCTTTCAAGCAAAAGGAGGGAGAATCTCTACATGAGGCATGGACCAGGTTCAAAAAGATGTTGAGGACATGTCCTCAGCATAATCTTACTCAAAGCCAGCAGACCCAAACGTTCTACAACGGAGCCGATCAGTCGGTTCGATCTATGCTGGATGCTGCAGTCAATGGATGCTTATTCAGAAAGACGCCAGCTGAAGCTTGGGAGATCATTGGCAACATGGCAGAGAGTAATATTGGGTGGCCGGATGTAACGAAGGAAAAGAATGGTGGAATTCTAGAGGTCGATGCTTTGATGGCCCTGAACGCTAAGATCGACTCTCTAACACATCAAGTGGCACTCATGAAAACAGCACCAACACAAGGGAATCTGAAAGAGGATCAGCAGTTGTTTGAAGTTGATGCTGTAAATTTTATGGGAAATCAAGGACGGCAGCCGTACAGCTCCTACAACAACAATTATAATCAGAACTGGCAGTCCAAGCAAGAGGAGAAGAAGCCGACCTTCGAGGAAATAATGATGAAATATGTGGCGGGTACTGAGGCTCGTTTACAAAATCAAGAAGCTATGATGCAGAGGTTGGAAAGTTAGATGGGTCAAATTGCTTCCCAATTGTCAAATCGTCCTACTGGATCTCTACCGAGCAACACTGAGCTCAATCCCAAAAGCGTGAATGCAATTATGGTAGTGACGAGGTCACAATCTGAACAGTCTGAGAAGCAACCGGAAGACGAGAAGGCTGTGGAAGGGCCGAAAATTGATGAAAAAAAAGAGGAGGTGCGTACAGAAAAATCCTCCACGATAGGTAAGAAAGGTAAGACTTCAAAATTTGAAGTTAATAAAAATGTTGATTTATCTACTTTACATTTGCCTCTTAGAGCTAAGCAACTATTATTTGATTCTCAATTTAAGAAGTTTCTTGAAATTTTCAAGAAACTGCATATTAACATACCTTTTGCAGATGCTTTAGCTCAGATGTCGAGATATGCAAAGTTTTTGAAAGACTTGCTGAAAAATAAAAAGAAGCTGAATGATCTTACGCAAGTCACAATGAAGGAAGAGTGCTCGACGGTGTTGCAAAAGAAGCTTCCAACAAAATCTCAGGATCCAGAGAGTTTTTCTATACCCTGTCATATTAGAAGTTTGTCTTTTGAGAATGTGTTGTGTGATCTTGGGTCGAGCATTAATTTAATGTCTTATTCTATTGCTCGAAAATTAGGAGTTGAAAATATAGAACCTGCTGCTATCTCTCTTAAATTTGCTGATGGTTCTATTAAATATCCGAGAGGGATCGTAGAGAATGTCCTAGTCAAGATAGAACACTTTATATACCCTGTAGATTTTGTTATTCTTGACATGGATGAGGACTGTGAGGTTCCACTGATTTTAGGGCGTCCTTTTCTTGCTGCTAGTAGAGCCCTAGTTGATGTTGAGAAGGGAGAGTTGGTTCTGAGATTGAACGATGAACAAGTAGTTTTTACTATGTCTAAGTCGGCTACTGAGAGCCCAATTTTGAAATCTTGTTTTGCTATTCGTTTGGTTGATGAGATGCATGATGTTGGTGCATGTCTGCAGGTGCAGTTGTCTGCAGGAATTAATCCCTTGCACAAGTTCTTTAATGATGTAGCATGCAAGTGCAGGACTGATTCGAGTTTTTCACAGACGGTGGATAAACCACCTTTAATTTCGCCACTCAAAGAGGAGTATAGTCGGGCTATAGACTATAAATTTAGTGCTGACTGGGAGGCAACCCAGTGTTTTTGTTTTTTTTATTATGTTTTTGGTTTTTATTTTTGTTTTTATTTGATTTTTGTTTCTTTCCCATGCCAGTTGGTCGTGCCTGCCGTATTCTAGAATGTTGATACCGTCCCGAAGGATTCTGTCAAGAAGAAAGAGAATGAATCGAAAACCAGGGGAGTGTTATTTGTGTTTTCTTTGTGTTTTTGTTTTTCATTGCATGGGTTGTTTGTTTGCATTCTGTTCATTGTTCTGAAGCATTGAGGGCAATGCTTTGGATAAGTATGAAGGGGGGGGGGAGGGGGTAGACTAGTTTATCGCATTTGTGTGTTTGTTTTGCATCCGTTGTGTTTCGTATTTGTTTGCATATAGTGTGTTTTTGTTATTGTTTGCATTGCATGGGTCGGATGAGTCATAATAGCCAATGATGATGAAGTTTATTTGAAAAAATTGATTTTTGAAAATTTTTTTTTGCTCTTGACTTGACATGAGAAACTGTAGGTTGAACCGTGAATATTTTTAAGCACTAATGTTAGACCAGTGAATTGTAACAAAAGATTTGATGAAGTTTCTGTCTGTTTGACCATTGCACGGCAATAGGTGGTTTGTGGATCTTGATTGTGTTCTATGAATTTTGATGAGGCTCTAGTTTACACTTATGATCTTGGGCGCACCTAGAAAAAATTTATATACAATTTCATCCGGGCCTTGAAAGGATTAAAATCCTAAAAAAAATTAAATTAAATTTAAGGCTAAGTATGCGGGTAAAATGGGATTGATGCTCCATCCGGGCTATAGACGAGGGGATTAGAAAAAAAAAATAGAATGATTTTTCGTATCCTAGCCAGTTGTAGCTAAGTCAGCGGGTAATTATTGGGGCTAAAGCAATACCGGGTGCAAAATCCGGAGGTGTGTAATTCATTATTTCAAGGGAGGTGGGTATGTCTAGAGGTCGTTGGAAGGAATGAGCACTTGAAAAGTGAAACTTGCACTGATTTGTCATAGGTCGCTAAGCAGATTTGAAACGAATTCGATCTAAGTTGCATGAAACTGGAATGACATTTCACACACGTACGTTCACGCTAAACCGAAGGTGTATTATGAAAAGTTGAGAGCATGTCGGTGATTTTTTGTTGGTAATTGAACTTCTCAGAGGTTGTGCACATTCATGACTTGTCCTTACTTATGTTTTTGTTTGCATTTTGTTTTTGCATGTCTTGCTCGAGGGCGAACAATGTTTAAGTATGGGGGTGTTGATAAGTGCAGTTTGTATGCATTAGTTTGTGATATTTTTATATATATTTTTGTGTGCATTCATATTATTTTTATGTGTTTTTATGTGTTTTAGTTCCTGTGTGTGTATTTCACTTCCCCGGTTAATTTTGTAGGAAATTAGATTTTTGAAGAGCGAATAACAGAGCAGCCTTAATAAAAAAATCAAATTTAATTTTTGAGAGATTCAAATCCGATCTCCACCGTTCAGAATAAAGTTCAAGATGTTTTGAAGCTGCTGTTCAAATTTCAGGTCAATCCGACGGCTAGATCTTAAAATATGAATTTTTCAAAATCATCGCTCGGAGCAGTTGAATTTATTCACACCGATTAACGCGGTTAATAAGCAACATGGAAAACTTGAAGATCCTTCACCATTTCGTCAAATACCATGCCAAGATCGATATTTTGCAGCAAGTATATGGAAATAGTTTTCCGATTCACAAACCGCAAACCTTTGAATGCGTGCGCATACTTCTTTACAAATGAATTCAATTCAATCACTGCGGGTAGCAATTATGTCCAATGAGCGAGGAGAAGAAATTTTGCCTTTTAAATCCAAAAATGCAAATTTGCCGTTCATATTATCAGTTCAAGCAGCAGTTTTCGGCTTGGCTTCCTCAGATTGAGCATGCCTGAAATTAAAGACACCAGCGAGTCCACGTGCCTTGGCAAGCTGCTCGATCTCTTCTATTTTTCGCTTGAGAAGCTCCACCTCTTTGGCTAACTCGTCATCACGTTGCTTCATTCCCTGGAATTCGTTGTGAGAGCTTACCGATGATTTTCTCACACACGCAACATCCAAATAAATAAAAGGAAACTAATAAAACGTTGTGTAGATAAGTGAGAAAACTTTTCCCATCTTCCATCATCGAAGCTGCACAATTTGGTTCTCAACTAATTCTCATGTGGTTACAAACTTGTCAGCAAAGTTATGCTATCAAGAGTCAGATACTCGACAATCGACGAAGGGAATGTGACACATTGCATAGCTTTCCTCTAGTTAATCACAGGTAGTGTTCGAGAGAGCTTTTAGGAAAAACTTCTAAGCTTTTCCTTCATAAAAATTTGAAATTTTGTTAAGAAAAAGCTAAGAAGTGTTCCTAAAAGCTCTTTCAAACGGTACCTAAATCATGCATGCCACAATGATAAAGCTCAAAAACAACTTATATTTATTAAGTGAATATTACGGCAGAGAACTGTTTCCAGCAGTACTCCCATTAATGGTCACCTCGATGTTCTCTTATCGCACATAACAAAAACTTCATGCCACTATTTTTCTAATTACGTCCGTCCATACATCCCAGTTTTTTGGTACTCAAGAAAATCCTATCAACTCAGATTTCATGGACAAAAACAGGGGGAAAAGTGCCAAATTACATGACACAGTACCTGCAGTTCTTGTTTGCGAAGTTCCTCCTTCTTGGCTTCTGATCTGGAATTTCTTTGCACCTCAAAGAACAGAGCAGCTACAGCAACCTAATCATATAATTAGTGATTCAGATAATATAAGGGTGGGTGCACACTTTGTTGCATGAAATCAAATTCCTAATAATTCATAGAAATGTCACTCTGCTCCTAGGTATCACAAATACTAAACCGAAAAATGAGGCCAGATTTTAAATGGCCCAAACTATATATCACGAAACCTTGTGGAAACTATCAAACTACCAGGTATGAAATCAATACACTGGGAAGAAGGAATCATCAACTTTGAGGTGCCATATATTTTCAACAATCAGCAAAACATGTTTTTCAGAGTATTTTACCAAATCAAAGTAAAATTTATACGCGGCAGGAAGCAGAGGAAGTATGGTAACGGCACAAAACAGACAATCATTTGGAGTTTTTTTTTTCTTTTTTATTTTTTGGAGTTATTTTACGGTCACAAACACAATTTAATTTGCCGCTTGAGCAACTAAAATTCAATTTTCTCCAACAAGGGTAACATGACCAGGAATCAACTTGAGACGAACATCAGTAGAATATAAGGTAAAACAAAATTCTATTGCAGCACCGCATCTTCGTTTTCCCCCAGGCAGAATATATTAAGTTATCATCAACTACATATCTTGTTTTCAAATGAAATTCACTCACAAAAATGTCTAGTGAAAAGTCAAGTCACGTCTCGGAAACTTGCATGGCATCCTACACAGGTTATGTTAAGTTGTCATCGACTACTTGTCTTGTTTTACAATTAAATTCACGAACAAAAATGTACAAAAAAAGTCAAATGTAGATTTCCAAATCTTGTGCAACTAAAAAATAGCTGGCTGAATAGAATACAGCACCGAGAAGACAAAAAATTCCCCCAGGAGATCAACTGCAGCTTGCACAGCTTTCTCTTCATTCAAAGGTCGAATTTCAACATCAGTAGCATGACCATATATACGCCGTTGCATGGTTGTGGTCATACGGTGATTGGCCTGATTTCCATCATCAACGTAAAGAGAAAAATTTTAAGTAAAATGGGTCAAACGGAATTATTCAACTACACATTCTTGAACATATCCATTCATGAACATGATCACTAAAAAAATGAAATCCACGCAAAACATTGTATATGAATTTGGGAAGTTTTCCAAAATTTGCTTTCGTCGTCTTACAACAATGGGGAAAAGGATAAAAGTCTTCAATGAATGAGGAGAGATATTGAAAATAGTGAAAGGGAAATGGCAAAGCAATACCAAAAGCCCTGGAAATCTGGAATGTAGTAAATGAAATATTAGAAAGACAACCCAAGAAATGCATTTGGATAATCACTAACGCCTATATAAGCCAATGTACATCACAGATGAGGTTGGGCCAAAGGAACTCAATGTATCCTAAACAAGAACAGATACAGATATGAATATGCATTAGGAAATAAAACATGGACTCAAATGATAATGAAGACAAGAACAACAATGATGAATTAATAATAAACGAAATCACAAGATTACTAAAACAGGTGTAATGAGCAGCAGAAACCTATCCCACTTGATGGCAAGAGTGAGGGTTCGATCAACAAGTGCCAGATAAACCCTGAGCATTTTCTCGAGGAAAATGCCGACCCCAAGGTTCCTACAGGCTACAAAAGCATGATGGTTTTGACACAGACACTGTGTTTACACAAGCCCAACCCGATTACGGAGGATTGCAATTTCAGCCTTCTTTGACATGATTGGATGCTAATGCCTAATAGGTAGCTAAAATTTATTTAAAATAGGCACTCAAACGTGAGCGGGTTCATAACACTAACAAGACTTGGCATCCACGAAACTGAGAGCAACATATTTTCCCGGAATAAATAGGTTGACATTAAAAGAATAAATCCCAATAGAAGATGCACGAAATTAGGGGAAAAAACCAAACAACGGAACCCTTTTCGAGTTTTCTTGAATAGATGCATGATCGTGGGAGGAATAAAATCAAATACCTGAGCGATGCTAACGATAAAATTGCGGAACTTAGGGTGGATACCGGCCTCTTTCTTGAGTCTAGCCGCAATGGGTTTGCTCAAAGTCCTCAGTGCAAGCGTGCCAAGCTTCATTAGAGGTAGCACCATCACTGATCAATCTATATACTTATCGATATCTATTTCCTCAGCTGAACGATCGATCTTTGAATCAATCTACGGAGAAACAGGCTGCAGGGAAATCGGGAGGCGGATATGGAATGCGCATAATGTCGAGGAGCAGAGATTGAGAAATGGCGAGTGTTGAAGGAGGAGTGAGGTTACACGAAGGCGAACGCGTGCATTTGTTCTTGGGCCGTACTCGACGTTAGAAAAACACGTTTAGTTTCTTTGCTGTGTGTCGCGTTTACATCTCCAACGATTTTAACACACCGGAATCATGTGCAACATTTTATATGATTTTTTTTATTAAAAAAAAAAAATAGCTTTTTAGTCCATTAACTTGTTCATTTTCTGAGTTGGTCTATTAATTTTTTGAAGTTTGGTTTTAGTTCACTAACTTTTAGTTTTTGGCTACGTTGGTCCAATTGTTGGCGTGACATCATGAAATGTTGACGTGACATTGAAAAATGATGATTTGGTTAAAAAAAATGTTGTATGTAAAATCGTTGCATCTGCGATTGAACCAAAATAATCGAGAATTAAAATCTAGTGTACTAAAACCAAACTTTTAAAAGTCAATAGATCAAAACCAAAAAATGAACAAGTTAATGAACCAAAAAAATTATTTTTTATTTTTTTTTGGGAAAACTCGGAAATTTATTATCTAGCATATCTCTTTTATTATATAAAATATGAGCATACTATACTAACTATCATTAAAGACACCAAAATCCATTGTTCCATAATTACTCATTCCTAATTTTCTATCCACTATTTCACTAAACCTCCCACTGACCTTATGTTTTGATTTTAAAAAAAATACATATAAAAAAATTTATATTTTAAAAAACTTCAATTTATAACGTTTTCTAGAATCATAGTCTCCCAAAACTCAGGGAGAGGGAGAGGGAGAGGGAGAGGGAGTTGTACTACTAACAATAAAGCTAGTCCTTCTCCAAATATGAATTGTATCTATAGCTTATGCTAAGTCCATCAATATGCGAATTGATGGTACGTGATTTCCAGTAATGCGCAGATCTTCATCTCATTCCTCCCGTGAGTGCTTGCACCAAAGATAGAGAATCCGAGACAACCAGAAATCTTCGAAGGCCTCTCATCTACGCAAAAGTTAGGCATTCTTGGATCTATTGGTATTCTGCCTCCCATAAGATTCAAACAATTGAATAAATAATGTTAAGTAAAAAAATCCAGATCTAGACATAAAATTTTATTAATATTAGAGCTCAAAGTTCAATAATACACAAAAACTCTTGTAATTTTTTTGTGAAATAGATCTCTTTTTTGGTTCGATTCGTGGAAAAATATTAATTTAAAGATCAGGTGTAATATTAATGTGTTGATTAAAACAAGCATACAAAAGTCCATGTTTTCTTCCATGTCAAGATCACTCGTGTTTTCACACGTCATCTATCCCAAACAATAGGTCTAAGCTTGTTTTAGCCGTCGATATGTTGTTTAAATCAACGGTCCACATCGATTCTAAATCCCGCCAACAATTTCAAATCATATTTATAAATGAGCCCTATGGTTTCCAAACTGAAACAATTCCAGAATTCCCATGAAAGCAATATCTCAATCATAGAAACTCCGATGGCCCATACCTAGGGGTGAGCCTTATTTCGGTTAAATCGAATTAACAGACCGAATCGAATGAATTCGAAAATTCGATTCGGTTAATTCAAAAATTCGATTTTAATGTTAAGAAATTTCGATTAATTCGGTTCGGTTTTCGGTTTTCGTCCTCGGTTAATTCGGTTAACCGAATTATAAATACTTAAATTTAAATTTTTTTTTATTATGCTTTATATATAATTTATAATATTTTTAATGGGTTTATATTTAATATTGTACTTAATTTTTTTAAGCTTGATGTGTTTTATTATGATTTAAAATATCATATTTTAATCATTAAATTTATAAATTTTTTTAATTTTTTGTAAAAATAACCGAATTAACGAATTTTAATATGATTCGATTAAATCGGTTTTAGTATGAATTTTATTCATTTGGATTAACCTAAAAAATTTGGTTAATTTGATTTAGTTTTTGACCAAATTAACCAAACGATGCCATACGGACAAGAGGCCACTGAAGCAGCTCGCCAGCAAGGCCGCCAGGAAGTCGACACCGACTACTGGTAGCCGCACCGTTTCCGTCTTGGAACCGTTGCTCTTCGTGATATTCGCAAGTACCAGAAGTCCACCGAACTGTTGATCCATAAACTCCCATTCCAGAGTCCTGTTCGTGAGATTGCCCATGATTTCAAGACCGATCTGAGGTTCTAGGAAGCAGCTGAGGCTTACGTGGTTGGACTGTTTGAGAACACCAATCTCTGTGCCATTCACGCCAAGAGGGTGACAATCATGCCCAAGGACATTCAGCTGACCAGGAGGATTAGGGTTAAGAGAGCGTACTTGTAATTTGCAGCTCTACGTAAGTCTGCTTAAGGATTACAATAAGTGTTTGCTGACTGAGAATGTAATAGTGATGATAAATAGATTTAAGGCAAGTAAGTGGGAAAGCAGTTATGCTTCTATTCCTTGGTTGTTCTATATTGAAATTTGAAATCTAATGGATGTTGGGTAACACTCTAGTATTTGACTTGTGCTTCCAGCTTCCTTTTAATCTTTTCCATTGTTATACTTTCAAATGACTTTAATCGCTTTTATTTTTAATCTTTATGCATTTTGGTGGCTAATAAGCATTGTTAACTTTTGTTGGCTTATAATCTCTGCCGTTTAAATAAATGTAGAGAATCTTGTTTTGACTGGATCTGTTCAATTAGTCAAATCCTCAATTTTGATTAATACCGTCTGTTAAAATTTGTGGATGCAAAATTTTTGTTGCAAGCTAATGGGTGGCTATGATTCTCATGGCTGTTTTTATCCTTACCCAATATAGGTATCAAAGATAAAAACCATTGATTTCCTAGGTTTACTCCTACCTCTATTGTGGTTGAATAGCCTCATCATTTTCCTTGTGCAAAAAATTACTTTGAGATATCATGGGGGGCAACACTGGTTTTCAGATTGCATTGTCTTGGGATGTTTGGCAATAGATGTTGATTTGATTTAGATACCTTTATGCCACACTAAGATTTGCGTTTCTGTTCTTTATTGTTGTTCGCCGATTTTCTTCATGCACCTCCTAAAATATACTTGTTCTTGATTCTAAACCATATAATTTTGTGTACATGATGGCGGGGACGGTGTACTTGAGAACCAACAGGTTCGAAGTTAAACTTGAAGGGATCACCTTTAAAGCAAAAGATTTCGAGACTTTATGTGCAATAGATTTTCTCTTCCCAGATGGTAAAGTATGGGACCATCCTCCAGTTGTTGGCCTGGATGTTATGCGCCATCCTCGTGATCCTTCCATTTTGTTGGTTCTATTGTGTTTTGGCGTTGGTTGTGTGATCCTCAAATTCCTAGCTGGGGAAGAGCTTCCTGCTTCAATCCAGAGGTTTCTTTCAGACAAGAGAATCCATTTTGTTGGCTTTGGAATTCCTGAAAAGAAAGATCTGTTCCCATTTGAGGAATTGGGGTTGACGAGAAGCGAGGTGGACATTGGTTACCTAGCTAGCAAAATACTCAAGGATTCAAAGTTTAAACGATGTGAATTGGCTGAGTTGGCTCGTAAAGTTCTTGGGATCAAGAGAATGGTAGGCCTAACGGAGGCGTCCTCATTTGAGAGACACGAACAAATCAAGTGCGCTATTTGTCAGTTGTTCATTACCAGTGTTATTGCCATGGGACTAGTGGGTGCCGATGGCAAGAAAATACCGGATGAGTCTCCTTCTCCCAAGAAAGGCTCGTTCCTGAAGAATTTGAATTTGCTCCCGCTATTGGCTGAAGGATGGTTCAAACTTCCTAAAGTGAAGAAAACAACCCAAAAAGCTGAATTTAAAGAGGGATGTGATGACATTATCCTTCAGAAAGCCGAAATCGAGGACACCTTTTCCTGTAGCGTTCTAGTCCAGCCCGAAAACAAAGATGATCATTTTGACGACTTTCTTGTCGATACCAAGACTCGAGAAGGTGATATGGAACATGATTGGTTTCACACAGATGACACTTTTGATTCCATTGCATCCGACAAAGATAAAGTTGGATCTGATGATTGGAGTAAAGAGATTTCTTGTGCAACCAGCAAGCCCTTGAAAAGTATCTTAAAGTTACCGTCTTCCAATAATTTGTTGCTGAACAACACAAATCCATCCTCGCCTGCATCTCCTCATTCAATCTCAAAAGATCAGATGCCTGCCAAAAGTGTGCTGAAAAGAGCGAATTCAAAAGGTTGCAATGTGAGTTTCAGGCGTTAATGGCTCCACGAGTATCCAGCCGTTGTTTGTTTTCCAACACAAAAGCCAGTTACATTCCCTGCCTGCTTCGTTTCACATCAGGTTTTTTAGGTAGAATTGAAGCCTTTGAATCTGTCTTGTATGGTGAAAAGTTAGTTCCTTTTTTCCTTTCTCTGGATGTGTGATTGAAGCGAGTTGATTAGTTTCGAGTTGTACAAAAATATTGTGGTACGTAGACATGCTGAAAATGAATAAATTTCTGGGGATCTCATGGTTGTAAGAAGTTTTAGAAGATTCCTATTTACGAATGTCATTGCGTCAATTCTTGCAATTGTTCTTGTATTTTTCGGTCATCTAAAGAAAATGTCTCTTGACAAGAGTATAGATTACTGTACTTTCCAATGAAATAATTTTAACATATATATTTAACACTATCGATTCGATCCCAATTAGAGTTTATGAATTATGATTTATGCATGTCTAAAATTTTTGGAATATTAAATGTAATTTCTCATGTACACAACAACCACACAACAACCCGCAACGTTGGAAAATCTCTTCTCACTTCAGGTCTTACCAACTCGTTTATGTTATGTGGACTAGAGATATCAATTTGGGTTAGGCCCGGCGGATCGGCCCGGCCCGTCACACAATTTTAGTGGGTTGGGTTGAAATTTTTTCAACCCAACAAAAGGTGGGTCTAGATGGTGTAGTGACCCAACCCGGATCCACTAACTAATCAGAGTTATAAATAAAGCGCATGCAATAATACTTAAAGTGTAAGGAGCGGATAATTAAAATACAACAAATCCAATCGGCAGAATACAACCAACGATAACACAAGTGTATAAATATCATTATACAACCAAATCGAAGATTCAGGGTAAACAAATGTGACGCCCGGGGCTGAGGAGGCAGGGAGTGATCGCCGGTGCCAAGAGGTTGCACGGACAATGAGCGGCTCCTGGTAGGCTTCTAGGCGGAGGGAGACATGAATGAACCGATCCCGTGCCGGAATGAGAGGAGATTTTGAGACTGTGTAGGTATGGGACTACATAGTTGAGGAGGGCTTAAAAGATTTCATATGTACTGCTCATATCAAGAAGGTGCATCATTTTTTCGGAAGCTCATCACATAAGAACTCCAAAGTTAAGCGTGCTTGACTTGGGGCAATTATAGGATGGGTGACCCCCCGGAAAGTTTCTCAGGGTGCGTGTGAGTGAGGACATAAGCACGCTGAAAAGACCCGTCTTGATACAGTGGGTCGTTACAAATGGTATCAGAGCCGACCTCTCTTAGTACGGTATGGTTCGGGGACGAACCAAGCGGAAGCTGGTGGGCATGTGACGCCCGGGGCTGAGGAGGCAGGGAGTGATCGCCGGTGCCAAGAGGTTGCACGGACAATGAGCGGCTCCTGGTAGGCTTCTAGGCGGAGGGAGACATGAATGAACCGATCCCGTGCCGGAATGAGAGGAGATTTTGAGACTGTTTAGGTATGGGACTACATAGTTGAGGAGGGCTTAAAAGATTTCATATGTACTGCTCATATCAAGAAGGTGCATCTTCTTTTCGGATGCTCATCACATAAGAACTCCAAAGTTAAGCGTGATTGACTTGGAGCAATTATAAGATGGGTGACCCCCTGGAAAGTTTCTCAGGGTGCGTGTGAGTGAGGACATAAGCACGCTGAAAAGACCCGTCTTGATACAGTGGGTCGTTACAACAAATCCCTACCCTTTAACCTCGCACTCTCGGATCCTCAATCCTGCTGAGAGCCGCCACGACCGTCCAACCTCAAACCTGCCCCGCCACAAGGTACACCACAATACCCAAACACAGGGGCATGAGCGACAACGCTCAATACATAAGCAATGATATATGTACAAATATGCGCACACAGATGATTTAAAATCCCAGGTAAAATACTTGCTCATGGCGCTAAGAATATACAGTACCGGCTAGAGAGCGACTCCGCGGGGTACTCGCATATTCGATATCAGGGCTGAGCCAACCCCATCCTGACCCGAATCCAAAACATGATACAAGTCTCATATGGAAACTGTCATACCTGACTCGAGTCCAAAAATGGGATCACTGTTCCCTATGGAGACTGTCAATGACTCACATCTCTCGGGATGCAGTCATACGTAAAATCGTGCATGTGCTAAGACGGTAAAACATGCTAAAACATGATAAAACATATAGCACATACTCATGCAACATACATGCAAATATATCATGTCGGCTATCTCGGTCAGTACTTACGTACCTCTAACACTGCTGGTCTAGACTCCAAGCCTACTAGTTCAGTCTACTGCTACTACAATGCAATTACCCATGCATCAATAATTAAGCTCTAAAAGCTTTAACTAAGCTATTGCATACTCCTAAATATTTTTAGGAAGCCAAAGCTATACTTGCGTCCGTCGTTAGCTCTTTGCTGTCGATAGCCTCAAAACTAGGCCACAGCTCCGCTACGACGTCTAGATCGCTGTGCCACTTCCGAAATCCCGATAGGACGCCTAGATCTCCCTAGACCTGAGTTAGAAGGCCTGGGAATAGAGAGAGAAGAGAGGAATTGGTGCACCTCAAATGAAGTCTCGGTCCTCATATTTATAGGCGAAGTTCGGGCCCCCCGAACCCTGTTCGGAGCCTCCGAACACGATCGGATCGTCCGATCCTGACTTCGGACCCTTCGAAGTCACATCAATGACGTCATCAATGATGTAATATCTCAGGACAGCTGGCTGACTACTGTTCGGGCCGTCCGAACTGACTTCGGACCCTCCGAACTCCTCGGGCCTCCGATCTATGGCTCTGGTCACGTTCGGATCCTCCGAACCCTGTTCGGAGCGTCCGAACCTTCCAAACCAAACTCACCATTTTCGGGTGTCCTGGATTTATTTTCGAACTCCGTTAATCCATTTGGAATCTTCTTAATCATGTTTTACTTATTTAACATAATCACTTGATTAATTACTCATTAATCAATAATTCTGGATACGGGTCACTACAGATGGGCCAACCCGCCTAGGCCCATGACCCGCACGGGTTAGCCCGCGGGCCTGAATAATTAATAATTTATTTTTATTTTTATATATGTATTTTTAAATAAAAGTTGTGAATTTTTTTTGTATTAATTACTTTATATAAAATTTACACACATGAAATCAATAATTAAAATTTTTATTCATATGTTTTTATTAATATTTATTTATGAAATGATATTTATAAATAATTATAATATTTTTTATTTATTTTTATTTGTCGTGATTCAACCCGCGGACCGGCCCGTCTAACCCGTAACTCATCTTGGGTTGGGTTGGGTTGAGGATTTTCAGTTCGCCAGGATGGTGGTTCAGCCCGCCATCGACCGGTCAAAAAATGTGTTTTTAATGGGTCGGCTCGTCCCGCCATGGGTTAACCCGTTTGACAGTTGTAATGTGAACATAGAGTGACAAATATTAATGATAAGAATAACGGCGCAGCAGGTTCCACGGTAGCTCCAAGGGACCATCGGTTGCATCACAAGTCAAGTCAATGTGTAACAAGCACACGTGAACAACCATCTCTAATATTCCCCCCACCTTTTCTGTTTTTTTTTCTTCGTTCCTAGATCGGAACTGCATATATTTTTATGTTCATCATTAGATTACACGTTACATTTCAAATTGCAAAATTTTCATTGCGATCTTGTAGACAATGTACCATATCATGCACAGACCAATCCACTAATCGAATCAATGCGCTCTCGTTTAGGTCCGAAAAGAAAAAAGATTCATTACGTGTAGATGACACATTCTACAACAAAAACCCATTTGTCAAAAGGAGCAACTAATAAAAGTGATACATATATAATTTATCACAAAATTACTTATTAGCACCCACTGATCAATACTCATTAATATCATCATCAGTTCATCGATAAAAAAAAAAAAAAAAAAAAAAAAAAACTTGGCTAATCATCATCATCATCATGAAACAAAAACACGAGTACCATTAGTGTAAAAGATCATAGTTGGTAAAGTTTCTGTATGAAATCATCAATGTAATCGTTCATAAATCCAGGCCTCCCCAATGTTTTCCTCCACTTGGCATGGTTGTTCTTGATCATCTTCCCCACTTGGCTATCTTCATCCATGGCAGATTTGATGGCCCTGCACAGATCCTCCTTGCAGAACCAGGCGTTTTCGTCTCTTTCCACTTCCACGCCCACCTTTATCTCGTCCGCCAGCAGCCTCGCGTTCAAGATCTGGTCTCCCAGCCATGGAACCAGAACGATTTGGGACTCGCTCAGCAAAGATTCCCACATGGACCCGAACCCGCAGTGGCTCACGAAGCATCCCACCGAAGGGTGGTTCAGGAACTGAGCCTGCGAGACCCACCCGCCGTGGACCACCCCTCTGTCTCCGACCCTCTTCAGGAAACCTTCAGGCAAAGCTTCTTCTATGGAGTCTGCGCCGTGGGGCTTCGAGAGGGCTACGAAAAATGGCAGCCCCGTCATCTCGAAGCCCAGCACCAGTTCTTGGAACTGCTCCTTGGACATGGCGTTTTGGCTCCCGAACGCGCAGTAGACGACTGATTTGGGCTTGAATTTGCTCAGCCAGGTCTCCCATTTCTC
Source organism: Henckelia pumila (assembly GCF_033568475.1). Taxonomy (NCBI): domain Eukaryota; kingdom Viridiplantae; phylum Streptophyta; class Magnoliopsida; order Lamiales; family Gesneriaceae; genus Henckelia; species Henckelia pumila. The sequence goes on along the minus strand of NC_133121.1, from coordinate 97,692,125 downwards.
GTCTCCGTCGGTTTTCGGAGCCTCCGGCAACACCGGCCCGGAGAGAATTACGCGTTTCCCGTACTGACTGCTCATGTAATCGCACATGGGCCCTTCCAATTCACTCACTGTCCGCACACCGATTGCGTCGCAATCCTGCAGAGCAATCCCCATTCGTACGTCGAATGTGATGTCTCCGTAGCTGGAATACAGAAAAGACATGGTCTGCGCTTCTTGGCCGCGGAGGACGATGGTGTTAGAAGGATACCCATTAGGCAATTCCATCATTTCCTCTTCCGTCACCGGCCGATCTTTGGGGAAGTGCCTGGACGGCACGACCCCGATAGCCATGACAGAAGCGCAGATGACGTTGTAGCAAACGGTTTTGAACCCAATCTTACGAGCCATCTCGGTGATCCAATGCGCCAAGTCGAAGAAGACGATGTCGGGTTTCAGAGTCCTGAGCAAAGCCTCCACTTCCTCTGCCATGGCATCGAAGGCTCTGGCTAGAGGGTCCTTGGCGCTGAAGTCGATATCGCTCGCTGTCTCCGCACCTGCAGGTAATCCTTCGACGTGCGGGACTTTGACGGTGTAGAACTTCACCAGTGGCGAGTAAAGATCGAGGTTTCCAAGCTTGAGCAAGCCCTTTCTTGGGAGGAAAACAGAGACTCTGTGGCCTCTGATAGCGAGTTCATTGGAGAGTTGGGCGTAGGGAATTATGTGGCCGATAGCTAACCACGGGAACATGGCGATATGAAGCTTTGATTCCTTCATTTGAACCATTTTGAGCTTTAGAATTGGTGTAGAAATATGGTGGGGATATATATATATATATACAAGCTCAAGAGAGAAAACGGGTAGGTAGGAGAAGAGATGCACGAGGCTAAAAGTGAACTGGTGGCAAAAGCTTATTTGCACTCACGTTTGTTAGATGTATTCATATCTAACCCAAACCTAATCCCCACCATTTATAGTTATACATACATACCAAGGAATGCAAATTAGTTGAGTCAACACATGTACTACTCGAGTTCGACTCAATTTATATTCTGTTTATACGAGTTCGATTCTGTAATAAATTTCAAATTCGAATTACGTATATTTCGAGTTATTCGAGCTTGAATTTGAAAAATAAATTTATATATAAATAAATATATATATATAGCAAATTATATATATAAATATAATATTATATATGTATATTCGAGTAGCTAACTAAAATATATAAAATTCGAGCTCGACTCGAAAATAGATTCGAGCTACTCGAACTTGAACTTGGTCAAATCGAGTTCGAATCCTGAGAGGCCAAACACCGGACATTTTCCAGGAAAAAAATATAATGGTCATGTTTTGTTTCAAAAGTCAGGGCAAAAAATCACTTATTTTTTTAAAAAAAATGATTTTCAGTTAACAAAGTGTTTGGTTGACCAAAAAAATGCTTAAATAATCACTTTTTTAATTTAAAATTAGAGCTTTTTCAAATGCCAAAAATTGAAGCTTTTAAAAGCACTTATTTTAAAAAATCTCTACAAAATCCAAACGGATTCAATATCTCAAGGTGGACCCCTCCAAACTTCAAGATGCCCACCGACTCTAGAAATCATTGAACTCACATTGAAAAATGCTCACACTCACGTATCCATCTTCCTATCGGTTAATGAGATCTTACATTAAGATAATATTCAAATCATACATCTAATAATTCATATTTCTATATATCTATATACACGTAATTAATGATATATTATTGGCGTGACAAATCATATGACAATAGATTTATCATTAAAGTAATATTCAAAAGGTAGTTGAACTCTATCCTTACTATCATTGCTAAGAAAAAAAAAAAAGACAAAACATAATTTAACTTGACTTGTACCCGAATGTAAATACTTTTATCGCATGCTAAAACACAAAACAAGAAAAATTTTGCTTACTATCACGCAGTTAAATTGTAATGTAAATCTCGTAGCATTCAAAGTTTTTTTACAATATAATATGAGTATTTTTATCATGAAATTTTGATGTAGCATTGCACGTATCCCTGCAACATCAAAATGTAATTAAAATTAAAAAAAAAATTACAGCTGATACTGATTTTATGTCACGACGGGATAAAAATACAACTTTCACTATTTGTGGTAATTTATATTTGTTTGGTTGGATTGATATTTTAATTATTTTAAATGCTTGGTTGCAATTTTATATTAATAATCAATTAAGTCATTTATTATCTACCACAGTCCACACATCAGTTAAATAATCGAATGCAAAATTACAATATTATCATTCATATAACTTTTTATTTATATTTATCGTACATATCTATATAACAATAATTATTTTAAATGTTTGGTGTATTCCATTAATTTTTTCCTTTTTTTTTTCGTTTCATAAATTTTTATTTTTATTAATGGCCAATTTAAAAAATTACAAAAAGATATGAGATCAACTTTTATAAAATAAACTACAAATAGTTTTTAATTAAAGATAAAACTAATATAGTAACTAAGTTATAATTGATTTGGTGAAATCTTATTTAAAAGTACTATTATAAATTTATTATATAACTTTATTAATAAAAACATTATTTCATTATCCTAAAATAAATTTTCTTTTAGATCTCTAACTATATTTTTAAATTTTTAGATAATCTCTCATAATTATAAAATATTAAAATTATTAATTTAAAAATAACAAAAAATATCGCGTTTATATAAATATTTCAACTATATAATAACACAACTAACAAAACTTATTGTGATTAGAGAAATATTTTAACTACATAAGCATGTAATACGATCCAACGACACTCTAACAAAACTTATTGTGATTAGAGAAATATTTTAACTACATAAGCATGTAATACGATCCAACGACACTTCAATTTTAAAAAGGCAACATGCCAATTTTAGTAATGTATATGTAGGGGTTGTATACTTGTATATCGTACCGAAATCCATACATTGTGTCACAATTTATCGTATAAGAAAATTTTATATCGATACATTACCGAAAATTTCGGTATTTTCGATACATATAACCAACATCCCGATCAAACCGAAATTTTACAATACATCGAGATTTCGATACGGTATGAGTATATATCGTTTATAAAAAGAATCATATATATTTTTTAAATTTATTATTTTAAAATATTTCATACTGTTATCGTATCGAAAAATACGGTACCGTTACTACACTGTATTGAAAAATTCGGTATGGAATAATTCGATATGTTTTACGAAGATAAGACAATGATCTACAAATCATATTCAGAAGTCAAAGTCTAGATCGGAGCTTAAGAAGATGATAACTGCATTAAAGTATCTGGATATGCACTGAAATTCTGAAGAGCATAATTTCTGATACAACGAGTATTTTGAGCATATCTCTCTTATATGAACTCAGAATAGAGTGATTCTTGATGCTTGGAAAGAAAATACGAAGAGCTACAACTTTCATGTTCATAACTTTGCCCATAAATCAATGAATCAAGAGATATAAGTAAGAAAACATGACTACTAAAAACAACGGTTCGGAAATCAGAATTGCAGAAAAGCAGTAGACTCCGAAATGCAGCAGAGTCCAAACCAATAGTCGCTAAAAACCAGTAATCACTGAAAACCAGTAGCCGATGCAACCAGTAGCTGATGAAACCAGTAGAAAACCAGTAGCTACTGCACCAGTAGAGCCCAAAATCAGCAAAAGATAAGAAAAGTTGCTAGAAGCGTGAATATGACCGTTTAAATGACAGAAACAGTACAAAACTATTACTAACGGTCATATTCTTGTGTCTAACGTGCATATATCTCTTGGAGGCTTTAAATACAACATCAATCAAAAAAATCATATAGAGAAGAAGAGCGTCTAAACAGATTTATCAGCTAGTTGAGAGCTTGCCCTTGGTGTGAAGAACACAACAGATTTTTTGAGCTTTCACAATCAAGTTCTTCACACCGGCCCCAACTCACTCACACACAAAAGAGAGATGCATTTTATAGAATAATTTAGTGAGAGTCTTTGCACAAAGACATTAAACAATGTGCAAATCTTTGTAAACTTTGTAATGTGTTTTGGACGTGTTGTCCATTTGAGAGTGAGAGACTAGAAGTTCCGATTTAGGAAGCGGGTAAGTCCTAAGATTGGAATAGGGTAGTTACAAGAAGTTGTAATGCTCAAAGTCTTTTAGTGAAATCCTTTCGGAAATGGAAGAAAGGGAGATGTAGAAGGATTTGGTCTTCGAACTCCCATAAACAAATTTGTGTCTCTTTACTTTATCACATTTACTTCTTGTTGCTGTTTTGGTATGATTTGTTGAAACATTTTATATGTTATTTAAAGTACCAAATGTTGCATACAAAGTGTTTGATAAAATGCTTCAACAAAACTGTTTTTATTATCTCAACTTACAGTCTTTTCAAACGATTTCCAAAATGCTTAATCGATTTTTAAAAGATTATGTCTAGAGTCTTCCGCTTGGTTTTGTAACCAAACTCAATATAATATCTCGATGCTCGATTTATTTTTTAACATTTAAAAACGAGCTATTGTAGCTCAAAATATTCTAAAAGTGTGTATTCATCCTATCTACACACGTTTTCGATCATATCACTACATTTTCTGCAATAATTTCTTATCTTATATCAAATTTAAACAAGTATATTATTAAATATTCAATATGTTTGTTTGAATGAATTTGATTTGATGTTATAAAAAAATTATATAATATTTATTAAAAAAGTTTGAGTTGTACATGGTTTTGTAATTTACAAAAAACAATTGGTACGTAAATTACAATTTTACCTTTTAAATAATTAATATATGTAATAAAGTTTATATATTAAGAAATATAATAATGTTATAAAAATATACTTTGATTGATCGTGCAATTAGGCATTGATTGCCGATTGGTTCGGTCGTTTGACATCGAAGATAAAATATTGATTTATTATATATTTTAGTTTTATTCAATGCTAGCTCAAATTCGATAAAATATTAATATCATGGAATATGGAAAAATTGCAAATTTAGTTCTGTATGTTTGTCACTTTGCGATTTTGGTCTTTTATGTTTTCACATTTCAGTTTTAGTCCTGTATGTTTCGATTTTTGGCAATTTTGGTACTTTTTCTTCGAAAATGCTGACGTGACACTGTACACGTCAGCTCCACATCAGCATTGAATTGGTGCCACGTCAGCGCCACATCGGAAAAAGGACTAAAATTGCCAAAAAAATAAAGATAACGGACTAAAACTGCAATCTGAAAATATAAAGGACCAAAATCGCAAAGTGACAAACATACAGGACCAAAAAAGCAATTTTTTCCATGGAATATTATCTTTTCAAATATACTGAATAATAATTATTCTTACATTATGCATTATTCGTTATTTAGTAATTTCGTCAAAGTCTCCCAATGGATGGTTCGTAGAGAAACACGCGGATCTTCTTGAAGCTTCATGAAGTTATGAACAGAAAATTATATATATATTTCATGGTCCATTCACGTTCATTGTCACATGAGCTCAACCTGACAGATACACATGCCCCTCTTAAAATCTTCAAATAATGCATCGAGTAATATTATGTAATTATTAACGACCTTAATTGATTATATATATAATATATATAGTTTTGATCACATGGACAACCATGTGAGCAATAGCTAACGTGACAATCATTCATTGGATGTACAAGGCGCCACGTCAGCTGTTGCTCACGTAGTTGCCCATGGTGATTGCCCATGGATTTTAGTGATGCGAAAAAAAAAAACAAAAACCACTAAAACCTACTATCGGGTTTTAGTGGTCGCAGATCAAGTGAGAAAACATGGTTGGACAACTGAAAATTTCTATATATATATATATATATATAAATCAAATCATATTAGTAAAAAATTTAGAACACTGTAATCTGAAATGATAATTATTTTTAAAAAAAGAAAAAGTCAGTTTGGATTAGGGATATATAGAAGCCGTAACTTAAAAAAAATGTTTAAATAAGTTTAATTTTTTTTAAATGTTTTTATTTTGTTAGAAAAAAATTAGAATCGATTTGGTGTTTTGATAAATATTGAAAATTAAATTTTTCTTTAATTTTAAACGTAGTTAGAAACAAAACTCAATTATTTATGTTTACTTAGTTTTAATACAATTGTTTATGTCATTATTTTTAGTAGCAAGAATTTGAAATTTTGATTATTATATGAAATTATTGTATTGATTCTAAAATCAATGTTTAATATTTTATTACGATCTAAAATATATATGTTTATATTGTGTTTATATTAAATCTCATATCAACAATCAATTTTTGTTATTATTTAAATTATTTTTTGTATTTGTTTTATTAGATTTTTATTGTGAATTGTGAAAAAATAAAGAAAATTTGAATCTAAAAGTTCAAAGAGAAAAAGAAGGAATTGCAATAACTAGATTTATTAAATTATAAATTGGTGATCATTACGTTCATTTTATTACGATCTATAATACGTTTATATTGTGTTTATATTAAATCTCATATCAACAATCAATCTTTGTTATTATTTAAATTATTTTTTGTATTTGTTTCGTTAGATTTTTATTGGGAATTATAACAAAAAAAAAAAAAATTTAAATCTAGAAGTTCAAAGAGAAAAAAAAGGAATTGCAATAACTAGATTTATTAAATTATAAATTGGTGATCATTACGTTCATTTTATTACCAAGTCGTATGCAATATTTTTATATTTAATCAAATTTTATATAAAACTTAAATTAGCCTAGGACCTCCAATTTTTTGGAGACGCCCTGGGGTATGTTTTGGGGGTTGACCATCTCTCTCAGGTCTTTATCGCTCGTACACATTCTTCGATTTAACCCCGCATAAGCCAATGAACCTCTAACTCATGTAAGATAAGATTTCATTCGGGATCAACATTTTTTAAAAGTAAATCACATGTTTTCACTTTTGTTAAAAAAAAAACCGAAACAAAACTCTTCTTTCGCGCACGTCTGCACGTGGGCTGCTGTTGTATGGAGAAAATTCCCAAAACTTTGGCATACGTCAGTTTGGATCTTTGCGTATTTCAACGGCTTGCATCTTTTCCCAGGTTCAAAATTTAAAACGTACGGATTAATTGTTGGTTTTTGGAATTTTGAGATACCTTCATTAAATAATTTACGATTTCAGAACCAACGTGTGGTTTCTCAATTACATACCAAGTAATAAAAAATTACACGGTAGTGTCATATCAGTTACTTATGACACAAAAGTCAAAATTACAACAAAGAAAAAAAAAATGGAAAGAGAAGAGAGTACAATTTTATCTTTATTTTATGCTTGAATCTTGGACAATATTGTTAATAAAGTTGCTTAATCAGGAAAACATAACAAATTAAAGCAAGCTAAACTTGATTAGATTTGGAGATCACTCCATAAAATAACTTTTTTAAAAGAAAAGTCAAGGGAAAAAAACATAATGACACTCAAATGTTCCTTCTAAGCATTAACAAAGTGGAGATTTGATTAAAAGCAAACCCAAAGCCCTTTAATTTTGTTCAGATCAAGAGTTAACAAGCTAGGGACTTCAAATATTTTTAGAAAAATGAAGATGCAAAAAGAGTACCTTGATTTAGTGCTGGTACCTTGTGGCCTACTTATAATGTTTTCTTATCATCTTGTTCTGCTCTATCGATGCCTTAAACTCCCTCACACCACCGTCATCGGCTTCGAAAACATCGACAAAAAAGCTTGGGTTCAAAAGATTATGGAGGTAATTCAAATTATTATTTTTTAGTTCATTAACTTGTATCGGTTTGGATCCAAAAGATTATCCAGGTAATTCAAATAATTTTTTTTAAGTTCAATAACTTGTCTTATTTTGGATCTAGGAGATGATGTGTGTAAAAACGGGGAGAAAAGAACACGAATAAAAACAATATTATTTGTTATATATTTTTATTAATTTAAATTAAACTTTGGTTCTTATATTTTATCTCTTTAAATTTTTCTCAATGGATTATACGATTTTCTATGGTTTGTGGTGGGCAATATAACTTTATGATTTTCTTATATTCAAGGTGTAATTATTTATTTATAAGTAAAAATAACTTTATAGTTCATTAATCTGGCTCGTTTTGCGTTCAAGTTGGTTGGTTTTTAATTAAGTATTTGAATTTTGGTTTTGTTGATCAATCATTTTATTTTATGACTATTTTAATCCAATTGTCCATGTTTGTGACAAAAACGTGTATAATTATTTTTAAATTTCTAGCTGTCCTTAAAAAAAAAATTCTAGCTGTTAAAAAGAGAGCGATGGGAAGTTCCTAACAACAAAAGTCAATAATGATTTTCAATTTTTTTTAAAAATAAAAACATGAATATATCAACCGCATCAAATCATTTGATATAACAGACTTTAGAAACAAAGGGATATCATTAGCATCCCTGAATATTAAATCTTTATCCTGGCCACAAAATTGCGCCATTAGATGCGCCGCATTATTAACCAAACGAGAACAGTGTTAGAAAGATACATGTGAGAAATCGGTAGAAACATCTATGATAATGATTTTCAATTATGTATGGTGGCAAATGGTTTGATGAGACACTAAAATAACATCAGTATCTTTATATTATATCTAATTGTCTATTTTTAATTTAATTATATTGAATCCATATATTTTAATCAACTTTGTATGTTTAAATCAATTGTATATAGAATGAAAATATTATTTTTATAGGGAAAGTGCAGGTCTCCTGTATTATGTTCTTACAAATATTTATCCAGGACACGTGTTGATTCGATCGATATAAAAGAAAAAAGTAATATTTTTTAACATAATAAACAATATTTTTTGATAATAAGATCCGAAAGAGAAGATCTGTGTCTCACGAAATCGATGATTTACTTCAGTCGGAGAACAAAGATGTGAAAACGGCGTTGGACGTGTTATCAGCCAACATCTCGGCGGCGACATACTTGGCATCCATATCACTAACACTAAGCGCACTGATCGGCGCGTGGATCGCAAACAACTCCGCCATCTTCCAGAGCAAGCTCATCTATGGCGACACCCGACCCGCCACCATGTCCATCAAGTACATCTCACTCCTCATCTGCTTCCTCTCGGCCTTTTCTTGCTTCGTCCAGTCTTCCAGATGCTTCATCCACGCCAACTATCTCATCAGCACCCCCGGCACCGACGTCCCGTCGGAATACGTCGAGCTGGCGGTGATCCGTGGCGGCGATTTCTGGTCTCTGGGCCTGAGGGCACTTTACTTCGCCACGACCTTGTTGTTGTGGTTCTTCGGCCCCATACCCATGTTCGCCACGTCGGTGGTCATGGTGGCGCTGCTGCACTCCCTCGACAGCGACACCGCTTCGTTGGTCAAGAATCGGTCGGCGGGAAAGAAGAAGCTGTTCCAGAAATTCGAAGGGGGCCACATATAAAATGTATTCTCATTTGAGCTGAATTATTTAATGTTTCACGTGTGGAACGAGTCTATCCAGGTAGTGTTTGAGGGAGCTTTTAATAAGCCTTTTTTAGTTTTTTCTTTATAAAATTTTATAAAATTTCAAAATTTTGTGACGAAAAATCTGAGAAGTACTTACTAAACACTACCATAGTTTCTGTGGAAAATAACAACTTTGACGTTTAGCAATTCCTTTGTAATTAGTAGCAAGATTTATACACATTCGATTTTTTAAATTACAAAATTATTTTGCGATTTACTTGGAAAAAAAAATTATTTCAAAACTATATTAAGGATATTTTAAGTATAATGTACGTAACCATCAATATATAATTAAAGTTCAAATTTTTGAATCAATCTTGCTAGCTCTTATTCCAACTTGTGAAATCTTTGAGATTTTTCAACACAAATAAAATACATAATATGAAATTTGATACAAGTAAGAATAATTTTGAATTTACTACACTTGTAAACTGTAGTCAGTAGAACTTAAGTTGGTGTGAACAGATGCAATCGATTTTACTTGAATTCGAAAAATTCATTAAGCCTATTGAATTTTTTAAGTATTTGATTGAATTTGGGTTTTTTTTGATTAATTATTTTATTTTATGACTATTTTAATCCATATGTCCATGTTTGTGACAAAAACGTATATAATTATTTTTATCTAGCTGTTCAAAAAATAGCTCAATAAATAAAGATAGATCTACCCAACAACAAATTAAAAGTCAATAATGATTTTCAATCGGAGTAAATTGGTGATAAATCCCCAAACTCAAACTTGACTTTGCCCTAGCGCGCTCCTTACCCATAAGATTCTTTGCAATAGCTCCCTAGGACCACCAAACTTGAATAATTAAATGTTTAATTCTTGTACTTGATTTATGCTTATTTAAGTTTAAAATCTAAAGACTTTATGCTAAAATCTGAAGATTTTGTGCTTAATTATGGTACAAATAATTATCCGCAAAAGTGGTATCAGAGCCTTAGGTTAATTGTTCAGACGTAATATTATTCGTTAATTCATTCTTTTCTTTGTTAAGGAGAATATTTTTTTTACAAAAGATGACTTCAAACGAAGGTTTGAATCAAGAGGATTTTGTTTATATGAAATCCTGTAAACAAGTTAATCTATTCACAATAGATTCCTTACAACAGGTTATGATCAATAATGCTCTCGATTTTGAAAGGATGAAGAAAAATGATTTCTAACTCTCAATTTTTAGAGATTACCCCAGATTCCTCTAAACTCTCTGGAGATCTTAGAGAAATCCAAAAGACGGTACAATTTTACAGCAACCAGCTGTATGAAATACCTCTACAAATTGGAGTTAGAAATCCTTAAGAAACGAGAAAAAATTCTTGTAACTTTAAAGGAACTTCAAATGAAAATCCAAAATCTAGAACAAACATCGAGTTCTAGGAAAGGAGGAAGATTACCAATCTCGTTTGGTACTGAACCTTTGTTACATCAGAAAGGTAAAACCAAAATGGTACAAAAACCTTTAACTGATGAAGAGATGATGATTAATCTTATAAAAGCAGTATCAAAAAAGAATACGATCTGATGACTACTTTAGAAAGATTAAATCTTGAGGATCTACAAAATCTTGCAGATTCATTTGCAAATCTTAAAGTTGTAGACCTAAAGATGAATTCCCATGAAGGTGAGATACCTATTGGGAATCCTCCGAGATATGTTGTTAAAATAGAAGAACCACCTAGTGAATTTCAGGTTGGAGAAAATTCATATCCAGCAGGAACAAGGACAAGACGGGGTAAAATCCCACTCCATCAAACTCCTTACGGAAAAACTGTTTTAGATCCAATACATCCATACTGGGTTATGTTAAACCTTTATGTGTTGGATTTAAAAAACAGAGAAGATCTTATAGATGATTGGACGTCAGCTATGAGAATTGCAGCAGGAACATTAGATCTCAATAAATAAGGATTCATTAAACTTCTAGAAATTAGTCTAATGGGATCTGTTAAGATCTCTTGGGAGATGACTATGCTAGAAATTAAGGAATCAATCTTAGCAGGAGAATCTTTCAGCGAGATTGGAGGAAGAATGTCAACCCTATTTAAAGCACAATTCATAGGGGTAGACTATTTCATAATCAAGATACAGAGAAAAAGAGAAGATATACTCAAGCTTTGTATAGCCTCGAGTTACATGATATCTGTTTAGTTGATGAATACATTATGTTATTCACTAAATACAGATAAAATTCGGGAGTCGAGAAAAATGTAGCTATTCAGCTATTTTTCGCAAAAATGCTAAGCCCCTGGAGAGAAATGCTGATAAATGAATACGTTCAAGGTAATTTTGATACATTGGCAAGACGCGCCTCTTTTTTGAAAGGAAAATTGGCATAATGGTGTCACATGACAACATTACAAAAGAACTACAAAAGGATAAGGAGTATAGATAAACGTACTCCTTTATGTTGTAGAGAAAATGATCTCCCAACAATCATTGGGATAGATCACAAGGATTTAAAAGAAAGAAATTCAAAAATAATCCCTATAGCAAAAGAATGAGAGGTTCTTGGAATCCAAGGATAGTTTGGTCCAAGCAGAAGGCCAGATCTTATAGATCAGGGAAAAGAAGTGGACCTACAAGAATATCCCCAGCAACAAGCTCATCTCAAAGTAGAGAAAGAATACCATCTAGAAGAAATTTTAGAAGAACTCATACGAGAGCAAATGAAAGTTTTAAAGATTGCAACTGCTGGACATGCGGAGCAAGGGGACATATTTCAACAAATTGTCCAGAAAATGAGAAGAAAAGAGTCAAACTCTTTGAAGCAACGTCTGACATGGATGATGCGGTCTTCTTTCAGGATCTTGTCCAAGTATATCAGTTTGAAGATATACCCTCAGATGAAAGCATATACAAGGAAGAAATACTCGGTAGTCAAGAAGAATCTGAGGACGAATCAGAATCAGAATCAAAATCAGAATCAGAGTAAAGATGAAGTGTTTCGGCATGAAACACATGAGAGTTTGGCTGGGTTCTTTAGTCAAACTACTATATCTCATAATATGGTCCAAAGAATTATGAGAGAAAATCCTACTTTACAGAAGTATCAAGAATTTTTGGCAGGACAAGTTGAAAGAGTTTTAGGAAACTTAGGACTTAGACAAAGAAGAAATAATTTGATTTATAAGGTATCCAGAAGGGAAATTATGATCCCTATGGAGTTAACCAGTAATCAAATTGAGATGCAGTTAATTCCATTTGAAGAAATTAGAGAGAAATTACAGAAATTGAAAGCAGAAGTAGCTAAGACAATGTCTTGGATTCATATTGGAGCAATCCAGATTATGATCAAAGCAAATTTTAAAGAGGGAATAGATTCACCCATAGATATCGTAGTATGCGATAAAAGAATGAGGAATATTCAAGATGCGGTTCTAGGAACTATCTCGGGAAATTTGTGTGCAGGAAACATTGTGGGAGTTATTTATCCAAGAATAGCCTACAATTTAGCTGACAGAGATTTTAGTCGAGCCTTGACGTTGCATCAAAACTTCAAGGAAAAATGATTGATGAAAGAAGGTAATAGACCATATTCTATTACATATTAAATTTCATATGCTCTTTCTAATACTCACCATTCGGAATTATTAATTAGAAATAAGTTTATTGAAATTCCAGAGATTTTTGAGAAGGTTGCTCAAGCAATATACCCGGAAAAAATCGAGTTTCCTTTAATCCAGAAAACAGACATTGAGATTCAAGACTAACTAGTTCTATACAGAGAACTTAAAATAGAACCCAAGAGGTTATCTTTCCAGGGTGACCGAATGAAAAGTAGGAGATGAGACAAATCTTCTACTCAAAAAATTCCACCAGAAGAAAAGGAGTTTTCTATAATAGAAAAACTTAGATCTCCAGAAGGATGGAAATAAGTGAAAATAGTATTCGAAATTACAAGTCATCGGAACCAGTTCCCTTGTAACTCAATTTACTATTTGGAACAACAGGAAAAAGGAACTTACCAAGGAGTGATATATATTGGAGAATTGGAAGTTCAAATCTGTGGAATTCCAGGAAAAGAGTGGATCAGCTCATTCTTGGCCTAGAGTTCTTTGAGGACCATAAATCATGAAAACGCTTTGAAGGAGGAATAGAGTTTATGGCAAAAGAAAAGGCTTGGAGAATTCAATAAAAAATTCTACGAGATGGCCAACCAAGAAAATTGGGTAAGGGATAATCCTCTAACCAGATTTGAGAACTCTGTTCACAAACAGAGAAAGAAAGAACTCTTGAAGTTAGTAAATCATGAACATGATTTACTAGAACACATTGAAGAAGTAGAAAAGAGTAATCATACTCTACCTACTGAGGCCTTAGAAAAATTAAGGCTAAATAGTCTTAATCGGATTACTGAGATACAACACAGCTTACTGAAAATGGCCGGGCCATTTAGTAATTTCTTAAAATAAAATGACAACCAGCCCTTTCTCCATATACATTCCAATTGGGATGTTGTATGAACAATATAAGGTTGAATACTTTGCAGCATATATTAATTCAGGAGCAAGAATTTGTACAACAAAAAGAGGAGTCTTTCCTATAAATTATAAAGAAGATTTGCCAAAAATTGCTGGACGGGATTTCTCGAAAAGAATTTTAATTCTTTGCAAAGGAATAAAACAAGCAGAAATCCTTATGGGAGGCGCAGGTCAAACTCCTCGGTACAAGGTAAAGACACCGCCAATATATTTTCATGATACATGAGCTGATATCTTGTTAGAAAATAACTTTTTACAAATGTTTAAAAAGTATACACAAGATAACGAGTTAAGACGACTTGTGTTCACCACCATTTGTGATTATAAGATTATCGTTCAATGACTCAAGGTTGCCTTTTATCGACAAATGCCGATAATGTTTTGCAGCCAGCGTGGTGTTAAAGGACAACTTTTTCACCCAAAAATGAAAGATTCCAGGAGATTTGGAGAAATCGTGTTAAAAATAACAGGAGAACAAGAACTTCAAATAGAAGATATAGATCTTCTCAAGGTAACTCTAATGCACAGAGATATAAAGTTAGAGAACAAGGTATCCCTTGAAGATGTCAAAAATAAGCTCAAAGAAATTTATAACGAGCACCCTCTGGAATGGTGAGATAAAAATCAACTCAAAGCCAACCTTACTCTAAAAGAAGGAAAAGAATATGAATTCATTAGAAATAAGTCTATCCCAATGAACATAACAGATCAAAGGGACATGAGAATAATTATCAAGGAACATTTGGACCTTGGTTTAATTAAAGAAGGAGTTTCACCATATAGCAGCCCAGGTTTCCTGGTAAGAAATCATGATGAAATAAAAAGAGGAAAACTCAGGCTAGTTATTAACTACCAAGGTATTAATAAAATCCTAGAGTTTGATAGGTACTTTATACCCAGTAGAGAAAATTTAATAAGTTGCGTACAAAATGCTAAAGAGTTCTCAAAGTTTGATTGTAAGTATGGTTTCTACCAGATTCGAATGGAAGAAGGCAGTCAAAAATCATAGTTTCTTCTACTCCACAAGAACACTATATTTGGGAAGTTATGCCTATGGGATTGGCTAATGCAACCCAGATATTTCAAATAAAGATGGATAATCTATTTAAAGATTATTTTAACTTTATGTTTTTTATATTGATGATATTCTTATATCATCAAAAAACATAGACGAACATGTTAAACACTTAGAGATTTTCTCTAAAATTTGTAAAGAAGAAGGACTGGTTTTATCTGAAAAGAAAGCAGTCATAGCAACAAGGAAAATCGAATTCCTTGGCATAGAGATTGATGAATCTGGAATTATTCTACAGCCCCATATTGCAGAAAAGGTACAGAATTTTTCAGATAAACTCAAAAACGTAAAACAACTCCAAAGTTTTCTCACAGTGGTTAATTTTGCAGGGATGTTCATAAACAACCTTGCAATGTACAAGAAGGTGTTCAGTTCTTTGTTAAAAAAAGACGCAAGGTTTATATGGACCGATGACCATACTAAAGGGATAAACCAACTGAAGGCAATATGTAAGAAACTCCCAAACATGGCTATACCAGTTGATGAGGATGATTTGGTATTATTTACAGATGTCAATGATGATTAGTGGGCAACAGTCCTTACTAAGCTCACTCCAAATGGGGAAGTACCATGTAGATACTGTAGCGGCCTTTTTACAGAATCTGAGGAAATCAGATGACATATCAACGAAAAGGAATTTTAAGTAGTTAAAAAGGCTTTTGAAAAATGGCCTTTATTTTTTACTTCCTAAAAAATTTACCTTAAAGGTTGATAATACTCAAGTAAAAGCTTTCTTATGGAATAAGATTGAATCTAAACCAGAGAAAGTTAGATTATTAAGATGACAAGCTTTATGTCAAAATTATATTTTTGATATTGTTATTAATAAATCTCATGAAAATATTCTTGAAGATTTTTTAACAATGAATGGAAGGTAGTGACGTGGATTCCATTATGAAAATGCAGAGGCATCTCAGGGAACACCTTGGGTTGCTTCAAACAGAGTTCAACCAGTTAGTCATTAATGCTGAAATGGCTGGCAGGTTACAACAAGCTGATCGGATCAAAGTATCTAATCGTATTACATGATGTTTGCAAGATCAAACTCAAATATGAGCTGCTATTCAAGGGCCAATTATGAGGGCTATAGAGAAGCCATTGGTTTCTCATAAACAAGATGTTACATCTTAAACGCATACAAATCTCGTGTTATGAGATTAATGTTTTTAATGCATTAACAATTCTCATAATTAAATTGTTTTGATGATTACAAAACTCGGTTAATCGTTACTAACAGTTTAAAGTGAGAAATTTGCAGATAATATTACTTTTGAGTATGAACAAATATTGGAAGCAAGGTCTTATAATCGAAAATTGGAAATAAAATTTTCAAGGTTCGAAATTGCCCAGGTTCGGACGATCCGAAGAAGGGTTCGGACGACCCGAAGATATTCCAGAATTAAATAAAGATCGGAGAACAGGCTCGGAGGGCACGAAAGACTACTTCGGACTGTCCGAAGACAGTTCGGACGGCCCGAAGATTTTCCTGGATTTTAAAATTGCTCGGAGGCAGTCTTGGAGGCCACGAAATGTACACTTCGGACGACCCGAAGATAGATTCGGAGGACCCGAACTACTTTACGACCACAGAAGATTTTGTCGGAAGAAATTTGCCGGAATGAATTAAATGCAGCCGTTCGGACGACCCGAAGATGTATTCGGACCACCCGAATAGTTCATCAGCCGCAGAATTTGAACTTTGCATCAGACACACTTCGGACGACCCGAAGACCTGTTCGGAGGCTCCGAACCTGTTTGGATTGGCAACTATAAATACATGCCATTTGAAGCCATTTCAACACACCAATTAACTCTCATCTCTCTTTGCAAGCAAGATCATCTCCTTCAAAAGTTCAAGAAATATTTGTGTGTTATATTCAAAATCGAGGGTTGTTTGTATAAGTTTATTCGTGAGTTGGTTGTTAGGTTATTGTAAACACCTGTGTGTGAAGCCGAGTGTATTGCAATCGTGTTGTGGCTATCCTTGGAGCCCTTAAGTCCATGTGTTCGAGTTGTATCGGCGCGGTGATCGTGTTGAGTTGTACGGCTATCCTTGGAGCCATCAAGGCCAAGACGTTGAAGTGCTAGTGGATCCTTGGTTAATCGATCTTAACCAAGAAGGGAAGACGTAGACGATTTATCGTCGAACTTCCATAAACATCTCTTATCCCTTTTACTGCTTTATTTACACTACGCATTTATTTATCGCACTTATATTTGATTGCTTTAAGTCTTCCGCTTGCGTACTAGCATAATCGCTTTAAATTGCGAAAGTTGCCAATAGAACCTAAATCCTCCCCATTAGGTTCTAACACAAGAAACAATAAAACCATTGGTTTTACATGAAGAAATACAGCCACTGGTTGTAGAACAAGATGTTGGGAATTCTAATACCCAAGACACAAGTGCTAATCTACCATCAACTTTTGATGAATTGGATGAAGCAACAATTGATGAGAAGAACTCATCAAGTCAACCCTCCGCCTCTGGGGTAAAAGAGGAAGAGATCAATCTTAGGCCCAACACTGACAAGGAAAAATCTAAGATTGATATTAATCCAACTATTATTTCTCCATTCCAGGTTTATCAACAGAGGTAGGATAAATTGAATACAAGGAGTGAAATCAACCCGAACACTTGTAGGGTTGATGTTGCAGGAATATATCCATGGGTTTGGCTAAAAAACAATGTCAATCCTAAAGATGTAAAACTTTGGTACGAATTTGGAGCTTTGACCTCAGTTTATACAACGTCACCAAGCTTTCCGGAGATATCACAGTTACCAAAATGGATCCAGGAAGCAGTCCAAGAAACATGGGCAAATAATGATCATTTGTCTAGTGGAGATGTGCTTGAGTTATACCTTTTTCCGTGCAGGTCCAGAACCAACAGTGAAAGGATCACACGAACCCTTTCATTTCATCAAGCTGAGAAGACCTGATATAAATAGTCATAAATTTATCAAGGATCCTAAAACTGAAGAAATACCCTTGGTGTCCACTTTTCGGAGAAAATGAGATCTCAACCAGAAGGGCATGGGGTATTTGGGTCTGTCTTACTGAGATGGACAAAGTGAAGTTTCCATTCAAATTTTATCAGAATTATGTGAATGGATCGTTCCTGTTAAACACAATGACAGAGAAAACTACAGCCTTTGCGGAAGAACTCTTCGAAAAGAAGAGAAATCTTTTGTGGAACAACAACCTGCCGGGGAGTAAAAAAAACTCGCCGAAAATTTTGTAACATGGCTCATATTGAACGATGGTCAAAGAATATCTGCCCAGAATGCCCAAATCAGAAGGATCCAGAATTTGAAAAAACCTTTAAACCCCGAACGGATCGGAAGGATTTTTCCGAGACAAGCAAAGGTGGACAAGGACCACTAAAGATGCTTTTTCACAGGGGCCTACTTCAAAAGCAAAAGATGTCCCGACAACAATAAAGCAGACATGTGAGGAGAATAAAGCCAAAAAAAAGTGGCAGACATGTGATTCTTCCACTAGTAAAAATGTCATCGATAATGACATAAAAAAATACAAGACAACTGCCTCCTCCACTAGTAAAAGATGTCATCAATAATGAAATAAAGAAATACAAGACAACTGTGAGATTCCCTGAAGTTTTTCGGTGAAACGAGTGGAACTACAACTATAAATACAGACATTTGAGAAAGCTGAAGACATCGATCATTCCCTTCAATTTTCTTACAAATAAATTGTTGTAATATTTATCTCTCTATTTTATTAAGTTTTTTTTATGTATTTCAAGAACAAGGCTACTATGAGTAGCTAAAAAAGTTGTATTCTCCTCTTCAAAGGAGTTGATTTATGTAATGATAATATGTCTGAATAAATTTTCTAAATCTCTCGTTCTTTCATGCTCATATTTTATAATTAAATTTATATACCATACGCCTTAGGGTAGAAGCGAATTAAGGTTGTGTTGGGTGTCGTTGAAGGAGCTTGTGCAGAAACCATCTGTTGCGACTGCGTGGTTGGAGTGTGAGGAGCACTTCGTAAAACTCGGCAGGTATGACCCGACGACATTATGGTCAAAGAGGTATTTAAATTTAATTTATCTTACGGAAGCATGTTGGACCCTTATCCAGAGTATATCGGCTGAAAACCTTGCGTAACTGATAATATTGCATGGCCGGGACTGGTTCGATAGGTATAACAAAGTCACGTACAGAGAATTAGTTTTAATTAATTATTAAGTCAAAAGTGAGGACCATTAGGGAGTGAAAACAAAAAAAAAGGTGGGTAGGGAGTTATAATAAAGAGAAGTTTGGTAGTGGGGAGTTTAAAATAATTTGCCCTTTCAAATATGCATGGTGCAAATGGTTGATGAGACACTAAAATAATATCAGTATCATTATATTATATCTAATTGTCTATTTTTAATTTAATTATATTGAATCCACATTGTTTTAAATCTCCAAACTCAAACATAATTTTGCATTCAATACTTGTAAAAAAAAAAAAATATGTTTGAGCTTCCTGATCCATAGCAAAATATTTCTGCACTACATGCCCACATGTTTTTTCTCGGATGAAAATCGGTACAAAACATTGAAAATAAAATACTAATACATGATATTTGAGCATAAATTATTTCAAATTTGGTACTAATATATGTTTTTTGAGTACTCAAATATGTATGCAAGTATTGGTATTAATTTCATATTTATCTTTTTTAATTGAACGACGGTATAAAACATTAGAAATATGGTACTAATATATGATATTGGAGTATCAATTGTTTTAGATCTGGTATTAATATATGATTATAATTATAATTAAAAAAATTATAGTTTCACAAAAATATAATTAAATGACAATTTTCCCAAAAATTAGGTCTTAGCCTAGCCGCATCTGGGTAAGGAAAAAGAAGTTAACTTGAATTTTGTGGGGAAGGAACTGAATATAACAATAACAAGCAAAATCAAGAGATATGACCAAAAAAGCCTTGTCACGAGCAGGACTTAAACCTGCACCTCTGGAACCAAAAGAAAGACCCAGCCGCCCCTAAGGGGTATCCAAGTTGGTAGAGTAGGTGAACTTTTGGCCAAAGGTTAGGAGTTTAATTTTCCCTACCAACATCTTCTTGTACTAGTCTGTCACACAGGGCTTGCCTAGTGTGGTTTACCTGACTAATGTAGTTTGTAGGCTATTGCGTTAGTTCGGGGGTTTACTAAGTGTGCACCGAAGGTAGCGGCTGCGGGTTCCTACATAAAAAAAAAAAGACCCAGCCTCCTTCGGATCCTTTCATTCCAACCATGACTTTGAAAAATAAAGAAGAGAAGAACTGAGAGTTGGCGTAAACGCTGTGCTGTGGACTTATGTTCTCGAATCTCCTGTTCGACACATCTATAGGGCAAAAGACCTTCTTTTAATGGACGAGGAGGAAGAGGGCAAGGTCTATATCTATAAACTATATAACTACAAGAGAAAATGATAGAGATGTCTCACATATTTTTATCTATGAAATGGGTCAATCATGTCCATATTTACAATAAAATATAAAAAGACATAAAATATAATACTTTTTTCATGAATGATACAAATAGCAGACTCATCTCGTAAAATTGACCAATAACACCGTCTCACAAGACTTTCGTGTTTTCGCAAAATATCTAACGTAACCAAAACAAATTTATTTTCTCCCAATTTATCTACTAATTATTGTGCTTGCTTGGTGTGGCAATGTTACGTAATTCTTCTTAAATTCAGTATTATAAATTCCAATCTCTTGATTATACAAACATACATAAATTTCGAAAATAAACGAACCAGAAATCCCCTACAAATAATAATCAAGTGTTTTGAAGGTACTTTAAAAAGAGATGATGAAAATGCTAGAAAAATTTAATTTTCGCCTTATTTTTTTTTATGACCTGAAAACTCACAATCGTTATCTTTTGGTGTATATTGAATAAACTCTTATATTAACGCGATAGTCAGCAAACTACGTTAGTCAAATAAATTGCACATATAACAAGTCTTATACGACAAACTATTCGAATAAAATATTGGTACAGAAAATCGAAAACCTGATCACTATATGTCCAACACTATATCGTTCAAACTTAGTTTCGATTCATTTTTTCTTGAATAAAAAAAAAATTTATGTCCCTTCATGCTTACGCAAGGTGACAATAATAATAGTAGTAAAAAAAAAGGCTTATTAAAGTAAGTAATAATCGAAAATAGTGATCATTTTGTCTATGTTTTCAGTTGATTTTGAAAAGAATCGTTTATTTTTTTTACGGAAAGCCAAAAAATCTTTGGTACGACGACAGCGTATTTTGTACAATAATTAATTATGCATATTCTAAAATTTAAAATAATAAATGCTGTGTCCACCGTAAAGTTAAATAAAGCATTCGTTTTCGGCTTCAGTAAACGACTAATGTATGTATGTTAGGAATATCTTTATCGGTGCAAGCGACTTATTAGTTATTACTACAATATAAAGATATATTTTTTTTTAAAAAAAAGACATGGGAATTCGCCGAAAACGATGAAAATAATGTGATTTTAAAAATAGTCAGTCAATATCATCGATGAATTCCTTTCATCCTTTGTAGTTATGGGGCATGGGGCCGGTGTCCAAACATATTGTACAACATAATTATCAAGTCAAAAATTAAAAATTAACATCTTTAAAAGAAATTATATTTATACTCTATTAGTCTATTTTGTATTATTTACACTCTAATTTATGTATAAAATAGAGAGTAAATTTATTCGCAAATAGAATGTAAATAACAAAAAATAGAGTTTAAATATCAATTTCTCTTCTTTAAATCTCGTCGTACGTTCATAAACTTAAAAAAGTTCTTTGAGTCTTACATTCGACTAATTCAGACATCATAATCTATTTTCTTTATCTATAATTTTTATTTATATTATTCGTTTATATACTATCATAACGAAATTTTGAGAAACACGTGGAATTCAAGCTTCAAATTTTTCAAACTTAAACGAGTTTAGTATGAAATTAAACGTAAAAAAATATTTTTTAAACTATAATTTTAATTATTTTAAGCCAAACATTAAATAAATTATCATAAATATAAAATTAATAGATATTTCAAATTCTAAACAATAAATATATATATTTATAAAAAAATTCATTGGAAAAAATAAATGAAATCTTCTATTTTAAAAAAAAATATTTAATCGAGTTTAAACGTATTAAAATTTTAAAAAAAATTAAACATCGATTAGTGAGTTTTTAAACACGGAGCATAATGGTCATATTAATTAATCTATTAACAATATATGTTAATTTATTTGATAGATTAATAATAAATTTTAAAAATAATGTTGGAGAAGTTTTAAAAAGTGAGCGTGACTGCGTGAGAAATGAAGATTTCTCTACCATATTTAGAAATTTTTTTTTAAAGTTAGCCGGTAAAATAGTGATTATACGCTCCACGAAAAAAATAAAAGTAAAAAAAAAAAATACTTTGGGAAAAGAAAAATAAATTTGAAAATATGAAAATAACAAAATAATTGGAATTGAAAATTAAAAACAAATTTAAAACAAAAGGCGGCCAACAGCCTGTAAACGTGGAGCGGGCCCTAGGCGCGTGTTATGCACCGTTCTTTAATTATTATTATTATTATTATTATTATTATTATTATTATTATTATTACAACATTTGATTTTTGGACCCATGTTTTTCCTATGCCAACATTTTCCACCAAAATTTTATTTTTTTTAAATGACTTTGTCTTAGGCTTTGGTTGCATCAAGTACATGGCGTGCAAAGCCTTTTATTTTTATTTTTATTTTTATTTTTATTTTTTAAAATTTTTATTTTACTTTTTTATGTTATACTCACATGTATGATTAATTGAAAAAATAATTGATGCGCAACACTACTATTAAATTAATTTTTTTTAACTTTTCAAACATTTTTATTGTTATGTTGTACTATTTAAATTTAAATAAAATTTTAATATTAAATTAATTATATTATATAATTTTTAAAAATTAAATAAATTTAAAATTAAATAAAAAATATTAACGACAAAATTATAAATCGAATTAATTAAAGTAAAGAAATAAATAAAAATTATAAATCATTTTATTTAAATTAAAATAAAAAGTAATAAAGTGATAAAAGGATTCATAAATGTTTGGTTGGTAAATTATTTGATTGTGGGATGTGAAATATTTGATGAGTGGAACAATTGACCCCCACAAATGGTTGGGAGAAATGTTCCAACCATTCTGGTTGTCTTATGGGTTCAACAAACTCGTTTGCAATGGTCTTTTAGGCCCGTTTGATATGTAAAATGAGATAATATGTTGGGAAAAAAAATGGAACTTAATTTTAAAGTAAGGATATTTAGTTCTTGAGATTAAATGGTTTCTTGTTTGGTTGATTTTTTATTGTCGTGATAATATTGTGAACATTTTTTTATTGACAAAAATAGCCCTTCTAAGTTATTTATTGGCACCAATTTTGTTTCTATTATCTAGTAAATAATACGAGATGAATTAGTGTTGGAAATTAGCAACACGAATCTGGACACCTTTTCAATATTCGTTCATCATTAGTCCGGTAACAAACTAACAATATGAGATATGATAAATCAATATGAGTCTTGTCACTTCTCAAATTATGGAAATAACTTCTAATTAAGTTTATTATATCATTAAAACTAATAAGATAAAACCAAAATTTAGTTAACAATCAATAATCATGTCATAGTATCAAACCACATCATAATATCAGAATAACCATAATCCAAAAAATCAAAACAAGCCAAATGATAACAAATATTACCCATATAGTAAGTATAACCCTTGGATATATAGAATTGGAGTAACATCTCATTATCCATTAAAAATATTTTTGGACGCATTGACTATTGAAAGAATTTCTTTTTTTTCTGAGAAAGTATTTGTAATAATTTATAGTTTCGTACAAGTGATTGAATTTATAAATTAAAAAAAATAAGAAAAATTAAAAGGGCATACGCAAAATTGATAAAACAACGAATATTTATGTCATCTCAGAATCTTTTTCCACGTGTACATTGTTATTTTTTCAATTTGATACCGGGGCCAGCTTTTGATCCAATATGATTTTTTGTTTTAAAAAATATATCCAATAAGATTTCAGCCCAATTATGAGATGGAGTCCAGTTTAATTTTATTCTTAACAAGTGTTTGTAATTGTATGACACCATGTTTAACACTTCAAAATTTTCTGATGTAAAAGATGTATTAACGTTTTACACCAATTTTATTGAAGATTTTTGTATTCATATTTTATTATTTTTTCAAACATTACGTTTAACGGGTTTTTTAAATTAATTTTTTAAAATAATCGAAACTAATTTAGTCGGTGGAATTTTGTACATACACTGCAAGACTCCATCAGTTAAATTAGTTTTGAACTTTTTTTTTTTTAAAAAAATAAAATAAAATAAAATAATAATAATAATAATAATAATAATAATAATAATAGTAATAATAATAATAATAATAATAAAAATAATAATAATAATAATAATAATAATAATAATAATAATAATAATAATAATAATAATAATAATAATAATAATAATAATAATAATAATAATAATAATAATAAAACCCGACGTTTATCAGCATTCATGTTTGTCATCGATTTCAGGGAAACAGTTGGTAAATTTGAATTTAAACATCTTAATCATTCTTTGGATAATTTAAACAGCGAATTTTAAGTTTACTTTATTATATTTTTTTATTGGATGTATACATGGATATATCTAAAATTTTAAAACGACGTTCCTAGTTAGGGTTGGGATACCGAATCAAAATACCGAATTTTCGAGATATTGTACCGAATTTTTTTTCGATATATAAAATTTTTTTTAGTTTATCAAATTTTTTTTCGGTATTTGTACGATATAAATATGAATTTTTTCCATATCAAAATTTTGAAATTTCGATGTCGGTACTTATATGAATTTTTTTCATACCAATATTTTGGATATAACCATGGTATACCGAAAACCCACCCCTACTCCTAGTAGCTCGTAGGAAGACTTCACAACCATCCAACTATCTCTTCTATCTATGAACTCCCTAGTATACTGGTTTTCAAATTCATTGACTTGTTCAGATCGATAAAATTTAAGTAAACTTGAATCCGACATTATATCAATTAAAGCAATTTCAATAGTAATTGTGATAAATTTCATATAAATTCGAGATGAGTGTCATTTTGAATTCATCATCAAATCAAATCATTTTTTTCACATCAAATCGATCCAAGCATGACGTATGATTTTTGGATGAAAACCTTCGGCTCTACGAAGTAGTATTCCGCGATTTATCGTATAAAAAAGAACAATCAATTTAGAAGAATAAATCAAAATGGAATAAATTTGAACATGAATTCAAAAATCTTGGTAATACCCATCGACATATCATGAGGCCTAGATAACTTCCCTTGCGTTTCTGGTACTCGAGATGGGGGTACCACAAGAGTCACTAAAATTGTCATTCGTGACGTCATTAAAGTGTCATTTTAATTGTACTAAAATTTTATAGAAGTTGTAATAATGTTGGAATAATTTTTGACATTTAATTCTACGTTGCCACTTATTGTATTTTGCCTTTTCGAATGCAAGGTATTAGGATAAAAGGATATTTTGAAAGAAAAAGTAGTTTATTTTAAAGTTCAAAATGATTTACAAAAAATTATGTGTGATATTTTCATTGATTATTTTTGTAAAACGAATATTTTATTTTAATTGATAAAAATTGTAAAAATATTACATTTCAATACATAATATGATTCGGGTAGTGTAGATACGCAAAATGATTATTACATCATCGTTTTATTATTAAATGTTAATGATTGCCACGTAATAAACGTAAAAAGAATTAATACAATGATTAATTTAGGCAAGTGTCCCATCGCCCGGAGTAGCTGGGAAGAATTAAATTTTGACTACTTAATCTCATCTATTAGGCACCGTTTGGTTTATTAATTAGATGATGTTGGATAAATAATCTAAGGATTTTAAATCAATATATTTAGATTAAACAATGGTTCATGACACCAATCCTTAGAAGAACTTGAGCCAAGCATTGGACATAGCAATGATGATTAATCAATCAATGTGTTATCCTTCACACCAAATAGTTTAGATGATGACTAAAATCACACTATTCGAAGAGAGCATACGTCATTCACACACACATATATCTATCTAATATATATATGTAGGGTAAGAATCAGTCAAAACACACCATCCAATGTAGTGCCATTATTTTTATTTTTCATTTTTTCGAAAAATTACCAATTCAACTCTTATTTTCATAAAAACTTACTCATTGTTGCCCTCAAGATGTGTTTAAGTTGATAAAGTTGATGAACTCTTGACCAGAAGTTAGAGTTTAATTGCCTTTATCAACATCGTTTGGACTACCTTGTGACACAGAATTTGCCTAGTGTGGTTTAACTATCTAACGTAGTTTGCAGATTATTTCATTAGTTCAAAAGTTTACCAAGTGCGCACAAAAAATAGCTACCGCAGGTTCTCACATCATAAAAAAAAAACTTACTCATTGTTAATGTGAAAATGACTCATTGGACTATAAAAAAAATGACTTATTGGGATTTTTTTGGGGTAAAAATATATAATTCATTTATCCAAAGAAAATTCTCACGTCAACGTTAATCATATGATGTAAAAAATATAGGAATTTTTTATTTAAAAAAACACGAACGAACTCTTATTTTCGCAAAAACCATTGTTACATGTGATTGATGTGAAATGACTTATTGAGATTTTTTTAGAGTAAAAATATATAATTCATTCGTCCAAAGAAAATTCTCGCGGTCATTGTTAATTATACATTCATATGTGATAAAAAAATATATGACAAAAACACGGTGGTGCTGTATAGAGGCAAGAGCATGTTATCATGTCTCAAATTTTGTTATGAAAAAAAAATTATTAGACCACATCATTTGGGATGATTGACATGTGATAAAATTATTAATAATAATTCATCCAATATTTATTTAAAAATTTACAAAAAATTTTAAACTTAAAGGACCGTTAATAATTAGATTTGAGCATGATTTTTAATCTTCAATTTCATTCAGGATAAATAATGTATGACTTGTATAAATGGAAAAAAAAATTAGAAAACTTCTAATATACACTTCTTTTCAATTTTTTCTATCATATTTAAAGGGCAAAATTATGAATTTTTGTTTAATCACAATCTAATCACAATATTAATCAATCACACTAAATAAATTATTATTTATCCATAACACTCTATATCATATATAATTAGTTTAATAATCACATTATAAATTATACTTTCACAATCATATCCACGTAAGTAAACGCAACCTATATAGTGCATTGGATCAGACTCACTAC
Organism: Henckelia pumila; assembly: GCF_033568475.1. Taxonomy (NCBI): domain Eukaryota; kingdom Viridiplantae; phylum Streptophyta; class Magnoliopsida; order Lamiales; family Gesneriaceae; genus Henckelia; species Henckelia pumila. Next base: position 97,664,675 of record NC_133121.1, on the reverse strand, counting down.
GAATTAATAATCCAACAAAATTGAGCACATGTCATTAGCCCGTTACAATTTTTTTTGTAACTGATGTACAAAGCATCCCACGCTCTCAGCATGATAATTTTAATACCACCACAACTCAATGAAAACTTTACAATTTGGATATTACTGACAAGACCCAAATTCGAATTTTTTTTATATTACATATATGCCCATACATATATGCATCTATATTAAAAAAATATATTTTTCAAGTAATATAATACATAATAAATTGATTGTATGCTAACAATTTAAAATACTCGAACAATTAAAGAAAATCCATTCACGAAAGTTCAATAACGTAAAATGCGAAAAATCATAGTTCAAACCCAAACCACAGGCAAACAACCACAATTTCCAAAACCAAGTAAAAACAATGAAAACAGTAAACGTGTGCGAAAAAATAGCTTAATACAGATCCAAAATAAATCCCATAAAAGCACTGAATCATAGTCTGCGAAGGTTACGGGAGCGCTAGCCAGCTCCGGATGCTCAGAGGTCCTTGCCGTTTGTTGGGACCACATCCTTCTGACTAGCGTCATACTCACCTGCATGCCATTTAGATCCAATGAGCCAAGAGACTTGGCATGTTCTACCCTTTAATAACGAATAATACATAATAAGATCGCATGCAAACACGTATTGTATGAAAATATCATGCATGCATGATCATAAAAGCGTTTGCATAAATCAGAAATCATAACATAAGCATAATCGTAATCTTGATCATAAACATAATACGAAAACATAAATACATAAAATAATCGTGGCACGACGTAATCATAAAATCATTTTTCCATGCAGGTTATATCAGTGAAGTTTGACCAAAGCGATTGATCAATCTAAAAACCAACGTACGTGACGACGAGGTTCACCGAATCTTGGGGATTCCCTACGCCTCTATGCCGCCTACTTACCCAACCTCTGGGGATCCCTAAACTTCTAAATATGTGAAAAGGTCATTATGTCCGATATCCCGACCTCCAGTCCTGTATTTGCCACAAATTACATCAACTTTCTGAAAATATTTTCTTTCCATACCCTTATTTTTAACATAAAATTTATGCATGAATCATGAACTTAGAAATATAATTTTTCTTAAAATTCTGTCTGTAAATATATATTTAATTCATTTTTCATAAAATTCATACTTATATAAAAATATATCTATACATCCATTAAATATATATTTACGGACTATTTTATTTGTCACTGGCTAGTTCGAGTTGTTGCCCCTTAATTTAAGTTCTTAAACTTATACTGAGTCCAATCATACTTAAATTGATCCAATTAAACTTACATTGACCCACTTACAAATAAATTCACTCAAGCCCAATTAACTTGGACCAACAAGTTTGGCCCAACAACTAACTTAAGGCCCATAAAATAAATTGAGCCCAAATAAATTTAATTAAATTCTCAAGCCCAATTAAAAATTAATTCAAGCCCAAATATAAAATTCAAGCCCAAATAAACTTAATTAAATTTCAAAGCCCAATTAAAAATTAATTCAAACCCAATATAAAATTCAGACCCAAATAAACTGGGACTCCTAAATTAAAATTACTCGGCCCGAAATAAAATAACCCGAACCCAAACCCATAACCTATGACCCTAAGTCACTTGACCCGACTCGGACCACTCACCCGCCTAAGCCATGTCCGGGGTGCAAAGACCCGACCCAAGCCAAGCAACCCACTCACGCCATCACCTTTTTCCCAACTCCTCACACGTGCATGAAAGAGTGGGTGCCCGGTTAGCCAACTTGTGGCTAAGAGCTTTTGTGACTCTATGTGTAAAAAATCTTTGTTTAATATAATTTACACTTTTATATTGGCATTTACTTTATCTTTTATCATATTATTATGTTGTTACGTACTATACGATGTTTAGATAAAGACATTGAATATACTAGAGTGCATGTAAGATGTGATAGTAGAATTGAATGACTATCATGAAATACATCTTATAATCACTGTATATTCTAAACAGTTCCTAGTCAATTGAGCCGTCCGCTAATAAGGATAAAGATCGCTTGAGATTGAGACTAGCATTTGCGATGCCTAGTACCACATTTCATTGGTATAGAACATAGAGATGTTCGAAGCATGGAAATGGATATTCATATGATGGATGACTGAACTACCCTATTCGGACTTTCCAAGTGGTTATCATTAATTGAGTGGATAAGTCAGCGGTTTTGGTTGTACACCATTAGTCCTTACTACTTGAAACATCATGGAGACTCTATATACTAGTACTGTACTTTGACTTGTTTACCGACTCTATGAGGGTCATCAGGTGTCGAGATTGAGTACAGTTACGACACATATAGGAGTCGATGCTTTGTTGTCAAGGATTCACCACACGCTTGTGAGTGTGGATATCCTATGCGATCTGAGGAGATATTAGTGTGACAAATCTTTGGCCAGAGTACATGATGTACTTTAGGTTACTTGGTTTTCTAGTAGCACATGCGATGTCACTATTTGATCTTCAAGATGTATTGCATAGTTATCGAATCTCGATTTACCAATGGTTGTTGATTCGATCGGGATATATGGATGAAGGGACCGTACTGTATGCTAACCAAAACCTACTGGTTCTTGCAGGCACTATCAGTGATACCTAGGGAATCATGGGGCGATGTTGCTAGGCGCTCTTACCATGATTCGATGGGTAAGTCGAAAATTGTTGTTCCGAGTCACAAGAAATTGTGAGCCCACGGCTAGCTGTATCCCTAAACCATTGAGAGTTACACAAGTAATAGATTACTAATCCCCGTTGAGATAGTTAAATTTAAAAAGTTAAATTTAGCGAAAGAGAAGTTGAACTTCTTAAGTAAAGGGAGTGGAATTTCCTAAAATGACATAGGGATGAGCATTTTTGAAAATCACTGAATTCGGATTCAGAAAAATTATCTTGACTTTAAAAGGTGCAGAAATGGTTTCTGTGCACATTGGTGAAATTAGTTTATCAATCGGAGTCATGATGAATTTTATATTAATTTCTATAATAACAGGCTTGACTTGTTGGGCTTAAATTATGACTAATGGGCCCTAAGGAGTTAGTGTCCTATTAGACATATAATTTAATCCAGTACAGAAATTATATATATCACACATAGGGATTTTCGAAAAACACAACATTGCTTATCTTGCAATTTTCGAAAATCTCATATTATTCTAAGTTGTAATTTTCGAATTCCTTCTCCTTTTTTGAGAGAATTCAGTCTGTGATTTTTCTGAAAAATTACATTCTGAATTGACAGATCAAATCTGTAAATCTCTTCGATAAACATCTGATTGATTTCTAGTGCAATCAATCAAAGGGTTTCTGTTTTCTATTCGTGGACCTAATTCAGGAGTTGATCGAGAAAATCATCAGTTCCTGAGATTTACAAGAAGAGCAGATTTAATCTGTTGGAGTCCATTAATCAAGCTATAGCTTGAAGAGGTAAAATATTAATTGTTATTATTATTTTACTTGTAGATTTTAATCGTAAGGATTTGATACCCATGATATGAAATTGTTCCATATCAGAAAAGAAAAATTTTTAAACTTCCGCTGCTTCGGGTATCAAATCTGACTGATCTGAAAACGTGTTCCAACAGTGGCGTCAGAGACAAGTTGTTCTCAGATCAAACGATTAAAATTTATCGATTGTACAAAATTTTGGCCTCGGTTTTTGGAAAACAAAACAATTTTTTTTTTAAATTTAAATTTTATGGGCAACACGGGCAGCGATCCGATGGCAGCGATCGTCGCTGCCCAAGGGCAGCGACGGGCTGCCCAGGCCCCATGTGGCCCGAAAAATTAAAAATTGTTTTTTTAGAATTTTAAATTTTTGAAATTTTAGTTTTTGGTCCGATCGAAAATTGTTTTGATTAGACCACGAGGCATCGGGTCAAATTGTTTGAGTCCGAAATTTTTAAAATTGATTTTTGGATAAATTTGAATTTTTGAAAAATTTATAAGTTTTATCCGTTAAATTAGATTTTATAAAATTAATTATTTTGGTACAATTGATAATAAGATATGATCTTATGGAGATATAAGATAAAATTTGATTTTATCTTTTTAATTATGCTGCCATTGCATGTTATCCAATGATTTAATTATTGAAATAATTATTGGATAAGAGGATGATCGATTGCCATGACCAATTTTGTAGGTGTATGTTAGGTTATTTACATTTGGTTTTTATTATTGTTGTTGGGTTTTATTATTGGGCTTGGTTTATAGCCCAAATTGATTTATCATTTGTAATAAAAGTGGGCCTGGTTTATGGCCCGTTCCCACCCTTAAATATGTATCCCCTACTTGTCATCGAAATTTATTATAAATTTATTAGACTTAGTGGAAGATAAAGATTTGAAGACAATGGTGGGCCCAGCAGACAATGGATCGACACATGTTGTAAGTTGGGTGGAACTCCCATGGGATTGGCTCATATTATTAGGGATCCACATGGCGACCGTCCATCACAACTTAATATTGATGGGTAATCTTGACATGACACAATAAACGACGTCATATTATTGGGGTTTTATTGGACATGAGGTAAAAATATGGGGGTTGCTTTGGAAGCAATTGGGCTTTACCTTTTGAAAATTATGGTTGACTGATATTATTCGAGACTATGGTTTGTCAATTGGAATCCATGTTCCCACTAAGGAAACAAGTTTCTCGTTTTCACTAGAGGGTAGTGAAATCGTTAAAATAGTGAGAGTGTGATTCATAAAATTAATATCGCCTTATTTTATGTCTTAGTAAATTAATTAAGCAATCACTGATTATTGTCTGTTTCTTTTCAGTATTTCATTATGATGAATTCGCGAAATTCACTATACTCTATTCTCGAACAAAACAAACTGACTGGCGCAAACTATATGGAATGGTTCCGTAAGTTAAAGATTGTTCTAAGTTCGGAAAAAGCTTTCTACGTGTTAGAAAAGTCTCCTTCGAAGGAAGCCCCGGCTGATGTGAGTCCGGAAGAGTTGGCTAAACTTGATAAATGGTGGGACCATGATATCAAGGCAAAAAGCTACATGCAGGCTTCGATGTCTGATGAACTTCAGAGGCGATTTGAGGATGCAGTGAATGCTGCTGACATTCACAAGGCCCTCAAGGAACTTTTTGGAGCTCAGTCGAGATCCGAGAGGTATGCAACTGTCAAAAAGCTCATGACATGCCGCATGCGAGATGGGACTTCGGTCCGTGAGCATGGGGTACACATGATTGAGCTCATTGAAAAGTTGGTAACACTCGATCTGACATTGGAGCACGAACTGAATGCGGACTTATTACTTCTATCTCTTCCTTTGTCGTTTGACGGTTTTGTGATGAACTTCAATATGAACAAGATAGAGGCCACCCTTGAAGAGATGGTCAATATGCTTGTCACATATGAGGCCACATTAAAGAAGGATAAACCGGTACTCTTGGTAGGCTCCTCTTCTAACTCTAAGAAGGGACCAAATGCAAAGGGTAAGAAACGTTCTGCCCCACCCAAGAAAACTGGACTCAAGAAGAAGAACAAGACAAAGGCTTCAAACGTGATCAAATATGAAGATGTTTGCCAACATTGCAAGAAACCCGGTCATTGGAAACGTAACTGCAAAGAATATCTCGAGCAGTTGCGAACTGCAAAGGATATGTTTTATATTGAAATAAATGTTTCACTTAATACTACTTCTTGGGTATTGGATACCGGATGTGGATCTCAAATTTGCAATGATTTGCAGGTGATGACAAGAAGTCGTAAGCTTAGGATGGGTGAGACCCAGTTGAGACTCGGAAATGGTTCTAGAGTTGAAGCCAAAGCTGTGGGAGACGTTTATTTAGTTTTGCAGAACGATTTTAAGTTATTTTTGAGAGATGTTTTATTTGTGCCAGATTTGGTTAAAAACACTATTTCTGTTTCTATGCTTGATAGAGATGGTTTTTCTTGCAATTTTGTGAATGAGATTTGCAATATTTACAAGAATGAATGTTTGATTGGATGTGGACAACTTGAAAACGATCTATATAACTTAAAATTAAAAGACGTACCAATTAATTATGTTGATAAACCGGCAACAACAAATAAAAGGAAAAATGATAGTCAAAACCCGGCAAACCTTTGGCATGCTAGGCTAGGTCATATTTCCTCAAGAAGGATGAACAAGCTAGTGGGAGAGGGCATGTTTGATATGACTGATATTAACTCTCTACCAACTTGTGAGTCCTGCCTAAAAGAAAAAATGACTAAAATTCCTTTCAAAGGAAAACTTGAGCGTAGTCAAAATCTGTTGGATTTGATTCATACAGATGTTTGCGACCCATTTAGTATTGGTACTAAATATGGTCACACCTACTTCATTACCTTTACTGATGATTATTCTAGGTACGGGTATTTATATTTGATGAAATATAAGTCTGAATCATTTGAAAAGTTCAAAGAATTCAAGGCTGAAGTAGAAAACAAACTAGGTAGAAGTATTAAAGCACTTCGATCAGATCGAGGTGGAGAATACTTAAGTACCGAGTTTTTGGGCTATCTAAAAGAGAATGAGATTCTCTCTCAGTGGACTCCTCCTATGACACCTCAGCTAAATGGCGTTTTGGAGCGTCGCAATCGAACTTTGTTGGACATGGTTCGATCTATGATGAGCTTCACTGAGCTCCCACCTTCGTTTTGGGGCTATGCACTTGAAACGGCGGTATTTTTGTTAAACAATGTCCACACTAAAGCAGTGAACAAAACTCCATATTAATTATGGAATGGCAAAGCTCCTAAATATTCGTACTTAAGAATTTGGGGATGTCCTGCTTACGTGAAGCAGACAGTGGGAGATAAGTTGGATAGTCGATCCACCTTATGTTATTTTGTAGGATATCCGAAGAATTCAATCGGATATCCGAAGAATTCAATCGGATATTATTTCTATCATCCTACTGAAACAAAATTGTTTGTTTCGAGGAATGCCACCTTCATGGAGAAGGAATTTTTACTTGATAAGAAAGACAAGATGATGGAACTCGAAGAAATTCGAGAAAAACCCAAGATACAAAATAACGATCCCACACCTCAGGAACCAATAATTGACACGCCTCTTCCTAAAAGACCCGAGAGGACTTCTAGACCTCCTATTCGATATGGTCTGCTTCTTGAAGGGGATCAAAGTGAACCCGACATTGGATGTGATCCAAGAAACTTCAAGGAAGCAATTTCTGATGCTGATTCGAACTTATGGCTTGAAGCTATGCAGTCGGAAATAGACTCGATGCATACAAACCAAGTTTGGTCTTTAGTAGATCCTCCCGATGGAATTGTTCCAATATTGTGTAAATGGATCTACAAGAGAAAACTTAGGCCTGATGGTAAGGTACTGACCTACAAGGCACGATTGGTCGCAAAAGGTTACACTCAAAGACAAGGTGTTGACTATGATGAAACTTTTTCACCAGTCGCAATGTTCAAGTCCATAAGAATCCTTATTGCCATAGCAACTTGGTATGACTATGAGATATGGCAAATGGATGTGAAGACTGCATTTCTTAATGTAAACATTAAGGAAGAGATCTATATGATGCAGCCCGAGGGATTCACATCCATGAGAAGTGAGCATAAGGTATGCAAGCTTCAGAGATCAATTTATGGTCTCAAACAGGCATCAAGAAGTTGGAACCAGAAATTTGATGAAACAATAAAGGACTTTGGTTTCATCAAGAATCCGGAGGAACCGTGCGTATACAAGAAAGTGGTTAAGGATGCTGTGACATTCTTAGTGCTTTACGTTGATGATATCCTACTCATTGAAAATGATGTAGGGATGTTGCAGTAAAAAAAAATATGGTTATCAGGTAGATTCTCGATGAAGGACTTGGGTGAGGCATCCTATATTCTAGGAATACAGATCTATAGAGATAGATCTAAGAGAATGATATGACTCACTCAAGTAACCTACATCGACACCATATTGAAAAGGTTTTCTATGGATGAGTCCAAGAGAGTACATCTACCTATGTGCCATGGAGTTTCTCTATCCAAGTCTATGTCTCCCAAGACTGACGAAGAGATAGAGAAAATGACACACGTACCATATGCGTCAGCCATAGGGAGTATCATGTATGAGATGATATCTACCAGACCGGATGTGGCCTATGCTCTGAGTGTCACGAGCAGATATGAAGCCAATCCCGGTCAAATGCATTGGAAAGCTGTGAAAGATATTTTTAAGTACTTAAGAAGGACTAAGAATGTATTCATGGTTTATGGGGGAAGAGAATTGAAATTGGAAGGCTATACCGACTCTAACTTCCAAAGCGACATGGATGACTCGAAATCAACCTCTGGATTTGTTTCATGCTCAATGGCGGTGCTGTCTCTTGGAAAAGTTCCAAGCAGAACACCACAACGGATTCCACCACTGAGGCAGAATACATTGCAACATCAGCTGCCGCTAAAGAGGTCGTTTGGATGAGAAATTTTGTCCAAGAGTTGGGGGTCATTCCTGAAGCTGTTGGTCCAGTTCCGGTGTACTGTGACAACACTGGTGCCGTTGCTCAGGCAAAGGAACCAAGGTCTCATCAAAGATCCAAACACATACTGAGGAAATACCACATCATCCAGGAGATCGTGGAAAGAGGAGACATCACTGTCGAGAGAGTGACCTCTGCAGACAATATCACTGATCCACTTACTAAGCCCTTGCCAGGACCATTATTTGACAAACATCGCAAAGCATGACTACGTAGTATGACTAGTTGGCTTTAGGGCAAGTGGAAGATTGAAAGAGTGGGTGCCCGGTTAGCCAAATTGTGGCTAAGGGCTTTTGTGACTCTATGTGTAAACAATCTTTGTTTAATATAATTTATATTTTTATATTGGCATTTACTTTATCTTTTATCATATTATTATGTTGTGACGTACTATACGATGTTTAGATAAAGACCTTGAATATACTAGAATGCATGTAAGATGTGATAGTAGAATTGAATGACTATCATGAAACACATCTTATAATCACTGTATATTCTAAACAGTTCCTAGTCAATTGAGCCGTTCGCTAATAATGATAAGGATCGCTTGAAATTGAGACTATCATTTGCGATGCCTAGTACCACGTTTCATTGGTATAGAACATAGAGATGTTCGAAGCATGCAAATGGATATTCATATGATGGATGACCGAACTACCCTATTCGGACTTTCCAAGTGGTTATCATTAATTGAGTGGATAAGTCCGCGGTTTTGGTTGCACACCATTAGTCCTTACTACTTGAAACATCATGGAGACTCTATATGCTAGTACTGTACTTTGACTCGTTTACCGACTCTATGAGGGTCATCAGGTGTCGAGATTGGGTATAGTTACGACACATCACTACAACAAAAATGCTCAAATACAACACTTAAAAGACAACGCTTTTGGTAAAAAGCGTTGTCTTTTTTTAATTTACAACGCTTTTAAGAAATAGCGTTGTCGTTATTTTTTTTTAAATTCATAAAAGACAACGCTTTGTTTGAAAAGCGTTGTCTTTAAGCATTTTTTTAGGTCTAAGACAACGCTTTAAAAAGGCGTTGTCTTTGAGCGTTATTTTTTATATGTACTACAACACTTTTTAAAAAGGTTGTAGATAAACTTTTTTTAAAAAAAATTAAATAAAAATTAAAATGACTAAAAGGAAAAAAAAAGGAAACGACACACTCTCTCCTTCCCAAAGCCATTCTCGGCTCTCGCGATCCCCTTTCTCCCCAAACCCTAGCAGCCTCGTCATGCCGTCGATTCGCCGCCCTAGCCATTGGAAAGCTATCGATTGAAGCTAGAAAAGGTAAGCGTTCATACTTGGCTTCAATTTAATACCAAAATATTGAGGAATCTCGGACCAAAGCTCAAACTGTCACGCCTCGTTCGCGACTGGAGCTTTGCGGGTTCTTGTTCTTTCTTGACTTTCAGCTATTTCTGGTCGTTTTTTGCATACTTTTCGGATTACACTTTCTAAAAAATTTTGAATCCCTTTCTTCCTCTGCCTTTTACTACTCGAGGACTCTGATGTTTCTTTTCATTTGGGTATTGTAGGAAGTGGTCGATGAAGAAGATCGTGAACTTAAAAACCTTAAAAAAAAATTTGGTGAGGAAGTTCACAATGCAGTGGCGACTTCCTTGGAGGAACTAAATGAATATAATTCGAGCGGACGCTATGTGGTTGCCGAGCTTTGGAACTACAAGGACGATTATCTTGTGTGTAAGTGCAATATTTAAATTATGTTTTACATTCTTTCAACATAGATAATGATGAAATTAATCTTACTTTGTTGATTTACCATCTCTTTTTTTCCCCAAGACGAAAGGTCAATCGAAACCATTCTCCAAGGGGAGCTAAGGAGCATATAAAGCAACAGAAGATGCGTAGTTTGTTTCAGGGACTTTTTGTATTTTGGCTCGGTGGTTATCCATCCACGTTCAAGAAACAATTTCAGTGTGTGATTTTGTCTGAATGTCAACTACTACTTGGTTTTCGCATCTTTTGGTGAATAATCAATAGTATATATGTTTGTCTGCAGCTTATTTTACTTCTATATTTGGTTTACTTTTTAACCCTTAATCTCAAATCTCAATCATCTAGGGGAGGGGCTTGAGAGTAGAGGTATGTTATAATATGGTATCCGATCCGGCCTGATATAGTGAATAGAAGGTTATTATGATAGTGAAAAAAATAAAGCAGAGGGCAAAAGAACACGAAAGAATATGATTATGATAATTATCTGCCAGTTACATACCATCTGTAGGTTTATAGTATTAATTTATGCCTTATGGTAATTGTATAGCACTACTGTTAATTCATCCACACTAATTAGGTACCTTTTATCTTTATTCAACCATGGATGATCACAAGTGTTTCTTTCAGAAATTCAATAATTAACTATGCATCTTGCAGACTCAATGGCATAATTGAATGTGGTGAGCGTCGTCATGATAACATTTATCGAAGAACTATGCTATTAACAGAACAAGTTAAAAAAAGTCATGGAAGCCCGCATGTTACTTTCCTTCTTGAAGGTCCCAGTGGCAGGTAATCAAGTGTCAATTTGTCATATTAAAATTATTGTAAATAAATCACTCCACTAAATCTCCCTCGTCTTGGGCAGTGGTAAAACTGCAATGGCATCAACAATTGGAATTGAAAGTTATTTCCCCTTTGTCAAAATGGTAAGTGATTTACTTTGCCTGTGGACCATATGTAAAATCATTCATTTTAATTCTCTACTCCTCTCATTAAGCATTTTTCTCCATCTATCTCTCTAAATTGTTAGATATCTGCTGAAACGATGCTTGGACTCAGTGAACTCGCAAAATGTGCTCAGATTGTTAAGGTCTGATGTCTTAGCCTAACTTTCGATCTCTAACTTAGAGTTATACTTGCATTTTCTGAATAGATTTCGCAATAGGTGAAATTTGGAGTTGTACCTCTTTTTTAATTATTTTTACACTTTCCACAATGTCCAATTTTGATAATATAATTTACTATTATTATTACTCGGATACATTTCCATATTGATCTCTTTTGCTTTTCTGTAGGCCACCGCTAAGTGCTAGCCTCATCAAGAATCTGGTCACCGTGTTCAAGCAGCTTGTTTGCATCAAGAAAAAATTCACTTTGACGATGCTTTCTTAGTAGGTTGCTGGATTCTTGCTGGTTCACTTGCTGCAACAGTTTGTGCGCTGCCACAGCCTAACGCTTGCGCAAGTGTGTGATCCTTCTTTGCGCTCTTTGTTACGGTGTATTTGATTAATGTTTGGGATATCACACTACAACAAATATGATCAAACACAAAAATTAAAAACAACTCTTCTTAAGCGTTTTATTTTATTAAATCTCATCTGAATTTGCTGCAGCCATTAGAGCCAGTGATGGAGAATCAAGATTTTTTGCTTCTTGAGGGTTATCAAACAACATTTTTGCAGAGAAATTAATCTGCTCTTCTCTCTTTTAAGTGCACGATCGAAGACACTTCAGCGCGGGATTCATCGATAGAAACTGCTGCAGGTAACTCTTGGCCTTGCATTGGATTTACTAGATTCAATTCTGTTATGCGGTTATGCATTTTTCTGAATTCCTATTTCTTTTAATGGTTATAGTTTACTCTTGTATAGAAATCTCGCCACTCTTGGTCAGATTTTTCGAATGAATTTCCGATCTATCTGTGTTCTATGCGTGCCTTGGGTTTTCGTTAGGATTTTACTAGCCGACATTCCGATGTTCGTACAAGTTTCTTCTTCTGTTTTGTTTCCCTGTTGTTTGCTTCTCACGCTGTACAACATCATCTTTGCTCTTAGATTTGGTTATAAGCATGAGTAGCGTGGACCATTTTATGTATCAAATATTCGGATCGGTTTGCTGTGAATCAGGAAGAAATGGAATATTCGTCTATATTTGTTGGCGATGGGGAAAAGGAGCAAATAATCCATGGCCGCTTTTGTCAGTATCTTACTGTGCCGTATGATCCGTGTTTTTCGTCATTGAATGATGTTGTCAAAGGAGGAAGCCACGGAGTAAGGAAATTTATCGGAAAAGATAGAGAATAACACTCCTAGAATAGCATAAAATGAGTATGATTTCTTTCATCGACACAACAGATGATGGCAGGAAAACTCAGTCTCTGTTACTTGCTAATATATAGAGCTTGATGGTTGTTTTGCATTTGACCATTACTTTGGCAGGAAATGTTATTTTTGAATGGATATTTTTTTCTAAGTAATACAATTTTATTAGCCTTTGAGATATAAAATGTAAAACATCGAAGATAATGTTTACTTGTTTATATAAGCCTCCTTTGAGATACAAGTATTAGAAAAAATTGAAAACAGAGGATGCTACAAGTATCATATCAATAATAATACTAATTCGTGTATTATATAATATATCTGATTTAATAGTCATTAATACTATCTTTTTCGAGGTGTTGAATTAGTTTTCTACAGGAAAAGCTTCTCCTATAACGGGACAATTGGGAGCAGAGCTATTGTTGTTGGGACCTTTGACACTTGTGAGGGGAATGGGTGGTACCAAAGGTTCCTCGAAAGAACCTAATGTTTGGATTGCCTCTAGTTTATCTGTCAAATGATACTCTGCTAGTATGCTATATGATTCAAAATATTTGTGATTCATGATGACCATAGTCTGTGACTACAAACATTTAGTTCTATGATAAACAATTTTGGTGTTTGAGGTGGTTAAATTTGTGTACTATTGTGATATTGTAGATACTTTTGTCAAAGCTGATTTTTTTTGAGAGCTAGGTGTGACAAAGCTAATTTTTTGAGAGTTAGGTGTGACAATGCTGATTTTTTTTTTCTTATATAGCTTTAGCTTTTCTTTGTTTTCTGATTAATGTTCGTGAAGGATTAATATCAGGGAAGGGGGTAGCAACAGGAGATTAACCATTCCAGAAGTTGATCCATTATCCAACCAAGAGGCTCAAAATATATTAGGAGGCAATCATCATCATCAGTTGCAGGGGGTTTACCTCCATTAGACAGGTTCATTTTCAACAGTGTATTTTTTTTACTTGATTCCAAGTTTAGTACATAAACATGATATCATATTTCAGATTCTTTATCACTTCTGGGAACAATCCAACAACATAATTTTTTTAAATTCATGTTCTTTTAATGATAAATAAGTGTTTAAGTTTACTTTTCATTTTAATCTATTCATATTTATTTTATTGTTTTTATTTTTAATAATTTACAGTATGGAGATACAAATTAAAGGAAAAGAGATTGTTGCGGCTTTTATGAAAGCTTGGGACGCTAACATGTGCTGAAGGAAGGAATCAAAGTTTTTCGAGACATTAATTTAGAATTCGATTATTTTTTTATTTGAATGATTTATAATATTGGAAGATTGTATACTAAATTTTATTTTAGAAATTTTTGAATTTTGAGTGATTTATAATATTGAAAATTTGTGATTTAATTTTTTTTTTGTTTTTTGTTTAAAAAAAGAAAAGCGTTGTCTTTACCAGAAAAGACAACGCTTTTTTGAAGCGTTGTCTTTTCCAAATACAACGACGCTTAAAAAGCGTTGTCGTTTTTAGATAAAGCGTTGTCTTTTTCAGAAACGACAACGCTTTTTTCGTGTTGTCTTTGACCATGGTCTTTTACAACACTGGCTACGACAACGCTTTTTTGGGGACATTAACAACGCGAAAAAAGCGTTGTCTTTAGCCGTTTTTCTTGTAGTGCATATAGGAGTCGATGCTTTGTTGTCAAGGATTCACCACACGCTTGCGAGTGTGGATATCCTATGCGATCTGAGGAGATATTAGTGTGACAAATCTCTGGCCAGAGTACATGATGTGCTTTAGGTTACTTGGTTTCCTAGTAGCACATGCGATGTCACTATTTGATCTTCAAGATGTATTGCATAGTTATCGAATCTCGATGTACCAATGGTTGTTGATTCGATCGGGATATATGGATGAAGGGACCGTACTATACGCTAACCAAAACCTAATGGTTCTTGCAGGCACTATCAGTGATACCTAGGGAATCATGGGGCGATGTTGCTAGGCGCTCTTACCATGATTCGATGGGTAAGTCGGAAATTGTTGTTCCGAGTCACAAGGAGTTGTGAGCCCACGGCTAGCTGTATCCCTGAACCATTGAGGGTTACATAAGTAATGGATTACTAATCCCCGTTGAGATAGTTAAATTTAAAGATTTAAATTTAGAGAAAGAGAAGTTGGACTTTTTAAGTAAAGGGAGTGGAATTTTCTAAAATGACATAGGGATGGGCATTTTTGGAAGTCACTGAATTCGGATTCAGAAAAATTATCTTGACTTTAAAAGGTGCAGAAATGGTTTCTGTGCACATTGGTGAAATTAGTTTATCAATCGGAGTCATGATGAATTTTATATTAATTTATATAATAACAGGCTTGGCTTGTTGGGTTTAAATTATGACTAATGTGACCTAAGGAGTTAGTGTCCTATTAGACATATAATTTAATCCAGTACAGAAATTATATATATCACATATAGGGATTTTCAAAAAACACAACATTGCTTATCTTGCAATTTTCAAAAATTTCATATTATTCTAAGTTGGAATTTTCGAATTCCTTCTCCTTTTTTGAGAGAATTCAGTCTGTGATTTTTCTGAAAAATTATATTCTGAATTGACAGATCAAATCTGTAAATCTCTTCGATAAACATCTGATTGATTTCTAGTGCAATCAATCAGAGGGTTTCTGTTTTCTATTCGTGGACCTAATTTAGGAGTTGATCGAGCAAGTCATCAGTTCCTGGGATTTACAAGAAGAACAGATTTAATCTGTAGGAGTCCATTAATCAAGCCATAGCTTGAAGAGGTAAAATATTAATTGTTATTTTTATTTTACTTGTATATTTTAATCGTAAGGATTTGATACCCATGATATGGAATCGTTCTATATCTGAAAAGAAAATTTTTTAAACTTCTTCTTCTCCGGGTATCAGATCTGACTGATCTGAAAACGTGTTCCAACAGTGCAACCCCTCAAAAATCCCAAGGCCACCCCTGCTCTGGCCACCCATGGCACCCATGGCCGGAGCCACGGGGTGGTCCTGTCGAACCACCTTGACAGGTCACGGCTCGAGCCATGCCTTGCATGGCTCGGTCGTGAGCCACAAAATTCACCCTTGCACAAAACGCTACAACCCCTGAGCAGTCCATTTCAAACCCCCAGTTCTACTAGCACCGGCCACCTCTGGTCAGAGCCCCACCGACAAGACCACCCCAATATCCTGCCAGACCACCTTGAACCAGCCACCGCCTGAGCCATGGCTTGCATGGCTCGGCCATGGCACAAATCTCATGCGCACAAACACGTGCACACGCCCTGCTCACACCCAACAACAAAAGCATTGGCCAGCCATACTCCACCAATTCCAACCCATTTCCACTTATCCAGGGTTCACAGCAGCTCGAACCGCAGAGAACCAGCAAGAACAGAAAATCGAGCCAAGATGCACAAAAACGGAAAATGATTCTTGATATGTTAAATTTGAGCTACCAATCCCCATACAATGCAACAAATCATCATCTTAACATGAAAAACAGTGGATTATATGATCTAAATGGGTGAGCAAGGAAAGGGTGAACGTGTCTTGATCAAATATTGAGGTAAATGAATGTGAATCTTGCGACGGGACGACCGGGAAGCTTGAAATCTTGAAAATTTTCTTCAAATATTTGTGATGTGTGTGCTTGTGTTCTCACGACAACTGCTTGAAGCTTTCTCTTCAAGAAACGCGAGGGCTAAGGAGGTGGATTATGATATAAAACTAGGGCTTCAAAATGAGTTTTTTTATGTAATGGATCATGGCAAAGGGGCTCTTTAAAAAAACAAATTCTTAGCCCAACATTACAATTTAAGTATTAAAGATTAAAATTTTCGAAATAATATTAGGCCCAAATTTAAAATACCCTAAAAGCCCTTAAAATGGTCTAACTAGATGAAAAATGAGCTTTTATTTTGGGTATTAAAAAACTTAGACATAAATTTCAATAAAAACTTTTAATCCGATCGTCCACAGTCCCGTCTACGCGCTCGCAAATCGACTTTTCCAAAAAATTCGTAACACTCAAAATACTCTGGTTAAATGTCATAAATAAATTTAAAACACATAAACATGACACATAAAATTCATTTAACCCCCTTAATTTATTTTTTAAAAAATTAAATTCCCCTAATTATGAACACGGTTTAACGTAGAAGAAATTCTAAGCGTTACAATTACATTTTAATACACAAATTTAATATATCTTGTTAAAATCTTACTAAAAACCATACATTTTGTCATACCATCCTATTTATCCCTATTTATAATCTTATATCTTTCATATTACATATCCTCCCTCATTCTAAATGTGTACCGAGCTGTACCTTAGAATTTTAAAAGTGTACACATAATCATCATTAATACAACAATGAAATATAGGGGCGTCAAAACTCAACCCAACTCGAAACAAATCGACCCAAAAAATATCGAGTTAGGGTTGAGGGTTTTTGGTTTTGGGTCTAATCGGATTGACCCGAAAGCTAACAGTAAGTGGTGGAGCTCTGTGTCAACATCTGTGATGGCCGAGCGAAGGCGTGCCATTTGGGCAGATTTCCGCAAGATGTTTTCAGACTTGCATTTTCCTCCAACACTCTGTCAGGAAAGGGCAATGAAATTGTTGAACCTTAAGCAACGAGAGATGACATTAATGAGTATCAGCTGAAGTTCATCGACTTGTTGCTGTTTTGTCCTCACGTTAGTGATAGTTCAGCTGTGAAGCATGATCAGTTCATACTAGGACTGAATCAGGATATTTATGAGCACGTGGCTGTTTTTGATAATCTCACTACTTATGAGAGCTCGGTGAATCGGTGTAGGTAGTGTAGTATCCCGTAACCAAATTAAGCTAATCCAATGCCAAATTATGTTTAATTAGCTAAAACATGATTAAAGAAGTTCTAAATGGTTTTAAGAACTTGAAAAATGAATTCAGAATACTCGAAAATGATTGGAGGGTCTCAAGACCTCAGGGATATCGGATGATCCGAACTCCTGGATTGGAAGATCTGAAGAGGGGGAGTTTGGAAGATCAGTTGGGTTCGAAAGCTGCAATGGGATCGGACGATCCGAATGCAAGATCGGACGATCCAAACTCAACTAAGGCTAGTTGTCCAAGGGATGAGGTCATCAAGGTGACGTCATAGGAAATTGAACGATCCGAAGTGTATGATCGGACGGTCCAAACTCTGTCGACAGCCAGCTTTCAAGAAGATTGGGCACGTGTTTGGTGGTAGTGATTTGAAAGGGATCGGACGATCCGATATCAAAGATCGGACCATCCGATCTGCACCTATATATAGGGTCTGAGAGCTGCCCATTTCACTCGCACCATTTCCTCTCCTCTCTCATTTTAGCTCAGTTTTACTTCTTTATAGGCGTCCTACTGGAGGACTGGGAGTGGTAGAGCGCCGCGGGGATAGTAGTGGAGCTATGCACAAATTTTGGGATGATCGCATCAACGGGCTGACGATGGATACGGTATAGCTTTGGATCCGTATAGAGATTAGTGAGTATGTAATAACTTAGTTAATACTTTTAGAGTATTATATGTGATATGGTAATTATAGCTTATTGGCTTGGACATGAGTACCTGAACTGCTAGATTGCTAGGGTGCTTGATTTTTTGGATAGAGGTACGAACGTATTATCTGAGATACCAGGTTGAATATACATGCATTATGTTTGCATGTTTTTCGTGGCATTTTTATATGCATTGATATTATGCTGCATGCATGAACACATTGAGCTTTATGCCTTGATTTGCATAGCCGTAGTAAGGGTCGCTCAGCCCCGTATTTTTAGTGGATGGATTCCATGGATTTTGGTTTGGATATATCCACAGTCTCATGGTATGGGAGCCACCTCCTGATGAGACGGCCCAGCGTGCTAGATACCATGACGCCTTGACTGAGCAGTCTTCTAGATAGATTTTCCTGTACCCATCATATTGCACGTGCATGCATGGTATATGTATATTTGTGCTTGTACTGAGCGTTTTATCCTCACGTTCATAATATTTTGTGTTGGACACACTATTCTATGTGGCAGGGCTTAGGTTGGACGGACCCGGAGGTAGCGATCGATGAGCTGCAGTGGTTCTGTGGTTTTTGCCCGTTTTTGTGGGACCTCGGGTTGCTAATCCTATTCGTAGGGCAATTAGTAAGTAAACATGATTAATTAACCAAGGATCAGAAGTTATCAAAACAATTTTTTTTAAACATGGGGTGCGCTTGAGCGGTCAAAAAGTGCCGCTCGAGCACTCCCTCAAATTTCCAAATTAGAAACTTGAGTTCAGGGCTGTGCTCGAGCTGCTAATTTCTGCAGCTCGGGCGCTGCAATGGTCAGAAAATGCCCTGTTTCTGCCTTGCATTTTCTGGCCCGTCGACATCAACCAGTTGTTCACCATAGACATCAACCATAGAAGAATTCTTAAATTCTAACATACTTGACAAGATCTAAAGTTCATCACTTTTGCTACAAACCCGAGTCCACACTTTTATCTCGATCATCTTCTCTCAGGTCTGTCTTTGACCCGTTCCAGCTCTTCCTATTATCATGACACATACAAACAAGACAATAGCCGAAAACATCCGGTGAAAATATAATTCCCAGTATAAAAGACATATACACGCAAGATAAACATATATCATCTTCAAGATATAATAAATAAATTGCATAACTCGTAAACAAACATCGTTCATTGAGATTTTAAGCCGCTCTAGGCCTCAAGATTCGTTTACAACCTTGGTTTTGAGATTTAAAGCCTCTCCAGGCCTCAATACTCATACCTAATCTTGGATAGAGATTTAAAGCCGCTCATGGCCTCAAGATTCATATCTGAACCTTGGATGGATCTATCTTCGGTAATTCATCTCCGATACGACGATAATCAATATAATCAAAGATCCACTACCTATGATGAATCAACAATTCTAGTTCTAAAACAAGAACATATAAACAATAAGTATGTGATTTTCTTCGGCAATACTCAAGAAATCATCGATCTCGAGTATCATATCTCTTTTCAATTGATGTCGTCTTATACCTGTCATTCTTGGTTCTTGAGATGCTCCAAATCTGAACACTACAATCAAGAACTTCAATCAAAATCTGCTCAAGCTCATCATTCGATCTTCACTTAAAATGGCTTCAAACCTTTAGCTATTCGATCTCAATTCAAATCGAAATTATCAAGTTTTCGACCTTCAATATAAATCTGAAAATAAAGTTATCACAAGCCCTAAACATCAGCAAGGAACTCATACATATCTCAGTTTAATCAAGGAAAATTCAATACTAGCCAATTCTTGACTTGACGGCATACGGTATAAAATCGGTAACCGAAACTCATATCTCACAACTCTATCATTCAAAACAACTTCATAAACTTCATATACCAGCAATATATCATCAAATCATAACCATATTAGATGTCATGAATTCAACCCATGCTGAAAATTTCATATCAACTTACTCTATAGTTCAAGACTCCATAAATTCAGATTTCTGAAAAATATTCAAAAATTCATAAACATGTCCAACGACGATCTTTTCTCAATTCGTCTTAGATATGCTATCGTCATCTATACTATAACATATTTATACAATCAAAACTTAATTTTAACAACATCTTAAAATTTCAAACATCGTAGAACTTCATAATACTTACATCAAAATGTAGCACTCGAAGCCGTGATCGCAAATATACGATCAGTTTTGAATTTTACCGACCGGATAAAAGGAACCGAGCTTTTGAAATTATGAATTCAGCTTTTTCCCTTTCTTTCCTTCATTCCTCTAGTTCTTCTGCTGAAAGGGAATGACATACATATCATTCTTATATTAGAAGGTCACGTGTGATTTCCCACTTGCAAGGGAATTGTACTTTGGTCCCTGAATTTTGGTCTATTGGAAATTTAGTCGGAAATTAAATTTCTAATTTTCATAAATTCTCCAATTAATATATTCCCAAATTCGGAATTTAAATCTCAAATTCGGTAATTAATAATTTAATATTTTCAGGGCCTTACAGTTTCTAGTAAATCAAATATCTAAGTTTCGGTGTTTAACAAACAACTAAAAACATCAACAGAAACAGAAGCAGAAGCAGAAGCAGAAGCTGCGAAACAGAATCAGAAGAGCTTAAAAGGAATATCAGACAAACAGATGAAAAATAGTAGAAAAGAAGAAAGAAAATCAGCAGACAAACAAATAAAAAAGAATAGCAGAAGAAAAAGAAGCATTACAGTAGAAGTGTAACGCCCAGATTCGACGACAGTCCTCACTGTATCAAGACGAGTCTTTCCAGCGCACTTATGTCCTCAATCACACGCACCTTGAGAAACTTTCCAGATGGTCACCCATCCTATAATTGTCCTATGTCAAGCACGCTTAACTTCTGAGTTCTTATGTGATGAGCTCCCGAAAAGAAGATGCACCTTCGTGATATGAGTAGTCCCTATCAAATATTTTAAGAAGTCCTTAACAGTGTAGTCCCGTACCTACATAGTTTCAGAATCCCTCTCATTTTGGCATGAGATCGGTTCATTCATGTCTCCCTTCGCCTTGAAGCCTGCGAGGAGCCGCTCATTGTTCGTGCAACCTCTTCACCAGTGATCATTCCCCGTCCTCTTATTAATCCCGGGCTTCACATTCCCACCATCTTCCTCCTTGTTTGTCCTCAAACCATACCGTACTAAGAGAGGTCGGCTTTGATACCAACTCTAATGCCCCAGATTCGATGATTTTTCTCACTATATCAAGACGAGTCTTTCCAGCGTGCTTATGTCCTCACTCACACGCACCTTGAGAAACTTTCCAGAGGGTCACCCATTCTATAATTGCCTCATGTAAAAAACGCTTAACTTTGGAAATCTTATGTGATGTTCTCCGGAAAAAAAGACGCATCTTCGTGATATGAGTAGTCCCTATCAAATCTTTTAAGTCATTCTCAACCGTGTAGTCCCATACCTACACAGTCTCAAAATCCCTCTCATTCCGGCATGAGATCGGTTCATTCATGTCTCCCTTCGCCTAGAAGCCTGCCAGGAGCCGCTTATTGTCCGTGCAACCTCTTGGCTCCGACGATCACTCCCCGCCCCCTTATTAACCCCGGGCGTCACAAGAAGCTCTCTCTGAACTAGTTAAAGATATTAACTAAAGGTCTCTAATTACACTGAGTAGACTCAGATTTGCACAATCACAGTGTACCTTCTTACAGTGAACTAAAAGACAAGAAAACGGCTAATTAACAACGAATGCATTTGAGTAAAAAATGAATGTTATCTTGCACTTATAAATAGAGACGACAACCAACAGAATAAGAAACCGGCTTACAAGAACTCATACCAGTTATAACTTAGCAAAGATAAACTGAACACTTTCAGTTGTTACATACATACAATAAGAGTTCGACGCTTATATAAAAAAATCATATACAAAAGTGAAAGAACACTAGCACATACATCAAGACATATCAGATCTCTTAGGATCACTCTGTGCCATGTGTTGAGTTGTACAATCTTTGTAAACTAATCAGTTGAGTGAAATGTCCAAAAAAATCTTGTAAAATCAGTCGAGAGCTGATTTGCTGAGTCTAGGAGTCTTAGTTGTAGGCAGTAGGATAAGTCCTAGTAGTGGTGGGATGTTGCAAGGGTTGTAATACTCAAAGTCTTCTAGTAGTACGTTCTGGCAGAACTAGAAGAAGGGCTGACGTAGGAGTAGTTGAGTCTCTGAACATCCAGAAATAACATACTGTATTATTTACTGCTTTATACTCTTGCTTACCAGTAGAACAAACTGATGCAGTCTAATGTCCTAGTTGATCTCTTTTCGCACAAGTATATTTGTTGGTTGACTCTTAGAGATATAAGAGAAAGTAGAGTTCAGTGGCTCACACTGCTGAACTCACTAGCAGCAAGTAGCTACTGCCCTTTCCGAATCAGCTTCAGAACAGTAGTAGCTCACTACTCACCTTCCCAATAACAGTAGCAACTCGATCCTAACATTCAATCTTTTATTTTATTTATAAACTCATATTTAATTATAATTTAAAGAGCTAAAAATTAACGTTTTATATTTATAATAAAAATCGATATCACTAAATAAATATAATAAATATATCAATTACATACTAATTTATTAATTTTTTAAATATATAAGTAGTGCAATTTTAGTAGTTTGATGCGATTTATAAATTTAAAAATTACGTTGGACGAAAATTGCGTGAAAAGTTTTATTTTTAATTTTTTACTATTTATTTATTTATTTATTTATTTATATACAATTTTTTGGAAGAATTTAAGGGTGGGCGGAGGGCCCCGCTGCCCTCCTCTAGCTCCGTCTTTGCTGATAATTCGTTTTGTTTTGTAGTAAAATTCGATGTATTCAATTTAATTTTTCGATGATTTGATTTTGAAAAATTCAGTTCGATTTTAATGAAACACTTGCCCTAATTATTACTAACACGGGTAAAGTCTGCCCCAACTAGTTTTGAATGTTGGCTATATCTCTGCATTGAATAACAAATTTCACTTAATCTAGCGAATTATCAAAAATGCACTTTTGAAATATTTTTTTCAAATAAAATAAGTGCGAGGATAATTTTTTATTTTCAAAAAAAATGTAACCAATAACTCATAAGTGCGGCATTTAATTGTTAGAAATTGATTTGAACCTAACTCAACTAAAAAGCTATCTCAAGAGAGAGGTTTGCCCTTGTCTATATAAAGGACTTCCAGGTTATTTAGCCAACCATTGTGAGATACGAATTAAGACACCAACACACTTCTCTCACGTCTAGGAATGAAACGTCTGGAGCGTGGAGATATTAACGGGTGACCAACTATGGGACGGGTGAGACCAACTGGGTCGTCCAACACATAACGGTGGAACCAAAACTCTGATACCATATTGATTTGGACCTAACTCACCTCAAAAGCTAGCTCAAGAGGGGAAGTTTGCCCTTGTCTATATAAAAAGCTCCCAGATTATTAAGTCAACCAATGTGGGACAAAAACTAAGACACCAACACACCCCTCTCACGTTCAAGAATGAAACGACTAGAGCGTGGAGATATTAACGGGTGGCCAAGTATGAGACAGGTTGGATCGTCCAACACATAACGATGGAATATGGCTCTGATACCATGTTAAAAGTTGACTTGGACCTCTATCCTACCGATGCGGGATACAAACTAAGACACCAACACACCTCTCTCACGCTCCAGTCTGAGCGTGAAGATATTAACGGGTGACCAACTTTGGGACGGATTGGGCCGTCCAACACATAACGGTGGAACATGGCTGTGATACCATGTTAGAAATTGACTTGGACCTCTATCCTATCGATGTGAGACACAAACTAAGACACCAACACACCTCTCTCACACTCAGAAATGAAACGACTGGAGCGTGGAGATATTAACGTTTGGTCTAACTATAGTCAGCCCAAATATGGGAGGTCCAACACACACGGAGGGTCTGAGCTTTGATACTATGTAGAGAAATTGACTTGAACCAAATTCACCTCAAAATGAGAGGTTTGCCCTTGTCTACATAAAGGGATTTCATATTATTTAGCCAACCAATATGAGACACAAATTAAAACACCAACATTAATGACAATAAAATTTGACAAAGAGCTCAACACCACCCACTAAATCGTTAAGGTGCGCATGCAGTTATTTTGACTTGATTACATCCAAAGTTAGGCAAATCCATCATCGGTGAGGACAGCGTGGTGCGACTTTATAAAATAAATATATCCATCCGAATATTAGTTTAGATTTTTAGTTAGTTGGTTTTGATTTTAATTTACTTTTATCACATGCTTATATCGAGTTAATTTGGGTGTGATTAGGTGTGAAATCGAGACCCGTCTCACAATCCTCCTACTTATTTTTTGTCCCGAAAAAAATCCGGAGAATTTTGTTTTCTAGTATCCTATACATTTTGGGACCCGAATATTTGAAATCCTGTCAAGTAGGGAGATGATAATCACAAGATATCAAAGGTAATTTTGTTCAAAAAGCCCTAAAATCATTTTTTTTTATTTTTTTTAAAAAATACTATTTAAAACTTATATTTATAAAGAAAAAATAGACCTTAACATAAAACATATAATATTAATATATTATGGATAATCTTTCAAGGTTTTATCAAGAGAAGAACATCATACTGCGCATCGGATATAAATATATGGGCAAATTGTATCTCTTACTCTATATATTTGTTCTTATTAAATAATTTTAAATATAAATTATTGATTAATTATTTTTTTGTAAAAAATTGCAAAAGAATAAAATATTCGAACATATTTGATTAGAATTAAAATGGCGTATGATGAACCGATACTAGTCAACGCTGAAGCGACTACGAGCTTGACGTACGACCACGACGCTAATATTTTTTTTTTTTTTTTTTGAAATTGGGAGTAAGTTGTGAGGTCGGCATCTGCATTGGTGGGATTACTATTCACAAAACCAAAATTTAAGTTTATGTTTCTATCTCTAAAAAATATATACATTAGAAATTCCTGAAATTGAAATATATGGATCCAAACATAACATCAACGAAATTAAATTCAGCTAGATTCTTGCTTTGTTCATCGTCAATTCCATTTCAACGGTACCTCATCCATTTCGTGTAAAATTCAAGAATCATTTTTTCCAACAATGAAAATCCGTGAACATTAATTTTTATTTTTTTTAAAAGGAGTAACCGTGTCATAAAACCCGATTTTTTTTTTAAAAAAAGTAATAAAACCCACAGTGAAATTGTTATTATTGGCCCGAACGAATACACGACATGGCTTCCATATAACTATAATCAATTCAAATGATAATATGATCATTTGTTATTTTTTAGAATTATGATACTACTTTATTTGAATGTAAATCAAATTAGTTAGAAAAAAGATAATATAAGCGTGCAAAACATGTACCGATGCACTAATATAAAAAAAACGAAAAGAAAATGATTTGTTTAGCCTATCAACTTATTCAATTTTGAATTTCGCTCATTAAGTTTTCCATTTGTTAAGTTTTAGTGCACTAATTTTTATGTTTTCATTGTTTTGGTCAAAATATGATGTGACATCCGATAAGTTTATCAATTTTTTATGACATGTCAAATTCTTTCGAAGTCATGACATAATTTTCGGTTGTCACAATCACAATTATAATTTCTGATATCACGTTAGTAAATATAAAAAATTAATGTATCAAAATAAAATTTAATAGCTTTAATAGATAAAAAGCAGAGGGCAAGATGTTAAGAATTGGAAATACATGAAGTCTGGGATTTCTTCTTATATTGTTTGATTTGTTCCCTTTTATATAGAATTGTAAATATGCAGAGATATTGTGTACGCTTGATTTCAGGATCTCATTATCTTTTTGTAATGTATATATAGTTCTTTCATTATCAAAGCAATATAAGAAATTTGCTTCATCTTTCGTTTCATGGTATCAAAGCACTAGGTTCCCTAAACTCCATCACTCTCCCAAACACCACTACCCAAATTCTTTCGGCCAATCAGCATGGCAGAAAAAGACAACCAAACAAAACAAAACTCATCCAAGCATGAGGAAAGCCCATACAACAATCCAAGTGATCCTCTTTTCCTTCATTATTCTGATCAACCAGGACTCATACTTGTAGCCCAACTACTAAGTGAAGAAAATTATAGTACATGGAGTCGTGCCATGCTTATGGCCCTTAGCATCAAGAATAAAGAAGGATTTGTCAATGGTGCCATAAAACAACCAGCAGCATCCTCCACCACAGAATTACAACAATGGAGGCGATGCAACAACCTCGTTAAGGCATGGCTGTTTAATTCGATCTCTCAAGAAATTGGAGCAAGCATAATATACAACGATAATGCTTATGAGATCTGGGCTGATTTGAAAGAGCGTTTTTCACGCACCAATAGTGTTCATCTTTTTCACGTTGAACAATCCATTCACAACTGCACACAATAAAACATGACCATTGGTGCTTATTATACCAAATTGAAGGGTCTCTGGGATGAACGTGATTCACTAAATTCTGTCCCAACTTGCAGTTGTGGGACCATGAAAGAAGTTTTGCAATATCAACAAAATCAGAAGACCATAAAGTTTCTCATGGGGCTTAATGAAGTATATGCTGCTGTTCGAGGGCAAATATTACTCATGGATCCACTTCCTACAATCAAAAAAGTGCATTCTCTTATTCTTCAAGACGAAAAACAGCGAGGCACGCCAAAAGAAAGCACAATACAACCCGACGCTGCGGCCTCTGCTGTTCGAAATAATACACGAAGATTTGAGAAAGGCTTTACACCAAAAAATCCTCATCTCAAATGTGGCAAATGCGACAAAGATGGACACACATCAGAAACATGTCGGTCACACCTTCAATGTGATTACTGTGGCTGGACAGGACACACCATTGATATTTGCCGAAAGCTGCTAAAGAACAAATCTGTAGGTGGAAGATCAAACCCACAAGAGCACAAGAATATTTACAAAGCAAACCATGTGGATAGCAACATCAAAACACCTTCCACATCTTTTAATCTCACTGCTGAACAGTACCAAAATCTTATGGCATTACTTGACGGGAATAAGTCCAACCTCATGGCTAATCATGTTAGCAGTGCGTCTGCCATAAGCGACATATCAGGTAAAATCTTCTGTGCTCCCATCACTTGCCGAGAAATTTGTTGGATACTCGACACGGGAGCTACCGATCACATGGTTTGCTCTGTCGATTTGTTGGGTACAAAAACATGCGTTACCAATCGAACTGTGCAACTCCCAAATGGAGAAATTGCAGCTGTTACTCACATAGGCAGCATTCACTTTCCTGACTTTACCTTACATGATGTGTTATGTATCCCTTCCTTTAAATTAAATTTGATCTCCATTAGCAAACTCGTTCAAAATTCCCGTTACCTTGCACAATTCACTAAGAATGCTTGTGTGTTACAGGACCAACTATCGGGGAAGATGATTGGGACGGGAATTGAACGCGGAGGCCTCTACTATCTTGATACTCCACAGAAAACCAGTTGCCACTCCGCTGCCACAAATCCTCACTCATCACGACTCTGGCACAAACGCCTTGGTCATCCTTCCGATAAGAGCCTAAGATTATTCTCTCATTTAGACACACGCATAAAATTTTGCGATGTTACTGACTGTCTTATTTGTCCGTTAGCCAAACATACTCGTTTCAAGTTTTCATTAAGTTCTATTCATACCAGTTCACCTTTTGAATTAATTCATGTTGACATCTGGGGAGGTTACCATATTCCTACGCTTAATGGGGCACGATATTTTCTTACATCTGTGGATGATTACACTCGATGCACATGGATTTATCTACTGTGTTATAAATCTGATGCTTCAAAATGTTTACTCTCTTTCATTAATTTAGTTGAAACACAATTTTCCTCAAAAGTCAAGATTATTCGTAGTGATAATGGTCCTGAGTTTAAACTAAAAGATTTTTATTTAAACAAAGGCATTATTCATCAGACTAGTTGTGTTTCGACCCCGCAACAAAATGGAGTTGCGGAGAGAAAACATCGTCACCTCCTCAATATAGCCCGAGCTCTTCTGTTTCAAGCCAATCTTCCAAAAAGATTTTGGGGCGATGCTATTTTAACCGCGTCATACCTGATCAATCGAACACCTACTGCCCTTCTTAAAAGTAAAACTCCTTTTGAGATGCTCTTTCACAAGCAACCCACATATGATCATTTGCGAGTTTTCGGGTGTTTATGTTTCGCCTCAACACACCATCACCGTCCCTCAAAGTTTGATGCCAGAGCCACCAAATGTATTTTCCTAGGATATCCACATGGTCAAAAGGGATATAAGCTCTATGATCTCTCCACTGGTAAACAATTTGTATCTCGGGATGTTTCGTTTCATGAGCATACTTTCCCTTTTCCATCCTCTGGTAATCCTGCACCTTTGATTTTCCCAAATACTCAACAACCAATGTATGATGAGCCCAATGATGAATCATTTCTATCACAACCTGTGGATTCTGACAGTGCAATAACTCCTTCAGATGTTATCCAACATTCTCCGGCCTCATCTCATGAAACACAACATCCTATCTCGCGAATAACACGACAAACAACATCACCTAGTTATCTCCGTGAGTATCATGTTGGTATATCTCTGCCTTCAAGGAATGTTCCGTCATCTAACTCGGCAATGGTTCAAGCACCAGGTATTACTTATCCTCTATCCAATGTCCTTTCCTATGATAGACTATCACCACAACACCGTGCTCTCACCATTTCTGTTTCAGACGAAAAAGAACCAACATCCTTTGAACAGGCAGCTCGTGAACCTAAATGGTGCCTCGCCATGCAGCAAGAACTTGAGGCACTCAAAGCTAATAAAACATGGTCTCTTCAAGAACTTCCTCCTGGAAAGAAACCAATCGGATGTAAATGGGTATACAAGATCAAATTCAAATCCGATGGCACCGTTGAAAGCTACAAAGCTCGGTTGGTTGCTAAAGGATACAACCAAATTGAAGGATTGGATTATCGTGAGACTTTTGCCCCAGTCGCAAAGCTTGTAACTGTCCGCCTACTCCTTGCTGTTGCCTCCATTCATCAGTGGCATCTTCAACAATTAGATGTCAATAATGCCTTCTTACATGGAGATCTCGATGAAGAAGTCTACATGTCATTGCCACCTGGTTTCGGACGAAAGGGGGAGACTCGTGTTTGCAAGCTTCACAAGTCCTTGTATGGTCTAAAACAAGCCTCTCGCCAATGGTTTATTAAACTCTCTACAGCCCTTAAACAAGCCAACTTCAAACAATCAAAGGCTGACTATTCCTTATTCGTCCGATCCCAAGATGGTAAATTCACTGCACTTCTTATCTATGTAGATGATGTTATCGTCGCAGGCAATAATCTACAAGACATTGAAGACACCAAATCCTTCTTAAAGGAACAGTTTAAATTGAAGGACCTTGGGGAACTGAAATATTTTCTAGGAATAGAAGTTGCACGATCCAGCAAAGGGATAGTTATTTCTCAACGAAAGTATGCTCTTGATGTTCTTGAAGACGCTGGATATTTAGGGGCTAAACCAGTAGCATTTCCCATGGAACAAAACTTATCATTCAGCAACTTCGATGGTGAATATGTTAGTGATCCTTCTTCCTATCGAAGACTTGTCGGACGACTAATTTATTTGACTATCACTCGACCAGACTTGGCATATGCAATTCATGTGTTAAGCCAATTTATGGACAAGCCACGAGTTCCACACCTAGAGGCAGCCTATCGCGTATTACGCTATGTGAAGCAAACACCAGGTCAAGGGATCATTTTTTCTCCAGAAAGTACAATCCAACTGAATGCCTTTTGTGATGCAGATTGGGCTAGATGCCGTGACACTCGACGATCTGTTACTGGATATTGCATACTCCTTGGCAACTCTTTGATCTCTTGGAAAACCAAGAAACAAAATACAGTGTCACGATCTAGTGCGGAAGCCGAATACCGATCCATGGCAACAACTTCTTGTGAGATTACTTGGTTAAGATACATCTTGAATGATTTGGGTATTCAACACCCACATTCCGCCAATCTGTATTGTGACAATCAAGCAGCGCTGCATATTGCTTCAAATCCAGTTTTTCATGAGCAAACAAAGCATATAGAAATTGATTGTCATCTTGTGCGAGAGAAGATTCAAGAAAAAATGATCAAGACATCTCACATACCTACCTCACTACAACCAGCTGATATTTTCACAAAGCCATTGGGTTCCCCACATTTTTCGAAGCTACTTGACAAGTTAGGAATTATCAACATATATTCCAAACTTGAGGGGGAGTGTTAAGAATTGGAAATACATGAAGTCTGGGATTTCTTCTTATATTGTTTGATTTGTTCCCTTTTATATAGAATTGTAAATATGCAGAGATATTGTGTACGCTTGATTTAAGGATCTCATTATCTTTTTGTAATGTATATATAGTTCTTTCATTATCAAAGCAATATAAGAAATTTGCTTCATCTTTCGTTTCAAAGAAGGAAAAGAGGATCACTTGGATTGTTGTATGGGCTTTCCTCACAAGAAAATATATATATTCCTTAAAATAAATGCCATCGGTACTAGGGTTGTCATACTGAACCAAAATATCGAATTTTCGGCATACCGTATCGAAATTTTTTCGATATACAAATATTTTTTTGATATACATAATTTTTTTTCAGTATCAATAATGATTTTTTTCATAAAAAATTTCGTAATTTCGCTATCAGTATCGGTATGAATTTTTTTCATACCAATATTTTTAGTACGATATATCGAAAAATCACCCCTAATCGACACGATTAATAGATAAAAAGCAGAGGGCAAGAAATGAAGAAAATATATATATTTCTTAAAATAAATGCCATCGGCACGATATTTTCTTTAATTGTACTACGATTGGGAAGGAGATTAAAAGTGGGAAGTACGAGTAAAAAATGATGTCTCTTGCATATCTATAAGTGGAATTTATCTCACTCCCCAAATAAATCCCAGGGTTGGCTTCTCGTACTTTTTTAAAAGTATATTCCACTATTTTATTATTTTGTTTGAAACAGAAGAAAAATATATTTAAAATATCCGAAATAATTAGATTCGAAATAAAAGAAGGGATGGCATGAACCATTCTTCTCGATTACCAGTCATCGAAAAAGCTTTCCTAACTGTTTGCATATAAAAATTGACAAAGTATGTGTGTTGCGCATGCGTGTCAAACACATGAGTGCCGAAATGAAATAAAAATGAAAAATATAATCTAATTTCTAAAATCAAGCGAATGTGAGCCTCGATTTCATTGTTGGTCTCAATTCCACCGGTTATATGCCAAAAAAATAAGAAATTATGAAAAAAAATCATTAATAGTAATTGAAACTTCAACATTACTACTAAAAATTCGAAAATGACAAGTGTTTGTCATAAAACAAAATAAAAATTGTTGCTGGAAAGCTCGAGGAACTACGAAATATGACTGAAAATATGTACTGAAAATCTAGAACAATGATGAAATTTCAAAAATGTGCAGAAATATGCTGAAGAATTCGAGCTTTTGAAGCCTGGAATTGTTGAATTGTTGGTTATGTCTTGTGTTTTGCATGATTGTTCCCTTGAAAATACCCATCGATATTAATATCCATATATACACAATTCACAAAACACGAGCTAATAAAAACCAGAACTCGAAACACCGAAACCAACAACAGCCCAAGCTCTACAACTACTTAAAGAATCAAGATTTATCTCTACACTTCTTATTGAATGAAAAACCCAAGTACAAGAACTGTATAAAGCACAAAATGTTGGATTTCATCTTCTCCACAAGAAACAACAAAAGAGATCAATCCAATAATCGTTACACTCAAATAGCCATATGGAAACACAAGTGCTTAAAGCTGAAAGCTGTTTTTATCAGTAGAAACCTGAAACTCCAATATCCTAACCAAATATGAAGCCTCCCATGGCGGCCACTACACAAGATAAGATCACAAATAAAGTAATTATTCTATGGTAATCCCCTGCTTCACCTGTAATCACAAAACCCATCGCCATTCTTTTTTTTCTCTTCAAATTTCTAGTACAGAATGGTATGACATATAGGATTTTAACAGTGGCTGAGGATGACCAATAAAGAAAATATTGAATTTGTCCTTTAAACTAGTATCCTAATTCGTAACAAAGAATTCAACAAACCAAAATCTGTGAAAAAATTGGGACTTTACTAAAAGAAAAACTTTATAGACAGGAAAAAAAAAATCAACATTATCCATTCAGCATGTGAAACAGAGACCCGTAAGCTACCTTCCAAGAATCATTAATGACAAAAAAATAAAGCAATAAACTTACCACAACTTACATGATCTTTAGCTCCAGTGACGACTCCTTTGCTTATCCAATCTAGCTAGCTTCCGAGAATCAGTATCTCTTATTCTGCACATCATAAGAACAAATTGAGATCATAAAACACTCCATGCAACTCTGACCATAGTATTAAAAAGCAAACGATCCTCCTTGTCTATGGCTTACCCTGCTTTTCTGAGCTTATACACAAGAATCAAGATCTTGGAGCAAGGCTACACAAATGGAATCAAATACACGAATCAGAAAATGAATCACGGCTACACAGATGAATCAATTAATACAAGAATCATAAAATGAAACAAAATGATTTCATCGAATAAAAAAATGAAACAAAATGATTTCATTTAAAAACAAAAAACAACGATTCTTTGCCTTGCATCACATGGTGGGTTTGGTGGAGACGCATCGGCAAAAAAGGGAAAAAAAAAAATAGGGCTCGTGAGAGAAAACTATGCTGGAACAAATGACCCGTTTTTTTCACAATGACCCGATTCGTGGCTTTTTGTGACCCG
Source organism: Henckelia pumila (assembly GCF_033568475.1). Lineage (NCBI taxonomy): Eukaryota > Viridiplantae > Streptophyta > Magnoliopsida > Lamiales > Gesneriaceae > Henckelia > Henckelia pumila. The sequence goes on along the minus strand of NC_133121.1, from coordinate 97,631,631 downwards.
CGCGTTTTGTTTAAAAACAATCAAAAACACATCTCAAATATTTTTTTAAAAAGTGTTCATCAAGAACATTTTTTAAAAAAATATTTTTTAAGATGATTTTAAATTTTTTTATCCAAATACAATTTATAAATTTTTTATATTTATAAAACATTAAAAACGTTTTTTTTAAAAACACGATCAAACGGAGCCTAAGATCATATCCTAAAATGGATATTTTAAATAGATGCGTGTTGCTCTCATTTTTATCATGCGTAGCTGTCCTTCCCCCTCTTTTCATGCACCGAATGCTTCTCTTTTTTATTTTGTAGAAGAAGAACCGAAACTATCCTTCCCTTTCCTTTAATGCTTTCTTTTTTATTTTATAGAAGAAGCACTGAAGCTTTTCTTCAATCTTCTCCGCGTTGTTTTCTGAATTAGGTACGTTTGTAATATTATTGTTTTATTTTTTTTTTTTATTTTGCATGCAAAATTATTTCTCTAAAAAATTGTGTTATTATTCATATGAATTTTTGTTCATATTGTTTTTGCAGGTAAATTTGATATTAAACGTGAAATAAAATAGAGGTACGTATTAATATTATTATAACAAATATTAAGTTCTGTGAATATTTTAAATAATACTATTATTATTCATGTTTTTTAAGTTAAATATTGACTATAGTTTGTTGGTTATGTTAATATAATATATTTTTATATTATATAATGTTTTGGTTAATCCTTCACGCTCTACAATTATACCCTTTATTTGATTGTCGTTGTTTTTAATAAGTTTGTCAATAGTATTAATTCCTAAACTAAGTTACCTAAAATATTAACCATTTATAATTATCTTTAAATTTGTGATATCTTTACATAAATAAAAACTCAATACAGATAGTAATAGTATGTTTAAAAACTCAAGACAAATAAATAAAAAATTATCTTATAAATATAACGTTGATAATCACTTCATATTTTTATTAAATATTATAAAAAAATAATATTCATAAAACATTATTTTTAATCACAAATTGTAATATAACTTGTATTTTTTAAGCTTTAAATTTTTTAAATTTTTGGTAAATATAAAATGTTTGATATCCCAATATTTAATATTTTGTGTTCATATTAAAATGTGATATAAAATATTTATAATATCACATTTTTAGATTAATTAAACATATATTTTTTTGATATTCTTTATTTTATTTAGATATGATAAAAAAATATGATAGTTTTTTAAAATATTTAATTTTAGTTGTTGATATACACAAAAATATTGCATTTTGAGTTTTTTTTAAGTAAATAAAAAATTAAAAATATAAGGAAAGTTAGTTTAAGGACAAATTTGTTATAATTAATGTAATTCGTATTTAATATTTTATTTTATTTCAAATAACATGAAGATTATTATTCGATCGTGGTATGTATTATTTTTTAGTGTATTTATTATAAGTATAATTGATTGTTATAATTATTTAACTTATTGATTAGTTTTTGTCTCTTTTTTTTTTTCAGAATGGCAACAGTACAAGATTCGAGCGTGTTGTATTTGCAGGAATTACATATATCATCAGTAGTTTTTTTGAAAAATATTGATAAAATTATTCAAGCCAAATGATCGGACAACTTGATTTGGAGATTATATTTGGAGAATGGCTTACATAGCCGTGTTAAAGCATTTTTACATCATATGGGATTTTTCGGTGTTTTGCAGTGTGGATGTCGTGTTTATGATCATCATTTGATCACTGCTTTGGTTGAACGATGGCGACGTGAAACACACACATTTTATTTTAGATGTGGTGAGGCGACTATCACGTTGCAGGATATTTCAGTTATTTGGGGTTTACCAATTGATGGTGAGGCTATATCTGGTATAGATGCTTCGCATAAAGTGGAAGAATGACAACACATATGTTTAAATTTATTGGGATTTATGCCATTAGCGGCGCATTTCAAAGGCGGTCACTTGTCGATGACCTCTTTATACGAACACTACACCTCCACACACATTGATGATAATAGTTCCGAGATTGATGTTGTGAAATATAGTCGGTGTGTAGCATTGATGATTATCGGAGGAATAATGCTATCAGATTATCAAGGAGGATCGGCTAGATTGATTTTTTTACAACTGCTCCGGAACATTGATCGAATAAAATCTTACAGTTGGGGAGGTGCACTTTTAGCGTTCGTATATCGTGAGTTGTGCAATGCAACACGTATAGGAAAATCTAAAATAGCCGGACCTCTATATATTTTGCAGGTATAATTTATAATGATGAAATGAGATTAAATTAATATTTATTTAATTATATTTTTTACTCATGACAGGTATGGGCATGGAGCAGGATTAAATGTGTTAATCCTGATCGAACTGGTTTATCTCATTTTGTGGCCCCGAATCCTGCTGATGACATTATGCCATTTTCTCCTTACGGTGCTCGATAAAAAATTTATTGTCATAATATGAACTCAGATTAATTTACTCGATATTTAATCATTTTTTTATTGTAGGTGAAACAATGTTTTCAGTTATACTCATGCACCGACACACTCTCTTCGAATTATAAGAGACTCTTTTGATCGTATGAATCATGATGAGGTATACTATGAAAATATATAAACACTGCAACAATGAAATTGTTCATAGAAAATTTTAACTAATTTTTTTTATTTTTATTTTGCAGTTTAACTGGATAGTATACGACAGAAACGATCAAGATGTCAGAATAATAATGGATTCATACGACAATAATATTTATCGATGCGTTTGTCCTTTGATTTGCTTTGAAATTGTAGAGATGCATCGTCCGAATCGAGTGTTAAGGCAATTTGAAATGCGTCAACCTATTCCAAGACCTGCATTTGACAACGATAACCTCCACAACATCAACTGAACATGTAAGGCCCGAGATTATTTAATTTTAATCCAAGTATATTTAATTTGAGAATTTTGGAGTTTGAGTTTAAATTCTAATATTCTTAAATTATTTAGGATTGAAATTGAATTAAAATATTTCATTTGGACTGAATTGCAAATAGTGGAGTCTTAAGAGGCCAAAATGAAATTTCTGGAATTAGTGGATGACACATGTCTTGATCCTAGCTTTGTACGTGTATATCAGCTTAAATTCATCAGAATCTTTCCTTCTTCAACAGAAAGGAACCGAGAGCTCAATTCCTTGTCCAAAGTTCATCTTTAATCTTCATTTTCTCAAGATCCGTTCAACCGAATAAAATTCTGAGCATGGTTTTGGAATCCTCGCAACAAGAATTTCGTTGTGATGTAAGTATTATGTTGATTCAGTATGTCTCGAAAATATATTGTTTGGAGAGCTTGGAATTTGATTATGATTATTTGTTCTCGAGTTTGTATGCGTAATTATATCGAAGTCGGGCCGGAGAAAAGACATCGTTTGAATTTGTTATGATTTCCAGCTTTTGTTCGAAAGTTATGCTATCTGATTTGGATGGTTTATGATGCTATCTTGCTGATATATGATGTTGAAAAGCTGGTTAAAGTGGTTCGAATTGTTGGTTGTGAGTTTCGGTTATCGGTGTTGTTATTGTTACGCCGCCGGTTTACGAAGTTGATAGATTTTGAATCCTTATGATTGAGCTGTGGTTTAAATAGATCTTGCTGATGTTATAGTCTTGAATACCATTCATTTCAGATTTAATCAAAGGGCATCGACGTCGGGAGTTTTGGTTTCAAACCGGGAGCGATTTGATCAAAGTTGGTGAGCTTTAGACTTTGATACTTGAGTTTAGCTTGAGCAGATTTGTGATTGCACTTGTGTATTTTGTAGCTTGTGGATCTAGCTCATTCCTTATCAAGACTAAGGTATGATACGTCGATGATCAAGTTGGGGATGTTCGTCGAGACGAGTTCATTGGCTCGATTCCCTTAAATCACACAATACTTGACCTACATGTTTAAATTATGGTTATATTATCTTGTTATCTATGTGAGTTTAATATTTATTCAAGATATGCTAATATCGTTGATGGGTTACAAAATTCGATATTAAATATCAATGACGAGTATTTATCATTGATAGATCGATTTCGGTTATAGCATCAGTGATGAGCTTAAGCCTGATGACGAGGGATGTGTTTTAGCATTTAAACATGTCGTTATAACGCTTTGAATCTTTATTATGTGGATAACTGCTTTGTAGCATTTAAGTTGGTATTATATTGAAATGCATAAAACTTGTTATTTGTGTTTCAATATAGGTTTCCGTTGTTTCATACTAAGTTTATACTTACCGGTTTTTCGGCTGTTGTTTTGTTTCGTATGTGCATTACAACAGAGGATGCAGGGCCGAGTCGTAGAAGGTCTTGAACGATGGGAGTTAGAGAAGTGACGTTCCGGGCTAAGTGTGGAAAAGTGTTGTCAAGAATAGGAGTTTTGTTATTGCATATGTGTTGGTTGTGTTTGTACCAACATAGTAGACCTAAACTTGATGCTAGTTTGAATACTTTTAGGATCTTGTAAACTTGGCTTTTGAATAAACTTGTTATGTATGTTGTACATGTTTTTCTTGTATGTATAGCCTTGTTTACATTGATTTGCATGTTATTATATAGCAAGATCTAGCCAAAGGATAGCACAAAAGCCTGAGAAAAACATTTGCAGATGCTTCTGATTTTTCTGCATTGAAGGGCCGCTCGATCGGTGCATTTTGACCGATCGAGCGGGACACTTGAAATGCCAAACCCGAGAGTTTGGATTTCTTGGCCGCTCGATCGGTCAAGTTTAACCGATCGAGCGGTGGGTCCAAATTTTTTTTTAAAAAAAATTTCCTTTTGTATTACTTGTGCTTAGTCCTAATGATTAGTATTAAGTTGTTGGATTAAAGTAGACGAGCCCGGGGTCGCCACAGAACATGTCATCGCAACATGGACTGGAGGGGAATATCATGAAGATGCCATTAATATTTGGAACAGAAGGTTGCATTATGTTGTCCAAGGTCAATTTCATGGAAGATCTAGGCAGAGAGATGATGATTACTTTCGATGGTATGAGAGCATAACTGTTCGCACTATTTCTCCCACAGTCAGCGGGATTGGTTTTCGACCATATCCCCACAATTTTTTTGCTCCTGGATAACATGATATTCCACAACATTTCGGTACGCCTTCTATTGATCCGCATCTGTCACCTTTAGGATATGTTCCAAGGTCATCTGGTTGGCGAGACGATGCAGGACCTTCTGGTGGTTTTTGAAAATGCAGGGCCATCTGGTGGTTTTGAAAATACGGGGCCATCTGGTGCATATGATGACGAGGATTATCGGACTCCATTTCAGAGCCATATCCAAAGTATTACCGAATTGATCAACGATCAGCCACCTGGTTGTCCTAACACGTCGGCACCTCAAAGAAATGTTGTTTCACCAGTTATTTTTCCAGGTTATTCAAATGAACAAAATCAGAGCCGTGAGGACAATGACGATGTGGTCCAAAATAATCCTCAAGGTTTTGTACCGCGTAGAGGTTCGCGTAGACGTAGGCCACGTGGTTGTGGAACAGAGGATCATTTACGTAATTGTAATTGTAACCACCGATCATGATATATTTGTTAATGTGATTTATCTACACTTTAAGATTTATATCACTTAATAACATATAATTTATTAGTAATAGATTTAATATTTATTATTTGAAATTATATTTTCATAGTATATTGTATTTTTAATATATTCTCATATAATATATTATAAATGAAATAAAATTTAAAAAAACAAATATACAAATACAATAAAATGCATACATCTATTATTTTATTTAAACTCATTTATCTACACTTTAAGATTTATATCGTTTAATAACTTATAATTTATTAGTAATAAATTTAATATTTATTATTTGAAATTATATATCATTTTTATAATATATTGTATATTTTTAAAAAAACAAATATACAAATACAATAAAATGCATCTATATTTTATTTAAACGCATTTATCTACACTTTAAGATTTATATCGTTTAATAACATATAATTTAGTAGTAATAAATTTAATATTTATTATTTGAAATTATATTTTCATAGTATATTGTATTTTTAATATATTCTCATATATATTATAAATAAAATAAAATTTAGAAAAACAAATATAAAAATAAAATAAAATTCATACATCTATTATTTTATTTAAACTCATACATGAAAACTTTACAAACAAAACAAGGTACACATTTATTATGTAAACACGAACGAAAAATACGATGCTCGCTAGATTTTCTTGACCATTCCTCATATTTTCGATATGCATAATCCGACCACAGTTGATTTTCTTGAACCATGCGTTGACCTTTAGCCACACGTTCGATGAAATATTGTACACATCTCAGTAGGGTCAGGTGCACTATCGCAGATATAGGCAGTTTACGAGCTCCCTTTAACACACTGTTTAGGCACTCAGACATATTGGTCGTCATCACCCCACGACGCCAACCTCCGTCATGGGCCATACTCTATTTCTCCTTAGATATTCCGGCCAAGTACCTATGTGCCAAAATATTTTTGTTCATGATGGCCTCCATTGTTGCGTCGAACTTACAGATTTGATGTTGTTTGCCCGCCTCCCAACATAAATCTTTCAAATGCACATCTTTGAATCTCGCATTAAAATTTGAGCACTCATGTCTCAAATAAAAACGATGCACACCATGCGGAGGTTTAAAATAGTGGAGATCCTCAGCTGCTCGAACAATACACTTATCCCTATCAGAAATTAGGCATACTCCACTTTCACCACAAACAACATACTGACCAACATTTTCCAAGAACCATTTCCACGAATCCGATGTCTCTTCATCCACGATTGCAAATGCCAACGGCAACACTTGATTCTTCGCATCTAAAGTGACTGCGATCAGCATTTTGTGCTTATATTTTGTATACAAATGTGTACCGTCAACACTGATGATATTCCGACAATGGCGAAATCCATCTATAGAAGGCCTGAATGCCCAAAAAACATAGTTCAATGTTTTTATTGATTCGTTGTTCGATCTAATATGCTTCCACTTGACAACTGTTTCGGGATTATATTTGCACAGAGCACGCATATATTTCGGAAGCAGTTGCACAAAACTCTCCCAAGTCCCATAAACAATTTCCACTGCGCATTTCAGACTTCGCCACGCCTTTGTATACGAGATTTGATATTCGTATTTATCCTTCACGCTCTCCATGATATATTTAATCTCGTACGAAGGATCACAACGTACAATACCCAACAACGTCTGTGCGACCATATTGCTATTCAAGTTATAATGGTCTATGCCGACGTTGGTAGATATACACGTGTGAGGACCGTCATATCTAGTTATTTTCCAGTAACCTGTTTTCTCTTTGAAAGAAGCTCGAAGACCCCAACGACATCGAGCGGCAGAAGAATCTTTTTTACACTGTACCTTCCACAGAATGCGTGTGCTATCGACGACACGATACTCACGCTTGGAAACTCTAACTGAATAATCTTTCACAGAAGAAATGAGATCATTCTTATCTTTAAATAACATGTTTACACCAAGTTCTCCTCTTTTCGGATTGTAATAACTTGCTCGTGTCCCGACAGGTACACCGATGAAATCCGGAGTCTCTTCTCAAAAGTATTTATTGAAAAATGATGGCATTTCAGAATTGGGGGAGATAAATGGTACGACTTGCCTCTGTAATGTTCTGACAGCAGCGGACGCTGCCTACGTGGCAGCGTCCATTGCTTTGAAGAGCGGACGCTGACATTAAAAAAATGCAGCGTCCGCTCTTCACATTGGCGTTTTGAAGTACTTTTGAATTCTCTCCCTGCACGCATTATTTTTGCCACTCAAATGTTTTTTTAAATTAAATTTAATAAAAAAACCCCTAAAATGAGCGAAAATATTTTTAAAAAAACATGTTTTTCTGTGTCAAGAGCAACGATAAGTCCTATCTACCGCTCTTACTTCCGCTATTGGTCGGTTAGATATTTTTTGCACTTTGGTTCCGACACGTAATCTGTGTCCTTTCTTCCATTGTCTTTATCATTATATATGTTGATTAATTAACATTTTTGTTTTATTTAAAGATGTTTGTAAAAAATTATATTTTTATAAAAATGATTAAGAAAGTATGTACAACCACTAAAAAGTAATTTTTAAATTTTGATTTAAAAAAATTAATTTTAAAAAAATCATTAATGATAACAAACACTCCTTTAATATTTTTAAAAAAATGGTCACATGCACAGTCATCTTCTGTCCATATATTAATTTGTCATCAATATATCTGAGCTTTATCTCATCACGAATCAAGGGACAGCTGAGAGTTGGATGATTCGCGAGACTAACGTTTTCACTAGCATTATATATACTTGTCATAATTGGTACATAAAATGCGACTCAATATTTAATATTGTTTTCTTATTAAGCCGACGTTAGAAAGGCGTCGTCACAGGCAGACGTCGCTGCTTGTATGGAATCCGCGTGGAGCTAGCCGACAGACGACGTGGTGTCGGGCCCACATCGCCCGCCGTGACGTCCCAACTCGCGTCACGGCCTTTGACGTTATCATCTTCCCTACTATATAATTTCCCCACAGCTTCTCCTCCTTTCTCCTCCCCCTTCCCTTCCCTTCCACTCACCATGCAACAAGCCCTCCCGTACAGAGACTGCTTCTCCTCCGCCGCCGCTGCCGCCGGAGGCACGCGAGGTTCCTCGGATCCTCCGCCGGAGGCCACCGTGAGCAGGCTGGTTTCCGAGAACGCGGTGGTGGTGTTCGCAAGAAAGGATTGCTGCATGTGCCACGTGGTCAGGCTTCTGCTTCACGGCCATGGAGTCAACCCCACGGTCTTCGACGTGGACGGGGCCGACGAAGATGACGTGGTCGACGAGTTGTCGAGGATCACCGGCGCCGACGGGACGAAGTTCCCGGCGGTTTTTGTCGGCGGAGAACTGTTGGGAGGGCTGGAGGAAGTGATGGGCGCCCATATCTCCGGCGAGTTGGTGCCCAGATTAAGAGAAGCTCGAGCCCTGTGGCTTTGAACTGTGTGTGGTTTTTGGTATATCGTATTAAAAATATTGATATGATAAAAATTTATACATATATCGAATGTAAAATTACTAAATTTTGATATGAAAAAAATTCATATTGATATTGTATAGATAACGAAAGAAAATTCGGTATACCAAAAAAGTTTCGGTACGTTATACCAAAAATTCATTATTTTACTTCGGTATCCCAGTCCTAACTTTGAATATTAATATTCGAAAATCTTTTTTACTTCATATATATATATATATATATATCATGCCCAATAAGAAGGGTTTTCATTTTTTTCAAATGAACCATAAGTCTCTTCGATTTTGGTTTTGTGAATAGTAATCCATTGGATTCAACAGCGACTCATTTATGCTTGTTTTCTTCTTTAATTTCTTCACCAATTTTTTTTTAACTCTTAAATTAAAGATCGATTTTTTGAGACAGATCTCAATGGTTTTGATCCGAAACTCCGATGGGGTTGAATCTTACAACAATTAAATGATTTAAATTCATTTCGTGATTGGATTGGATGACAGATTTCCACAAGTGATTTAGTTTAAATTCGTATAAAATTAAATCAGATTTTAAATTTATTTCATGTTATTTAATTTTCAGTTTATGGCAGATCATCACACGTAGTTATCCATGAAAAAATACAAATTATTATATAAAAATTAAAAAATATCACTTTTTATCGTAAATTTATTATAATCAACTTATAAGGAAATTATTATATATTCAGATATGAGAATTGCTTATAATTTTTAAAAATCATAAAAAAACTCCTTAAAATAATTAAATTTTGTGAGAATAATCTTTTAAGTGCAAATTTATCTTGTTACTAAATTCCCAAGTTTAGTATTAAGAATGATGACATTTAATGAAAGTTACTTCTTAATGGGTTAGTCTATGCTACATCGAAAGTGTTTCTCCCCCTATCTCAATATCATTAGATCACGTGAGATCCTTATATTTTTATGAAAATTGACATGTGTGTTGGTAATCTAATGATTGTAATTTGACTAGATCACGTGGGATCCTTATATTTTTATGAAAATTAACATGTGTGTTGATAATCTAATGGTTGTAATTTGACCATATCATAAGAGTAAAAATACTTCAGGTGTAGCATAGAATAATCTCTTCTTAATACTAAATTTAATTTCCAGTCCACAAATATTGAATGAAGTAAACAAAAGAATGGATGTTTCCTTCTTTCTTTCTTTTTTGTTTCTTGGAAATTTTCATTTGTGTAAAATTTCAAATTTTCGAGTGACTTGTCAGGAAATTGTCAATTCTGAAAGACATTGCCACCTACGTCCTTGGTATAAACATCCAACAATTTCTTGGCAAAGGTGGCACATTGTCATGGAAAAATCACGAGATTTTTCATTACTAAAAGTTCTTGAATATTAATTATTTCCATCATTTGATGACCAATTAACATGCCATGACCTGATTAGTGATTACAATGAAAATTGTTCAAGAGAAATTTAACCATTCTTAATTAATTGATCAGTGTATAATATAATATTCGAAAATTTTAGATGATTCTTATGCTTTTCCCCCCTTTTTAATTAGTAAACCTATTACAGATTACCTAAAAAGATCATTAAAAAAAGTTCATAAAAGTTTGTGGTAGGAAAAAAAAAGTTCATAAAAGGTTTGCTCAAATAAAGAAAAAATGTCGTTGAACTTAATCTAAATTTGATTATGTTACTCTTTAAAAAATAAAAAATAAAAAAGAAGAAGAAGAAGAAGAAGCAATGGATATATAATTTTGCTCCAATTTGTAACAAGAAAGAAAATTTTTGTTAATACGATTGATAGTTTCCCATCCGCAATATTAACTTTGCGATTACACATTCCTCACTACATGATAGTAATCTCAGCATTCTTCGAAATGGTCTACCTTCAAATCGCTTGCAAATAATTCTCGGACTCTTCTAGTCATCCCTTGGATTACCATACGTAGCTTGAACCTGACGAAGAGGTACTAGGTAGTATGTAGCTTGAAAATGAACCAAATCGAATCGAACGGTATGAAATTTGAGCTAGACTCATTTAAGATTTATATAAGATTCGAGTTTGGCTCGAGCTCAATTCGAGTTTTTATCATGAGGTTCGAGTTCGTAACGTATTGAATTGAAATTACTAAGCTTGTGAATAACTCGAGCTCAGTTATTTAATAGCTCGCGGATTATATCTATAAATCAATGTTAACTGTAAACAAGCCGAGCTCGCGAAAAGCTCGCGAGTCTATAAATCAGCGTGCTCGCGAGCTCATGATCCGAATATCCTTAAACTCGAGCTCGGGTTGATAAGATGAACGATATCAAATGAGCTTTTTACTGAACCAAGCTTCAAATAACTCGCGAGTAGCTTAGTTAATTTACATCCTTACACCAGATACTCGTGTAGACAACATTTCTAAAGACGCCTGAAAGGCCCATGTTATCCCCAAACGTCAAGGTTAAACTTTATCATGTGGCTAAGCTTGTTACGAAGTGTTTGAGAGATCGAAGTTTTAGAAAGCACTTATTGGCTTTTAACTTGCTAAAAGTGTTTTGGGGTGTTTTGGAATACCAATTTCTGGCTTTCTGCTTCAACTTCTATGATTTTAAACAAAAAGCTAGAATTAAGCAAAGTTTTTTTTTTCTGCTTCTACTTTTTTTTAATGGTTTAAAATTACAATTTTACATTTATCACATTCTACAATAACTCTCAATTTTTATAAATATTTTTGGAGATTTTTTTCAATGCTAAATTTATTAAATTTCAATCATATTTTGTTACAAGCATTATTTTCTAAAAAAATATAATGCACTTTTATATAATTTTCATTTTCATAATTTTTTTTACATATTTTTTGCATTAATACAAATGTTACGTATGTTAATGATATCGTTGTCATTTTACTAAAAATTAAACTTGAAAACAATTTGTAGCAAAATCACCCCAAACACCTCCTGCTTTTGCGTTTCACACTTCAAAACCAATTTCTAGCAAAATCACTATAAAATAAGGAAAGCTTCTCCCAAACACTTTAGTCCTTCAAGCTATTTTGCTTCCCCACACAAAATGCAAAAACAGCTCTATCAAAAATTTTCCTTCACCTTTTGAAGGAAATACATGAGGATGCCTAAGCGAATTTTTCAAATACGCAAGGCATCGTGCGGGTAAATTGTATCCAACATCCTTGCGAGATTCCCAATCAACTTTTACGCAAGGTTCTAAAAAGCGTGAAGCGCGTCGAACCGTGAAGTTCAAGCTTCAGATTTTTCAAGCTTAAGCGAGCTTAGAACGATAGTAAGCGTGAAAAAGCGTTTTTAATTTTTACTATAATTTTAATTATTTTAAAACAAACATTAAATAAAATGTTAGATTAACCATAAATATATGATTTAATAGATAATTCAAGTTCTAAACTATAAATATATATATTTATAAAAATGTTTTCATTTTAAAAAATAAATGAAATCTTCTGTAAAAAGCGGTCGCTTAATCGAACTTAAAAGTATTAAAGCTTAAGCGAGATTAAGCGTCGCTTAAGCGAGCTTTTTAGAACATTGCTTTTACATGAATGTGTCATTTTATATGTTTCTTTCTTGAATTCAACTTGTAATCAATTTTCAGAAACTATTCGAAATGATTTGGCTCAAACATCAAACTAGATAAAGTTACAGAAGCGAAGTCAGCAACACAATCAAAGCAAAACAAAGCTGTAAAACAAATCCACTGTAAATTCTGCTCGTCTATTTTGATAAACCAATCAAGATTGAACCTTGACTACAATACAAGAGCTCATTGACAGTTGAAGGCTTTTTGCCTAGCGCACGTCTCAGACAAAAGATCTCCCTGGGGTGAGAGCATAGCCGTGGGATCATGGGAGCTCCCACATGATTTCATGTGGGAGCTCTTGATCCAACGGCTGTGCTGCACCTGGAGCTCTCCCTGGATTCCTGATGAAGGACATGTTAAACCCTTGCATCCAACGATAAACCGGAATAAAAAATATGTTTGAACAAAGAAAATCACAACACATGCCCAATTCACAGGAGTTTCTCCGTAGTATCAAAAATAGCTGGAGTCTCCACAGTCATATCATTAACACCATTAATTCAACGTTGGGACGACAAACCAAAACAACACACAGAAATGGAAATAATTCATCAGATTGAAGACAATATCAGTCCAGAAACAGCGATTCTAGAAGGAAAGTATAACTGAAAGTGATGATGCAAAACTACTTTCAGGCTTCAATGTTGGAAGGACTTTGGTTTGGATTCATTTACAACTTAAAAAACCATACCTTCCGTGGTTAATATTTCAAACTTTAACCTCCTAGTTTCAGCGTCATTCACACAACCAGCTTCGAGTTGGATGGTTAAAGGCCGACATAATAGCTGCCTATGAACCGAAAGAATCGCTCTTTCCTTTCTTTCTGAAGTTCAAAAGCCAAAACTTGCAAATATGTTTCAGGCAACACTTCCTTGATCTGAGGCATCTTCATAATAATAAGGTGTTAATTTCCCATCTTTCCCTGCGTTTTTTGGTGCTTTTATGTCGCCTATCTCTTGTAACATTTTGACAACACGTCTCATAGATGGCCGATTAATAGGAAGAGGGCTGGTACATAGGAGGCCGATATTCAAGACTCTGCATATTTCATCCTTGAAACAAGAATCAAGTTTTGAGTCGAGTACTTGATCCGCACCCTTTTGATCCAATGTGGTGCAAACCCATTTCACCAAATCTTTTTCGCCAAATGCGGGATCTATCGGGAGCTTTCCAGTGACCAATTCAAGAATAACAACACCGAAACTGTAGATGTCGCTCTTCTCATTCACCCTAAGTGTGTAAGCATATTCTGCATAATGGAAGTTCATTAAGTATACAGTCTCCAAGCCTAACAGTAGTGCGATAACCAAAGTTCACATAATTCCAAGATTCAAAAACAAAGCTTATACCTTCACATGTAAAAAGTAAAGCAACTGTAGAACAGACTAGTACTTAAAGTTAACAATCACTTTTCCCAGAGACAAGATATATAAAAGGCGGCTCAAGAATAATATCAAATCTTAAAAGCTTCTGTCTGTGTGCAAGTGGGAAATGGGAGAAAACTGAGATTTAGCAAATACCGATGTTATGAAATAAGATTTTGAACATGTGGCCTTTAGCTCTAGTGCCATGTTAGAAACTAGATTCTCAAAATCTCCAGGAGATGATCCAACAATAATAATATTTATGCACTTAAACAATTTACTAACCCGGCGCAATATAACCACACGACCCAGCGATAACCGACATGGATGTGGTGCCTTTCTCATTAGCATAAAAAACTTTAGCAACACCAAAATCCGCAACCCGAGCGCCATAATTCACATCCAACAATATATTATTTGACTTCACATCCCTATGTACAATCGGAGGAACACAATCATGATGCAAATATGATAGCCCCTCCGCCACATCAATGGCTATCTTAAACCTCATCGGCCAATCTAGCAAACCACCTTTTGAGCTATGAAGTAAATCACCTAGGCTACCATTAGGCATGTATTCATAAACCAAAAGCTTGCAATCCTTTGTAGTACAACAACACCACAATTTCACAATATTCTTATGTCTAATCTTGCCCAATGTCTCGACCTCGGCATCAAAACCATCGTCACGAAAGTCACCCTTCTCCACATCACTACCTGAATCTGCAGATTTCGACCTTAACCACAGCTTCTTCACTGCAACAGCTTCACCGTTGCTCAGGACCACCTTGTAAACCTTGCCGTACGACCCACTCCCAATCACATTATCCTCATCCAAAGAATCAAATATCTCATTGTCATTGAATCCCAGCTTATGAAAGGACATTAGAGTCCATTTTGATCTATCAATTGACCTTTTGGCATTCTTGATTTTTTTGTATTTCAAGTAGAACCATATCATGCCGAGTATAAGAACCAATCCAACAAACATAAAGATTGATCTTAACAACCATAAATTGCTCATTTTTTTGGCTTTGTTTCCCCCATCACACAAACCATCGATGTCTCCACACAGTCCTGGATTTGCCAAAAAGCTGTCTTTATACATCTCCTTCGCATACAATGGTGGAATATCGCCAGAGAGATGATTGTCAGATAAATTCAGCCTATTAAGTTTCAAGTTCTGTAATACAATAGGGATTTGTCCTGAAAATTGATTGCCTGATAAATCAAGATAATTTAAAACAGCTAAATCTCCAATTTCTTCCGGGATAGACCCGGAGAAGTCATTATCTGCCAGATTCAACTCATTTATCTTCTTCCAAGAATGAATACCATCTGGGATTTTACCAGTAAATTTATTATCATGCAGATCAAGCTTCACTAATTGCCCAAGATTCACGATGCTGCTCGGTAAAGAGCCCGAAAATTTATTATCACTAGCCGAAAACTCCAATAAATTACCCAAAAACCCGATCTCGTCAGGTAAAACACCCGAAAAATCATTGCCAGACAAAATCAACTGAGATAAATTAGATGCACCTGCAATAGTTTTTGCAATTCCACCAGAAAATGAGTTTCCCACGAGCTCCAGCAATGAAACATATGGGAGCCCCCAGAATCCCTCAGGTACCTCACCGGAAAAGTTGTTGTGACCTAGTCTGACACGCGACAAACTTCGGCATTGAGCTAATGTCGCCGGGATTTGGCCGGAAAAGGAATTATATATCATCAATACCTCTTCAAGTGCCCCGTTTGCACATAAAGTCTCCGGAATCTGACCGGAAAATCCATTGGTGGAGACATCAATCCACCGCAGGGGCGAGCTTTTGCCAAGATTGGAAGGTAATTTTCCATACAACTGGTTCTGAAAAAGCCTTAACTCGTACAGATTAGGAGAATTAGCAATGCTATCCGGTAGTTCACCCTGGAATCTGTTCTGGTAAAGGTTAAGTGACTCGAGTGGCAACCCGCACAATTCCACAGGGATCGGCCCAGTCAACTCATTCATCGATGCATCGAGCCGCCGCAGAGACACCATATTTGACCACCCTTTACTGGGCAGGTTGCCAGTAAGCGAGTTGTTATAGATCTCCAACTGTACCAGGCTCTTCAATTCAGTGAACCAACTCGGAAATGAACCCGTCAAAGAATTGTAAGCAAGATCCAAATCCGTGAGTCGGCCGAGTCGACCCAGTGAATCCGGTATTTCGCCCACCAAATTCGTCTCCGTCAACCAGAGAACCTCCAAGCCTGTCAGATTCCCGAGCTCTGGAGGAATCCCACCCGGGGTAAACGGGTTGTAGGACAAATTCAGCTGCTTCAATGTCGAAACATTTCCAAGAAATGGCGGAATAGTCCCTTCCAGCAGATTCTCAACCAACGCAAGCACCTCGAGCTTCTGAAACCTCCCGAAACCTTCGGGGATATATCCGGAGAAGTTATTACCAGACAAATCCAGGTACTTCAACAATGGCAGATCAGATATCTTCCCCGGGAGTGCGCCGGTCAAATAGTTCTGCGCCATGTCGAGGTGCTCCAATGACTGACACGCGGCGAGGCCATCTTCATGTATGGTGGAGTTAATGAAGTTGTCATACAACGAAATGGATTTCAAATTCTCGAGAAGGCAGACAACGGAAGGGAACGGGCCGGAAATGTTGGAGCTCGAGAGGTCCAGCGAGGTGACGGAGGCAGTAGCCGAGTCGCAGAAGACTCCATGCCACTCGCACGGCGAGCTGTCGTTAGGATCCCAGTTGGCGAGCACCCCGTCTGGGTCGTCGAAACTGAGCCTTGCCTGGTGGAGATAGACAACTTCTTGGCTTAAACAAAGAACAAAAGGCGGCGCCAGCACCAGGAGCAGGAAGAGAAAATGGCGGCGGAGCATTTTCCGGGGGGGTGGTGGTGGAATGAACGGTAAATGGAAAGATGAGAGTGAAATCTTGGCTCAATCGCGCATGTTTGTGTTTGGAAGATTCTTCAAAAGT
The DNA here is from genome assembly GCF_033568475.1 of Henckelia pumila. Classification (NCBI taxonomy): domain Eukaryota; kingdom Viridiplantae; phylum Streptophyta; class Magnoliopsida; order Lamiales; family Gesneriaceae; genus Henckelia; species Henckelia pumila. The sequence goes on along the minus strand of NC_133121.1, from coordinate 97,614,637 downwards.
TTTGGTTACTTACATATACTCAGGCAAGGCAACAAGAGAGTGTGGATGAAGTTGGTTAAATCATCGTCTCCACCTCCATCTTATATTTTTCTTTCTCAAAATGACTCTTTTTTTTTGGATTAATTTCTACCCGATTTATAAAAAAAAATATTATTTTTATGTTAAATTATTGTTTTTTTTATTATAAATATGATAGATCAATTCGTAAATATATCATTGAAACCATCGTATGAGAAGAAATACAATTAAAATTTTGAATATATCTTTTGTGAATGGACATGTCGATCTGACTCATATTTACGATAAATATTAATAGTTGATATTTTAAATATGTTGGATCGAATATAAAATATATGTCGCAAAATTGATTCATGATACCGTCCGATAGTATACGTTTTTTTTATAAAAAATTTAAATGTTCATTTACTATTCTTATATAGTAATTGAATGGTTAAATTCAATTAGTTTTTATTTTATCAAAATAATCTAATTTGGGAAGAAAAATAATTTGTTTTGAATAACATAATCATGTCGAATAGGCTGAGCTTCAATTTCTCTTCATAAAAATTATCGATTTCTCTTCATTAAAATATATGGATTTCCTTAAAAATAAAAATAAAAAACCCAAAAATTGGTGCCAAACAATAATTCTCCAATATAATATAAGGCCTTTGAGGAATAGAGATTTGAATTAGGTGAGATTTATTGGATTTCACTTGAAAGGTACAAGTCAGGTGAAAATGAATGTGCTGCATTGAAGTGGGTCTTCTAATTCTTGTGGAAATTTCAAGAACCCATCATTCTTTGTAAATGAGTGGCGTTAGACTAATTTAACATTTTAACTAGGTGGAGGCAGATGAGATGTAAGTAGGTTACTTCTATCGTAGTTCCTAAAAATTCAAATATTATATCATCCAAAAGATTATAATTGTTTTAAATTTTACAAACACACTCTCCCTAGGTGTGATTCTCCTATAGTGTCATTGGATCAAATCATTGATTTTGTGAAACAGTATTGCGTATTAATTTTGTAACATTGATATTTTATTTGGGTCAAGCATAAAAAATTATTATTTTTTATATTCAAAATATTATTTTTTATTGTAAATATAAACATGATTAATAAGTCTTATGAATAATCAATGAGATTGTCTCACAAAAATTTACTTTTAAAATATACCCTGGTCCATAACAAAAGATGATAATTGTCTAAAAACTACAAGCACTCTCTTTGGTGGGACTGCCTTGTAGTAATTGGATCAATCAATGAGATATTACCCAAAAGATAAGGTGGAACTAGTAGTTCGATACCATCAACAATTAATGTGAGATAAATGAGAAACATGATGAATATATAAAGGTGCATCTCAATTTGGAATTCATGAATTTTGATTATAGTTTTGTAATTTACAATAGAATGATAGATTTAATTTTAAATCCGTACTTTACTATTTTATACATTTGTAGTACAAAGTAAAATGGATTTATGATGACACCATATGGAATGAACTTAAACTCCATCTTAAAATGTTATATAAATACGAAACACTATATAAAAACGTAACATGTGGAATTTAAGTTTATGTTTCTATCTCTAAAAAATATATACATTAGAAATTCCTGAAATTGAAATATGGATCCAAACATAGCATAAAAGAAATTAAATTCAGCTAGATTCTTGCTTTGTTCATCATCAATTCCATTTCAACGGTACCTCATCCTCATCCATTTCGTGTAAAATTCAAGAATCATTTTTTCCAACAATGAAAATCCGTGAACATTAATTTTTATTTTTTTTAAAAGGAGTAACCGTGTCATAAAACCCGATTTTTTTTTAAAAAAAAAGGTAATAAAACCCACAGTGAAATTGTTATTATTGGCGAACGAATACGCGACATGGCTTCCATATAAGTATAATCAATTCAAATGATAATATGATCATTTGTTATTTTTTATAATTATGATACTACTTTATTTGAATGTAAATCAAATTAGTTAGAAAAAGAATAATATAAGCTCGCAAAACATGTACCGATGCACTAATATAAAAAAAAACAAAGAAAAAATGATTTGTTTAGCCTATCAACTTATTCAATTTTGAATTTCGCTCATTAAGTTTTCGATTTGTTAAGTTTTAGTGCACTAATTTTTATGTTTTCATTGTTTTGGTCAAAATATGATGTGACATCCGATAAGTTTATCAATTTTTTTATGACATGTCAAATTTTTTCGAAGTCATGACATAATTTTCGGTTGTTCACAATCACAATTATAATTTTTGATATCACGTTAATAAATATAAAAAATTAATGTATCAAAATAAAATTTAATAGCTTTAATAGATAAAAAGCAGAGGGCAAGAAAAAATATATATTCCTTAAAATAAATGTCATCGGCACTAGGGTTGTCATATCGAACCAAAATATCGAATTTTTGGCATACCATATCGAAATTTTTTCGATATACAAAATTTTTTTTCAGTATCAATATGAATTTTTTCCATAAAAAATTTCGTAATTTCGGTATCGGTATAAATTTTTTTCATACCAATATTTTTAGTACGATTTGCCGAAAAATCACCCCTACTCGACACAATTAATAGATAAAAAGCAGAGGGCAAGAAATTAAGAAAATATATATATTCCTTAAAATAAATGCCATCGGCACGAGATTTTCTTTAATTGTACGATTGGGAAGGAGATTAAAAGTGGGAAGTATGAGTCAAAAATGATGTCTCTTGCATATCTATAAGTGGAATTTATCTCACTCCCCAAATAAATCCCAGGGTTGGCTTCTCGTACTTTTTTAAAAGTATATTCCACTATTTTATTATTGAGAAATTGGTTATACTAGCCTGTTTAAAACCTCAATTTTTAAAAGTAGCCTTATTTGCTTAAAATTTTATAATATAGCCTTATATTATTTAAAAATCCTAAAATACCCTTATTTAACTCTTTTTTCTATCTCAATTTATTATTACAACTTAACATAATTAAATAGATTTACTCTTATGTATTTATATTTAGGTTTGACATGCGTATTTTTTTATAAAAAAACAGTTATAAAAATTAAAGTACTCAAGTTATAGGCAAAAATTATTAATATCTTTATTATTATTATTATTATTATTATTATTATTATTATTATTATTATTATTATTATTATTATTATTATTATTATTGTTATTATTAAATTAATAATTTTTGCCTATAATTTGAGTACTTTATTATTATTATATTAATGTCTCTTATTTTAACACTACATTAAAAAGTAAACTTTCAATATAAATGGTCGTAGTATTTAGAGATGACGACAGTGATCATTAGTATTCTTATTATTTATCATTATTTTTAATTTTCATTAAAATTATTATTTTTATTATTTATTTTCTATTTAAATTTGAAAGAAAAAACATAAGAAAAAGAATACGCGACTTCTGCACTAATTACTTTATATGCAAAATGAGAATTGTTCGTACTTCATTATTTCTTCTTCTTTTACATAAAAACATCAACTTATCTGTTATTTGATTATTAATTTAGATGAAAAAATTTATTCTATTTTATATGTTTATATATATGTAGAAACTTTCAAATGTTTTTTTTTTCTGGATCGTTAGAAACTTTCAAATGTTAATCATTAACTTTGTATGTTTTTAATTTAATATGTATTTTGTGTTCATGCATAAATGGTTCAAAAAAAGGCTAAATATAAAAAATATTTGAAGGATAACTTTGGAACATAAGGCTATTTTCAAAAATTAATTTAGTTTAAGACTACATTTCATAATGGCATTTTGTGGGAGGCCGTTTTAAAAATCCCTCTTTATTATTTTGTTTGAAACAGAAGAAAAATATATTTAAAATATCCGAAATAATTACATTCGAAATAAAATAAGGGGATGGCATGAATCATTCTTCTCGATTACCAGTCATCGAAAAAGCTTTCCTAACTGTTTGCACATAAAAATTGACAAATTATGTGTGTTGCGCAGGCGTGCCAGACACGTGAGTGCCGAAATAAAATAAAAATAAAAAATATAATCTAATTTCTAAAATCAAGAGAATGTGAGCCCCGATTTCATTGTTGGTCTCAATTCCACCGGTTATATGCCAAAGAACATAAGAAATTGTGAAGAAAAATGTTAATAGCAATTGAAACTTCAACAATACTACTAAAAATTCGAAAATGACAAGTGTTTGCCATAAAACAAAATAAAAATTGTTGTTGTAAATCTCGAGGAACTACGAAATATGACTGAAAATATGTACTGAAAATCTAGAACAATGATGAAATTTCGAAAATGTGCGAAATATGCTGAAGAATTCGAGCTTTTGGAGCCTGGAATTGTTGGATTGTTGGTTGTGTCTTGTGTTCTGCATGAATGCCCCTTTTATATACTGGTTTCCGAGTCAGTTCTTCAACTGCTCACCTCCATTAGCCCACTATCTGCAGCACTAACAGCCCCACTAACAGCTCTACTAACTCTTAACTGATTTGACTTGGTCTTCCCCTCTCTCTTTCTCAGCTTGGTTCCTCGAGTGTCGAAGGTTTTCCGAGTGCTCAACTGCACCATCTCATTACTTGCATTGTGGGCCTTGGAAGTTGTTGACCAATTCTTTGTAATTTCTGTAACTTTATTGGGCTTTAATTCATCGAGACCTATCATTAAAAATTTTAATTGATTAAATGATAAATTAATGGCACAAAATAATTTATGGGTCAAACACTAACAATAACAGTTCCACTATTCTTTCAATTCTCCTCCCTATGCTTTTTATTATTGCAAATTTGCATGTTTTTATCTTGTAGGTGTGTGATCATATTCCTTTCATATTTATTTTCCATGAGAATATTAACTATTATTTTCAGTTCATATTTTTACCATATGAAAAATAAATAAATAATCGTCCCCTTTAATATAATTTCATCAACTTGTTATTATTATGTTTTCAAAATTGATATAGGGAAAATTATTTTAATTTCTCCACTATCAAACTTCTCTTTAACCTAAATCTCTACCCACCCCTTTCTTTATTTTCACTCCCTAGTGGTCCCCATATTTGAATTAAAATATAATTAAAACTAATCCTTTGTATGTGGCTTTGTTATACCTATCAAACCAGTCCCGGCCATGCAAGACTATTAGTTACGCAAGGTTTCCAGCCGATATACTCCAGATTAGGGTCCAACATACTTCCGTAAGATGAATTAAATTTAAATATCTTTTTGACCATAATGTCGTTGGGTCATACCTGCCGAGTTTTAGGAAGTGCTCCTCACACTCCAACCACGCAGTCGCAACAGATGGTTTCTGCACAAGCTCCTTCAACGACACCCAGCACAGCCTTAATTCATTTTCTACCTTAAGGCGTATGGTATATAAATTTAATTATAAAATATGAACATGAAAAAACGAGAGATTTAGAAAATTTATTCAGACATAATATTATTACATAAATCAACTCCTTTGAAGAGGAGAAGACAATTTGTTTAGCTACTCATAGTAGCCTTGTTCTTGAAATACATAAAAAAAAACTTAATACAAAGAGAAAGAAATATTACAACAATTTATTTGTAAGAAAACTGAAGGGAATGATCGATGTATTCAGCTTCCTCAAATGCCTGTATTTATAGTTGTAGTTCAACTCGTTTCACCGAGAAACTTCAGGGAATCTCACAGATGTCTTGTATTATTTATGTCATTATTGATGGCATCTTTTACTAGTGAAAGAGGCAGCTGTCTTGAATTTTTTATGCCATTATTGATGGCATCTTTTACTAGTGGAGGAATCACATGTCTGCCACTTTCTTTTGGCTTTATTCTCCTCACATGCCTCCTTTATTGTTGTCGGGGCATCTTTTGCTTTTGAAGTAGGCCCCTGTGAAAACGCATCTTCGGTGATCCTTGTCCACCTTTGCTTGTCTCGGAAAAATCTTTTTGATCCGTTCGGGGTCTAAAGGTTTTTCCAAATTCTGGCTCCTTCTAATTTGGGCATTCTGGGCAGATATTCTCTGACCATCGTCCAATATGAGCCATGTTACAGAATTTTTGGCGATTTTCTTTACTCCCCGGCAGCTTGTTGTTCCACAAAAGATTTCTCTTCTTTTCGAATAGTTCTTCCACAAATGCTGTAGTTTTTCCTGTCATTGTGTTTAACAAAAACGATCCATTCACAGAATTCTGATAAAATTTGAATGGAAACTTGACTTTATCCATCCTAGTAAGACAGACCCAAATACCACATGCCCTTCTGGTTGAGATCTCATTTTCCCCGAAAGTGGACAACAAGGGTATTTCTTCAGTTTTCGGATCCTTGATAAATTTATGACTGTTTATATCAGGTCTCCTCAGCTTGATGAAATGAAAGGGTTCGTGTGATACTTTCACTGTTGGTTCTGGAGCTGCACTGAAAAAGTATAACTCAAGCACATCTCATCTGGCCAAATGATCATTATTTGTCCATGTTTCTTGGACTGCTTCCTGGAATCCATTTTGGTAACTGTGATATCTTTGGGAAGCTTGGTGATGTTGTATAAACTGAGGCCAAAGCCCCAAATTCATACCAGAGTTTTACATCTTTAGGATTGACATTGTTTTTTAGCCAAACCCTTGGATATATTCCTGCAACATCAACTCTGCAAGTGTTCGGGTTGATTTCACTCCTTGTATTCAATTTTTCCCACCTTTGTTGATAAACCTGGAATGAAAAAATAATAGATGGATTAGTATCAATCTTATATTTGCCCTTGCCAGTGTTGAGCCTAAGATTGATCTCTTCATCTTTTACCCTAGAGGTGGAGGGTTGACTTGATGAGTTATCCTCATCAATTATTTCTTCATCCAGATCATCAAATGCTGATGATAGATTAGCACTTGTTTCTTGAGTTTTAGATTCCTCAACATCTAGTTTCACAACCGGTGGTTGTATTTCTTGTTCTTGTAAAACCAATGGTTTTAGCATATCTTGTTTATGAGAAACCAATGTTTTCTCTATAGCCTTCATAATTGGCCCTTGAATAGCAGCATTTAGTTGTGTTTGAGCTTGCATACATCCTGTAATTCGATTAGATACTTTGATCCGATCAGATTGTTGTAACCTGCCGGCCATTTCAGCATTAATGGCTAACTGGTTGAACTCATTTTGAAGCAACCCAGGGTGTTCCCTGAGATGCCTCTGCATTTTTATGAGTCACTGCCTTCCATCTCTTGTTAAGAAATCAGCAAGAATATTTTATTGAGATTTAATAATAACAATATCAAAAATATAATTTTGACATAATGCTTGCCATCTTAATAACCTAGCTTTCTCAGGTTTAGATTCAATCTTATTTTTTAGGAAAGCTTTTACCTGGGTGTTATCAACCTTCAGAGTGAATTTTTTAGCAAGTAAAAATAATGGCCATTTTTCAAAAGCCCTTTTAACTGCATAAAATTCCTTCTCGTTGATATGTCATCTAATGGCCTCAGATTCTGAAAAAAGACCGCTACAGTATCTGCATGGTATTTCTCCATCTGGAGTGATCTTGGTAAGGACTTCTGCCAACCAATCGTCACTGGCATCCGTAAATAATACCAGATCATCTTCATCTACGGGTATAGCCATTTTTGGGAGATTCTTGCATATCTCTTTTAATTGGTTTACCCCTTTAGTTTGGTCATCGGTCCATATAAACCTAGCATCCTTTTTTAACAAAGGACTGAACACCTTTTTGTACATTGCTAGATTGTTAATGAACATCCCTGCAAAATTAACTACTCCAAAAAAACTCTGGAGTTGTTTTACATCTTTGAGTTTATCTGGAAAATTCTTTACCTTTTCCACAATATGGGGTTGTAGAATTATTCCAGTTTCATCAATCTCAATACCGAGGAATTCAATTTTCCTTGTTGCTATGACTGCTTTCTTTTCAGATAAAACCAGTCCTTCTTGTTTACAAATTTTAGAGAAAATCTCTAAGTGTTTAACGTGTTCGTCTATATTTTTTGATGCTATAATAATATCATCGATATAAACAAACATAAAGTTGAAATAATTTTTAAAAAGGTTATCCATCTTTCTTTGAAATATCTGGGGTGCATTAGCTAATCCCATAGGCATAACTTCCCAAATATAGTGTCCTTGTGGAGTAGAGAAGGCTGTGAATTTCTTACTTCCTTCTTCCATTCGAATCTGGTAAAATCCAGACTTACAATCAAATTTTGAGAACACTCTAGCATTTCGTACACAGCTAATTAGGTGTTCTCTACTCGGTATAAAGTACCCATCAAACTCCGGGATTTTATTAATACATTGGTAGTTAATAACTAGCATGGGTTTCCCTCTTTTTATTTCACCATGATTTCTAACCTGAAAACCTGGGCTGCTATATGGTGAAACTCCTTCTTTGATTAAACCAAGGTCCAAATGTTCCTTGATAATCATTCTCATATCCCTTTGATCTGTTATGTTCATTGGGATAGACTTATATCTGACGAATTCATACTCTTTGCCTTCCTTTAGAGTAAGACTGGCTTTGAGTTGATTTCTATCCCAACATGCCAAAGGATGCTCGTTGTAATTTTCTTTGAGCCTCTTTTTGACATCTTCAAGGGATACTTTATTCTCTAACTCTATATCTCTGTGATTTATAGTTACCTTGAGAAGCTTCATATCCTCTGTTTGGAGTTCTTATTATGTTGTTATTTTCAACATGGTTTCTCCAAACCTTCTTGGATCTTTCATTTTTGGGTGAAAAAGTTGTCCTTTATCACCACGCTGGCTGCGAAATATTATCGGCAATTGTCGATAAAAAGCAACCTTGAGTCTTTGAACGATAATTTTATGATCACAAATTGTAGTGAACATAAGTCTTCTTGACTCATTGTCTTGTGTGTACTTCTTAAACATTTGTAAGAAGTTATTTCCTAACAGGATATCAGCTCCTGTATCATGGAAATAGATTGGTGGTGTTTTTACCTTGTACCAAGGTGTTTGACCTGCACCTCCCATAAGGATCTCTGCTTGTTTTATTCCTTTGCAAAGAATTAAAATTCTTCGAGAGAAATCTCGTCCAGCAATTTTTGGCAATTCCTCTTCACATTCTTCAGGGAAGACTCCTCTTTTTGATGTACAAATTCCTGCTCCCGAGTCAATATAAACTGCAAAATACTCAGCCTTATATTGTTCATATAACATCCCTATCGGAATGTATATGGAGAAAGGACTTGTTGTCATTTTTTAAAGGGATTACTAAATGGCCCCGCCATTTTTAACAGACTGTGTTGTAACTCAGTAATCCGATTAAGACTATTTACCTTTAGTTTCCCTAAGGCCTCAGAAGGTAGAGTATGGTTACTCCTTTCTACTTCTTCAATGCATTCTAGTAAATCATGTTCATGACTTATTAATTTCAACTGTTGCTTCTTCCTCTGTCTGTGAACAGAGTTCTCGAATCGGATTAAGGGATTGTCTCTTATCCAATTCTCTTGGTTTTCCATTTCGTAGAATTCTTATTGAATCCTCCAAGTCTTTTCTTTTTCCATGAACTCTATTCCTTTTTCAAGGCGTTTTCATAGTTTATGGTCCTCCAGGAATTCTACACCAAGAATGAGTTGATCCATTTCTTTTCCTGGAATTTCCCAGATTTGAACTTCCAATTCTCCAATATTTATCACTCCTTGGTAAGTTCCTTTTTCCTGTTGTTCCAAATAGTAAATCGAGTTACAAGGGAACAAGTTCCGATGACTTGTAATTTCGAATACTATTTTCACTTCTTTCCATCCTTCTGGAGATCTAAGTTTTCCTATTATAGAAAACTTTTTTCCTTCTGGTAGAATTTCTTGAATAGGAGATTTGTCCCATCTCCTGCTTGTCATTCTGTCTCCTTGGAAAGATAACCATCGGGGTTCTATTTTAATGTCTCTGTATAGAACCGGTCTGTCTTGAATTTGAATGTCTGTTTCCTGAATTAAAGGAAACTCGATTTTTTTCGGGTATATTTCTTGAGAAACTTTCCCAAAGATCTCTGGAATTTCAATGAACTCATTTCTAATAAATAATTCAGAATGGTGAGTATTAGAAAGAGCATATGAAATTTGATACGTAATAGAATATGGCTTATTACCTTCCTTCATTAGTCCTTTTTCCTTCAAGTTTTGATGCAAAGTCAAGGCTCGACTAAAATCTTTATCAGCTAAATTGTAGGCTATTCTTGGATAAATAACTCCCACAATTTTTTCTGCACATAAATTTCCCGAGATAGTTCCTAGAACCGCATCTTGTATATTCCCCATTATTTTATCGCATACTACGATATCTGTTACGCTTTAAACGCATACAAATCTCGTGTTATGAGATTAATGTTTTTAATGCATTAACAAGTCTCATAATATTATGTTTTGATGATTACAAAACTCGGTTAATTGTTACTAACCATTTAAAGTGAGATTTTGCAGATTAGATTTATTGACAAATAAATTATTGAAAGTTATTTTGAAGCTATCAATGTATTTATGAAGTCTCAATTTTCTCATATAATGGACACAATGTTATGTGGATGGATGAAACACTGTTAAGAGATATGAAGAAAAAGACAAGAAGAAGCCAAAGTATGGAGCAGCAACTTCCGAAAATTACTGGGAATTTTCTAGGCATTGAAATCCGATCTTCACCAGTCATAATTGTGATGAGGAATTTTTACATGTTCTGTCCAAATTTGAGAGCAATCCAACGGCTAGATATGAAGTTATGATTTTTCCACAAAATTTGTGCAGCACCTATTTCTGCAGAACTTGAAGTGAAGGATGAAGAATCAAATTCTGAAAATTACTGGACGTGATTGAGACATCCAAATAAAATCTCCACCGATCAAAATCAATATCGGGATGTTTTAAAACCTATATCAAAATTTCATATCAATCCAACGGCTATATATGGAGTTATGATTTTTCCACAAATGTTGCACAGTACCTATTTCTGCAGAACATGAAGCAAATGATGAAGATTCAACTTCAGAAATTAACTGGGATTGTTTAGAATCCAAATCAAATCTCCACCAATCAGATTCAAATTTAGGATGTTTTACAACCTCTGTTCAAAATTCAGATCAATCCAACGGATGGATATGGAGATATGAATTTTTTAAATTTGTTGCACAGAACAAGTTCGAAAACTTGATGAAGTGACTTCCGAAAATTACTGGAAATGTTTGACTCGTAAAATCAAATTTCCACCGTTCAGAATGAAGATCCAGATGTTTTAAAGCTTCAGTTCAAATTTCAGATCAATCCAACGGTTAGATTGGAAGATATGATTTTTCCACAAAATCCGCTCAGTGCTGGAAAAAGTAGGCAGCGGCGCCGAACACTTTTTGTCACTCCTTGAATTCTTAACACACGCTCCAAGCACTCAAATCAGATTCAAATCTTTGCCAACTATAAATAGAGGCCATCCAAGGTCATTTGGAGACATCCCAACTCATCTCTTCTCTCCTTTGCAAGCAATTTCTCACTATCAAAGTGTGTGTGTGATATATTCAAGTATTTGAGAGTGTTTGTAAAAATAGTTTGTGAGTTGGTTGTGCTATTGTTGTAAAAACTTGAGTGTGAAGCCAAGTGTGTTGTGCTATCGTTGTAAGCACTTGAGTGTGAAGCCAAGTGTGTTGTGTTGAGGCTATCCTTGGAGCCCTTAAGGCCAAGAGTTTGAGTTGTATCGGCGCGGTGATCGTGTTGAGTTGTACGGCTATCCTTGGAGCCATCAAAGCCAAGACGTTGAAGTGCTAGTGGATCCTTGGTTAATCGATCTTAACCAAGAAGGGGAGACGTAGACGATTTATCGTCGAACTTCCATAAACATCTCTTATCCCTTTTATTTACATTACGTATTTATTTACCGCACTTATTATTAATTGCTTTAAGTCTTCCGCTTGCGTACTAGCATAATCGCTTTAAATTGCTAAAGTTGCCAATAGAACCTAAATCCCCCCCCCCCCCCATTAGGTTCTAACAAGTGGTATCAAAGCCACCTTTTTCAAAATATTTTCAAAAAGGTTCTTATGGAAAATCTAGCGAGCGACTATGCTCAAGGGCAATCAACAAATCGTCCTCCTCTTTTCAATGGCATAAACTACGGAAATTGGAAAAACCGAATGTCCCTATATATCCAATCCGTAGACTATGATCTTTGGAAGGTTACTGTGAAAGGTCCCTACATACCTACTAAAGAGGTTGAGGGTGTCAAAATTCCTAAGGGAATGGACGACTTTTTTAAGGAGGATATGAAACTTATATCTCAAAATGCTAAAGCCATGAATATTCTTCATTGTTCCTTAGATATGAACGAATACAATCGGATCTCGATGTGCTCATCCGCTAAAGAGATATGGGACAAGTTGGAGATATGTCATGAAGGGACTAATCAAGTCAAAGAGACGAAGATCGATCTACTCCAACTCAAATACGAAACATTTGAGATAGAAACCAATGAGGATGTTGACACAATGTTCCGAAGGCTTACTCAAATCATCAATGAGTTAGCCCAACTTGGAGAAAAGTATCCATCCAAGCAAGTTTGGAGAAGAGCTCTACGCGCCCTACCCAAGGAGTGGGATGCAAAGAGGACTGCCATCATTAAGTCCAACAAAGGTGACACCGCATCGTATGATCTTGATCAACTCCATGGGACCCTAAAAACCCATGAGTTGGAAGTATCTACAAGGAAAGAGTCAAAGAGAGAGGATGAAAAGACCAAGGCAAAGGGGATTGCCTTATCTACCCAAGTCGAAGAAGAAGATGATGATGTTATGGCACTTTTCGCAAGAAAATTCAAAAGATTTATGCGAGGAAACAACTTCAAAAAGAAGACGGACAAGGAAGTTACTTGCTACAACTGTCAACAACAAGGGCATTATGCAAATGAGTGCCCTCTCAAGAAGAAATCTGACAAAGGAAAGAAGAAAGCACTTCTAGTCACTTGGAGCGATAGCGACGATGACGAGGAGGAAGCTAACATTTGCCTCATGGCTAAAAGTGATGGCATCGTCTCCGACGACGATGACGAGGTACCTTCCTATGACGAACTACTACATGCATATAAACAAATGTTTGATATGGCTAAGTCACTTAGAAAGAAAAATAAAAACCTTAAAAATGAATTAGAAACTAAGGGACATGAAAACATAAGATTAAAGGATGACATAGCCCACTTAGAAAAATCTTTTAATAAGTTCAATGTCAGTAGTAATAAATTGAATAATCTACTTAGCATGCAGAAATGTAGTTTTGATAAGGGTGGAATAGGGTACGGTAAGAAATCAATAGACTTTACTAGTCTAATTGCTAAAGCAAAAATGAGATCACCCCCTACATGCTCTTATTGTTGTAAAATTGGTCATGCTAGATATAAATGTAGATCCTTGAGATTTCAATATGATCAAAAGAGTTATATGAAATGGAGGCCTAAGAGTACTTAACAACTCATCAGTTGGAATTATGAGATCATGATCTAAGGGAGTTCATCATAGACCAGTTTAAACTGCCTTGACTTGCGACTGGTCTTCCTGATGAACGCTGCTCTGTCCAAGAAAATAGGTTTTTAAAGAGGCCATAGCCCTACCTACTACTGGGAGCACTCTTAGAAAGTGGCGATGATGTTGCTATGAGAGACTGAACTCTTAGAAGTCTATTTTGTATCTCTTTTTTCTAACATTGTGGACCCAAAAGAACTAAAGGGTACCAAAACCAATTTTTGCAGGGAAATAGGAAAACTGTTCTCCCTAGCATATGGTATCTAGACAGTGAATGTTCTAGACATATGACGGGAAACAAAGAGCTACTCCAATCCGTCAAACCAAAGGAGAAGGGAACTGTCACCTTTGGAGACAACAGCAAATGAGTAATTGAAGGAATCGGCTCAATAGGTATATCTAAATATTTCTTGATTGATGATGTACTCCTAGTGAAAGGGCTTAAACATAATCTACTAAGCATAAGTCAATTGTGCGATAGAGGTTATGAAGTCAAATTCACTCCCCAACACTGCACTATATCACTCATGACTGACAAATCCATAAATTTCAAAGGATATAGAAGTGAAAATGTATACAAGGTTTCTTTAAATAATTTATCTTTATCAAATATCAAAAGCCTTGTATCCTTGAATGTTGATGACAACATTCTTTGGTATAGACGACTAGGTCATGTTAGTCCTAGTACCATAGAAAAACTTTTTAAACTTGATTTAGTTGTTGATATGCCAAAACTCAATTTAAAATTAGATTCTGATGCGTGTCAACTTGGCAAACATACAAGAGAATCTTTTAAAAGCAAAAATTTTGTATCTACTTCTATGCCCTTTGAACTTCTTCACCTAGATCTATGTGGTCCCTCGAAGAACGCTAGCCTAGGAGGGAAGCTTTATGCATTTGTCATTGTGGATGATTTCTCACGTTACACGTGGACATTGTTTTTAGCCCACAAAAATGATGCCTTTGATTATTTTAAAACTTTTGTCAAACGTATTGAGAATGATAAAAATCTTTCAATAAAACAGATCCGTAGTGACCACGGAACTGAATTTCAAAATGAGAGTTTTACAAATTTTTGTGAAGAGAAAGGCATCGATCACAATTTTTCTTGTCCTAGGACTCCTCAACAAAACGAGGTCATTGAGAGGAAAAATAGGACACTTGTGGAGATTGCAAGGACCATGATATGTGAGCATTCTCTACCAAAATATTTTTGGGCTGAAGCAATGAACACTGCTTGTTATATTATCAATCGTGTATCAATAAGGCCAATTCTCAAGAAAACTCCATATGAATTATGGAGAGGGAGAAAGCCTAACATTTCATACTTTCGAGCTTTCGGTTCCAAATGCTATATTCATAATAACGGTAAAGACAACCTTGGAAAATTTGATGCCAAATCTGACAAATGTATTTTTTTTGGATATTCTACTACAAGTAAGACTTTTAGAGTATTTAATAAACACACTTTACTTGTTGAAGAATCAATGCATGTAATATTTGATGAATCTATGTCAATAGTCTCTCGCACTAACAATGATGATGTAGAATTACTCGAAGAAGAGATGACTTCATTAAGTCTAAATGATTTAGATGTTTCTGTTGAGGAAACACCACTTCCAAAGGATTGGACGCTTCACAAAGATCATCCTATAGATCTTATCATTAGAAGTCCTTCAAAGGGAGTAACCACTCGTTCTTCTCTTAATAATATTTGCAATCATCTTGCTTTTGTTTCGCATGTTGAACCTAAATGTAACACCCGGAAATTTTAATACGTAAATTCGCATGCATAATTAGGGTAAATTAATTTTAAAATAAGGGTTAATTGAATTTATGTGTTATTATGTGATTTATATGCATGATTTAAGTTATTTTAGCATTTAACCCAAAATTAGTGATTTTTATGATTTTTAGTATTTTAAATATTTGATCGCGTAGACGGGACCGTGGACGGACGAGATGACAACTTTCCACCCAAATGATTTTATGAGCCTTTTTAGAGCCCTAAAATATTATTTTGAGTCTTATTATCTCAAAATTTTTAGTATTTGATTTTATATAATTTTAGGAGTCCTTTTTATCCAAAATTAGCCAAGATAATGACTTTTAATCACTTTTAAAAAATTCCCTTAATTTTAATTTCGGGATTTATGCTTTTACATCAGATTATTATTATTAGGACTTTTAAATAAAGTTTTGTTGGTATATTATCTTTATGTTGATTTTTATTATTTATTTAAATCATTATCTATTCTATTTAAACCAAAACAAATCAATTTCTACCCTACACAAATCCTTATCAGCCGACAACTCCCTTAGCTGCCTCCAACCTTTCTCCATCATCTTCTTCACGCCCCACAGCAGATTTCAGCCTCCATAGCCGATTTATTCAAGAAAAAATTCGAGTTCTTCGTAGGTCCGTCGTCCCGGAGTCGTTCACGCGGTCTAGCTTCGTTTTAAAAATCAAAGGCATGTCTAAAACTTTTATTTGACCACCATATAAGCTACTATTCATGCATGATATTTTTATTTCAGAATTATTCATGAATATTTCGAATTCTATGGGAGTTTTGGTTGCTTGTTGCATAATTTGGTGGACACATGGTCATACTCACGTTTTTTAACCAACATGGTTCGGTCCAGAGGTTGTGGCTCGGTCAAGGGGTGTCCTAGGGTGCCTAGGGTCGAGCTGGGTCCAGTGGTTCGAGCCATGCATGGCCAGGAGAGGAGCTGGTTCAGAACAGGTCCTAGGGTGCGCAGGTTGAGCGATGTTGGGAGATTGGGTCGTTCTCGGTCCATAAGGCGTTTTTTAGACTGATTCCAGTTGGGTTAGAACAACAAGACATAGGGGAAGGTAATCCAAGTTGTGCTCCGGCCAGTGGTGGCCGAAGCTGGGCGGCCGAACGGTCGGAAGTCCGGCGTCGCGCGCAGGACGCGAGCAGATTAAGGGATAGATGGTTTTGCTTCGTTCTCCTTCGTTAGGGATCGGTTTGGGCTGGTTTTTAGCTTGTTGGAAACGTCTTGAAGAGGGCTAGGGGTAGGTGGTGGTGCTCCGGCCAGGGGACGGCCGGAGCACGGCGGCAGCAGCCCCGGAAAGCTGCTGCTCGCACGGCCGAAGGTAAGGAGAGGAGGGGGGATCGGGTTGGGGGTTCTGGGTGGTTCCGGGTCGGGTCAGGGTAGTGGGTCGGGTCAGTAGGGTCTAGGGTCGGGTCAGGTAGGTCCGGGTCCGGGCTAGGTGGGCCGGGCTCGAGTATTTTAATTTTAAAATGTTTAATGTTTTAATGGGTTTTTGGGCCATTTAATTAGAAATAAAATTATTTGGGCTTCCAAATAATTTTATTTGGGCTTTCAAAATTATTTTTAAGTTAGCCCAATGATTTTTATGGGCTCGTAGGCCCACAGGAATTTTTGGGCCAGTCAGTGGATTTTGGGCCAGTCTAGAGTTTTATTGGGCTTAAGTTAAGTAATTGGGCTTAAATATTTTATTTAGGTCAAGTTAAGTTTAATTAAGTTATTTGGGCTAAAATATGATTATTGGATTTTATTTAAGTTTAATGGGCTTAGAGTGAGTTATCAGCAGTCTGGACCAATCCATGAAAATAAATTAAGTCCGGAATATATATTTAATTATTTTTATGCATGAAGTCTATTTTAAGTAAAAGTATATTTATTATTAAAATTAATTAAATATATATTACGGACAAATTTTCAGTGCATGCATACATGAAATATTTTATGATGTGTTTATGATTAAGAATTGAGCATGAAAAATATTTTTATGGAAATTGAAGTGATGTGACAGCATAGAAGTGGTTTTACCACTGACACAGAGGTAGTTTTACTACCGGCATAGAAGTGGTTTTACCACTGGCACAGAGGTAGTTTACTACCAGCATAGAGGTGGATTTATCCACCGCCACGTACGATGGTTTCTAGACTGATCAGTCGGCACGGTTATTAGTCACATTCATGGATATGACCATACTCAGTTTTTATGATTATGACATGCTCAATTATGTTATGTATGATTAGTTATGATGTATGTACGACTAATGATGAATAATTTTTATGATGCATTTATTTTAAGATCATGCATGCATGTCCACGTAAGTTATATGTATTAGTATGATTATGTGATGCATTATTTTAAACCTCGTTATCAAGGATTAGACATGTTGAGCCTCTAGGCTCACTACGCTTATATGGTGCAGGTGAGTATGATGTAGCTCCTACCGGTGGCGAGGACGTATGAGTGAGCATGACAGTGGCCCCGTGACCGTCTCGCTAGAATTTTATTTATGCATGAGTTATTTATTCAGGATATTTTTATGTTTTCAGTGGTTATGATTACTTATTGATTTTTCATGGTTTTTAGTAGACATAAGTTATAAATTTTCACCATAGACATTATTTTATCTATTGCATGACTCGAGATTTTATCAAATAACTGTTTATTATTTTATTAAGCGAGTTATGATTTGAAATATTATTTTTAATATTTATACATATATGTATGGGCGTATATGTATATAGTAGAAAAAAAAAAAAAAAGTTTTTCCGCATTTAGTAGTTCTAGGGCGTTTCAATTGGTATCAGAGCACGGTCCTCGGAGGGTGTCCATCTGCCACGTGAAGCTCAGAAATCCTGCTACTGGTCTGTAAGTTTTAAATGTTTTAATAAGATTTAGAAGGAGCATATGTATTAATTTTAAGTATTTCATGTTCAGTAAGACTTTTGAAACCCTTAGTTATGCATTGCGATTTACGTAAAGAAATATGTGGTGGTGCAGAATGCCTCCCAGACAGATTCCGTCGAATTTCGAGGACGAAATTCAATTTAAGGGGGGGAGAATTGTAACACCCGGAAATTTTAATACGTAAATTCGCATGCATAATTAGGGTAAATTAATTTTAAAATAAGGGTTAATTGAATTTATGTGTTATTATGTGATTTATATGCATGATTTAAGTTATTTTAGCATTTAACCCAAAATTAGTGATTTTTATGATTTTTAGTATTTTAAATATTTGATCGCGTAGACGGGACCGTGGACGGACGAGATGACAACTTTCCACCCAAATGATTTTATGAGCCTTTTTAGAGCCCTAAAATATTATTTTGAGTCTTATTATCTCAAAATTTTTAGTATTTGATTTTATATAATTTTAGGAGTCCTTTTTATCCAAAATTAGCCAAGATAATGACTTTTAATCACTTTTAAAAAATTCCCTTAATTTTAATTTCGGGATTTATGCTTTTACATCAGATTATTATTATTATTAGGACTTTTAAATAAAGTTTTGTTGGTATATTATCTTTATGTTGATTTTTATTATTTATTTAAATCATTATCTATTCTATTTAAACCAAAACAAATCAATTTCTACCCTACACAAATCCTTATCAGCCGACAACTCCCTTAGCTGCCTCCAACCTTTCTCCATCATCTTCTTCACGCCCCACAGCAGATTTCAGCCTCCATAGCCGATTTATTCAAGAAAAAATTCGAGTTCTTCGTAGGTCCGTCGTCCCGGAGTCGTTCACGCGGTCTAGCTTCGTTTTAAAAATCAAAGGCATGTCTAAAACTTTTATTTGACCACCATATAAGCTACTATTCATGCATGATATTTTTATTTCAGAATTATTCATGAATATTTCGAATTCTATGGGAGTTTTGGTTGCTTGTTGCATAATTTGGTGGACACATGGTCATACTCACGTTTTTTAACCAACATGGTTCGGTCCAGAGGTTGTGGCTCGGTCAAGGGGTGTCCTAGGGTGCCTAGGGTCGAGCTGGGTCCAGTGGTTCGAGCCATGCATGGCCAGGAGAGGAGCTGGTTCAGAACAGGTCCTAGGGTGCGCAGGTTGAGCGATGTTGGGAGATTGGGTCGTTCTCGGTCCATAAGGCGTTTTTTAGACTGATTCCAGTTGGGTTAGAACCACAAGACATAGGGGAAGGTAATCCAAGTTGTGCTCCGGCCAGTGGTGGCCGGAGCTGGGCGGCCGAACGGTCGGAAGTCCGGCATCGCGCGCAGGACGCGAGCAGATTAAGGGATAGATGGTTTTGCTTCGTTCTCCTTCGTTAGGG
This sequence comes from Henckelia pumila, assembly GCF_033568475.1. Classification (NCBI taxonomy): domain Eukaryota; kingdom Viridiplantae; phylum Streptophyta; class Magnoliopsida; order Lamiales; family Gesneriaceae; genus Henckelia; species Henckelia pumila. The sequence goes on along the minus strand of NC_133121.1, from coordinate 97,595,040 downwards.
ATCGGTTTGGGCTGGTTTTTAGCTTGTTGGAAACGTCTTGAAGAGGGCTAGGGGTAGGTGGTGCTCCGGCCAGGGGACGGCCGGAGCACGGCGGCAGCAGCCCCGGAAAGCTGCTGCTCGCACGGCCGAAGGTAAGGAGAGGAGGGGGGATCGGGTTGGGGGTTCTGGGTGGTTCCGGGTCGGGTCAGGGTAGTGGGTCGGGTCAGTAGGGTCTAGGGTCGGGTCAGGTAGGTCCGGGTCCGGGCTAGGTGGGCCGGGCTCGAGTATTTTAATTTTAAAATGTTTAATGTTTTAATGGGTTTTTGGGCCATTTAATTAGAAATAAAATTATTTGGGCTTCCAAATAATTTTATTTGGGCTTTCAAAATTATTTTTAAGTTAGCCCAATGATTTTTATGGGCTCGTAGGCCCACAGGAATTTTTGGGCCAGTCAGTGGATTTTGGGCCAGTCTAGAGTTTTAGTGGGCTTAAGTTAAGTAATTGGGCTTAAATATTTTATTTAGGTCAAGTTAAGTTTAATTAAGTTATTTGGGCTAAAATATGATTATTGGATTTTATTTAAGTTTAATGGGCTTAGAGTGAGTTATCAGCAGTCTGGACCAATCCATGAAAATAAATTAAGTCCGGAATATATATTTAATTATTTTTATGCATGAAGTCTATTTTAAGTAAAAGTATATTTATTATTAAAATTAATTAAATATATATTACGGACAAATTTTCAGTGCATGCATACATGAAATATTTTATGATGTGTTTATGATTAAGAATTGAGCATGAAAAATATTTTTATGGAAATTGAAGTGATGTGACAGCATAGAAGTGGTTTTACCACTGACACAGAGGTAGTTTTACTACCGGCATAGAAGTGGTTTTACCACTGGCACAGAGGTAGTTTACTACCAGCATAGAGGTGGATTTATCCACCGCCACGTACGATGGTTTCTAGACTGATCAGTCGGCACGGTTATTAGTCACATTCATGGATATGACCATACTCAGTTTTTATGATTATGACATGCTCAATTATGTTATGTATGATTAGTTATGATGTATGTACGACTAATGATGAATAATTTTTATGATGCATTTATTTTAAGATCATGCATGCATGTCCACGTAAGTTATATGTATTAGTATGATTATGTGATGCATTATTTTAAACCTCGTTATCAAGGATTAGACATGTTGAGCCTCTAGGCTCACTACGCTTATATGGTGCAGGTGAGTATGATGTAGCTCCTACCGGTGGCGAGGACGTATGAGTGAGCATGGCAGTGGCCCCGTGACCGTATCGCTAGAATTTTATTTATGCATGAGTTATTTATTCAGGATATTTTTATGTTTTCAGTGGTTATGATTACTTATTGATTTTTCATGGTTTTTAGTAGACATAAGTTATAAATTTTCACCATAGACATTATTTTATCTATTGCATGACTCGAGATTTTATCAAATAACTGTTTATTATTTTATTAAGCGAGTTATGATTTGAAATATTATTTTTAATATTTATACATATATGTATGGGCGTATATGTATATAGTAGAAAAAAAAAAAAGAAGTTTTTCCGCATTTAGTAGTTCTAGGGCGTTTCACTAAATGTATTGATGATGCTTTATTAGATGATTCCTGGATTATTGCTATGCAAGATGAATTGAATGAGTTTAAGCGCAATGGAGTTTGGAATCTTGTTCCTAGGCCGCATAATAGATCTATCATTGGTACTAAATGGGTGTTTAGGAATAAACTTGACGAGCATGGTACTATCACTAGAAATAAAGCTAGACTTGTAGCTAAAGGATATAGTCAAGAAGAAGGCATAGATTATGATGAAACTTATGCGCCTGTTACTAGACTAGAATCTATTCGCATGCTACTTGCTTTTGCTTGCTCTAGAAATTTCAAGTTATTTCAAATGGATGTCAAGAGTGCATTTCTTAATGGTGAATTGAAAGATGAGGTTTACATTGAACAACCTGATGGCTTTGTTGATACTACTTTGCCTGATCATGTGTTTAGACTTAACAAAGCCTTGTATGGATTGAAACAAGCTCCTAGAGCTTGGTATGATAAATTTTCTACTTTATTGCTTTCAAATGGTTTTTTAAGAGGAAAGATCGACATTACTTTATTCACCAAGAATGTCAAAGATGATTTATTAATTGTGCAAATCTATGTTGATGATATAATTTTTGGTTCTACTAATGAAACTCTTTGTCAAGAATTCTCTAAGTTGATGCAGGAACAGTTCGAGATGAGTATGATGGGAGAACTTAACTATTTCCTTGGATTACAAATCAAACAGTACAAGGATGGGTTCTTTGTGAACCAAAGCAAATACATCAAGGAGATTCTAAAGAAGTTTGGGATGGAGAACACAAAATCATCATCCACACCGATGAGCACAACAATCAGACTCGACAAGGATGAAAATGGTAAAACTGTAGATCAATCTTCCTTTCGTAGTATGATTGGCTCCTTACTTTATGCTACTGCTAGTAGACCGGACATTATGTTTAGTGTTTGCTTGTGTGCACGATTTCAATCATGTCCAAAGGAATCACATTTGTTCGCCTTAAAAAGCATTTTCAAATATCTTTCAAATACTCCAAATCTTGGCTTGTGGTATTCGAAAAATTCTTTCTTTGATTTAAAAGCTTACTGTGATGCCGACTTTGGTGGATATAAGGTGGACCGTAAAAGCACTAGTGGAACTTGTTTCTTTTTAGGAAATTGTTTAGTTTCTTGGTTTTCAAAGAAACAAAATTGTGTTGCGTTGTCAACGACCGAAGCCGAATATATGGCTGCCGGTAGTTGTTGTGCGCAAATTCTTTGGATGAAGCATCAATTGCTCGACTATGGCGTATCTTTTTCAAAAATTCCTATTTTCTGTGACAACACAAGCGTCATATGTCTTACAAAGAATCCGATTCAACATTCGCGCACCAAACATATTGACATTTGTCATCATTTTATTCGTGACCACATCGAACGAAATGAAGTTGAACTTCAATATGTTGACACAACTAATCAAATTGCTGATATTTTTACAAAACCACTAGATGAAAATACTTTTATTCGTTTGCGTGGTTAACTTGGCATGATTGAGTTGTAATCGCTTGTAGACATAAGTTTAAATTTAATGTCATATTAAGGGGGAGCTTAATATTAAATTCGAGCAATTTAATGTTGGATAATACAAATTAATTGTATTTATTCAAAGTTATAAAGCTCACATTTTATGTGAAATTTATGTGTTGCTTTTTAGAAATTATATTTCAATTCTCTTGTTTTGCATTTACTTTTTCAGTCTTTTTGATTATCACAAAAAGGGGAAGAATTAGTTTGGTTAAATATTTTAACTAAAGGGGAGAGTTAGTTCGGTTAAATGCATGGATAATAAAATTGGTTATTTGATAAACATTCTCTTCTTAGCTAATTGTTTAATTTAGGGGGAGTTTTATTCATGCAATTATATTGTGCAAATTTAAATTGTTTATTTAATATTGTACATTTATTTTTCCTATTTAACCAAGTTTTGTGATCATAAAAAAGAGGGAGATTGTTACGCCTTAAACGTATACAAATCTCGTGTTATGAGATTAATGTTTTTAATGCATTAACAAGTCTCATAATATTATGTTTTGATGATTACAAAACTCGGTTAATTGTTACTAACCATTTAAAGTGAGATTTTGCAGATTAGATTTATTGACAAATAAATTATTGAAAGTTATTTTGAAGCTATCAATGTATTTATGAAGTCTCAATTTGCTCATATAATGGACACAATGTTATGTGGATGGATGAAACATTGTTAAGAGATATGAAAAAAAAGACAAGAAGAAGCCAAAGTATGGAGCAGCAACTTCCAAAAATTACTGGGAATTTTCTAGGCATTGAAATCCGATCTTCACCGGTCATAATCGTGATGAGGAAGTTTTACATGTGCTGTCCACATTTGAGAGTAATCCAACGGCTAGATATGAAGTTATAATTTTTCCACAAAAATTGTGCAGCACCTATTTCTGCAGAACTTGAAGTGAAGGATGAAGAATCAAATTCTAAAAATTACTGGACGTGCTTGAGACATCCAAATAAAATTTCCACCAATCAAAATCAATATCAGGATGTTTGAAAACTTATATCAAAATTTCATACCAATCCAACTGCTAGATATGGAGTTATGATTTTTTCACAAAGGTTGCACAGTACCTATTTCTGCAGAACATGAAGCAAATGATGAAGATTCAACTTCAGAAATTAACTGGGATTTTTTGAGACATCTAAATCAAATCGGCCCCAATCAGATTCAAATTTAGGATGTTTTACAACCTCTTTCCAAAATTCAGATCAATCCAACGGATGGATATGGAGATATGAATTTTTCAAATTTGTTTCACAGAACAAGTTTGAAAACTTGATGAAGTGACTTCCGAAAATTACTGGAAATGTTTGACTCGTTAAAATCAAATCTTCACCATTCATAATGAAGATCCAGATGTTTTAAAGCTTCAGTTCAAATTTCAGATCAATCCAACGGTTAGATTGGAAGATATAATTTTTTCACAAAATCCGCTCAGTGCTGGAAAAAGTAGGCAGCGGCGCCGAACACTTTTTGTCACTCCTTGACTTCGCACTCAAATCAGATTCAAATCTTTGCCAACCATAAATAGAGGTCATCCAAGGTCATTTGGAGACATCCCAACTCATCTCTTCTCTCCTTTGCAAGCAATTTCTCACTATCAAAGTGTGTGTGTGATATATTCAAGTATTTGAGAGTGTTTGTAAAAATAGTTTGTGAGTTGGTTGTGCTATTGTTGTAAACACTTGAGTATGAAGCCAAGTGTGTTGTGCTATCGTTGTAAGCACTTGCGTGTGAAGCCAAGTGTGTTGTGTTGAGGCTATCCTTGGAGCCCTTAAGGCCAAGAGTTTGAGTTGTATCGGCGCGGTGATCGTGTTGAGTTGTACGGCTATTCTTGGAGCCATCAAAGCCAAGACGTTGAAGTGCTAGTGGATCCTTGGTTAATCGATCTTAACCAAGAAAGGGAGACGTAGACGATTTATCGTCGAACTTCCATAAACATCTCTTATCCCTTTTATTTATATTACGTATTTATTTACCGTACTTATTATTAATTGCTTTAAGTCTTCCGCTTGCGTACTAGCATAATCGCTTTAAATTGCTAAAGTTGTCAATAGAACCTAAATCCCCCCCTCCCCCCATTAGGTTCTAACAATATCTATGGGTGAATCTATTCCCTCTTTAAAAGTAGCCTTGATCATAATCTGGATTGCTCCAATATGAATCCAGGACACTGTCTTTGCTACTTCTGCTTTTAATTTCTGTAATTCTTCTCGAATTTCTTCAAAGGGAATTAACTGCATTTCAATTTGATTACTGGTTAATTCCATAGGGATCGCCATTTCCTTTCTGGATACCTTATAAATCAAATTATGTCTTCTTTGTCTTAGCCCTAGGTTTCTTATGACTCTTTCAACTTGTCATGCCGAAAATCTTTGGTACTTCTGTAATGTTGGATTTTCTCTCATAATCCTTTGGACCATATTATGAGATATCGTGGTTTGACTAAAGAACCCAGCCAAACTTTCATGTGTTTCATGGCGAAACACTTCCTCTTTACTCTGATTCTGATTCTGATTCTGATTCTGATTCATCCTCAGAAACTTCTCGACTAAACAATATCTCTTCTTCGTATATGCTTTCATCTGAGGGGATATCCTCAAATTGATATACTTGGACTAGATCTTGAAAGAAGACCGCATCATCCATACCTGGTGTTGCTTCAAAGAGTTTAACTCATTTTTTCTCATTTTCTGGATAATTTGTAGATATATGTCCTCTTGCTCCACATGTCCAGCAGTTGCAATCCTTGAAACTTTCACTTGCTCTTGTATGAGTTCTTCTGAAAGTTCTTCTTGATGGTGTTCTTCCCCTGCTTTGTGATGAGCCTGTTGCTGGGGATGTTCTTGTAGGTCCACTTCTTCTACCTGATCTATAGGATATGGCCTTTTGTTTGGACCAAAATGTTCTTGGTTTCCAAGAACTTTTCATTCTTTTATTATAGGGATTATTTCTGAATTTTTTCCTTTTAAATCCCTGTGATCTGTTTCTAATGATCGTTGGAAGATCATTTTCTCTACAACACAAAGGTGTACGCTTATCTATACCCCTTATTTTCTTGTAGTTCTTCTGTAATGCTGCCATATGGCACCATTCTGATAATTTTGCTTTTAAAAAGGAGGCACGTCTTGCCAATGTATCAAGATTGCCTGGAACATATTTTTTAATCATCATTTCTCTCCAGGGACTTGGCATTTTTGCAAAAAATAGTTGAATAGCTATATTTTCCTCGACTCCCGAATTCCATCTGTATTTAGTGAATAACATAATGTATTCATCAACTAAACAGATATCATGTAACTTGAGGCTATAAAGAGCTTGAGTATATCTTCTTTTTTTCTCTGTATCTTGATTATTGAAATAGTCTACCCCTATGAATTGTGCTTTAAATAGGGTGGCCATTCTTTCTCCAATCTCGCTGAGGGATTCTCCTGCTAAGATTGATTCCTTAGTTTCTGACATAGTCATCTCCCATGCGATCTTAACAGATCTCATTAGACTCATTTCTAGAAGTTTAATGAATCCTTCTTTATTGAGATCTAATGTCTCTGCTGCTATTCTCATAGCTGACGTCCAATCATCTATAAGATCTTCTCTATTTTTGAAGTCCAAAACATCAAGGTTTAACATAACCCCGTAAGGATGTATTGGATCTAAAACAGTTTTTCCGTAAGGAGTTTGATGGAGTGGAATTTTACTCCTTCTCGATCTGGTTCCTGCTGGATGTGAATTTCTCCAACCTGGAACTCACTATGTGGTTCTTCTGTTTTAACCACATATCTTGGGGTATTCCCTATGGGTTGTTCACCCTCAGATGAATTCATTTTTAGATCTACTACTTTGAGATTCGCAAAAGAATCCGCAAGATCTTGTAGATCCTCGAGATTTAATCTTTCTAAAGTAGTCATCAGATAGTGTTTTTCTCTGATACTGATTTTATAAGATTAATCATCATTTCATCATTGGTTAAAGGTTTTTGGACCATTTTGGTTTTACCTTTCTGATGTAACAAAGGTTCGGTACCAAATGAGAGTGGTAACCTTCCTCATGTATTTCCTTTTCTAGAATCCGAAGTGTGTTCTAGATTTATGATTTTATTTTGAAGATCCTTTAGGTTTCCAAGAATTTCGTCTTGTTTCTTAAGGATTTTTTCAATTTGCCGAGGTATTTCATACAACTGATTGCTGTAATATTGTACCGTCTTTTGAATTTCTCTAAGATCTCCGGAGAGTTTAGAAGAATCTGGGGTAATCTCTAAAAATTGAGAGTTAGAAATCATTTTTCTTTATCTCTTCAAAATTAAGAGCAGTAATCACAACATGTTGTAAGTAATCTATTGTGAATAGATTAACTTGTTTATAGGATTTCATATGAATAAAATCCTCTTGATTCAAACCTTCGTTTGAAGTCATCTTTTGAAAAAAAAATCTTCTCCTCAACAAAGAAAAACATGAATTAACGAATAATATTATGTCTGAATAATTAACCTAAAGCTCTGATACCATTTTTACGGATAATTCTTTGTACCATGAATAAGAACAAAATCTTCAGATTTTAGCATAAAGTTTTTAGATTTTAAGCATAAAAAAGCAAAAATCTAGTACAAGAATTAAACAATTAAATATTTAAGTTTTGTGGTCCTAGGGAGCTATTGCAAAAAATCTTATGGATAGGGAGCTAGGGCAAATTCAAGTTTGGGTTTGGGGATTTATCACCAATTTGCTCATTGATATATCTTACTTATTCCATCAATTTAGAGCAGAAACATGAACCTAAAACCTCATCACGATAACACTTCCTCAGCTTAAAAAAAAACATATAATGATGTAATATTCTTTTAATCTGTTAGATGTTATGCACCGACCTCCATAATTTTCTAAATTCAATTATTCATAAAATAAAATCTGCATGACATGTTATAAGCAAACTAACAATCTACTGTGATTATTTAAATTGCAATATTTACTATTTAAGACATTAGCTAACATCTACAATTCTACACGGTCACTTAAATTTAGTTCAAATAATTAGAATGATGTTCATTATATTATCAAAAGCAAATCCCCTGCCTCAAATTTAATTTCGAGTCCGTTTGGATTTTGTAGAGATTTTTTAAAATAAGTGCTTTTAAAATCTACAACTTTTTGCTTTTAAAAAAACTCTAATTTGACTCAAAAAAGTGCTTATTTAAGCACTTTTTTGATCAACCAAACACCTTGTTAACTGAAAAGCACATAAAAAAAGCTTTTTTGGCATGTCTTTTGAAACCAAACGGGCATCAACTTTAATAATAAATAAATGCAACAATAAGGGTAAATAAAATAAAATATTTCAACGTCAAAACTAGAAAGACAGTTTTCAAATAATATCCGGTACCTTCCGGGTAAGACTATGCTCCACCAGGTGTGCTACACCTGGTGGAGCACAACCCTTGGATCAAAGAGGCCCACATGAAATCAAGTGGATCCCACATGATTTTATGTGGGCCCTTGCATGATCCAAGGGCTTTGCTGCACCTGGAGTAGGTGCAGCATAGTCTTAGCCGTGGCTTCTTGAAACAAATTTATCTTATAGTTTCACATGATTTTATGTGGGCCCTTGCATGATCAAAGGGTTTTGCTGCACCTGGAGTAGGTGCAGCATAATCTTAGCCGTAGCTTCCTGAAACAAATTTATCTTATAATATATATTTCAAATAGTACACTAAAGTAAATAAAATAAAATAATAATTCTACAAAAAAATAACATAAAATTCATGAGTGTGTGCAAGATTTTGTCGGATAATGTGCGAGATAAGCTCGGCGATAGAGAATGGTGCAGTTTTGGAAGGTTGCGAAGACTTTGAGGCGAAATTTGTTGGACCCCAATCAGCTCCATTTCCAACTTGTCCGCTATGTCAACTTTGGCCGACTCCTTTTCACACCTATTGGCTTCATATATATATTTCGCTAATCGAGACACACTTGATGCATGTAATATGTATAACATGATGAGTAAAAATTAAAAAGATAAAGAACAAGAAAATATATAAAGTGGAAAAGAATTGATAAGTGGTTTTTTTTAATTGAATATTATAATAGATTTTATCATATCATTGAGAAAATATAATTTTGATTTTGCAATTTTTGCTTGTTAAACAATATAAATAAATGAGTAATTTAATAAGAGGAAAATTGTATTTTTAGTCTTTTATGTTGGTCTGGTCTTGGTTTTAATTTTATAATTTTTCAAAATTTAGTTTTAGTCCAGTAACTTGGATTTTTATTTGGGTTTTGGTCATTTTTTCATCGAAAGTCACTAAATCAATCGAATATTACTTGTATGACTTCAATGGTCTCATATTAAAACTCGTGTGATTAAAATTAAGTTTATATTATACATATTAAAATATAACTAATCAAAAATAAACAAAACGACAAATTTTTCCCCCCGATTTGTAAATATTGGGTGTCGTTTTTTTCTTTTTTACCCCCTTTTATTTTTGCGTAATAGATTTTAATTTGTGTAACATATGATTAAATCTTGTCAAATAAGTCATATACAGGGGCAGACCCATAAATTTTTTTCAGGAGAGGCACAATTAAGAGCGAAGTCACGTGTTGCTCCGTCGGGTGGTAACTTATGTGACCTCTTTGTTTTTTCTATTTTGTATAAATTAAATTTAGTTCATTTTGTCAATATCTCTGTTAATAATTTTAAAAATAAAAAGAAACAAGTTAAACATATTAAAAAATTGAGAGATAAAAAAAATTTAATTCAAGTAAAAATAAAAATCTAGCTATTTTAAACGATGCAATTTATAAAAAAATCACGAATGCATAATTTATATTATTAAAAGACAAAAAGACAATTTAAAATATTATCATCAATACGTAATAATTTATTATATTATTTGATAAGTCTCTAAATAATTTTATTTTTCAATATATAACATGAATATGAATTAAAATTGACATGTACTATATTTTCTTTTATTAAATAAATAGTACAAATATATAATAAAAATTTTGTATGAAAAATTGGGGGGGCTTGTGCCCCCTGAACCCTATATGGGTCCGCTCATGGTCATACAAGAGAGTAGTGATGTCAAATAAGTTATATTCGATTGATTTAGTGATTTTCGATGAAAAAAGGACCAAAATCCAAACAAAAATCCAAGTTATTGAACTAAAATAAAACTTTAAAAAGTTATAAGACTAAAACCAAAACAGACCAACTTACAAGACTAAAATTGTCATTTTCCTCGTTTTTTTTAAGGTTCCATTTTCCCATTTTATAAGCTAGATATGTGAGAATGCTGCTTGATAAGAAATACAACCTCATGCCAGTAAACAATTTACGTCTTTGATTTTCGTTTGAAAGTTCACGTCTTTGATTTTTGTTATTAGTGAATTAGTATTTGTTAAGAGATAATGCTGTAAAATATAGAGATTTACTTAATATTATGTTAACATAAGGACTCTTGTGACATTGTTTCATATGTTAATTGTGCAAGACGAATATCTTATTTGTGACTTCTATATTATTTTTTTTATATCAAAATATTTTTTTTTAGGGAAATGCTATATGTACACATTGAGTTACATATTGGGTTACACACTACATATGAAATTACAAATTTATCCTTTCATTTGATTTAAAAAAAACTTTTCAAAATACATTAAGGATATATATGTATTTTCAAGTAAAATGTTTAACCCAACGTGTAATCCTGCGTGTACATATAATATCACCTTTTTTTAATTATAATTATAAATATGGGAGAGAGTCGACTCATCTCACCGATAAAGATCCGTGAAATGCCTAATGTTTGAATGACATTATCATCCTCAATTAAACCTCCGAGAGAAACCACAAATAGTTAATTCAATAATTCTAAACTAAAAAGTTGTGAAATATATATCAAAACATTATCATATACATCTTAGAATATTCACGTAGCTGCAAGTGCGACTATTAGGACAGAGCAGCAAAACCATGATTAGAGTGACAAAGGTGTTTTAAATCAAATAAGAAATTTATTATTACATAACAATTGTATTAAAAAAAATTATTCTGTTTTTTAACCGCAGATTAGAGACTCATGTTGCCCATCATTCAGTGTCCACGATCCCTTTAAGTGTCAATATCTTATATATAGAGTAGTTATAAATAGGGATGTAAACGAGCCGAGGCGAGCCGAGCCGAGCCGAGCCGAGCTTTTGAATGTTCAAGCTCGATTCATTTATAAACGAGCCGAGCTCGAGCTTATTTAACGAATATATTCATGGCTCACGAGCTTATTCGAGCTTTTATCGAGCCTAAACGAGCTTAATATATTTAAACTATAAATTTAAATATTCATTAAATTAATTAAAAACTAAATTATATATTTGAAAAAATATAATATTATTATTAAAATTTGTAAATTTATTCTAATAAATTAAGTTTTATAGATTTTTCAATATTTTTCATAAGTAAAGTGTAAATTTATAAATTAAAAATCAATACTATTATTTTTCGTCTAAGAGATTACTTACGAGCTTGTAACGAGCCTGTTAACGAGCATGTTCACGAGCTAATGAGCCGAATATTGTAAAGCTCGAGCTTGGTTTGTTTGTCTTAACGAGCCTCATTAAACGAGCCCGAACGAGCTTTTAACGAGCCGAGACCCTAACAGTTCGCGAACTGTTCGTCTCATTTACATCCCTAGTTATAAACTTAGCACGTACACAAGAAAAATGAAATTATATACAAGTGATAAACCGAAAATTATATTGTATCATTTCATTTATGATCCGAATTAATGAGCTAAACTTTTATGTGTTTTAAGAGGAAAATATCGATTTTTCGAGAGCGAAATAATAGCTGAAAAAATTGAAGGAATGGAATTAAATATCCTACTATTCATCCATGGTATTCCCGTGAAAGGGGTACAATTATTCAATATATGGCATTTATTCACATTTTCATGATTCATAATAATGAAGGATGTCGGAATAATGTACCTTTCTCCCTTTTAAAAAAATAAAAGGTCCAAAAATGATATATATGATCCTATGAAAAAAAAAATTTAATACAGAGGAATCAAGAAAATAGAAAAGCAAAAGGAAACTAGGGTTTCAAAGGCAAGTTGTTGGTACATATATTTGATAATAATAAAAACTAAAGAACCCTTTTAATTTTCTACACAGTTCAATGATGATCCAGTCTCAATTAATTAATTAATGACATTTAGTTTATTAAATATAATGGTACTAAAGATTGGTTATAATAAAGAAGATAAGGAGGAAGAAAGTGGAACTCATCCATACATATACACACATACATATACACGTGTATATATATACATATATATATATACTCTATGGACCCCAAATCACATTATTTACCAATCCTTTCACACACTTTGAGGCGAAGATCACAATCCAACAAATATATTTTTTACATAAATATAAACATCAAAGCAAGTATATGAATAAATAATTGGTCACTTTAATCATTTTCCAACCTGCCAATTACAATGGCGCCATTATACCACCACCTCCCTCGAACATATTTTCTTGCTATTTTTTAAGTAAATAAATATATATCCGTGAGATGAGTAGATCTTGTCACGTTTGGTATAAGTAATGTATAGGAGTAATAAGTTTTTGTAGGTCGAGTTGAATAGGAAACTCGTTATCACAAAATTGACTGTAAAATCGTTTCATTAGAATTTTTCTGTTATTTTTATATGTAAAAGATCTTATTACATATTAATAATGAGTATATATATTAATGTTTCTTAAAATTCTTTGTTTCTTTTAAAAAAAATCTAATATCTATAATGCTCCAGACAAATAATTTATATATACACACACGCATTTTTATCGTAATTTTCAAAACTATAATATTTAGATCTTGTGTTTCTGAGAAAATAACTAAAACCAATGATTGTGAGTGGCCTTTCAGTATAGGAGAAAATATGTGGAATTTTGAGGGAATTAAGCCTGCAGCAGCCAGTTAAGATCGACTCGAAATTGTTATTCTATTGATTCTTTATTGAAAGATGGCTTTTAAATCGTACTTTTTTTTATCCATGTTTAATAATTAACCACGTGTAGAGACATGGGAATTACTAGGAAGAGTATATTACAAGAAGCATGCAGCTAGCATAGGGATTCATGTGATTTTTATCTTTATATGCACACACAGGCTGTTTAATTTTTATTAATGCAGCACTAATTTGAAACCACGCCTAATATTCCAATGGTAGTAACTATAGACTTAAATCAATATTATATTAAGATATTTTATGTTACATTCGATTATCGATACGATACGATACACTCGGTATTGTATCAATTATTAATTTGATGCAAAATCTCACAAATTTGTGGGCTTCATACCAATAAGTAGTGTAAATTTATTGATATATCACATTCGATGTATGGTAAAATCATCCTTTATGTGGTATACATCCAAAAGATTTCAAAAAATTAAGTATTTTTTTGTTGTTTTTTTATGGCTCAAAAAATTAAGTATTTGGAATAATAATTAAACGATGCCTCATATGCTGCCAAATTAAGTTTCAAGAAAATCATGCCGGGATCTTTAATTCTTAATAAATGAACGAAGCAAATCTCAATTTATGTATACTTCCAAAAGGCATACCCTACGAATCATAAGTTTTCGAAATCGATGCATGCACCAAGTAAAACTAAAATCGATCAAGCCGATCGAGAGGGGAAGAATAATTTTCCTCTCAAATAAATACAAATTTGAAATTTGATTTTTCTTTTGGAATTATACAATTATTTCATTAATCCACAACCTCTATTATTCATTCGATGCGCGCAAGAAAAATCCCGGAGCAAACATAATAGTCCGCATATCATGCTAACCGAATAAATCGCTCTGGAAAATGATAAAGATAATAGAATTCATGATAGTTGATCAAAACGTATTAATTTATTTATTTTTAGTACATGTTTAGGTGTGAATTTGGAACATTCCAACTTCCAATGTATTCTTGTATGAATGAACCTTTGTGCAGAGTGTGACAAAATCAGCGATATGTGAATCATTGTACTCTGTTTCCAGAAACCGAAAAGATGAAGGATGAAAAACGAGTGGCCAAAGTGCAAATAAATAAAAAGGGAGCATACATTTTTGTGCGAATTTGGTTTCTTGTTGTTCAGCGCTTTCGCTCTGATCGTATATTTGCAGATGGACCCCTCACTTGGTCCGTCCATCTGCAAGACCCTCCTAAAGTTAAGGAAAACTTTCTCATACATCTTTTTCTGGGATCGTCCAGCAATTTTACAGTTTTACCCCTCCCTTTTTTTATTAATAAAGACAACTTGCTCTGCCACCTAAGAATTTGATTTAATTTAAGTGTTTCGAGCTTCTATTTATAATTCGTAAGCAATTTTCATTTGCTAGAAGATAAAAAAAACATTTAAAATAAGCTCTTGCAAACATTACTTAAGTGAGTTTACAAAAAAATTTCAAGCTTCGACTATTTGACTGGCTTTGGATTTTGGAACTTCGATATTTTATTTTAATTTTATTTTTAAAAAAATCCTATATTTATATTTTGATAAGTAGAGCTCCATGATTAAATATAGACATGAAATGCATGGAATTTTATTTGACTACAATGACTTTCATATTGTTACATAAATTTTCCTCTAGTATGTCAACTCTTCGTGTGCAAGATACAAATTCTCATAATCCAACAATACATATATCTGATATCTGTGACTATTTATACGGAATGTCGGAGATTTTTAATAATTATTTTTATTTTTTTTCGTTCTCTAATATAATTGGTCTAAAATAATCCTATGTTCACAAATATCACATCAGTTTAATTACCTTTTTCAAAAGTTATATTACGTTAGTTTTCTAAAATAAAATATGGAGGCCAAGAATCTCATATTACCTTACTACTTTTCTCATTTTCATTTTTTATTTTTGAAAAAAGAGTATCCTGCGGGATTGATGGCGAATCCCTCCATTTTTTGTCCTTGTTGGGCTTGGAATGTCTTTAAGGCCCACAGTTGTAACAGTGTGACAACTCTATGATACCCGGCTATAGATGAGACGGCCCACATGTTCAATTAGTTTAAACTGCGTTTCTTTAAGTTTTTATTTATGAATATTATTTAATTTAAACTAATTTTTTAAGTTTAATTTTCAAAAAAAAAAATTCATGTTTATGCTCAAAATTTTGGGTCTCGAGATCTACTTTTACTTTTTACAATTTAGAGTCATAAATTTAATTAAATTCCATTTTAATCAAAGTCCAATTATATTTAAATATCGAACCGGAACCATTCCACTTATAAGTTATAACAAGAGCAGGTTCAAATTCCAATCTCTGTTTTGCTTTTAAATATTTTTTTTTTTCTTGAAACAAGCACGTCTCGAGTTTATGTTTAAGTCCTGTCGATTGTGTGGGCAATTTCACTTTGTTTAGTGTTACAATTTGATATAATTTGATATCCAATGTACTTGTACTAAAAAAATACTGATAAATAAACACACACACACATCGTATTATTAGAGGTGAGATCGGGTCGGGACCGTTCCATAACCCCCTTACCAGATTTTTGTCTCGATAAGAATTAGATTTTTTTCCCTTTCGATCCCGTAACCGAAAAGTATCGGGATCCAATGTTCGGGATCCCGAACATTCGGTAAGGAGAGGAATTCTCGAAAAATATTTTTTTTAAAAAAAAATTCTATGAAATGTTTTTTTTTTAAAAAAAATATGAAGAAAATCAAACAATTTCTTAGTACTGTACAAATAAAGTAAAATTTATTTGTATATAACCATTAAAAACTAAAATATTTTTTTAGTACAATACAAATAAACTAAAACAATTACTTGGTTAATACAATAAAAACATATAATTATTTCGAATAATAAAAAAACAAAATGAAAATTTATAACTCAACATTAATATTAAAACAAATAAATATAAATATAAAAAAATAATTATTTGGGAGATAATTATAAAACATTAATATTAAAACATATAATTATCAAAAATATTTCTATTTTTTTAATTTAAAAATATAATTAAAAAATATTATTAATATATTCGGATCGGGCCGGGTCGGGTCGGGTCGGGAATCCCGTCGAAAAGGATTGTTTATCCCGATCCCGAAATTGATTGAGTCGGGACGAATCGGGAAAAATTCGGGACGAAAACGGGTTAAAAATCGGGAAGAATTGAGAATTTTGTCAATTTTTTCAGCCCCACGTATTATACTAAAAAATATAACACACATACACACACACACATATATATATATATATATATATATATATATTCTTTGTAGAAAGATAAAATGTTAAAATTTTAACATTAAAAAAAAAAAGGAATGTCGTTTTGATGCCAGTTACTCCGATTGTATTAATTAATTACTGGTCCTGAATATCTTGTTTTACTGCCATTGAAGAATACATGTTAACAATTGTTTCCGTTGCAAATCATAATTAAAATTAGCGTTCTTTGCATGCGACGTATATATATATTTACTATATTATAATAGTTAAGCATATGATAGAAACTGTTTTGGTATGACAATTACATCAAATTATATTTATCTATTTTTGCCCCTATATTATGTTCATTGTTGAATTAGTTTTGTGGTTCTATTTGTAATATTGTTCCATTACTAATGTCATTCCCATTTCTCACTCCAGGTTTCAAAAGAAATGACTTCAATTTCAAACTCTCCACCCCATCTCTCCTCACCACCCACATTCTAGAATAAACTTATTCGTTTCAAAATCTCAAAATAATTTTTACTAATTTTCACCTCACGTTTTATTTATTAGTATTAATGTATTAGAAATTATTATGTATTAGATATTTTTAAATTTATAATTTTCGTCCCGTGTTTTACACACACAATGCGTGTGCCACAACGACTAACATCCATAATTTTTTTTGAATACTTGGAATTTTTTTTGGATCAAGTGGTTGGTAGGCTGTCTTAATTTTATGCTTATTTTTCAAAACTTGCATGTGATTTGGTCACGTTTCCATTAACCACAACATTAATTCAATCCCCATCACCTAGAAAACGCAAAAAACTTTATATATATATATATATATATATATATATATATATATACATAAAATCCAATATGACATTAGTAATATATAGATCCATGTTCAATAAAAATTTAATTTTATTATTTTAAAAAATAAGTCAATGGCAATGGTAATTGACTTTGATGCGTTCAAAAATTTCGCATCAAATAAACTACCTCGGACCCAGGGACGGATCCAGGATTCTATATTAGGAGGGGCCGTGTCAGTATACACAATAACAAAAATAATTATTATATGTTTATATATAACTTTCAATAATAAGAATACAATAAAAAAAATATTGTGATGTCTCGTATATTTGATTGATGCTTATGAAAATATGAAATGCGGAATATTTTTTTGATTTTATAAAAGATGTGTTGTGCTCGTAGGTATAAAATATCACACATAAAATTAAGTTCAATCAACGAGTCAAAAATCATATGATTCAAAACTTGTTTAAAATCTCGTTGAACAAAATGATACCAAGAATGTTTGAACTTCTTCTTACATGCAACTCGAAATTATAAAATATACAGTCTCAAAATAATAACGTATTTAAAACGTGATTTGATCTTAAAAATAACATGTTAAAATATTAATTCAAATAAGCACACATAAAATATTATAATGCATAAATTTTATAATATATATAATTTTAGAGATACAAGTGGATATGAGTTTGTTTTTTTGCAAGTCGATGAGTAAATTTTCATTCAAAAAAAACATTGCAACTTGCAAACAAAACAAGATCATCAATCAAGAAGCCAATAAAAAAAATAAAATTAATCATAATACAAAACAAAACAAAAACGAAAGATTAACAAAAGTCACGTTACTAAATGAAAAATTATCAATCACGCACTGAGCCAGTTTTGATGTTAACAAAAACCAAAAATTTATTATTATTGATTTTAAAAAATAATGAAATTATTGACTACCAAAAACACTAAAATCTCAAATCTTAAAATCACTTCAAACATATTAAAAATAGCACAAAGTAATATACATTGAAGACAAATAAAATAAGAATTTTAAAAAATTAAAAAAATTCACGATTTTTTTAAAATAAAATATTTTTTAATTTTTCAAATAATCGAAAAAGTAAAAATTATAATTGGATTTTAAATAAAATATTAATTTTACGAAAAAAAAATGATAAAATAATTTTAAATAAAATGAGTAATAAAAGAATAATAATAAAAAAAGTCTTAAAGGGTGGTCGTGGAGAATCGAACTCGAGCTTCTATATATAGATTAGATAGGATTTGGGAGGCCCTGCGAGTGGACCAAACACATGATTATTGTTTTATTGGGGCCAAAAATATAAATATATCTAAAACAGAAAAATTATACTATATATATTACTTAATTTTTCAAAAATTTCCGTGGGGGGCCGTGGCCCTCCTTCGCCCTATAGTAGATCCGCCCCTGAGTTGGACCAGTAATCAACGAATCGATTTTTTCAATAAACCAAGTCGAATGATTCCAAAATATTCCGTGTTTCAAAGAAAACATGTGAGATGGCTTGTCCGAAGGCGAAGCTACTCCGACGCTCAATTCAGTATATGATTCAATTAAAAAAGGTATTGAAAAGATGTATGAAAAGTGTCTAAAAGCGTATAAGAGATCATATAGGAGTATATAAAAGAGCATGTAAAAACGTATGTAAGAGTTGTGAAAAAGGTTATCGTAATAAGGGTTAGAGACCCCTTATTTATAGGAGAAAAGTCTCAGTCCATATAGACTTTTAATGTATAAGACAACTAGATCCATGCATATCCATTCAATATTCTGATATATCTTAAAAATTTAAATAAAGATATGATATAATTTTTATCATATCGTTAATACTACCTCCCGGAAAGAAGTGACGACGAGTGAAATGAGAAGGAACTTTGAAGTGGTTGACTTTATATTTTTTGAGCTCGTAAGACAATATTCTGGTTGGATCCGAGCTCAAATAAAGAGAAATAGACGACAATATGATGAAATCGCGCTCAAATAAAGAGCTGTAGAGAATAATTTGTTGTCGAGCGCGTGGTCGGGCTTATGTACTTGCCAAGTTAATGTACTTGTCTTCGTTGCCAAGTTAATGGGCTTGTAGTGCCGAGTTGGCCGGACTTATGATTTTTGCCAAGTTAATGGACTTAGATTGTGCCAAGTTAATGGGCTAGTGGTGCCGAACTGGTCGGGCTTATGTATGTGCCAAGCTAATGGACTTGTCTTCGTTGCCAAGTTAATGGGCTTATAGACTGAGCTGGTCAAACTTATGTATGTACCAAGTTAATTGACTTGTATTCATTGGCAAGTTAATGGGCTTATAGTACCGATTTGGTTGGGTTTATGATTTTTGTCAAGTTAATGAACTTGTCATCGTTGCCAAGTTAATGGGGTTATAGTACCGAGCTGGTCGGGCTTATGATTTTTGCCAATTTAATGGACTCTTCTTCGTTGCCAAGTTAATGGGCTTATATTGTCGAGTTGGTCGGGCTTATGAGTTATGTATGTTTCCAAGTTAATGGGCTTGTATGTGCCAAGTTAATGGGCTTATAGTGCTGAGCGGATCGAGCTTTTGTGAATGCCACATTTTATGTGGGCTTACAAGGTGTCGAGAGGATCGGGCTTATAATATTTGGAGCCGTAGATTGGGGCCTTACTGTTAGATTGCATGCCTGATATAATAGAATAAGGTCTTTTTGCGAGATTGCACGCCCGATGACGTAAAAGAGGACCTTACAGCGAGATCGCACGCCCGATATCTGTAAAAAGACCCAAACAAAAATACAAGACAATAGAAGTCCAACATATCTGATCTCCAGAAAACAAACATAGAATTTTGATATTAAGAGAGGTTTTAGAAAAAAATAATATAATAAATTTTAAAAATAAAAACTTCGATAATTTAATGTCAAGATAAGAGTAATTGAAATACTTATCTCTCATTTTGTTGATGACATGACTTTGGATATGTGGCAAAGCATCATCTTCTATTCTTTAACCAAAGAAACAAACTATACCAATCACGATCTCCACCATACAGTATGAGAGTCCTGATGTCATAAACATACGGTATAAATTTTGAATCAATCCAACGGTTCGATTTTCCGAAATCGCTTTTTATAAAATCCTACACAGTAATCGAAAAGAACAGAAGATTCTGTATGACCATGTATATTCAAGATTAGAATCCTTCAACATTGATCTTCACAGTTCAGAATTTTTGTCATGGTAATTAAATCCATGGTATAAATTTCAAAGCAATCCAACGGTTATATTTCCTGCAATCTTTTTTTCAAAAGGGCCGCACCGAAATCATGCGAGAAGAACAACAGATTATGATCGGCCGTAAATACCTACGTTTACAAGAATTCAATAAAAATTTCCACAGTTCAAAAGTTGTAACATGATGTTTTAAACACACGGTGTAAATTTTGCATAATTCCAACGGTTAGATTTTCCGCAAGTGCTTGTGCAATCAGAACGCGCATAAACCATGCGAGATGTGCAACTTGTGTTCGACAGTCAGAATTTGGTCCTACGAGCGACCAATCACGATCTTCACTGTCTAGAATTTAGATCACACAACTTAAATGTTCATAACAAATTTGAACTTGTTCCAACGGTTCAAATAGCCCAAGTCATTTTCGCACATTGGTTGATGCATAGGACTATGCTAAAATCCGAAAATTCTTCCTCTTTTCCGTTCTTGAGTCAATCGTGATGAGTAATCGTGGGTTTAGTTTTCGTTTCCACAGACGACGCTAATTAATGCGTTAAAAAATTTCGCATCAAATAAATTATCTCGGACCAGTAATCAACGAACCAATTTTTTCAATAAACCGAGCCGAATGATTCCAAAATATTTATGTGTATAAAAAAAACATGTGAGATGACTCACTTGGAGGCGAAGCCACTCCGACGCTCAATTCAGTATAGGATACAATAGAAAATGTATTGAAAAGATGTATGAAAAGTGCCTAAAAGCGTATAAAAAAGCATATAAGAGTATATAAAAAAGCGTGAAAAAGCGTATGTAAGAGTTGTGAAAAAGATTACCGTAATAAAGATTAGAGACCCCTTATTTATAGGAAGAGACTTTCAGTCCATATAGAATTTTAATGTATAAGGCAACTAGATCCATGCATATCCATTCAATATTCTGATATATCTGTAGAATATAAATAAAGATATGATATGATTTTTATCATATCATCAGGCTTATTTTACATTAAAAAAATAAGGCAACCATAATTTCATTTGTTGACGATTATTTTGATTGATTTACAGGTAGCTAATGTTAACTCAATGTTATTTTTAGAACATTTTTTTTCTATTTATCCAATTTGACATACAATAAGTCACATTTCATTTTTCTCGTGTCCGTTTATAAATTGAACCACATAAAAAATTATATGTGACCTATTGTAAATCATTTGAGCCCTAAGGATGGTATTGAATAAATACATACTAATATAAAGCCATCGTGGGCGCCCACAGATCCATAGACGAGTTGGTAAAGTTTGAGATGACGCGGGAAGAGATTTCTCGACGTTGTGGGTTCGATTTTCGTGTAAAACATATTCCTTGCTGAAATATTATTGGGGTATGCTTGCTCCTTCCTTCAAGTCCCTGCCGCTCGTGCACATATATCCCTCGATTTAACCTTCGCATGAGCCAATGAGCCTCTGACTCATGTGGAATAGGGTCCCCTTTGGGGTCAACCATGTTTGAAAATAAAGCCATCGCGGGCAGACACATTCGCCTTTATTGAGTTAGCTCAACCAAAGTAAATACCAATTTAATAAGTTGGTTGGATTTATTTTATTGAGTTGCTTCATTAAATTTTTTTTCCTGGATTTCAACAGTTGTTCCAAATAAAATATCGATGATCATTAATGGTGAAAAATTAAATTTCTCCAGCTACTTTTCAACTAAAGAGATCGGTTAATATTTGCACAATATATACTGATAAATTAATATTAGTCTTTATAATAATAAAAGAGACAAGACATGCAATTGAGTTTTATCACATTTAGTGGTGCAAGTTAAAAATATATTATTTCAAAGTTTTCCATTTTTAAGATATATATATATATATATATTACTAATTGAAAATACAAATTCATCGTTAAACGAAATAAAAATAGAAAAATACAAATTTCAAAACCAAAAATGTAATTTTCTTATTTATATGATTAATCTCGTGAGTTGTACTTATTTTCCACTTTCTATTCCCAATTTTATAAGTTAAGAACGTTGAAATAAGATTTTTTATTTTGTTAATACATAATATCTTTTTTACCGATTAAATTTATTCCGTAAAATATAATATGATTATATATATATATATATACATATAATAAATACAGAGTTTTGATATGGTGAGCATCTCTACATACTGTGATCCGTGAACACCTATATAAGTATCGGCTGATGTGACATTCATATATTAAATACACAAGATGCTACGATGCTCATGTAAATGTTCATAGTAGGTGTCCAACATATCAAAATATATATATATATATATATATATATATATGTTGATGATGATTATGTGGACGTAATGTGTGCATACAATCAATGGTTATTATACATTAGGAAGAGACTTTGTGGTTTTTACTTTTAAATTGTTTATTTTCACTTTATGGTATTCATTTCAATACATTAATTCATTTCTAATATTTTATTAAAAAAATTCAAATTATACAATATCTTTATCTTACTACAGTTCTAAAAATATTTTTAAAAACAAGTATTTATCGTTGCCTTAAATAATCCTAAATTTTGATTAACTCACGACAACCACCGATTAAAAACCTTAGCATTTAATTGTATTGTTTGTATAGCGTGTGCTCATTATGGGAGTTCAATATTAATATATTATTATGACTACGATGGATTAGATCTTACGTGAGATATTTTCATATATTCATAAGGCGGATCGATTTGGTTTATAATTAAGTATAACTTCATATATTTGACATATAAAAAACAATTTTTTCATTTGTTGATTCGGATTTGAGATCCATCTCATAAAATTAACCTGTAATATTTGTCAATTTTTGTTTACTGTCATGATCGGTTGTGGGGGTTGATCAACTGCTTGATAAACTGATGTTTCAAGCTACTGTAGCAGTCGACCCTCAAACTTCTTAAATTAGTTCAGTTGAGGTTTGTCAACTGAATCTTTGTCTTTTCGTTTGTCGATACTAATTTGCAAACAATTTGATTTGTGCGGAATGATGCAAACTAGTATATTGAACTTGAAATGATGGACTGTGTGTGAGAGTAATAAACTGAGGAAAAATAACACAGATGATTGTTTATGGATGTTCGAAGATTTCAACAACTCCTATGTCACCTCTTCTTCCACTTCGAAAGGATTTAGAACACTTTGACTATTACAATCAACTAGCAACAGCACACTTCAAGACTAGGACTTACTCACACTGCCTATCTCAGAACTCTTAGAAACACTCAGAAGAACAGTTCACGACTGCTTCTTGTTAAAAAGAGGATTGTAGCACCTCAACTGTTTATACGTGTTACAACACTTAGCACTAGTATTCTTCACTATGCAGGTGTGCTCTTTCGTGTTCTTCGGCTCTTCAGATATGATCTTGAATTACACTCTCGGGTACTCAACTGATGTGGGTAAACTGAAGGTATTCAGTTTACTTCTGATAGTTATAAATGTGTGTGAGTATCTTTGATAAGCCGGGTGCTTTGAAATATCCCGAAAATGGGTATTTATACTCGATTTATAATGGATATTTCAGATTCAAATTATTGGCCGTTAATTTGTCTTTTCGTAGACATTTCTTGACATGAAGGTACACTGTTGTGTCTTTTGCTTTCGGCGCTTTGTATGGTGCATAAATTTATCCACAAGAGTTCCATTGATTTGGCTTGAATCGCTCAGACTCTCGATCAGTTTGGTCTTGATTGGGTTGATGTCAACTGATTCAGTTTAGCTCCCTAAACTGAACTCAATTTTCTTCATTGGTTCAGTTGAGCAGAGCTCAACTACTCCTATAAAACTCATCTTGTATGTTTTCAGTTTTTCTTCTTTGTGTGGTCAGTTGAACTGAGACGTTTTTATCAACTTCGATCACTTTCGAAATACCAAAACCTAGTAAAATTCCAACATTTACCATTACCATGCTATTTGACACATGCGTGCAAAGTGAAAACGTCGCTCTAAAAAAATATAATTGAAAGAAGAAAAATTATTAATTGATGGTTATCTCTATATCTTGAAAAATAGAGAATAAATTTTGTAATTTGAAAGTGGTCACACCAAATAAACCAATCGACCATTCAGTTTATAGGATGATCTCTAGCTTAATAAAATAGAGTGGGTCTTTATCTGCTGATATATATGCACATCATCTAATTGATAATGATGTCACAAATAATTAAATTAATGCTGTGAAATTATCAAGGTTCTAAAAAACGCGAAACGCGGCGAAACGTCGAGATCAAGTTTCAAGTTTTACAAGTTTAAACGTGTTTAATACAAGTTTAAACGTGAAAAAATGTTCCAAGATTCTATTAAAATTTTAATTATATATTACCAATATATAGGCTAAATAATACATATATAATAAATTTAATAGTAACACAATTTCTAAAATTTTTAAAAGCAAAAAAAATATCAAAACTATAATTTTTAGTAATATCTATAGCTAAACCGAATAAAAAATTTTAAACATTACCCAGAACACAAGAATTTTGAAAAAAAAAATTTTGAAAAATATATGACCGGATTTTTATTTGATTTTGAAGAAAATGGTTTTATTTTGAGATTTTTAAATTGATATAATTTATTTAAAAAATAAAAAAAAATAAATTTTTTTTTTACAAAAATCACGTTTAATCTCGATTAAACACGTTTAATCACGTTTAATATGGTCAACTCGTTTTTTTCCATTTTTACCTTGAATTTTAGCGTTTTCATCACGTTTCACGTTTAATCCAGTTTAATCTCGTTTTTTTAGAACAATGAAAATTATATATGCACATCATCTAATTAATAATAACGTTAAATAATTAAAGTAATGCCGTGAAATTGTGAATGTTTTGAGGATTAATTTTATTCGATGGCAACAAGATTTTTGCTAATTCCATTCAAAAATAATATACCTCCAAATTGCTTCAAGGATTTCATATGTTTAATGTTATAAAGATAGTATTCCGAATTCTGAAAACTTGAATAACAACATCAACAAAAGCAACAATAATGATGAACAAGTCGAGACGAGAGAATCACTCTATCTGTAAGACGAAATTATCCGTTCACAGTGTTTAAACGTTGACGGCAATCGTCTCTAAGATACAACGACTTTACAATCGAGATATATCAGCACAACAAATATCTCGATCTTCGACGAACGAAAATATGTGTCAACTTGACTTTTGTGAGAGAGAGAGAGAGAGAAGAATTTGCAGAGAAATCTGATGTATCACGTTATCAGATGTTACAGATGCCTTCTCTGCGTTATAACAGTTATATATATACTATGACTCCAAAGAACACGTTTTATGGCCTAAAAATGCAATCCATGATGGAAAAAACAAAAAAAAAAACGCAATTTTTCGGAGCCCAGAAGGCGTGCTCGAGCGGTAATATTTTACCGCTCGGGCGCCCAACCTTTCTGTCTCGGAAAAGAAGGGTGCGCTCGAGCGGTATAAAACAACCGCTCGAGCGGCCAAAATTTCTCAAACAATATTCTGTCTTGGCAGGTGGGGGTTGCGCCTGAGCGATAAAATTATACCGTTCGGGCGGACAATCTTGGCCAACCTTCTATCCATCGGGTGAGATGCTGCGAGCGGGCGGTAACATTATGCAGCTCGGGCGCACACACAAAATAATAACTAAATTTGATCTAAAAAAGAATAATCGGATCATAAGACCTCACCATGCCGGTCGGTCGCGTGCGCGTGTTTGTTGCATCGATTAACGTCTTGTCTCTTTACAAAACATCGGTGTACTACGGGCCAAATCCCATAATCCAAAGTTGGATTATATAAGGTGAGCAATACATTAGAGTTGTTCCAATGTGGGACAACTTTCCCTCCAATACATTTCACCAAATTCAAATTTTTTCAATTCATGGGACAAGCCTTTGTGACAAGTTTTTCAAGCCCATTTCAAGTCATTTATTCCAACAATTAATTTAATACAATTCATTCAATATTTTTCCAACATTTAAAACATTTTTGGGTTCTTAAAAAAAAACATTTTTTGGAGAATAAACCTTCAAGTTTTCCCATTTCTTCAAATAATGGCGTAACTAGGATTTTAGAAATAGAACTACAAAAATGGTGTGCAATATTTTCCAATGATGACTTCAATTTTTTTCCCCAATGCTCAAAATATAGTATTATATTACTAAAAAAATTCCAACGGTAAATATAGCATGTTTGTTTATTAAAACAATACTAATAAACAACCTACAAACTTAAACATAATCATAAGTTACATTTTTGCAATTTTGTCCCCGCATGGCTATTCGTTCTTTATAACTTTTAAACGATTTTAGTATATTAAGATTGAAGATTATTTCCATTCCGAAAAAACCAAATTAATTTTTGAAATTTGCTTCTATTCTTAAATTGTACTCAAAAGGAAAAGAAAAAACAGGCCCTATTCGAATAAAGATGTCAGTTTGAGTCATTGAGCGAGTTAAATAGTCAAATAAAAAAAAACTTATAAAAATGTGAGAAATAATACACATACTTTGAGAACATATGGACTGATTGGACTATTTCTGGACAAACACTTTTAAAACATCTGTAATGTTTTATAAGTGAAAACAAATTTGAAGAATGTGTTCGGACAATATTTTTGTAAAAAGTTGAAGTATTTTTTTTTAAAAAAATATTCTCTCAATATAATTTTTAAAAAATAATTGAGAAGTTTTATTTTGATATTTCAAATAAAAAAACGTGGCTCGAATGATTAATAAATTGCAAACAATAAAAATCTGAGAAACAAGAAAATTGCAATTAAAATATTTTTATAAAATAATTGTCCAAACTTCTTCTTAATTATTTTTAATTATAAAATCAAGAATCAAGACCAGAAATCTTATCCTTATATACACACAAGTGTGAGTCTATATATGTGTGTGTATATATATATATACACATATAAATTTATATATTGTTACAATATTATGGATGTCAAAGATTTGAGTGATCGAAAAAAATCATAATCAAATCTTCGGAAGATGGTAATGAATCAAGATAATATCACTTCCTTGTAATATCATAGTTACCATACCCGAGAATTTCTTGTACATATAAATAGGTCACTCATGTAATACTTTTGATATATTGAATTACTTGTTTCTTTACTTATTTGGTTAGTTTATTGCTTTATTTTATAACACGTTATCAGCACGAGCCTATCATATATTTCTTTTCGTCTTTTCCACAACATGCTCATGATCTGCAATTTTATCTTTGGTTTTCGTTTTTCAATCACTAATACACATGTCATGCTCATCATTAAATTAATATGTTTCTGATAGTATGACTTTTACACGCATAGATATAAATTCGATGCACAAACTAATATTTATTGTTGATATCCAATTATTTTTTTAGTGATTCTGTTTTTGGATTTTAATATTGATGGATATTGATACACGTACACATATAAATTACATGATTATTATAGATGTACATCATTAAGCGATATTAAGAAGTTGAGTATTTCAATTTCGATGATTTTTATTTGTTGTAGTGTCTCTCTTTTTGTTAAATATTCTAAGAATGAATTATATCATATATATGATTGTTGTGCACATATTATTATTTATGTTCACCGTTAAATTTTCATGCTTGACTTTAAACTTTTATATACATTTGTGTTATTGTGTATTAATCAATATTTATGAATTTTGTGTTCTATATAGATTTCATCATGTAGAATATCTCAAAACTTGAATTTGCCGCTCTTGATATATCCGGCAAGAATTATCTCTCTTGGATATTAGATGCTGAAATACATCTAGATGCTATGGGGTATTGGAGATACCATCAAAGAGGAAAATAAAGAATCACCGTAAAACCATGCAAAGGCTATGATATTCCTTCGTCACCATCTTCGTGATGGTTTGAAAATTGAGTATTTGACGATAAAAGATCCGCTTGATCTATGGAATAATTTGAAAGAGCGATATAGCCATCAAAAGACGGTGATTCTTCCAAAAGCACGTTATGATTGGATGCACTTGCGCTTACAAGATTTTAAGTCTGTAAGTGAATATAATTCTGCATTATTTCGCATCAGTTCACAATTGAAATTGTGTGGAGAAAAAAATAACTGATGATGATTTGTTGGAAAAAAACATATTCCACATTCCATGCCTCTAATGTTGTCTTACAACAATAGTATAGAGATAAATGTTTCAAGAGGTATTCTGATTTGATTTCATGTTTGCTTGTGGTTGAACAAAATAATGAGTTGTTGATGAAAAATCATGAAATTCGTTCCACTGGTGCCAACCCATTCCCTGAAGTTAATGTGGAAATGCATGAGGAAAAGATGAAACAAAATAAGATCGGATTTGGTCGTGGGCGTGAACATGTACGCGGTCAAGGACGTTTTCATCCATATGGTCGTGGGCATGAAAAACCTCGTTACTTTAACGATGGTTATAATAATAATAATGATCAAGGGAATGGAAGTTTCAAAAGGTGTGGTAATGACCAAGAGAAAAATGTTGAAAATGGTCAAAATGATAAATCAATGAATTCAAAAAATGGGTGCTATAGATGTGGAGATAAAATGCATTGGTATAATAATTGTCGTACCCCGAAACACCTTGTTGATCTTTATCAAGTATCAAAATAAAAGACAAAAGATGTTGAAACTAATTTTATTCATCAAGGTAAAGATTTAAGTCAAGGCCTATCTATTTCGGCACATTTTGATGTTTCTGATTTCTTTGAAGATCTGGAAGAAAAGATTGATCATTTGATTGGATAAGGAAGCATGCAAAATTATTAAAGTTTCTATTTATTTAAATGTTAGAGATTATTTATATGGTTTATTTGAGAAGACTATTGGTTTAAGTAATTTAAATTTTAAATTGGTTTGATTGTTTTTATTATGAATCAAAGTTATTTATTTCATATTGTCTCTATATGAATAAAATGTTTTTATTCTTATTAAATTTATTATTGTGAATAGAATATGGATTTTGGATATGAAATCAATAGAGATTTATGTCGTGTTGACAGCGCAATCAATGACGCATTCCATATTCAAGAGAATAAATATTCTCATATTTACACATGAGAAAAAGATATGTCAACACAATTTTTGAAAGTACAACTATTATTGAAAGCTCTAGAAAAGTAAATATTATATGAAGAGACAAATTGTGTTACTCTCTCATAAGTCTCAAAGAAATTTATTGATCTTTCAAGATATCCGTCGGAATGGATATTATATTGAGACTATAAGCCAAGAAGGAAAATGATATCTTTTATTGCGAAATAAATGTCGAGAAAGAAATACATTGTTGAAAAATTATCGACATTTACTTATGGCTTATACTACACAATAAATGTATCGGAGACGAATGCAACGGTTAGCCAAGAAATTCATTGATATGAATATGTTTATGACTTGACATAATCAATTGGAAAATCCCAATTTTACAATGATGCGTAAAATAATATTGAAAATTCATATGGACATCAATTAAAGAAACATAGATTATTAATGTTAAAGAATTCTCATGTGTTGCTTGTTCTCAAGGCAAATTATAAGCCTTCGTCAGCTAAAATTGATATTGATTCACCTATATTTTAAAAGGGTACAAGGTGATATTTATAGGCACATTCACCCATCATGTGAACCATTTAAATATTTTATGTATCTATGAAATGGTTACATGTGTGTTTACTATCATATCGCAAACTGATGTTTGCAACTCATATTAAGAGGATTTTATTGATAATGCT
This sequence comes from Henckelia pumila, assembly GCF_033568475.1. Taxonomy (NCBI): domain Eukaryota; kingdom Viridiplantae; phylum Streptophyta; class Magnoliopsida; order Lamiales; family Gesneriaceae; genus Henckelia; species Henckelia pumila. Next base: position 97,564,827 of record NC_133121.1, on the reverse strand, counting down.
GGTGAAATTAAATCTCAAACTTTTAATGACTATTGTAGTATGTCAATTGGGATAATTATTGAACATCTTGTTGCAAATGTTCATATACAAAATGGTTTAGCGAAAATTTTGATTAAGCATCTCCAATTAATAGCTAACCATTGATAATGAGAACAAAACTCCCCAAATATTTATGGGGATATGATATTTTGTGTATAGCAACACTTATACGCATCAGATTGGCTAGTTACCATGAATTCTCTCCTTTACAACCAGCTTTTGGCCAAGATCTTAAGAATAAATTTGCATATGCAATGATTAATAGGGGGAGAAAATATGAGATCACCAAGTTAATTAACTTGGAATGCATCATTACATCATTTTAATTATCGGACAAATGAATGTGAACTTGAGGTTCAAGAATAGTTCATTTGAAAAGTATTGCAAGTAAATTACTTGATGCATTTATTGAGAAAAATGGTAACTAAGTCACACATAATAGCTGTTAATGCTCCAGCACATATTGATATTTTGAAAGAACAGTCAAACAACGAGATCGAATCAAGCGTGGTAGAGAAATTGGATCCAAAGATAAAAATCCACGAAAAGAAAAGGAGCAATAATATAGATGTCCATGTTGAAAATATGATTCATTAATTGATCAGTCCGAAATGTAGATGATCAAATCCCCGAAGAAGTTCAAGTACTTGAAAAAGAAGAGATCTCGATAAATTATGTCAAAACGGGGAAATGATTTAATCAATAAAGTTTGCCCATGATGTGGTATTTGATGTTATGATCTAGATCATAAATCTGTTGATGAATGTCATTGTAGACATGATTGGCCAAATTAAAATATTGCAATACAAGAATAGTTAAACTCAATAGCAAAACATGAGTTTTTGGGACCTATGGTCCAAACTTTTAGGAGCAATGGGTGCAATTAATTTTGATATCTTATAGGTATATGATACATGCGACTTATTTTATTTTAATTCTTGTGATTTGCAATTGATTAGTTATGCAGATATTTTATTGACAAACTGGATGCTTGTTACTTATGACGGAACACTTATATCTCGAAGATCTATGAAGGATATGAGGCATGCACTTCTTAACTAAATTCAACAAATTTGCTCAAGTGATAATCCGACCGAGTTTTCACCGAAATCATTGCTCACATCAACTTTTGAGAAATTGGTGTACAAGATCGTAATGCAACGACTTAGAGATTTCAAGTGATGTTCGCAACAGGGAGAGTTAATCCAAACTACACTCTTTTTCCCTTGTCCATGATTTTTTCCAAGTGGTTTTTCATGACAAGGTTTTTAACGAGGCAGTTGAGCAACGAGGGATGTTGTACTCTTTTTCCTTTGCTAGGCTTTTATCCCATTGGGTTTTTTCTAGTAAGGTTTTAACGAGGCACATCCGTCGAATGACATCCAAGGGGGAGTGTTACAATATTATGGATGTCAAAGATTTGAGTGATCGAAGAAAATCATAATCAAATCTTCGGAAGATGGTAATGAATCAAGATAACATCACTTCCTTGTAATATCATAGTTACCATACCCGAGAATTTCTTGTACATATAAATAGGTCACTCATGTAATACTTTTGATATATTGAATTACTTGTTTCTTTGCCTTATTGGTTAGTTTATTGCTTTCTTTTATAACATATATAAATATATATAGACATTTATAAATATATAGTGAGAGCTACAGTTGAGTTCAACCTACTAGAAGATAATGAGGAGGGAATGACATCAACATACATTAGAATAGAAATTTATATTTTCATAGCTGTACTGATAATCGAATCAGCAAACTTTTATAAACGGTTCAATCGTTCAAATCGATTTAACAAGACAATGGACCGGAATACTGTTATATTATATAAATAAAAATATAATATAGTAGTTGATATATTTTGATTTTAAAAACCTTAAAGTTGTGTATATATGGTATATATATTTATCAAAGTTTAAAATGTAAATATCAATATATAGATAATCAAAATATCAAATATAATTTGTTATATTTCGTGATTAAAAAATAAATCAAAGTAATATCAAAACAAAGTTCAAAATAAAATAATCATATATATATATATATATAAACAAAAATAAAATTATTAAATTTTAAATTTAGAAAATAGAAAAGGATATAAGAAATAATCAAAAATTTTATATATATTTTTAAAAAACATGTGAACCAATGGTTTGGAATCAATTTCGGCTGGTTTAATCGTAAAATGGTTTTGGATTTTGTCCAGACCACACATCCGGTTCGCGGTCGAACCAACTGAGCCAATCTGATTTTAAAAACATGGATTGAAACATCCACAGTTCATTACAACAATAATTTTTAAAATTCACATATTCGTGTTAATTGGTATATACCATTGGATGGAACATTGGGATAATAATTTAAGTCAGGCTTAATTCATACTAGTACCGAATTACACGCGTTGCATGCTTATACAGTGCATTTTTACATACACATTTGAGTTCATGTACAATATGTTTTTTATTAAATAATTTTAGAAAATAAAAAAATAAATCATTGCAAACAAAAATTTGTATAAAAAAATTAAAAACAAAGAGGCAACTTCAACGTACCAGCTTAGTGTGGCCTTACATTTAATATAATACAAGAGATTATGATATTATTGGATGATTAGTAAATAATAAGTGATAAATAACGATAGACGATAAGATCAAAATATAATATATAATCATAAATAGTATTATGTTTGATATGATTTTTGTGGATGTAGATGAGATAAATTAAATTTCTTTCCACCTTATGCACAAACTACACTTTCCAACATAGTACAATAACAAAATCCTACCCAACATTTATTAGAGCTGGATTTGTTTGTTAACTTTTGGGAAGGGCAAATAACATTTTTGGAAACAAAATGAGGGTTTAAAATATTAATAATGGTCAATGGATTTTCACAACCCTACTCAATAATTTAACAAAATAACATTTGTTTGACAATGAATTTGACACATGCGTGCAAAGTGAAAACGTCGCTCTAAAAAAATATAATTGAAAGAAGAAAAAGTATTAATTGATGGTTATCTCTATATCTTGAAAAATAGAGAAAAAATTTTGTAATTTGAAAGTGGCCAGTCACACCAAATAAACCAATCGACCATTCAGTTTATAGGATGATCTCTAGCTTAATAAAATAGAGTGGGTCTTTATCTGCTGATATATATGCACATCATCTAATTGATAATGACGTCACAAATAATTAAAGATATGCTGTGAAATTATATATGCACATCATCTAATTAATAATAACGTCAAATAATTAAAGTAATGCTGTGAAATTATGAATGTTTTGAGGATTAACGTTATTCGATGGCAACAAGATTTTTGCTAATTCCATTCAAAAATAATATATATACCTCCAAATTGCTTCAAGGATTTCATATGTTTAAAACATTTTTGGGTTCTTCAAAAAAAAAAAAACATTTTTGGGAGAATAAACCTTCAAGTTTTCCCATTTCTTCAAATAATGACGTAACTAGGATTTTAGAAATAGAACAACAAAAATGGTTTGCAATATTTTCCAATGATGGCTTCAATTTTTTTCCCCCAATGCTCAAAATATAATATTATATTACTAAAAAAAATCCAACGCGCGGTAAATATAGCATGTTTGTTTATTAAAACAATACTAATAAAGAACCTACAAACTTAAACATAATCATAAGTTACATTTTTGCCATTTTCTCCCCGCATGGCTATTCGTTCTTTATGACCTTTAAACGATTTTAGTATATTAAAATTGAAGATTATTTCCATTCCGAAAAAACCAAATTAATTTTTGAAATTTACTTCTATTCTTAAATTGTACTCAAAAGGAAAAGAAAAAACATGCCCTATTCGAATAAAGATGTCTGTTTGAGTCATTGAGCGAGTTAGTCAAATAAAAAACAAAACTTATAAAATATGGACTGATTGGACTCTTTCTGGACACACTTTTAAAACATTTGTAACGTTTTATAGGTGAAAACAAATTTGAAGACTGTGTTTGGACAATATTTTTGTAAGAAGTTGAAGTATTTTTTTTAAAAAAACATTCTCCCAATATAATTTTTAAAGAATAATTGAGAAGTTTTATTTTGATATTTCAAATAAAAAAACGTGGCTGGAATGATTAATAAATTGCAAACAATAAAAATCTGAGAAACAAGAAATTGCAATTAAAATATTTTTATAAAATAGTTGTCCAAACATCTTCTTAATTATTTTTAATTATAAAATCAAGAATCAAGACTACAAATCTTACCCTTTTATACACACAAGGGTGATTGTGTGAGTCTATATATATATATATATGTATATATATATATACATATATATAGATATTTATAAATATATAGTGAGAAGCTAGAGTTGAGTTCAACCTACTAGGAGATAATGAGGAGGGAATGACATCAACATACATTAGAATAGAAATTTATATTTTTATAGATGTACTTAGGGGTGCAAACGAACCGAACTTGTTCGTGAGCTTTACGAGCCCGCTCGATAAATATTTGATTCGTATTCGAACTTATCGAACTCGAGTCGAATTTGAACATGTTCGAACTTTTTTTCGAGCCGAGCTCGAGCCGAAATTACTCTGTTCGATAGTTCACGAATAGTTCGCGAGCCTTAATATTTAATTAATATAATATAATTATATAATAATATATATACATTTCAAACTTTCGAACCATAATATCCGAATAGTTCACGAATAGGTTCGAATATTTCGAACCGAACTCGAACTCGAACTTCATTTCGAGCCGAACTCGAGCCAAAATATTTGAAATTATCGAACTTCGAATCGAGCTCGAACTTGAATATACTCTTATCGAGCCGAATTCGAACCTTAAAATTTTACCATTATTCGGCTCGATTCGGTTCGTTTGCACCCCTAGGCCTGTACTGATAATCGAATCAGCAAACTTTTATAAACGGTTCAATCATTCAAATCGGTTTAACAAAACGGTGGACCGGAATACTGTTATATTATATAAATAAAAATATTATATAGTAGTTGATATATTTTGATTTTAAAAACCTTAAAGTTGTGTATATATAAGTTATATATATTTATCAAAGTTTAAAATGTAAATATCAATATATAGATAATCAAAATATCAAATATAATTAATTATATTTCATGATTAAAATATAAATCAAAGTAATCTCAATTATTATGAAAACAAAGTTCAAAATCAAATAATCATATATACTAGTCGCGTCTGCACATGTGTTGCGCATGTGATTAAAATATAAATATTATTTATTGTGTGTGTGTGTGTGTATATATATATATATATATATATATATATATATATATATACACATTGTATTTTTGTTTCAAATCAATTTAAATTTAAAAATAAAATCAAGGCACACAAATAGAGAAAATCATGAACAAATGAAGTTTAAAATATAGATAAAGATTGAGATTGAGATTGAGATATAGATAGAGATAGAAATAGATATGTAGATTTTGTTCCTTTTTTAAGGATATTTTAGATATTTTGTCTTGGGTTTCACCCAATTAATTTTAATTCGGTTAGTAAGTAGTAAGATAGTAAGATAGTAAGATATAAACAAAAATACAATTATTAAATTTTAAATTTAGGAAATAAATTTTTTTGGAAAGGGATGTAAGAAATAATCAAAATTTATATATATATATATATATATATATTTTTAAAAAACATGTGAACCACCGGTTTGGAATCGATTTCGGCCGGTTTAACCGTAAAATGGTTTTGGATTTTGTCCAGACCACACATCTGGCCGGTTCGCGGTCGAACCAACTAAGCCAATCCGATTTTAAAAACATGGATTGAAACATCCATAGTTCATTACAATAATAATTTTTAAAATTCACATATTCGTGTTAATTGGTATATAACATTGGATGGAATGCTTATACAGTGCGTTTTTGCATACACGTTTGAGGTCATGTACAATATGTTTTTTATTAAATAATTTTAGAAAATAAAAAAATAAATTATTGCAAACAAAAATTTGTATAAAAAAATTAAAAACAAAGAGGCAACTTCAACGTACCAGTTTGGTGTGGCCTCACACTTAATATAATAAAAGAGATTATGATATTATTGGATGATTAGTAAATAATAAGTGATAAATAACTATAAACGATAAGATCAAAATATAATATATAATGATAAATAGTATTATGTTTGATATGCTTTTTGTGGATGCGGATGAGATAAATTAAAATTCTTTCCACCTTATATATGCACAAACTACACCTTCCAACATAGTACAATAACAAAATCCTACCCAACATTTATTAGAGCTGGATTTGTTTGTCAACTTTTGGGAAGGGCAAATAACATTTTTGGGAACAAAATGAGTGTTTAAAATATTAATAATGGTCAATGGATTTTCACAACCCTACACAATTATTTAACAAAATAACATTTGTTTGACCATGAATTTGAATCTAATAAACCTTCTTAATTCTATCTTTTACCACACCCAAACAAAACATAATGCTAGCATCCAATTAAACGAGATCGAAACCATATGTGTGAAAATGGATTAATTTGTAATATAATCTTGATTGTAAATGGCCATAATATATTTTCCTATAAAATGTTGTACTAGTAATCACCTTTAATTATAGTCGGTCGGTTCATCTACATAAATCAAACATTATATGAGAAACGCAAATTTAGGCAATAATCATTTATTCACATGAGCTGGATTATACATATATTATATACATTCAAATCTATAATAATGATCCAACGGAAGTCTATGGGCCAAAATTAAAATCGTCATTTAAAAGCCATAAATCTCGAATTATTTAATTGTTTTCGGAAAATGCCAATTATTTGAATTTTCGTAATCTCGTAATAATAATGGTCTCTATAAAAACACACACCGGTTCGCAAAATTAACACACGACTCCAAAATAATCCTTCAATGGCTTCTTCCTCTCCGGCCATGAAATTCTCACTCCTCCTCCTCTTCTCTCTGTTATCCTACCCACAAACTCAGGCGAGAGACAGCCAATTATTCAACAAAGTCTACCCCTCCTCCGCCTCCGCCTCCGCATCCGCCACAACCGCTGTTCCCAACCAAGATCCACCTCTGAATAACAACGTCCAACAAGAACAAGAATCCGAATCCGAACCCGAACCCGAACCCAGTTTCTTCCCCCAGGAAAAAGAAAATGGCTACGGCCTTTACGGCCGTGAGTCCCGCCAACAACTCCCTCGTCCCTCCACCGGCGCCGCCGCAGAATCCGGAGACCGCCCCAATTACAGGCAACTCCCAAGAAACTACAACCCCGTGGCATATCTCACAGAAACAGAAGAAGACGACGACGACAAAGACGACGAGGTTTCCTACACCACCACCCTTGAAAACTATTACAACGACGCCCGGAAGAAAAGCAAGCAAAACCAGCTAGAAGATGAAGAGACAAGCGAACCAGAACAGGACAGGTCAATATATAACAACTATCAGTACAGCGGCGGAAGCAGCTTCAACAGCGAGCCACAAGGAGACGCCGGTCGTAACAGCCGTGGGAACGACGGCGGCGAGGAAAGCGGATTCCGGCCACAAGGAATGAGCGACACGAGATACCTGGAAAATGGAAAGTATTTCTACGATATCAAAACCGAAAAGTACAGCAGAAACCATCCCTATGCAGTGTTGAACAATGATGAGAGGAAGTATTATAATTATGGTGCAAATAATGAGAACTCCATGAGTGATGAATCATATGATCAGAACCAGTATGAGTTCCAAAACGAAGGCAATAATATGCCTTGAATTGAATTCCCTCTGAACAAAATTAATTAAACTTTGATTCTATATATGTTTGATTAATATATAACAGTATATCGTGCATGATTACAGATTTCTTTATGTTTATTTGGCCTTCTCTTTTTCTTTTTCTTTTTCTTTTTCTTCTGTTTTTTTTTTGTTCATTGCAGTTTCTCGTGGTCAAGTGAATATTCGGAAAATGTGGTTTTGCTCTTGTAATATCAGTGAAGAATATTATTATATATATGTTGAATAAACTGTCTATAAATAATATATATCCGTTGATATATTGCTTAAATGAGTTCTTTTATGGTGCCCAACTCATATGCCCAACTCCATGCCCACCATGTACAATATGTGAGTTGACCAACACAATTGATGAGTTGACTTATCACATATTGTACATGGTGGGCATGGAGTTGGGCATATAGAGTTGGGCACCATAAAAGAACTCTTGCTTAAATAACACAAAATAATTTCGTGAGATGGTTTCTAATTTTGGAAGGGTCGAGCATCCCAAAGTGATCTGGACGGATCAGATCATATCAGCAGATCAAATCATTTAATTTGCAGTGCGATCTAGTTAATCCAGATCATGTTGGGACAGCTATCCTCAAGGTAGCATGTACTGGTCCCTAATTTTGTGATATGAGTGATCTGGACGGATCAGATCATATCAGCAGATCAAATCATTTAATCTGCAGTGCGATCTAGTCAATCCAGATCATGTTGGGGCAACTATCCTCAAGGTAGCATGTACTAGTCCCTAATTTTGTGATATGAATTTTTTTTACTTGACTGATCAATTTTTTTTTTTTAAAGTAACATTAAAATTAAAACATTACAAATACACTAGCATTAGTTTTCAAAAAAAGATAATTTTATCAATATCATTTATTAAAATATTTCTAGATGGATCCGTGAGATCGTTTGACACCATACCAATATGTTAAATAAAGGTGTTAGCAATTATAGAAATAGAAATTACGTTTCACGCATTATAATGTAAGATAAGATGGTGTTTGGCTGAGCTCAAAAACTCTTAAATTTTGTTTTTTGTAGAAAAAAATTCAAATAATTTATAAGCTGACAAAATAAGATTTTGACTTCTTTTAAAAATTGTAGATACTCGAATGTTCTAATCTCTTGCATCCTTTTTAGTATTAATTTAGCCCAAATTTATTTTTATGAAAATACATTTGAGATGTGAAGTTTAGGGATGACAATGGGTCGGGTTTAACATCAAACCCGTCTCGACGGGGCGGGTCTCGGGTTTGGCCAAACCCGCCCTGCCATAATATATATATGTATATATACATTTATATATATAAATATAAAATATATATTTAATATTAATAATATATAATTATATTTTTATACTAAATAATTAATATTTTATCAATAATTTGAGTGTGTAATATTATTGGATTGAAATGAATTTATTTATTATGTTATGTTTAGTATAAAAATATATAATTATAATATTTTTTGCTAATAATTATTAATTAATTACAAGTTGATAAATTTTAACTTGTGAGAATATTTTTTTGTCTTAAATATTATCAATATATATTTGAAATCTAATTTAATGAATTTTTTTTAAGTTTTAAACTTTTTAATTTAAAAATATTTAATTTTAGCGGGTCCAATGGGTCTAACCCGTATTGGACCCGCCGGGTTCGCGGGGCGGGGCGGGTCCAAAGGGAGGCGTGGCGATTCCGAGTTTAGCCAAACCCGCCTCGTTGCCATCCCTAGTGAAGTTACTTTGTTCCAGATGAATATATATTCCTAGTTTATCATAATTAGAATATATATCTTTCTATATTATAAAAGTTGAGGCTTCTTAGTAGTTCGACTTAATGACACCAAATAATTTTTACAAAAATACACATGTCATAAGTCATAACTATCACATCTTATCCACTTTCAAAAGTTCGAAAGTTCATATATTATCTTTCACAAATCAAAGATTCATCTATTATTTAAGAAAATTATATCTTTACTTTTTTTATTATTTTACATGCAACGCGTGTGCTCCGTCGCTAGTATATATAAACAGTCAAGACATGGAAGCACCATTGCATGCCTAAAATAAGTCGACAGAAACGCGATATACTGAACGATGTTTGGAATGACAAGGGCAGAAGCGTGTTAAGGGAGACCACGACTCTTACTTTAAAGATCGCTTCCCATCGTGAGTTATTGGCCAGCTGCGCACACTACTGTAAAATTACTATTCGAGGGTAAAAGTTTTCCCTGAAGTTGGACTGTTGTTTAGTGTTTTTCATCTCTATCGAGATTCAAGATTCTTGAAAATCACCTATTTTTTGTGCTAAGCAACTTCGAAAGTTGACGAGTAAATTTAGGTGTTGCGGGCCGAATTGATATTTTATCGTATGCGCACGGATAAATCATAAATGACCTAAGAAGAAGATCCATCTTTTGGTTTTTATCCCACGGATGAACAAATGGAATTACTTTTTAATTTTGTCATGTATTCCACACATCGCATTAGATAGATATCATATTTATTAAATAGAATGCACTTTTAAGACAATGTTAGTCCATTCTTTTCTGGGGTAGTTAATAAGCAAAATAACCATGGTGAGTTCACCTCAATATCCAAAAAAATAAGCCGACTACATATATAAAAACATATGAGATGAGATAAGGGTTTTCTTAAAAAAAATCACAAGATTATTCCTCAAAATTTCCCTTCTCCTCCACCTCATGTGATGTATTTTTAATATAGTAGATAATATTATGATTACTGTTATTCCATTAAAATGGCTATATGAGAACCGAGGCCCAAAGCACGAGTATCACATGGTCCGAAACTAAACAAGAGGATATTCCACCATTTTAGGCCATTCCTTTTAACTAAACCTAAACTCGATGATGATGATGATGATGATGATGATGATGATGATGATGATGATGATGAATTAAATTAAATTAAATTAAATTAAATTAAATTAAATTAAATTAAATTAAAATTTACAAGAAATTAAAGTGAGGGGCATGATTTAAATAAACAACCAAATATATAAAATTTAATCAATTGATGTACACAAAAAAAGTTTCATTTTTTAAAAAGGAGTCTGATCCAAAAGTATTTTGTTCTTTTTTTGTGAAATTTTGTTTTTAAAGTAAATAACTAGATACCGCTTTTGGTGTATTAGTTCATTATAGTATATGGGCAAGTCTCATATGAGTGGGGGTGAGAAAAAATACCGAATTTTCGGTATAACGAGGTTTTCGTACCGAAAAAATACCGAATTTTCAGTATAGTATCGAAAATTTCGATACGGTATGGTAACCATACCGAATTTTTCGGTTAACGGTATGAAATTTACAAATTTCCGTATATACTGATATACCGATATACCAAAATATTAATTATAATTTTTTTTAAAATGTTAGAATAATATGATAGTAGTTAGGATAATGGGGATAGTGGACCAAAATGACCAAATAAAAAATTTATTTTTTTGGGCCAACATTACTAAACATGTTATAAGAATGATAAATGATAAATTTAGAAATTCATTAAAATGATCAAATATATTTTTTCTATGGTGTTTATATATTATAATATAGTAAAGATATCCGTGAAACGGGTAATTCCGATCCATACATGCAATACCAACTAATAATTTTGAAATAAAAAGATAATATTTTTTATAAGTCAAATCAGGTCGAAAATACATTTTAGAAAATTGATCCGTTAAACAATATTATACAAGTTTTTGTGTAATTAGATGTTGCAAACACTATCTAAGACTTCGATACGGAGTTAATTTATCTTGCTAGAGGTTACTAACCTTTACTTAAGGGTTCGTTTGAAGTTGGTGATAAGATAAATAATATATTGTAATAAAAAATAAATAAGAAATGATATTAATATAAGATTTGATTTGATTGATAGATTATAATTTGTTTGATTTGATTGATTATATTTTATATAAAAATAATAAATTACTATTTTATCCATTTAATAATTAATAAAAATATGAATAATATTATTTATAAAGGATAATATAGTAATTTAAATTCAATGATTTGGTTGATGTAAGATAAATAATTAATGATTTGATTGATTTGAGATAAATAATTGAAAAATGAATAAATAATATGACAAAAAAACGTGAGACTAGATAAGATAATTTATACCTAGATTACTAATATGCAACTTCAAACGGACCCTTAGGGAAATACATAATCTGACCCGTTTAAAGTCGAATTTTTAACAATAGCCTTTCTTACTAGATATTTTTAAAAATTTTCTTGCATATTTTAAAATCACAATATACCTTTTCTTTCTTTCTTTTTTTTTTTTTTTTTATCATTTTTTTCCTCTCAATTTCTACGAGATTACTCCATTTATTTGTTTTTTTTTTTGTCAATTTCAATTTATTGTTCTAAGAAATAAATTAACTCAATTATTTATAATTTATTTGATACACGGACTTTTTTCCCTCAGTCATAAACAATACGCTAGTTTGCTAAACACAAAAATTTTCGCTTAAGATCGAGTAGACCTATATCCCGAATATAGGACTATGAGACCGTCTCATAAAAAACTCATTCTCTGATAAATTAGTTAATTCAAGGCCAAAATTAATGATAGCGGTATTCTCCTAAAAATCATTTAGGAAAATCCCTTTATCTCAACACTCAATAGTAAAAAATGGCTTTAATTTATTTTCTATTTAAAAGGAACAATTATATGATCGAATCAAATATTTTGTTGTAAAACAACAAAATATTATGAAAGTTTGTGGTAGTAGAAGAAAGAAGCGAGAGAATACAAGAATTTTTTGCACAATTCGTTCATCAGAAAAGTCCTTATTAAGCAACCTTACCTTATTTACTGTATCGAGCAATTTTTTTTTTTTTTTTTTTGAAAAACAAACTGATAAATTAAATAACATAGGTTACAAACTGAATAATCGACGACGTCGAAATAACACGACTGACTAGATCAGTCAAAGAACCGGTACTCCTAGCCAAAGTATGAGCAGCCTAGTTCGAAGATCTTTTAGCAAAAATAAAAGAAACCGATTGAATATCCTTAGCTAGGACCTTACAATCTTCAATAATCAATCCAACTGGCGAAGAATCCGGAGCTCTAGACTTTAAGGCTTTAACTATCAAAAGAGCATCCAACAACTTGTTAGAGTATTCTTTGATGGTTTCTCTCTCTTTCATTTTCAGCATTTCAAACTCTCTAATCAAATTGAGTACTTGCAACCCACATTTGGTGGGACAGGATGGGCCGGCCCACTTTTTAGACGGGTTGGAAAAATACTAACCCAACCCACCTATTTTAGGTGGCGGGACGGACCAATTCGACGGACTCACGTGTAAATTAGCGGGTTTTGACGGATCAACCAACAATCCACCATTAGGCGGGACGGGCTGACCCATCTTTTAGACGGGTTGAGAAATTGTCAACCCAACCCAAGCCAACCCAAGCCATCAATTTTGTATGACGGGACGGGTCAACCCGATGAACTTAGCTCATTTTGACACATCACGAGACGACATATTGCTGAAAGAAAAAATAAATAAATAGACGATAGATTAATAAACCTCGATAAGAACTTCTTTGGGGGGAAAGGGAAATATTAGTGCTCCACTGCATTTAATTTTTCCCCCGAAAACCAAAATCCCCCGTTAAAAAGTTGCGATTTTCTCGCAAAATGTGTAAATTTGAAAAAAAAAAAAATTTGTCACAAAAAGAACCGAAAAACTGATCACTACTATATCTTAATTTGTCGATCCTATCTTTACTTAAATCGTAGTACTAACCTTATCTTTAATTTTGATATTCATATAATTATCAGGACTCCTAATCCTACTACGCATCAAATTGCTTCTAGAATCCAAATGAACAACCGACTACGCGCCATACGTACACAATTGTATAAATACTTCTCCAATACAATTAATTTACAAGCAAAAGCAAAATCTATTTTTCTCCAAAAACCAAAAAAAATTCTTGTTCTAATAATTTCATCTTCTTGGTCGAATAATGGATATCGACACTGCCCGATTAGAGATAGTCTTGGTCGACCCAAAAGTCGTCGTCTCCGACGTGGTGACCACACGTGAAGCCCAATTTCATGTGGACATTGAATTTTCTTGCGACCTGGTGATGTGCGAGTGCTACGACAATGTCTCCCTGGGACATATCGTGCGACCAAGATTCATGACAAAATCAGTCCGTATGGATATCAAGCAACTCATGGACCCCGAATACTCGCACCGAATGATCGCCCGGGAGTTGGGAGAATGGCCTCTGGACGATCGCAACCGTTGCAAGTTGAGCAAATTCGCATTCAAAATCGCTAAAGATCTGATGAGGTTTATGCCTCCGCAACACAATGTTTTGGTGATTCCTTTCTGTGTGTCGGTGGAATGCAACAGACACGTCGACGAGAATATTGCAATGGAATGGATGGATGTCAATCCAATGTTAGAGGAAGAACCTGCTGATTTTGATGAGGTGTTTCCAGCTTCAGATTCCGCCGATTTTCAGATGGTTCCGGCTTCAGATTCTTCCGTTGATGAATATTTGAATTGTAGATGTTGGCTCACCAATGTGTTGATATGCATGGACCAAGAGGATACACCAGAATGTCTAGGGAATTGCTGCAGGTGATCAAGACTCATTGGTTTGTTGGTAACTGCTTATAACCGACGGATAAGCAGTGTACCAGCTGGAATAATGTAGCAACTTCGGTTGGCTCAAGATATATAGCTATTTTTGAGACATATATATAGATAGACTCGGTTGTATTGATACACTCTACTTTTCTGGAATTGAGTTGTAAAACTGCATTCTCTGTATCTCTGTAAACTTGTTCTTGGTTATAGAAGAAAGATCTCTATGAAGGTCAAGGAGTGGATGTAGGATTTATCCGAACCACTATAAACTCTTGGTGTTGATTGTGTTATTCTCTTGGTGTTTATTATTCTTGCATGTGTGATCAAATATCGAGTGTGATTCTTGTAAACAAAGAGTGATTGTGTGCCGTGATTCACAACAAACTGGTATCAGAGCCTCGGTTACGATCATCAATGGGTTCAACAAAGTTTGATATAGAGAAATTCACCGGAAAAAACGATTTCGGATTGTGGCGCTTGAAAATGAGAGCCCTACTGGTTCAACAAGGCACGGATGAGGCACTTCTTGGGGAAGAAAGGATGGCAGATTCTCTAAAAGAACCAGAGAAGAAAACCATTTTGGCGAAAGTCCACAGTGCACTTATCTTGAGTCTTGGAGATAGAGTTCTGAGGGAAGTTTCGAAGGAGACAAGTGCTGCTGCGATTTGGATCAAACTGGAGAGTTTGTACATGACAAAGTCCTTGGCAAATCGTCTCTTCTTGAAACAGAAACTATATACCTTCAAGATGCCAATCGGAAAGGAAATCGAAGATCATGTAGATGACTTTAACAAGATCATCTTAGATCTGGAGAATATTGATATCAAAATCGAGGATGAAGATCAGGCACTTCTCTTGTTACGATCTCTTCCAGACTCTTATGAACAATTAAGGGATACAATGATATATGGAAGAGAGGCTCTAACACTTGAAGAGGTACATGCTGCGCTAATGTCGAAAGAACTCAATAAGAAATCAGAGTTGGTGAATGGAAATTCAACAGAGGGCCTATTTGTAAGGGGCCGCACTGAAAAGAGAGATTACAAGAACAAGGATAGGCCTCGGTTCAGGTCTAAGTCAAGAACCAAAAGGAAGTGTTTTCTTTGTCACAAAGAGGGACACTTCAAGAGGGAATGTCCAGAACTCAAGAGAAAGAACAAGGACAAAGAAGTAGAATCTGGAGATGTTGCACTTGCAACAGATGGTTATGAAAGTGCAGATGTTCTTTCAGTTACAACAGAGAAATCTGAGAAAGAATGGATTCTAGATTCAGGATGTTCTTTCCATATGAGCCCAAATAAACACTGGTTTTGTGATCTCATTAAAGGAGATGGTGGACAGGTTCTCATGGGAAACAATGTGGCTTGCAAAGTAGAAGGTGTAGGGTCAATCAAGCTCAAACTTGTAGATGGTACAGTGAAAGTCCTTACTAATGTAAGGTTTGTTCCAGGACTAAAGAGAAATTTAATCTCTTTAGGGATGCTTGATCAACAAGGATACACTTTCAAAGCCAAAGATGGACTGCTCACTATATCGAAAGGCGCTTTGGTGTTCATGAAAGGATTAAGGCATAATGGATTATACACTTTGCAAGGCACAACTCACCAAAATTCTAATGCTCTCTCAGTTTCACCTACTGATGACAGAACTAGACTCTGGCACTTGAGGCTAGGACATATAAGTGAAAGAGGATTGAGTATGTAAGCAAGGAATTTTTGGAAATGATCAAATCAGTAAACTTGAGTTTTGCGAGCACTGTGTACTGGGAAAACAAACAAGACTCAAGTTTAATAAAGCAATCCATAGAACTAAGGGAACACTTGATTATATCCACTCAGATGTTTGGGGACCATCAAGAACTGCCACACATGGTGGATCTAGATATTTCATAATATTCATAGACGATTACTCTCGAAGGGTGTGGCTATACTTGATGAAACACAAGAATGAGGCCCTAAGTAAATTCATAGAATGGAAATCCTTGGTTGAGAATCAAACCAGCAGGAGAATCAAGCGTCTTAGAACTGATAATGGACTGGAATTCTTGGATCATGAGTTTACTGATCTGTGCAAGAAGAATGGGATTGCCAGGCAACTCACGGTGAGGCATACTCCTCAACAGAATGGTCTTGCAGAGCGAATGAATCGAACCTTACTAGAGAGAGTAAGATGCATGCTATCATGTGCTAAACTTCCTGCATCTTTCTGGGGAGAAGCTGTAAACACCGCATGCTATCTAGTTAATAGATCCCCCTCAACAGCACTCAACTTTAGAACTCCTATGGAAGCATGGTCAGGAGAATTGGCTAGATATGAACACCTAAGGATATTTGGATGCACTGCATACATGCATGTTTCGAGTGGAAAGTTGGAACCAAGAGCTAAGAAGGGAATCTTCTTAGGTTATCCTGAAGGAACCAAAGGTTATAGGATTTGGATCCAAGAGAATGGTGCTGGAAAATGCATCATCAGCAGGGATGTTACATTCAATGAGGACAGTATCTTACAAACTGTGGAGACTTCAGATGTAAATGAAACTAAAGCTGAACAGAGTCATGAAGTTCAAGTTGAGGTGGAGCCTAGTGAGCAAACCACTGACACATCAGATAACTTGGAAAGTTATAAATTGGCTCGAGACAGAGCTAGAAGGGAAATAAAACCACCAAACAGGTTTGGTTATGCAGATTTAATTTCCTATGCTTTAAGTGCAGCAGAAATGTTAAATGATGAAGAACCCCAGTCCTATAAAGAAGCAATATCTTGTAAGGAAAGGGATTATTGGCAATCTGCTATGCATGATGAGTTGGATTCATTGTATAAGAATGAAACATGGGATCTGGTGGAGCTTCCTAAAGGTAAAAGGACAGTGGGGTGCAAGTGGATTTACAAGAAAAAGGAAGGTATTCCAGGAGTAGAAAAAGCAAGGTACAAGGCAAGGTTGGTAGCAAAGGGGTTTACTCAAAAGGAAGGAGTGGATTTTAATGAAATATTCTCCCCAGTTGTGAAACATACCTCCATAAGAATATTGTTGTCCATAACAACTAATCAAGACTTAGAACTTGAGCAAATGGATGTAAAAACAGCTTTTTTACATGGCCATCTTAAGGAAACAATATTCATGAAACAACCGGAAGGATTTGTCATTGCTGGGAAAGAACACATGGTGTGTCAACTTAAGAAATCTCTTTATGGCCTCAAGCAATCTCCGAGGCAGTGGTATAAAAGATTTGATAGCTTCATGTTAGAGAATGAATTCAACAGGAGCAGCTTTGACACATGTGTTTACTTCAAAAAAATATCAGAAAATTGCATGATCTACTTGTTATTATATGTAGATGACATGCTTATTGCTTGTAAAGAAAGGGATAAAATCATGGAGCTTAAGGGTCTGTTGCAAAGAGAATTTGACATGAAGGATCTTGGCCCTGCTAAAAGAGTTCTGGGAATGGACATACTCAGGGACAGACACAAAGGAATAATGTATATCTCACAGCAAGATTACATTAGAAAAGTTATTAAGAAGTTTAGAATGGAGGATTCCAAACCAGTAAGGACTCCACTGGCTCCTCATTTTAGATTGTCTACTGAACAATGCCCAAAGAAAGAGCAGGGATACATGAACAAGGTCCCATACTCTAGTGCAACTGGCAGCCTTATGTATGCCATGGTGTGTACTCGTCCTGATTTAGCTCATGCTACCAGCTTGGTTAGTAGATTTATGGCAAAGCCAGGAGCAGAACATTGGAATGATGTGAAGTGGATTCTAAGGTATATGAAAGGAGCAGCATCATTAGGATTGGTGTTTGGAACTGATAGAGAAATGGGTGATACACTGGTGGGGTTCGTGGATGCAGACTTTGCAGGTGATCTTGATAAAAGGAGATCAACCACTGGATACATCTTCACTTATGGTGGAAATACAATCAGTTGGAAAGCAACATTAGAACCTATTGTTGCTCTATCAACCACAGAATCAGAGTATGTTGCTGCAACTGAGGCAGTAAAAGAAGCCATTTGGCTGCAAGGGATCCTAAGTGAACTGCTAAATAAAAATGTGGAAGCCACTGTATTTAGTGACAGCCAAAGTGCTTTGCATCTAACCAAAAACCCGATGCACCACGAGAGGACTAAACACATTGATATAAGGATGCATTTTATTAGAAATATGGTGGAGCAGGGGAAAGTGAGGATGGAAAAGATCTCAACTTTGGACAATCCCGCAGACATGCTGACAAAAGCACTTCCTGGTGTCAAGTTTAAGTACTGTTTAGACTTGGTTAACATTGGGAATTTGGATGCTTTCACAAAGTAAAGGGCTTTGATGGACCTGAGAGATCATCGGTGAACCAAGGTGGAGATTTGTAGATGTTGGCTCACCAATGTGTTGATATGCATGGACCAAGAGGATACACCAGAATGTCTAGGGAATTGCTGCAGGTGATCAAGACTCATTGGTTTGTTGGTAACTGCTTATAACCGACGGATAAGCAGTGTACCAGCTGGAATAATGTAGCAACTTCGGTTGGCTCAAGATATATAGGGTGACAGACTATTTTTGAGACATATATATAGATAGACTCGGTTGTATTGATACACTCTACTTTTCTGGAATTGAGTTGTAAAACTGCATTCTCTGTATCTCTGTAAACTTGTTCTTGGTTATAGAAGAAAGATCTCTATGAAGGTCAAGGAGTGGATGTAGGATTTATCCGAACCACTATAAACTCTTGGTGTTGATTGTGTTCTTCTCTTGGTGTTTATTATTCTTGCATGTGTGATCAAATATCGAGTGTGATTCTTGTAAACAAAGAGTGATTGTGTGCCGTGATTCACAACATGAATATCAAGACTACTACCTGCGAAGACGAAGAGGAGAGTTGTTCCATTTGTCTCGATGATTTCTACGCGGGATGTCAAGTTTTATCGATGCCATGTTCGCATATTTTTCACCAAGATTGCATCAAGAAGTGGCTCAAATCTAGCCATTACTGTCCTATGTGCCGTTTCCAGATGCCTTGTTAATTAATAGTAGTTTCTAGCAAGTTCAGATATAAAGGAGTACCCAATCTTTGTACAATATAAACATTAATGTTTTTTCATATCTGCATTTTTTTTAATGGAAATTAACTTGCAGAAAATTTTCGTTTATTTTTTTTATGTTGTATAATTCGTGTATGAGTCAGTCGTGTAGAAGATTGAAATTGCAAATTCATGTGATAAACTTTGGCTATAATTGTTTGAATGAATATTGGCAATTAATTATGTGGAACAATAGCACTTATCTAAAATATTGCCATCTTTGTAAATACGTACTACTAAATACTATAGTTTCCCTTTAAGAGTCTCAATCTTATACCATATTATTTATTATATAATTGCCAATAAGAATTTACTCTGCTTTGAATTGTCAAGTAAAGTCTAATTAAATTTACCATATTATTTATTATATAATGAGTAATTCTAGATGTACACCTCGGTGTACACCTTGGTTTACACCCTTTCTTATTAATTATAAAATTTTTCTTGATCAACTAGATATTTATTTCTTATCATGGGTAATTAATGAGGGAAATTAGGAAAATTTTAAATAAGGGTATAAACCAAGGTGTACACTACAAGGTGTACGTCTAGTATTTTTCTTATATAATTGCCAATAAGAATTTACTCTGCTTTGAATTGTCAAAAGTCTAATAAAATTTACCATCAAAAGAATCTCATGAATTGATAAACCAGATCTACATCGTCTCGATATGAGTTTGAACTCTTCATTAATAGAAGAACATCACAATTCACATATATATTAATTAAGAACACAAATATATATGAAAGACAATGATCAAATCTTACTTCATAATATTATTATTGCAAAAGGGCACATCAAACTAATGCCTATATGGCTTAAACGCATCTCCATTATTTTTTGGGTTTTAGTAAATTAAGTTTCCAAAATATTAATTTTTAATTTTAGATAATTTTAATATAATTGCTGATGTAATATATAATGTAACATTGGATTACGAATTGTGAGAAAAAACATAAAATTATCCATACTCATATTTATCGATGACATGTTCGCATATTTTTCACCAAGATTGCATCACGAAGTGGCTCAAATCTAGCCATTACTGTCCTATGTGCCGTTTCCAGATGCCAACCGATTATTAGTTATAGCAAGTTCAAATATTAAGGAGAGGAGTACCTGATCCAATCTGCTCAGTATGATCTTTGTACAATATAAACAATGTTTTTTCATATATAATTTTTTTTAATAATGGAAATTAATAGCCATAATACTGATATTTTTTATTTATTTTTAATTTCTCATGCTGAAATTTTTATTATATATATATATATATATGAAAAACTGCAATTTTGGTATATGTTTTTCAATTTGCGATTTCGGTCCTTTATGTTTTCATATTTCAGTTTTAGTCTTGAATGTTCTGAATTTTGGCAATTTTAGTCATTTTTCTTCGAAAATGCTTACGTGACACTGAACACGTAAGCTCCACATCACCACTGCATTGGTGCCACATCAGCGTCACGTCGGAAAAAAGACTAAAATTTCCAAAAAAAAAATTAAAGATAGCGGAATAAAATTGAAATCTGAAAATATAGAGGACCAAAATAGCAAACTGACAAACATACATGACCAAAAATCAATTTTCCCTATATATATTCAAAATATAAAACAAAAACATATTTTTTTTGAAGAGAAATATAAGTATATAACCATAACACACACCAGGGAATTAAGTTGTAGAAAATGCATGCATCTAATTGGCCAAAAAAATTGAGGTTAATATATATATATTCAATACCTAGATAAAAATACACATGATAATGTAGCTTCAAGCATCTTTATATATACTATGTAAGGAGAGACAATTTGTAAGTCATGAAAAAACGTCTCGTTAATTAACAAGAATCATTCTGAAAAAATTTAGAAGCAAATGTATATATTGAAAATAGTATTGCAAAGTCATCCTACAAGTTATTTTGAGACAAGAAAAGGAACCAAGAGGATAACGTCATCGGTCTTCTTCAGCAGAAGCAAATTGAAATAACAGTGATAGAAAAGGTGATACCTGTAACACATGCATATTGTAATCTTCAGCCTTTTTACCACAACCGTAAGCAATTTGATCTTAAAATCAACTTGCTAATGACAAACTTCACATGATGTTGAACAAGTACTACTACACACCTAAATCTTAGAAAACTCACACAAGTATTTCTTTGATATCAACAATACTGTAAAATTTATGAGCAAAACTGCAATTTTGGTCTTGTATGTTTGTCACTTTGCGATTTTGGTCATATATGTTTTCATATTTCAGTTTTAGTCCTGCATGTTCCTAATTTTGGCAATTTCAATCATTTTTTTTCGAAAATGTTTACGTGGCAATATACACGTCAGCTTCACATAAGCACTGCAATTGTGCCACATCAGCGTCACATCGGAAAAAAGACTAAAATTGCCACAAAAATAAAAATAGCAGACTAAAACTGAAACATGAAAACCTAGATGACTAAAATCTCAAAGTGACAAACTTAAAAGACCGAAAAAGCAATTTTTCCTAAAATTTATGAGCAAAACTTTATACTTGCCATATAAACAACATCAGACTACTGTCATGAGTTCAAATATACCTTAAAAATCATTAGTTCAAAAAAACTGAAGTAGCCATTACTTTAAGAGACGGTGATTTAAGACATTTCAGTACTCATATTTTACACATCAAAATCACAAATTTAGTGTTTGCTTTAGTTAAAATATAAATAATCATAACAGAGTCCTCATTCAATGGACAAAACTATTGTTGTAAAATAAATTAAAGAACAAATGAATCACATGGGGAGAACGATAAATAAATATATAACATAAGAAATTCTCATTTTATTTTTTTCTTGGTCTGCAAGAAGAACTGAAGAAGGGAAATAAACCCAAGGTATTTGGGCAGCGGATGATTATCTATATTGATCATGCATGACTTTAAGGTTTGTTCTCAAATACGGTATTTACTTTGATGTTTGATATATGGAATATTAATCTTAGTTGAAGCTAATTAAGTATACTTGTGGTATTTGGGCAGCGGATGATTATCCATATTGAGAGCGATATTGCTTCAATTATTGACTCAAATTTTTATGATTGATAAATATTATAATTTGAGGAATAGGAGTATGTCTATTATGGTCATTTTTGTACGTTTTAGATGCGAAATGTTTAATTTGATCATCATCATTTATAAGGATTGGTTTAGAGATATTTATTTTATTTAAACTTCATTAATTAATTTCTTTCAAATATTACATTGTCAAAGTTTTTGCGAATCTAATGAATTTCATAGCCAAAATATCGAAAATCTTGTTAATAAAAGTGTTTTGAGATTACAATAAATAAGTATCTTATTAATTGATATGTATGTTTTTGGTTCGTGTTAAAAAAAATTCTAGCCTAGGCAGAGTTAAAATCGTGACTCGGCCATTGGTTACCTTGCTAGTACGTTCGTATATATATCTTCCTTCTCTAGGGTTAATGTATCTTCCTCCGCTGGCGCAAGTGCTCGAAAATTCATCCACTAAAGCGTGTTAATTAATCGGGATCCATCAGATTCAGAAACAACACACAAATCAGAAGACAGAGATCGATACTGATGAGCTAGCAAAGAACCCTACAAAGAAGAAGGGATCGGAAGCCGCCTCTCACTGGGAAATCATAGGAGATAAATTCTTTAACAGAATCTTAAATACATAGAGGATTGCTAATCTTAGAAACACAACTAGTTATAGTGTATGTTCTTGCACGCACCGCACCGAGCAAATCGCAGAATCTTCGTTGCTCTCATGAATATTTTTAGGAACACAAAAACTCAATGAACAGAAATCAAAAGCCAATCTATTATCCATTGAATGCGTGACGTAAAACGAAAAATATAATGAAATTCTATTTAGACTGGTATAGATAAACTATACAAGTGGAAGAAAATAAATAAAACTGTACATGATCAAGAATTTTCTCAGTAATTATTATATAACACATCCATATATATATTTTCCGTTTGATCAATCCGAATTCGATTAAGTATAATCATATAAACCGATACAATATTGTGAAAAATTATTATATGGTTCAAATCCATCTGCCGAACAATTTTTGATGTCATTATAGTTATTCTACTCAATACATATACAATGTTCCAGAAGCCTAGCAAAACTTAACACATGAATTCACATCATCATTGTCTTGAAAAATATGTTCGTGCACAACATCAAAAGGGATTTGGAGATGCACAACACGATGGCCGCCAGAGGAGAGGATTATATCCTTGGCGGTGTCGACAGCGAACCTCGTCAATTCATCACGCACCTCGTAAGAGGTGGGGAAATCTTCCAACATTCCGTCCAGTTCTTCACGCGCTTCTTCCCAGTTGTGGAGATCTCGCAACTCCACACGAATCGGTACGTCGACGGTCGGCTCGACGTGGTGGTCCAGGAACTCGGAATGGCCAGAACGAACGTCTCTGTACATATAAACGTACACGAGATTGCAAGAGAAAGTGAAGTTGATGGTGTGAAACTTGTGATCCAGTGCCTCCTCTGTTCTTGAAACCGGAGATTCGTGAAATTCTAATCCCTGGTGACATTCTTCTTCCATCTTCATCATCGTTTGGAAACTTGAAAGGGTTTTTGCACAGGAATATTGAAACATGGTTTTCTTCAAAGAATTGGGTTTCTGCTTAATGTGTTATATATATATATATATATATATATATATATATTCCTTGTATAGATTCTTTCAGATTTTATAGATTTTCTTGATGGAGAAATATCCGAAATAACTGAAGATTATATTTGTATATGTCGCTGAGGGATTCTTGAATTTCATTGTTATCTTGCGTTTCAAGTCTCGAAAATATTCTTTTGATAAAATATATTTAATTTATTTATTATTTTGTTTCATATGTTATCCAATGAAATTTTTTAAAATCGTTTTAGTATGGGAAATCAAAAGGAAATACAAAAATATGAGTATGGATAATTTTATGTTTTTTCTCACGATTCGTAATCCAATGTTACATTATATATTACATCAGCAATTATATTAAAATTATCTAAAATTAAAAATTAATATTTTGGAAACTTAATTTACTAAAACCCAAAAAATAATGGAGATGCGTTTAAGCCATATAGGCATTAGTTTGATGTGCCCTTTTGCAATAATAATATTATGAAGTAAGATTTGATCATTGTCTTTCATATATTTGTACGTGTTCTGCACGTTAATATATATGTGAATTGTGATGTTCTTCTATTAATAAAGAGTTCAGACTCATATCGAGACGATGTAGATAGTTCAGACTCATATCGAGACGATGTAGATCTGGTTTGTCAATTCATGAGATTCTTTTGATGGTAAATTTAATTAGACTTTACTTGACAATTCAAAGCAGAGTAAATTCTTATTGACAATTATATAATAAATAATATGTTAAGATTGAGACTCTTAAAGGGAAACTATAGTATTTAGTAGTACGTATTTACAAAGATGGCAATATTTTAGATAAGTGCTATTGTTCCACATAATTAATTGCCAATATTCATTCAAACAATTATAGCCAAAGTTTATCACATGAATTTGCAATGTCAATCTTCTACACGACTGACTCATACACGAATTATACAACATAAAAAAAATAAACGAAAATTTTCTGCAAGTTAATTTCCATTAAAAAAAATGCAGATATGAAAAAACATTAATGTTTATATTGTACAAAGATTGGGTACTCCTTAATATCTGAACTTGCTAGAAACTACTATTAATTAACAAGGCATCTGGAAACGGCACATAGGACAGTAATGGCTAGATTTGAGCCACTTCTTGATGCAATCTTGGTGAAAAATATGCGAACATGGCATCGATAAAACTTGACATCCAGCGTAGAAATCTTCTAGACAGATGGAACAACTCTCCTCTTCGTCTTCGCAGGTAGTAGTCTTGATATTCAAATATTCATCAACGGAAGAATCTGAAGCCGGAACCATCTGAAAATCGGCGGAATCTGAAGCTGGAAACACCTCATCAAAATCAGCAGGTTCTTCCTCTAACATTGGATTGACATCCATCCATTCCATTGCAATATTCTCGTCGACGTGTCTGTTGCATTCCACCGACACACAGAAAGGAATCACCAAAACATTGTGTTGCGGAGGCATAAACCTCATCAGATCTTTAGCGATTTTGAATGCGAATTTGCTCAACTTGCAACGGTTGCGATCGTCCAGAGGCCATTCTCCCAACTCCCGGGCGATCATTCGGTGCGAGTATTCGGGGTCCATGAGTTGCTTGATATCCATACGGACTGATTTTGTCATGAATCTTGGTCGCACGATATGTCCCAGGGAGACATTGTCGTAGCACTCGCACATCACCAGGTCGCAAGAAAATTCGATGTCCACATGAAATTGGGCTTCACGTGTGGTCACCACGTCGGAGACGACGACTTTTGGGTCGACCAAGACTATCTCTAATCGGGCAGTGTCGATATCCATTATTCGACCAAGAAGATGAAATTATTAGAACAAGAATTTTTTTTGGTTTTTGGAGAAAAATAGATTTTGCTTTTGCTTGTAAATTAATTGTATTGGAGAAGTATTTATACAATTGTGTATGTATGGCGCGTAGTCGGTTGTTCATTTGGATTATATATAGAAGCAATTTGATGCGTAGTAGGATTAGGAGTCCTGATATGAATATCAAATTTAAAGATAAGGTTAGTACGACAATTAAAAGATATGGTAGCGAGTTTTTCGGTTCTTTTTGTGACAAAATAATTTTAAAATTAATACATTTGGCGAGAAAATCGTAACTTTTTAACGGGGATTTTGGTTTTCGGGGGAAAAATTAAATAGCCCATGTGGTTTTTTTATTTTATTTATTTCATCTTGTCGATAAAATACAAAATGGAAACTTTTTTGAATTTATAATAAGTGATATCTTATCTATGATTTTAACCGTTAAATATTATTTTCTGTTAAAAAAATTATAAGTCAAATAGAATCCTACCACTGATTGTGATCGGTTCGAAGAATATGTGATGGGATTGCGATTAATTTAAATTTTATGATGACTGGACAATGCACGAATTGGGAAAGCCATTGTTTGGAGGCGGGAGGGGATAATTCGGTATCCGCTGGGTAGGTGGAAACATATGATTGATTCAAATTATGTGGACCTCACATATGTGAGACCCACATAATTGGACCAATGAAAAACTTCTACTTATCTCATTGAAGTAAAACCTATGGAATAAGATCGAAGCTTCTGATAGTGTGATTGGACCCATTTTTCGAATTTCCAATTATATCCCTCGTTCCACAGGCCACCACGCATATCCTCCGCCTAATCCATTTTTTATTCACTAATTTACAAAATACAAACAATTATTATTTGAATGTACATTAATCATCGCATTTTTCTTGTCCCATCACTTTGTTATTCGATTGATTGATGCATTGGAGCATTAATTTTTATTTATTTTTTTCTTTCAGCAAATCTATTAGGGGTGGAATAGGGTCGGGACACGTTCCGTAAATCCTATACTCAACTTCCGTCCCGAAAAAAATGGGAAAACTTTTTTTCTCCCGATCTCGTATCCGATACATTTCGGGACCCGACTATTCGGGATACCGAATGTTCAAGATCCCGTCGGGTAGGGAGAGAAAATCCCGAATTTTTTTTCATGTTCAAGATTTCGTTCAAAAAATAAAAAAAAATGTGATAATTTTATTAAATATACTATTTAGAAACTTATAGTTATAAATAAAAATAAATATTCAACTTAAAACATATAATATTAAAATATTTCGGATAATGTTTCAATGTTTTGTTAAGAGAAAAAATGTGTCGGATAATTATTAATAAAATATTCGGATACAATTACTAAATAAATTTTGTTAAATAGATTGTCAAATTAATCTCTTGAATCTTGTTCTACATATTTTTTATAATTATATAATTATAAATATGAATTAATTAAATTATTAATTTAATTTTTTTAAAAAAAATACTCAAAAATAAAATGGCATTCCGTGATTTTATAATTTTATCGTTCCAACAATAAAAATTATGCGAATTAAGTCCACAATTAAGTGTTATATGAGTTGAAACCTAATAATATTTAGCTTATTATATTAATAAAGTTATTAATAAAATATATTATTATATTATTTCGGGACTGGTCGGGAATCCCGTCGGGATAAAGTTTTAATCCTGATCCCGCTTTCGATATTAATCGGAATGGGAAAAATCCCGAAAGTTCGGGTCGGGGAAATTTCGGGTTGAGATTTTTTCGGGACGAGAATGAGATGTGATTCGGGAAGGGTCGGGATTTCGAGAATTTTTGCCACCCCTAAAATCTATAGTTTATTTTCACTTTGATTCCATCATATAATTGTTCCTTTTAAATAGAAAATAAATTCAAGCGAATTTACTATTGAGATCAAGGGATTTTCGTAAATGACGTTTAGGAAAATACCATTATCATTCATTTTGGCCTGGAGTTAACTATAATTTTTTGAAGGATGAATTTCTTGTGAGTCGTGATATATATAGGTCGAACTAAGTGAACATTTTTTGTGTTTATCAAACTAACATAATATTGTTTATGTTAATTTCTAAATATATCTTTAGATCATTTTCTTTATCTTTTTATGACTGATAAGAAAAATAGTTAATTCTAAAACTTTTATTGTGATGCTGGCTCTGGTTAGCATGAACCGACAGCGTCCTCCAAATAATTTAGGACATAGTACGTAGTTCAACTACCACTGTCGCGCCAATGAGTTCTTAGCCCAACGGCTAAGGGTGAGGACCTGAGACCAATTAGTCTTAGGTTCGATTTTCGCTGATTGTAGGTAGTTTTTTAATTTATTTAGGTAGATTTAAGTAGTTTTTTTGCCCGAAAAAAGCAAATCTCGAGTCAATGCTCAAATCTCGTCGGTTGTGCGGACAGTTTATTACATTTTTGTAATTGATTACTTGTACTCTAAAAAAAACTACCACTGTCTCTGAACGTAACATTAGATTTGTTTTTCTTTTTCCTTTTCGAGAATGTATCTTAATTTACATATTTTGTTAATACTAAGTTTTAAATTTTAAAAGCGTTATGACTTATGTGCGAATTCACCTCGTGTACATTTGCATATGACACTCACCTCATCAAGTGTAAAAATTATATTATAAATCTAAAAAAAGTGAGTGTCAAATACATAAAATGTAAGAGAGGTAGATGCAAATTAGCTCATTTTAAAATACAAATTTTTGTAACACAATAAATATATATTAAATATTTTGATCTTAGAAATAAATTTTGGCATCTTTATATGCACACCGGCAATAAAATTGATCAAAAAAATTTCTTTATTATTATTATTTTTGGCATTATCTAAATATTAATAAGTTAGATTTTAAAAGTCATCAGTTCACTAGATAATTTTTTTTAAAAAAAATAACGAAACAATTAATTACTAAAAAATTTTCCTGCTTATTTTTTTTTAACAATTTAAACCGTGATATGTCATGGCTAATTAAATTAGAGTAAGTTTCTGTAAAGATGTGAAATTGGTCAATCAGACCCATATTTTCATTGAAAAATAATATTTTTGAGAGTCATTAATCACATCAAAGAAGAGAAATTTCTCAAAGATTTTCTATTGTGATTTACTGACGGAGTTTTTATGGGGAAATTCTATGTCACTGGAGTGGCGTGTAAACCCATCATTGGTTAAAATCAGTGGGCTCCACATGCTCTGCCACGCTACCCCAGGGCATTGCCCTTTTGGGATGGCATAGAACTTCCCGTTTTTATAATCGAATAATTCACCGATATTAAAAGTCACTAGACAACGTATTCAAGAATGTACGTGTAGTAGGCCCCCAACCCTTTACTATGTCATCAATAGGTGATGAATGAACGAAGAACACATAAAGTAAAATATAAGGATACCACAAAATTCCAATATTTGCCAATTAGTCTACTAAAAAAGCCATGGGATATCTCCGATGGCTTTCTTGATCATTCTATGATTTCCCCCATTGAAGCCTGTCTCATGGAGGAGGTACGCTGTTACATGTCTCTGTAACATATATTTTGACTCCATGCTTTTTTTCATTCTCTCGAAACAGATCAAATTTTGGTGTGGTTTTCGTATATATATTTGCAATTGGCTCTTACTTTACAGAGGGATGGGATACCAAACGGGTGGCCCCTTGGTCTTGGAAACATCATGAACTCTACAATAAGAGTGGCACATACTGCCCGGCCACCGCCACCGCCACGAGATCCGCCGCCGCCTTATGCCTCTGCCGTTCAGTACCGCTCCTCCAGTTTCTCTTCGTTGTCAACGACCTCTAATCTTGACACTGAGGTATATCTCATAGATATACTTGCCTAGTGATCTTTGTTACTCTTGTTACATGTACAATGAACAAACGCGATTACAAAAATGACGCGTAACTATGTACGTGTGACTTTCATTATACGTACATAGCATTACTTATGGTACTCCTCGATCTGTTTGTAATTGCAGTCCACGGCATCTTTTTTTCCGGACCAAAGTGTGTCTCTTGGCTGGCTATTCGGGATTAGGGACAAAGGAGGAGACGAACGACGACGTTGTGTTACTGTTATCGACATGTCAAATGTTAGAGGGTCCGATTTGGGCACACACGACGGCCATGAAAATTCTCGAGGACTCTGTGTTCCTCTTCTACTTCTAGTTGGGAGATTGAGTCGAAGAGGAAGCATTTCTGGAAATTAATTATATATATATATATATATATATAAATATTGCACAAAATTCTGTACTGATGATTCTTTTTTCAATCATAATAATTGTGCATGTGGCGGAGAATTTTCCAAGTGCTGTCGTGTTTTTTGTTGCATAGTTATGAAATTATTTGCTGAATTTCATTTCCATATGAAAATTTGAGTGAAATTATAAATATGTCATCGACTATCTAATGGAAATTGAAATGGCACAAAATATATTTCATTCGTGTAGATTTAGCTGGCATGCAGTAGCTAGTATATATTCCATTGGATAAAAATATATGGAAAAATTGCAAATTTAGTCCAGTATGTTTGTCATTTTGATTTTGGTCCTTTATGTTTTCACATTTCAGTTTTAGTCCTGTATGTTTCGATTTTTGGCAATTTCGGTCCTTTTTCTTTGAAAATGCTGACGTGGCACCGTACACGTCAGCTCCACATCAGCATTGAATTGGTGTCACGCCAGCGCCACATCGAAAAAAAGACTAAAATTGCCAAACAAATAAAGATAGCAGACTAAAACTGAAATGTGTAAATATAGAGGATCGAAATCGCAAAATGACAAACATACAGAACAAAAAAAGCAATTTTCCCAAAATATATATCAATTTTAGTCTTTATAGATAGTTAACAGTTTCACCACACCGTAGGTAATTAATGTTGGATAATGTGTGATTATTTAATTTAAGAGAAATAATGATAAAATCATTTTAAAAATCTATACGCTATAATAAAGTTGAGGTATGTATTTGTCACTAATATGGTCAATGATGAAATTCTCATTCTATTCACATCAATCTTATGATTATAATATTACATCTTGTGAAAAAGTAAAAATTTATGATAAAAATTAAAAAGTTCAAAACTCAAAATATATCAAACTCTACACTTTATAATATTTTTTTCTCAACTCAATTGTGTTTTTCTACACAAATGGAGAGACCTATTTATAGATCTCATTTGAAGATTAGTCCAAATATTAATACATCATCATTTACATCATCACACACTAATTTTTCACATTTTACAACTCAATATTCAACATTCAACATTCAAATTTAAATAATAAAAAATCGAGTATGTGTTGAATAAAAATTCGTGATAATCATGTGATGCATATAATGATAATCATTATTAAATAATTATGTATATCATATCATATTATTATAAGTTCGGTGTCATAGACATCCTTTTATATAATAATATGGGATTATACGAATATGATTAGTATATAATACATAATAATATGTATCATATCACGTTATTATAAGATCAGTGTCATAGACAACTTTTTATATAATAACATGAAATTATATATTAATATAGTTAGTATATATACATAATAAATATATATCATATCACGTTATTATAAGATCAGTATCATAGAGAACCTTTTATATAATAACATGAAATTATATATTAATACAGTTAGTATATATACATATATAATAAATATATATCATATCACGTTATTATAAGGTCGGTGTCATAGATAACCTTTTATATAATAACATGAAATTATATATTAATATATATATACATAAAAAATATATATAAACAATAAAATAAATATACTTACTTGTTGAATATTTTTGTCTTCTCTTTGTGTTTTGGAGGGTCAAAAATTATAGAGAACCTTCGAGCGATCTTGCTGATAACGTGTTGTGAAAAAGTAAAAATTTATGGTAAAAAGTAAAAACTCCAAACTCAAAATATATCAAACTCTACACTTTATAATATTTTTCTCTCAACTCAATTGTGTTTTATACACAAATGGAGAGACCTATTTATATATCTCAGTTGGAGATTAGTCCAAATATTAATACATCATCATCTACATCATCACACACAAATTTTCCACATTTTACAACTCAATATTCAACATTCAACTTTAAATAATAATAATAATAATAATAATAATAATAATAATAACATATTTTCAACACATCTATCTTTGTATAGATTACAAAAATATAATTATTATACGTTTTTCATCGTCTCATTTACTAGTCAATCGATGTCTACTTACAACTTACGAGCATTCTTCTTGAAAAGTGTACTAGAGACTAGAGTCTAGATATGATAATTAACATGTAAATTATGGGAACGGATCCCCTGCTGTGGGGATACCACAGCTGGGGATGCTGCATGTGGTTTTCTTCTTATTAAAATTAAAACAAAATTAAGGAATGATGTGGTTTATATCTTACCAAAATGAAGTAATTTAATCAATTTTAGTGTATATTTAACGTTTTCATGCAAGAAGCAATAATATTTGACGATTAATAAAAGTGCAAATTGCTCAAAAATCTTCAATCCAAACATGTTTTGCTCTGCACTTCCTAGCCATTTTTTTGTACCACATTTTTTGTTAATTTGTACCACATATTGTATGGTTTTGCACCACATCTTGTATTGTTTTGTACCACATTTTATGACTAGGGACCCCAAAACAAAACATGTTTGCATTTGGGGATTTTTTAGCAAATTGCCCTTAATAAAAATGTTTATATTATTTCAAAAAAACATTTATATTATATATATAATATATAATAATATTTTGATTTTATTTAATAATTAAATGAAGTAAAAATTAGGATCTCAATTTAAGATTGTCAAATTTGAACTCAATTCATCAATCCGATACGAGTCGACCTGAAAATTATCAGGTAAGGGTTGTGGGTTTTTTTTTGGTTCGGGTCAAATTCGGGTTAACTCGACAGCTAACTCAAAAAAATTAATCTAGTTTGGGTTATGTTCGGGTCAATCCGGTTGACCCGAGGTGACTCGAAACATTATATTATTATTATTTTTATATAAAGTAAGAAATATTTGTTACATTTTATATGTTGTATGTTTGAAGAAAAAAAATTATTATATATTGATATAATATATTTTTGTCATTTAATGTTTATTTTATATAATTTTTATGTTTTAAAATTATTATTTATTTTTTGTTGTAAATATAATTTAAATTTTCTACAACTAGACTTTCAAATTGAAATTACATATATATAAACTTAGATTTAGTTATTATGTGTTTAAATTAAATATTACTAGTGTTATTGTGTGTTTTGAATTTTTTTATTTAATTTTTTTAGAAAAAATTTTAAAAATAAAAAAAATTTGGTTGGTTCGGTTGATCGAGTTAGTCGGATTAGCTGGATTCAGATTCGGATTAGCCATTTTCGGGTTAATTCAGGTCGTGTCGGATTGAAAAATTTTAAAATAATATTTTTTTCCATACGACTCGAACCCACCCGAATTGACAATGTTATCCCGATTCATTTGTCGTTCACATTTGATTCATCAAAATGGTTAAATAATAATTGTTGATGTGTTGATTCTCGTCTGACATGTAATTTTACGATTGTATGTAGGGAAATTGATTTTTTGTCTATTAATTTTTTTTTATTTTTTTGATTTTAATCGATTAACTTTTTAAAGTTTGTTTTATTATACTAACTTTTAATTTTTGGTTATTTTGGTCTAATTGATATGTGATAGTTTGACAAGTCAGCATTTTCCAAAGCTATATCGTCATTTTTCGATTTCACATTAGCATTTTTCGATGTCACATCAGCAATTAAATCAAATAATAAAAATTAAAAGCCAACGCAACAAAACCAACATTTGAAAAATTAATGGGAAAAAATAGACAACTATTAAATGAAAAACTTATATATATATATATATATATATATATATATATATACACACGTTCGTTTTAGATGTTGTGCATAAAACTTAAAATCTGATTCCATAAATATTAAATAATACAAACAAAATAAATTAATTGATCTCAAAAAATTTTAATTCGTGTAATTGATTAAATATATACTTAAAATTGTTTGAATTGCTTTAATTTTAATAAGAAGGAAACCACAGCAGGAAATCCGTTCCCGTAAATTATATTAAAATATGTTTTTAAGGGTCTTTTTATTAAATGGAAAGTGATCATTTACGGGGAAAATCTGAGACTTTATGCCTGCAGAAAACTAAAAACCCAACAAAGCCCTATTTACCCATTTTGAGCATCATCTCCGATTACCGCACTGTCACCCGCCATGGCAACCGTCGCCGCCAGGTCTGTCTTGCGATTGGCCACCGCATCCTCTCGAAGTGCCGTCATTAGAAGATCCGCCGGAGTAAAACCCAAGGCTGCTCCCTCGCCATTCGGAATATCATCTCGAACACCGCTTACTGCTCGCATTTTCAGGTTTTAGATGCTCGCTTTATCTACTTTAGCGATTTAATGTGTGATAGACCTAATTCGTGGTTACGATCACAATTATTCAATATTTCAATCGGTATTTGAGCTAGGACCCCTGTGGAGTTGAGTGGCATTAGCTTGGTGTCAATGTTACCGTACCACACTGCAACAGCCTCTGCACTGCTTAACTCCATGCTTTCTGTTGCTCCTCGTGGACAAGCTTGGACTCTCGAAGGTAAATATCGTCTTTCCCGTGTGCACATTAATTTGGTTTCGGTGTTTCAATATTCTTTTCCTTAGCAAGCAATTACCTTGATGCTATTATGTGGTTCCATTATCTTATTTGGCGATGTGGAGGGAAATTGGCACTTGTACCAACTGTGGAAGTTTAAACTATACATTCTACTTAATGGACATAACCTGAAAATAGTGTCTGTTCGATTAACTTTTTCCTGAGTCCACGTAACTACGAAGTTCGTGTCTTTCTTTCTTGACATGATACAATAACTACGAAGTTCGTGTGTTTCTTTCTTGACATTAAACAGAACTGAACTATATATTTCAGCCCTTTTGCATCACTCTTTCAAAATATAGGAAGTTTTTTTTATTCTAGGAAAAGAGAGGACTCGATATGAAGGTCCCGAGAAAGAGGTGAACTGATCTCATTTCTTGTTCTGTTTGGATGATACACCACGTTGGCATGTTGTATAAAAAAATTATTGCTATGAAGCCTCCAAAGATGTATATGCCAAAGAAAAATTCCCTTCAATGACATTGTCCTTGCTGAATGCATGAGGCACTTTACCACTTAAAGTTCTGTACATAGCTGGACACCCTTAGCCTTTCAGATCTCTAGATTGAGATGGAGCTACAAGTCTACAACACATCATCTTAATGGCCAACCCAGATAACTCAATTAAACTGACAAAGATTCTCCAAATTAGATGGTGGGGTGGACACATGTACTTGCACCTCCTAGTTTATAGACTCGTAGTGGTTCTGGAAATTCAATCGTTACTTTGTATGATAGATTGCATGTATGTGAAAAGTCTGTCATCACATTTACTCTTACTCTCATATCTTTGAGAAGTTTCAAAGTAATCCTCGGAATCTTATCAAATGTTCCAAATACTTTGTGGAAAAAGTGTTTGGCAAATCAAATATTATTAATGATTTATTATGGAACAGCTTTAGAGATTGATGATGAATTGAATCGACAAATTGCCCATTTGATAACTGGATGACATGAGACTCCATAACTTGAAACTTCTGTTTGTTTCTGGATTTTATTTTATTTTTTTTATGATTGAACTTCATATGCTTATACTGGACCATACAAGGGAACCTCAATGTCTGTGGGAAGATGAAATTAATCTGTCACCTGCATTTCTTGCTGACTCAGTCATTTATAGACCATGCTAATGTGTGGGATTCATCAGATTGCAAAGATGATGTATGATGAATGATGGATGGTCAAAGCGGGAGTTTTATTTACTTGAGCACACTAGGAGAATTCCTGATTTTAGAGTCAACGAGCTCGGCACAGAAAAAATTTTCTTTGTTTTTGTTTTTTTGTTCTTATGTTGGATGATCGAACTTGATCTAAAGAGCAAGTTAATTATTCGCAGTGAAATGGGACTTTTGATATTTGTAACATGTCCATTACTTTCTCAACTTTGTTTTGTAACATGTCCATTGCTATCTCAACTTTGTTTCTTGGGATGCCCAGTTCTGTAATTCCCAGCAATAGTTTTCCCTGTGACCTTTTATTTTGTGCTATTTTTCTGTTTAGGGTTGTGATTTCCGCTCATTGGCTGACATTGGACCTGAAGGTTTTCAACTTTCTGCCTGTTTTTTTTTTTTTGAGAAAAAAAATTTTATAGCTGAAATTTGTATTTTCAATTCGTAAGACTCGACTGGCAAAGTTTAGGGGATCAGGGGGCCTTGTTATCTTTGCTTCTTGCTCACCTTTTAGCTGTGTGGGGCTACACCTGCTATTCTCTTCATAAAACACACTGTTTTCCTGCATTGTAGATGGATGATGTTAGAATGTGGTGAGACTGGTGTTGGAGATCCATGGATGTCAATGTTGCATGAAATGCTGGAAACGAGTGAATCTAGGATAACTATTGATCGATCGATCGAACCGAGTGTCACCCACAGTTATGGTGACTATATTACCTTCCATAAAATTAAGACACCTACTTGTGATCGAATGCAAGTTTTCTGGTTATTCCCATTCTGAGGTTGTATAAAACTTTAAACTCAGTTGGAAGAAACACACCCTTTACAAGCTGATGTTCTCTGAGTTACAACATTTCACATCAAGGTTTTCAGTAAGTTTCTCATGTAGGGTAGAACACGAATTTGAGTCGAGCTTGAAAAATATAAATAAATATCTAAACATGAGTTCGAGTTCAATGGATGAAAATATCTAAAGTCTTGTAGAATTAATTGGTAAATATTGGCTTTATGATGACATTTAGGGAGGAATGGTATATCAAATTATTTTTAAGAAATTATTACGCAAATTAGAATATCGAGTTCAACTTGAAATGATTACCAGTGGGTTCTTACTGTGTACGAGTCCAGTAATAGCTTGAGTTCATATTTCCCAAATCCAGATGATGTCGAATTGCTCGATGCATGTTCACATTTTTTTTATTTTATTTTTTAATTAAAATAAAACATCATTATTGGCATTATATTTTTAATATCCCTTATCAAACATTTAGGCTCTTGACAAGTAGTACAAGACGATCTTCTTGGCACGCCCGCTATGAAGCCAAAGTTATACATATGTTAATTACCCTTGCACGGAAAAGAAATAAAGACAGATGAACATGTATACCAAAAGCCCGATTAATCACATGATAAATTGAACTCCGATAGCATCAACGTGGAGTCACTTTCCAGATTCTTCGACGTTAACCAATTCGTACTCGACCAAGGAAAGATTATTGTCCTCTTTGACCACAAATTTTGCAGGCTCCGTAGCTTCAACAAGACCCCATTTATCGACGGCTAGCCTCATGGACCCCTTGAACATGTCAATCTTTGCATTCCGTAGTATCACAGTATTACCTGGCTGCATCAGCTCAACTGCAAGAAAATTGCAAATTATCACCAACAAAAATGGATGCATAATTCACAAAAAAGGTTATATTCTTACACTGGAAGTCATTTCAAAAAACACTATATAGTCAAGAACTAAATTATCATTCTGAGTTGATCAACACAAAGCACAACAACAATGCAAGAAAAAAGAAGGAAGGGACAAACATCAACAACTGCAATCTGAACTAGAATCAGAAAGTCTGACAATTTGTTTAGATCACCACAAAGATTATACAGTAAGAATATGAAAATAACCTCTTCCAAAATCGTGAACAAAATAACAAAATTAAATATGGAACTGGAAGGACAAAACAAGTGGTAATCTACTAGTAGAGACAGAAAGTTTAAGTGTCCAACCAATCAGGAAAGCTTCATTAAAACGCAAATGGCATTTGTCGCACACCTGAAGCATCAAAAAGATTTACTGTAGAGACTTAAATGCCCAAGAACTATCTCTTCTCAGTGTTCTCACTACTTTCCAGATGAGAAGAGCTGAAGAGATTAATGGAACAATGGTTTGCAAGGTATTAGATCTGGTGTCGTGCTATTACAGTACCATCTTGGACACAATCACTATGCCACAATGCTACTTGTAAACAGGGCGTAATAGAATTCATTACACAGTCCAAAAAAGGGATATAATGGTCAAATAACACTTTTGAGTACATAAATTAGTTTGGTAAATTATCATAACATCAGTATTTGGCAAAATTTACACCTTCCAACTGGACTCGAATATCATATGAAATATAGCACAAGACAATACATTATTATGATAGAAATGTATTGATGTATCCATGAACATTTCTACCATCATCGTAAAACTAAAGCACAACCAGGAAAGTTCAAATGTTACGAGTTCCATATAGTATGCAGGAGGCTGGGGGGTTATGTAAAAGTTACAGCTGTCTGCTTTCCCCATGTCGTCAGACTGAAACAAAGTATCGTCGAATCAACAACTTCCAAAAAAATTGAATAAAATTTGGATGAATAATAATTTTAAAAGGCATGAAAAATGAGGCAACTGCTGCTGCATGCTCACTGATTTACCTCAAAGGCGACATGAACTCATTACCTCAAAACGCTAACGTGAAGTTGAAAACCAACAAGTACAGCAGATAAAACCTCAAGTTACAGGTTCCCAGTAACAGATAAAAATATCTATAAACAATAACAATTGAACACATCAATTCTTCCAGTACCAAATATTAGGGTTGTCTCCCTAACTGTAACGGCATTTTCCCACACCAAATTTCATTTTATGCATACAGGCCTTTCAAGCAAACAGGCTCCCAACTGCTGCCAATTTGACAAATATTCTCACCATTCCGAAATAATTAACCAACACCTTTAGCATCAACAGAAAACAAAATTTGAAATACTTTGTCAATTCCACTGAATAATTCTTTATTTCAACGGGCGCACCAGCCATTGCATATGTATCTAGATATCATCACGAATCGGAATCATAACTAACAAACCAGCACAACACACTATGGCAATTGCAATGTTGTGTCTAATATTCCAACTCTATGCAGGCCAAGAATTGGGAAACACCCTTTCTATGTCTCAAAAGCGACTGATGAATCCAAACAACCTTTCAAGCTTAAGACTTAAACATCAGAAGTTAAATGGTAATAGCTTCCAACCAAAACATGCCAAACAATGGACACAACGTATTATCATTTCCAAATTACCAGCAATCGCATATAGTACTCAATTGTGTCTATCGAATAACAATGTGTGCGCGCGTGCGAGATAGAATCAAGGATGGCGTACCTTGATTGTCACGAGCAGTGAAGAGTATAGCGCCGGTTTCATCCCCGACGAGGCATTCGGCGATTTTGAGACTCTGGTGTCGGCCTCCAGGGAGAGCCGGATTGCGCGACGCCCTATTAACAACGGTTTTTGAGCTGATCACCTTAACAATTATGGTGTGGCCAGATGTCTCTGGTTTCAAAGAATCGATTTTAACAAACACCGGCGGCCGCAGTTGAGGCTTCTGCGCCGAGGCCGCCGCATCACCCTGTTGCTTCGTTGCTTTCGGAGGGGCCATGAGATCTGGGATGAGCAGAAATGGGGAAATGGAAACGACGATTTGATTCGAAATCGTACGAATGTCAAGAAATCTAAGCCCTAATTTGCTGTTAGTGCCATCCAAATTCCGATGTTTGCCAATACTGGAGTGGATGCACCATTATTTACCTTAATTGTAATACCTTTTTTCCCACGTGTTTAAATTCAAAGTTTAAAATTAACAGATTTTTTTTATATATATAATTTAAAACTTAGGTTAATTAATTCGCAAAATAATTACGAATACGATATAGAGATCCATTATGCAATCACACATAAACAAACTTATTTGAATATTGATGATATTGAATATTGATGATGGTGGATCCATGGATGTATTCATTTGATCATTGTCGGAGATTCCAACATTGTTTTGGCACGAAAGTTGAGATTCAAGAGGGAGATTTTAATACAAAACTCTTTCATAATTATGCCTCTTCTCGCAGGAGGAAAAACTCTATCCTGGAACTCAAAGACGATCATGGGAACACTTGTGTTTGGGGACATGGTTTACAAGAGCTCATTTTGTCTTATTTTCAAAACTTGTTTACTTCTTCAGGAAATATGGATGCTAATATCTTAGCACATGTTCCTCGAAGAATTGACGAAAACCAGAATCAGTTTCTTTGCAGGCCATATGAAAAAAGGAGATCGAGCAAGCCCTTAGTGCCATGCACCGCGACAAATCCCCTGGCCCGGATGGTTTAAACCCAGGCTTCTATCAGTCTTTCTGGGATGTTACTGGCCCAAAAGTGACTTCAGCGTGTTTGGCTTTTCTTAATCAAGGATTTATGCCAGCTAAAATCAATGAGACTTCTTTAATTCTCATTACTAAAAAAAAGAAGCCAGACACTTTATCGGATGTTCGCCCTATTTCGTTATGCAATGTTTTATATAAGATTGTGTCTAAGATGGTGGCCAATCGGCTGAAAGTCGTTCTAAACTCGGTTATCTCTCACTCACATAGTGCTTTTACCCCGGGTAGAGGCATTACTGATAATGTCCTCATTGCATTCGAGATAAGCCATTATATGAAGAGAAAGCGTCAAGGAAAATCTGGCAATGCAGCATTGAAAATTGACATGTCAAAGGCGTATGATCGTGTAGAGTGGGCTTTCTTGCAGAATATGATGCTTAAGCTTGGGGATTTTCAGAGTAAATGGGTTGACTTTGTTATGCTATGCATCTCCTCTGTTTCTTACATGGTGGTTCATAATGGTCAGGATTTCGGCCCGATTGTCCCACAGCGGGGTCTTCGTCAAGGTGATCCTTTATCGCCTTATCTTTTCTTAATTTGTGCGGAAGGCCTTTCTTCTCTGTTGCAGGCAGAAACTCGAAGAGGTGCTATTCATGGGGTGAAGGTGGCTCGTCGAGCTCTGCCTATCTCACACCTCTTTTTCGCAGATGATAGCTTCTTGTTTTTTAAGGCAACTGAAGAGGAAGCCGCCAACATTAAAAGTTGTCTTGACCAGTATGAGTTTGCTTCGGGGCAGAAGGTTAATTTTCTTAAATCTTCTATTTCGTTTAGTGAGAATGTGCCAAATGAAAGGAAGAACTTGATTTGTGAAACCCTTGGGGTGAGATATACCACCAATCATGGAGCCTATCTTGGCCTCCCTTCTCTTATTGGCCGTAAAAAATCCGAGGTGTTTGCTTTTGTAAAAGAGAAGACGTGGAGTCGTATGCAAGGTTGGAAAAACAAATTTCTATCTCGATCTTATTAAATCAGTTGTGCAAGCTCTTCCAACTTATGTTATGAGTGTATTTCTCTTGCCCTTGATGTTATGTGCCGATTTAGAACGTATGATGAATTCTTTTTGGTGGGGTGGAGCCGATAACAACAGGGGCGGCTTGCGATGGCTTAGATGGGATAAGCTTACACTCCACAAAGCTGATGGCGGTTTGGGTTTCCGAAATATACACCACTATAATTTGGCTCTCTTGGCTAAACAAAGCTGGAAGCTTGTAGCTAATCCACATTCGTTGGCATCTCAAGTTTTGAAAGCAATGTACTATCCTAATTCTACTTTCATGGATGCAAAAATGGGATCTAACCCGAGCTATGTTTGGAGGAGCATCATGGCAACCCAAGATCTTATCAGAAGAGGTGCTAGAATTCGTATTGGATCAGGTAATCTTACTCACATCTGGAATACACCCTGGCTGCCGGATTTAGAGAATCCATTTGTTGTAACAGATTGCCCTATAGATTTGAAACTTGCTAATGTGAATTCTCTCCGTGAAGCGGGTTATGGTAGTTGGGATTTAGATCTTCTGGATGATCTATTTATCGAGAGAGACAAGCATTTGATCTCAGCTATTCCCTTAAGTAGAAGAGAATGTGAGGATAAGTGGATCTGGGGACCTGATCGTAATGGTTCTTATTCTGTGAAGAGTGGTTATAAGATTCTGCAATTGAGCAGTGGGTTGACTCCTCAAGCTTCAGGTTTTAATTGGCTTTATATTTGGTGATTGAATATTCCGACAAAATTTAAGAATTTTATTTGGAGAGCTCTCTCTAATTGTCTTCCAACAAGAGTTACTCTTCAGAGAAGAAGAGTTGATATCGGAGATTGGTGTCTAATCTGTAAAAATGAGCCGGGATCAGATTTTCACGCACTTGTTCTCTGTCCTGTTGCTCGTGGGGTTTGGAACTTGTCTTCCATTGGTAGTTTTGTGGGTTCAGTATCTTCGTTCAGGGCTTGGTGGCAGGTTTTAGAGACTAATCGGTCCAAATCTGATATTGAGAAAGCAGCGATTGTACTGTGGTCAATTTGAAATAATCGTAACGATGCGGTTTGGAATGGGAAGCAGAACTCGTCGATAAATATTTTTCATTCAGCCATGAAAACTTTTTCCTTATGGTTCCAAGCCAACCAGAAGAGAATTTTCAACAGTCCACCAAGAACCCAGCAGAGCGATAGTAAATGGATTAAGCCACCGAGACAGTTTCTCAAATGCAATGTAGATGCAGCCATTTTCAACTCTCCTCCTCGGATGAGATTCGGGTGTATTATCAGGGATAGCGTGGGAGAGGCTGTTGCTGCTGTGCATGGATGTTTTCCAGGTGTGTTCGACCCCAGAACAGCAGAAGCATTGAGTATCCGGGAAGCGCTTTCTTGGCTCAAAGATCTTTCTTATTCGAATATAATGGTGGAATCAGATGCTCTTACATTGATTGAAGCGTTGAAGAAACGGAGTCCGGATGATTCTTATGTGGGTTTGATTATTGAAGACTGTAGATTCCTAGCTTTGGAATTGAACTCTTGTTCTTTTATTTTTGTTCGTAGATCAGCGAACCAGACGGCACATACTCTAGCCAAAGCAGCTGGTTCTTTGTCTGGTCGGAAAGGTCGAGTTATTCCTTCGCCTTCCCTTGTTTCAGTTGTGGTTGTTCAGGATCTTTAATATCAATCTTCTTATTTCAAAAAAAAAAAAGAGTTATTATAACATCGTAATAATATCTTCTTCGCTTCTCTCTCTCTCTCTATATATATATATATATATATATTCTTCGAAATAACATATGATATGCATTGTATAGATTTAATTTGGATAAAATAAAATTTCAAACTATCGGGACAAAAAATACTAAGGTAGTGTTTCATGTTTGAGAGAGCTTTTAAAAAACACTTATCACCTTTTTTTTCAAAAAATTGAAAAAGCTGAAAAGTGTTTCCTAGAACCTCTCACAAACACTACATAAGTTGATAAAATATGTACAAAAACATATTTTTAGACATCAAAATTTATTTTGGTGATTACAAGTCATAACATTCGATTTTCACGATTAAGGGAGTGTTTTAGAGAGCTTTTATTTATTTAAAAGTGATTCTAGTCGAGATTATTTTGAAGTTGATGAGAAACTAAAGTAGAAAATGCTTGGAAATAGAAGTTGAAAGCTAATACAAGCTAAAATTTAGGGTGTGGAGAATAATTGCTTCCAAGCTTAATTTTTTTAACTAAATGACAATCATATTCTTATTTGATTATTTAATTTTTTATACTCACACTATAAAAATGAGTTTATATATTATTTTACATTATGAATTTTGTATCAAAAATATTTCATTTTTTATAAGATGAATACTTGAAAAAATATATAAGAATAATAAAAAAAATATAAAAAAAGGAAAAAATTGTATAAATATACAGTATATGTACAAAATTTATGAAAATGCAATATATATATATATATGTATATATATATATATATATTTAAATAGATTCTTGTAATAATAATGTAAAATTTTAAAAAATATTTTTTTAAAAAATGCTTGTAATAATAATGTAAAATTTTAAAAAAAATTTAAAAAATACTTGTAATAATAATGTAAAATTTAAAAAATATTTAAAAATAATAATAAAAGCACATGTAATATGATAAGTTTATTAAGGGTATATATGTCAACTTGTAATTTTATATCTTACACAAAAAAACAAGAAGTAAAAAAAAAAAAAAAAAATTAGCTCCTTGCTTTTGGATAAAAGTTGTAGAATCTAAAACAGAATTTGACATTCGCAAACACTCAAAAGTACTTCTGTGCAATTAAAAACTAAGAAGCACTTTGTAAAAATGCCGGAAAAAAAAAATGAGAATAAAAGTCTTCAAGAAAGCCTTTTAACTATTCAGGCCCAGCCCAAAATCTCTTTAACTAAACTTCTATACAAAGTACCATATTTGATATTACGCGTACAATATTACGCTTTAATTGATAATATTCAACAAATGATATTTTAAAAAAAGATAATATTCAACAATTAAAAAAAATCTAATTCTTAATATTTTCACAATTTATTTTGTTGTGTATTTATGCTGTAAGGACGTGCAGCTATAATATTCTATATTATATATGATCCAAAATTTATATTTTACAAAATCTATTCAATATCAAAAAATCCTTATGCATAAAAAAAATTCATATATATGCACGCATTATGCACTGTGATTGCTAGTATACTCCAATGTGTGCATAATGTGTGCTTAATACTATATATATTATGCATACATAATACTATATATGCATATATTATGCACACTATTGTGCATAGTAATATATATGCACATATTGCCCACAGGGGCATAGGCGAGTTGGTAAGGCCTGAGGTGACGTGGGAAGAAATTCCCCAGCGTTGCGGGTTCGATCCTCGTGTGGAGCATATTTCCTGCTGAAATATTGTGGGGAGTATGCTCTGGGGATTGGGCCATGTGCTCCCTCCTTCAGGTCCCTGCCGCTCGTGCACATCCCTCGATTTAC
Organism: Henckelia pumila; assembly: GCF_033568475.1. Taxonomy (NCBI): domain Eukaryota; kingdom Viridiplantae; phylum Streptophyta; class Magnoliopsida; order Lamiales; family Gesneriaceae; genus Henckelia; species Henckelia pumila. The sequence continues at coordinate 97,519,841 of NC_133121.1, read as the reverse complement.
CCTCCGCATGAGCCAATGGGCCTCTGACTCATGTGGAATGGGGTCCCCTTCGGGATCAACCCTTTTACAATATATATGCACATATTATGCACACAATAATACTATATATACATAATACTATCAACTTTTCAAATAAAATATTTTTGTGTGAAAATAATTTAACTTTTTTTGTATACGATGTTATATGATATCAAGTATATTTGGTTTGGAATTTTAAATTTTATAAATAGATCACGAACTTGATAGAAGAGACTTTTATAAGATTTTTGAGACTTCAATAAAACTAGTACCCGGACACACGCGATGCGTGTCTTTTATTGTCTATTTTTTTTAATTGAAAATAAAAAAATTATAATTATAAATAGTGAAATAAAAGAAATGACATTTTTGTAAATAAATATCCATAAAATAACAAAAATATATAATGAATGTGACATTTTTGTAATTACATAGCCATCAAAAGACAAAAAAACATGAGGGATACCATACCAACGTACCAAAACCCCCCTCATGTTTAATATAGTACTAGCGGCAACACACATAAATATTATGTATTGTGTGTATATTATATTATATAAAATTTATTTTAAAGTGTTTGATTTTAATATGATATGTATTTTTTGTAATTGACATTTTTATGAGTTTTTTTTTTTTCAATTTGAGATTGGGCATACGAAAAGACCAACTAAGGTGATCTTGCTTAATATATAAGTATAAAGAGTTTCTTTCAAGTGCCCACCTATCATGCCCACTATCATGTCCACCAATGATGTGGCACTATTCTATTGGACCACATCTTTATCACATCCAATAGAATAGTGTCACATCATTGGTGGGCATGGTAGTGGGCATGATAGGTGGACAGTTGAAAGAAACTCTAAGTATAGATATATAGAGATAGAGAAGAGATTGAGATAATTATTTAAATTGGAATATTTTAGTAATTTTTAAAATTTACGTTCTTTTATAATACTTTTTTAAGTATATTACTATTAATATACACACACATCGTCGTTTTTCCTATTTTTTTTTAACTAAAATGGTTTGATTTCTATTTATTTTAATTACAATTACTTTACGAGCACATTCACTTAGTTTGACATTCCATTTTGATTTATGAGATTAATTTAAAACTTCAAGTTTAATTGAGTCGCTATAATGTGTGTTTTTTTTCAAAAATTTTTTTTAATAAAACCAGTTTCGTCAAGCCTTATATATCCAACCACCGAATCGCTATTCTTCATATATCGTTTTGTTGTGACGCATCTTGTTGGTTAAATTTTGTTACTAATCACTAAAAAAACACGTGCATCATTGACGATTTTTAGAAAACCGTCATAAAAAATTGCAACGGCTTTTACTATAAATGTCCAAAAATATGTGGACGTAGCAAATTGAGATTGGTGTACTGAAACCGTCTCAAATATTTGTGACACTTACAATATAATCGTCGCAAAGTTTTGTTACGGTTTGCTTTGAACCGTCCCAATTAAATTTGTGACGGTTTGAGCATAATTGTCACGACTTTTAATACGACAGAAAAATTGTCAAGCTTTTAGGAAGCTGGAAAAGTAATTAAGAATCCGCTAATTAGTGCGGATTTTAAGTAAAAGACTCGTTAAATTAGCGATGGTTTTGTTGTTTTGTCACAAAACCATCGCTAAACTTGTTATAAATTAAAACCAAGGTTCTAAAAAGCGTGAAGCTCGTCGAAGCGTGGAGGTCAAGTTTCAAGCTTTTCAAGCTTAAGCGAGCTTAGAACGAGTTTAAGCGTGAAAAAATGTTTTCAATTTTTACTATAATTTTAATTATTTTAAGACAAACATTAAATAAAATGTTATATTAACCATAAATATATAATTTAATAGATAATCCAAGTTCAAAACTATAAATATACATATTTATAAAAATGTTTTTATTTTAAAAAATAAATGAAATCTTTCGTTCTAAAAAGCGGTCGCTTAATCGAGTTTAAGCGTGTTAAAGCTTAAGCGAGATTAAGCGTCGCTTAAGCGAGCTTTTTAGAACATTGATTAAAACACGTACAACCATTTTTCCAAAACCCTAGCCGCAAAATCCAGGCTGCTCCGTTACCAGTCCAAGCTACACAGGTACTTATAGACGAATGTGTGTGTGTGTGAGAGAGAGTTATTACAAATCTACACATGTGCATAAATGTGTGTGTGTATATGTGTTGATAGTGTTTATCAGTGTAATCCGCAAGAATATTTTGAAAATTAATGTTGTAGTGTTTTTGCCACCAAATCTGAAACCCTTGTTGTTCTGCCGTCGTCAATGACGAAGCTAGGATTTCAGTTCCATTCGGGTTAAAAAATTTTAGCGAGAAATCCAAATATCATGGAAATTAAAAACACCGATTTTTGCAGAAAAAGCAGTAAAATTTTATACTAAAAAAACCAGAAAATCGCATCTAAATTAATTATAAAAAGATTAAATATTTCTCAGTCTATATACAAATTTCATCATTTTTTGATCGATATATACCTTATAAAAGTGGGAGCATTATAATGTCAAAAAACTTTAGAAGATAAAGAGTGGAGAATATCGCACTAAGACAAGGGCAGACATGAAGAACAACCTATTTTTTGTTTTATTTTGTTTTTTTGGACTAGTTTTGAGAACTAAAAGGTGGGCTACTTTTTTTTTTTTTTTTTTAATTAGGCTACCCGGGCCAGTATAACATTAGCCCAAAAAATAACACTTAAAATTTATTTTTAAATTTTTGGGCCATATAAAAAATTTTAAAAAAATTTGGGCCACCCATTACCTGCCTCCATCCTTGGCCGTCGCTGTCACCGTCCTCTCTGTTTCTTCCATTGTCTCGACGCTTGTCGTTGTTAGGGACGCAAACGAGTCGAGTATCATACTACTCGAGCTCGACTTGTATTTGTCTACTCGAGCTCGACTTGTATTTATCTACTCGAGCTCGATCGAGTAACTAATTTCATACTTGAACTCGACTCGTGTATATTTCGAGTTACTCGAGCTCGAAAAATAAATAAATAAATATATAAATAAATAAATATGAATAAATAAATAATATATATATAATATTATATGCATTATATTATATATATTTATATTATATTATATTATATATATATATATTATCGAGTAGCTCGCGCTACTCGCGAGCTACTCGAACACACATATTTAATACTCGAGCTCGAGCTCGATTTATATATGTTCGAGCTACTCAAGCTTGAGTCGAGTTTTGATCGAGCTACTCACGAGTAGCTTGACTCGTTTGCACCCCTAGTCGTTGCCAACAATCACCATTAATGTACAATATATATATACACACACATAATTATATGTATATATTTGCATATATACACATATATATTAATTAATGAATTTGCAAATATATATATATTAGTATAATTATTATATGCAGTGATTTATATATTTAGTAAATTCATTAATTAATATATATGTGTATATGATTAGTGCAAATAGTTGTTTACATATCTTTAATTTATTTTCTTAATATGTAATTAAGTTATCTATTAAATTAAATATTTATGATTATAAAGATATTGCGTGTGTGTGTATATTATGATAACGGTTTATTCATAAAATTTACATTTAATTGTTTGTTTGTATAGGATTTATTTACGTAATGGTGGATAGTAACAGAAATTTGATGTATAACTGATTAAAAAATTGTTTCATAACAGTTGAGTTTTTTGCGAGTGTAAAATCATTTGTAGAGTTTACGAAAATGCATGCTAGTGTTTGTCAGATGAAGAACTGTGTTGTCCGCGCAACTGTAATAAATGTAGAAATAGATAATACTTAGATGAGAATGCAGTTAAAGTGCACCTAGGGAGACATGGATTTATGCTAGGATATTTTCGTTAGATCTATCATGGTAAAGAATGCATTTGTCCTTTGCTTCGTTATGTTAGGTTTTTTGAGTCTCCTTCTTTCCACAATTTCTTCAGGCTTCTCAAGAACTCGTCGATATTCGTGTTTGTACGAACATGAATTAGGTGTGGAGTTCACACCAAGTGAAAATAAAAGCATCCGAAAATGATAGTTATTCGGATTGAATTATTGTTATATGTACGTATTATTAATTAATGTGAAAACTCATTTAATATAATTTTATTAACACTTCATGACTCTATATGTATATGTACATGTGCGCGCGCGCGTGTTCATGCATACTTGTCTTTATATTATTGCAGAGACAATGCTGATAATGCACATGCATGAGCACTTTGAGGATCCTATAGACATCATTAGGGCTGACAAAAAATATCGAAATGCCTTCATACCGCCTTTATCGTACCGAAAAAAAATCGAAAATATCGAAAATTTCGGTATACCATAAATTTCGGTACGGTATGATACCATACCGAAATTTTCGGTATCGGTAACGGTATAAGATTTTTGAATTTTCGGTATATCGAAAACCGATATTTTTTTAAAAAAAATAGTATAAAAAATTGGTATACACGATATCATACCGATATCGTACCGAATTTCGATATTCGGTACGGTATCGGTATCAAAAATTTCGGTATCGAAATTTCTGATACGGTATGTGGTATTCGGTACGGTATGCGGTATACCGTACCGAACCACCCCTAGACATCGTAGACCCTGACGATCGATCCATAAAGATTGATATGTTACTCAAGTAAGTTTAACTTTTTATTTTTGCACCAAACCACCTTATGATATTTTGAAAATACACATTTCTCCCATGTAAAATTTTAATAGATATCTCAACCCTTAACATTTTTTTTATAGTTGTACGTTTGACCCTTGTCATTACAAGTTTGTTAAATACGCACAGTTTTTGCGCATAAATAACTATTGTTTTAATAATATTAAGATTATAATATGAAAATGACCTTATATTATTGTAATAATTTCTATATCTACTCAAATACATCACACATCAGAATACACATTTTTTTTTCACAAATACACGTGATGTATTTGAGTAAATATGAAAATACTATAATAAAAGAAAGACATTTTTCGTACTTTAGACCTAATATTATACTATAAACTTAATAATACTATATAGACCTAATATTGATAATTAACCCAATATTGTCTTAGGCATCGTAACAACGCGTGTTTAATAACTCAATGTGACAAAGGTTAAGCGTGCAACTATTGCAAAAAGATAAGAGCAAGGGTGCTTATTAAAATTTCAAATGGGGGAATTGTGTATTTTTAATATTTCACAGGGAGGTTTGGTGAGATAAACTCTTTATTTTGTTATTGATTGTTAAACTCCATTAATTAATCATGTTATAAATCAACTTAAATATGTTGTTGAATTAATGTTGCAGGACGTTGTAGCCAACAAGTCACAATATATCTGCTTTCATTACTTCACATATCACTTTGAGAATTTGTGAGGAGGATTAATGTTCTTGGAAGCATGCTACTCCGGCGCAACGACAGTGGTACTGATTAGATCAGTTTGTGGTAGGTGTATTATTTAATTACACAAATAACAAAATTTAAAATATTTTTCATGTCTAATTTATTAGCCTTCATTTTCAAATGCAGGTGACCTACAAGTGGGGTCTTGCTTATGACTCCAGAGTGAAGAAAGCATGGATCGCAAGACTATATCGACCCAGTATCACAAGACGGTGTATTCATGGAGAACGACATATTGGAAACAGAAGTGCCTGCCTGGCGCATGATGCGTACGTTGACGATCGTTTGCAGATCACATACATTCGATGATATGAATTTGTATTATTAATTTTCTACAAACACGTGATTATACGATATTCTTATTTTTTAAAAAAAAATTTGGTCTTTATATAGCGTGCGGAGCTGGGTACAGAGTTCAATACATATGATCTGCTTTGCAAGACTCACACAAATAAAACAGGTGAATTTGTTGACGAAGGATCTAGACTTGTTGACATATTAATTTTTTAAAATCATATATGTGTATGTTTATATTTTTTTTATTGAATTAAAACCATTAACAATCCTGTTGTGCATATCATGCACGTGCGTAAATTGTGAATATTTTGTGCTTTTATTACATAAATTATTTAATTAAGAAAAATATTGTGCATGTTATGCATGTGTGTTTAAGCGTCTATTACATAAATTATTTAAAATAAAATTAATCTTGTGCACTAAAAATCCTTTTGTACATATATGTGCGTTAAATTAAAGCGGACATTATATGCACAAAGGATTTCTAGTACTTAATATTTTTTGAGGTTAAGAAATCCTTTGTGCATATTTTGTGCGTTTAATTAAAACGCACAAAATATGCACAAAGGATTTCTAGTACTTAATATTTTTTGGATGTTAAACGCACATAATATGCACAAAGGATTTCTAATAATTAATTTTTTTAGGTTAAACGCACATAATATGCACAACAATATTTCTAGTAATTTTTTTTGGAGGTTAAATGCACGTAATATGCACAAATGATTTCTATTAACTATAATATTTAAACGCGCATAATATTATAAGAAATATTTTTATATAAAATTATTCAACACCGAAAATTTCGTATTTGAAATTAAAATTAAAATTTTTGCGCACGATATTATTCTTATAATTTTAATGAAGTTCCCAACAAATTTAAACTTAATTATCTCATACATGTATGTCAAGTTAAATATTTTTTATGAAAATTATTTTTTTAATCCTGTAGGTTTGTCACTTTGCGATTTTGGTCCTCTATTTATTCATGTTTTTGTTTTAGTCCGCTATCTTTATTTTTTGGCAAGTTTAGTTCTTTTTTCGATGTGACGCTGATGTGACGTCATTGCAGTGCTGATGTAGAGCTGACGTGTATAGTTTCACGTAATCATTTTCAAAGAAAAAGAACCGAAATTGCCAAAAATCGAAACATACAAAACTAAAACTGAAATATGAAAACATAGAGGACCAAAATCGCAAAGTGACAAACATACATGACCAAAATTGCATTTTTTCCATTTTTTTAGAATCAAGTTAAATATATTAATATATTATTGATTATTAAAATAAAATATATTTTAGAAAATATAATACATTATATATATATATATTATATATATATATATATATATATATATATATATATATATATATATTACGTACGTGTTCGTATTAAATTTTTTTTTTGCTCAACAAATAAATATTATATTCTTTTGGATAGATTAATTTATTGCGTACGATGTTACGAACACCTTTTTCATTGTAAAGTTTCAAATCTTAATGATTAGCACATAAAGAACATTCAAGTGAAAGTTGAAATTATTCATTTTGATGGTTAATATTTTTTATGCTAAATTTGAAATTTCTGAAAACAATTATCCAAACCAAGAATTTAGGTTTAGTTTTTTTAAGATTTCATTAACTATTTAATAAAATCCATAATCTGGTTTAATTTGTTCAGTTTTTTTTTAAAAAAAATTCGAAAACTGTAGATCTCGCACTCTCTATATCTTATAAATTTTCTTATAATTAAATAATAAGCGCACGATGCTCTTATTTGTGGAATTACTAACTAAAATTTTTGTTACTTTAATATAAAAGTTTATAAATTAAATTAACCTTACGGATGATCACAAAATTTACTTATCATTAACCTAATATATTAGGGCTCACTTGTGAGTAGTTATTTCATTGTATATATGTACATTTTTTTAAACGACCGATTTTTACATTCACATTAAACATATTTATGTAAATGTAAAATAACTAAATAGATCAGTTGAGTCGCGACAAAAATCCACTTTCACAAGTTATAATTCCTATTTGATCACGTAATCAGAATAAACATTAATCGTTATGCAATGAATACCGAAAGCATAAACGACAAAATTTTATTTTTGAAATCAAGTATACACGACAAAATTAATGTTTGATCAGCCTGATTAGTAATATATATTGAAAATAAAAACGACAAATTTTTTAACAACATGCATGAATTTTTTCTTCTTTTTTTTTTTTCAAAAAATAAAAGCAAGGAACCTATCTGATCATGAATCTATTCCCAATTACAATAATTAATAAAAAAAATTCATGAAACTGCAAAAAATTTAAAATAGAAAGAAAAAGAAAAGTAAAAGTAAAATTAAAAAAAAAAAAAGAAAATAAAACATAATATAACCCCCATCCACAAGCATAATTTTATTTTACAATAAATTAAAGCAAAGCAAAGGTGGGCAAACAAAATCTATGAGTCACGTGTCTCCTCTGTTGCCTCTATATATCCCCCCTCCCCCGAGCTTCATTTCACAGTATCCCGAAGATCTATGGCGCCGCCGAGAGGTGAGAAGAAAGCCAGCAATGCCGGAGATGAAATGCGCTACCGTGGTGTGAGAAAGCGGCCGTCGGGGAGGTATGGGGCGGAGATTACAGATCCAACGACGAAGCGTCGCGTCTGGCTTGGGACATTCGAGACGGGAGAGGAGGCCGCCAGAGCATACGACGACGCCGCCGCCCGCAGGTTCCGTGGCTGGAGGGCTAAGACTAATTTCCCTCCTCTGGAACCCAGCCGAAGCACCACCGCGGAGTCGTCCTCCAATGGTAGAAAAACGGCTTCTCTGGTGGCACCGGGCCTCCTCTCGGCAGCCCGAAGCGATTCCCTTTCCAAGAAGGATTCATCAAACTCCTCCCCACCGCCGCTGCCTTCTCCGGTTTGAAGATCAATAGACCGGAATCCTGCACAGATATATATCGAACTTTCGGAAACTCTATGAATGAATATTGTCCAAATATATATCGAACTTTCGGAAACTTTATGCCAACAACGTGAGACATCTCAACAATTACAGGGTGCCGTTTATTACATGCATGGATTTATACACCTAATATTTGCAGGGACTGCTACATATTTGTGCTAATTTTTTTAGAGCAAATATCGTGTCATTTACAATTGTGAATGTCATTAAATGCAAAGCAAATTAGGTACCACCATGCTCATACGTAGAGGTATATATCTCCACAATATTCTCGGTGTATGTTGTTAGTAATTAATTTTATGGACGTCCCAAAATGTTCACATAAATATCTTACAAAATATAATGTCAAATACCCAAATCATTCATCCTTTCACACACGTTAATTTTCGAGTCTTAAAAAACGTAATGCATTAAATTCGTCTATGATATTCACAAAGCATCTTATGGTTGCCTTGAGGTTTCCAAAAAGAGACACACACACACACACACATATATATATATATAGAGTTCTTTTATGGTGCTCAACTCTATATGCCCAACTTCATGCCCACCATGTATAATATGTGATAAGTCAACTCATCAATTGTGTTGGTCAACTTACATATTGTACATGGTGGGCATGGAGTTTGGCATATGAGTTGAGCACCATAAAAGAACTCTATATATATATATATATATATATATATATATATATATATATATATTATTGAGTATTTATGAAAAAATAACAATTAACATTTTCAGACTAATAATACGTACTGGTATTTTGAAGTGGGTTTAATAAATTAGAAATTCGTGAATATTAATTTCTTTTTTTTTACGGGTAAAAGCTTGTGATTTTATTAATCATAAAACAAATCATTTCATACAAGTTTTAGTGTTTTACCAACCAACAAGGGAAATTTCCAAGATCACAAAACAAAGTGGAAGTGGAAGGAAAATTAAAATGAGCAATAGAATGTGCTACCACATTGGCCGAGCAAAGAATATATGTCAGCTTAGAATCAGGGTTATATTCCAGAAAGGATCTAATATCTGAAGCTGCGTCATTGTAACTAAGGTTTTCTACCGAGCAAGTGGCTGCTTGCATTGGTAGTAGAGAATCAGAAGAGATTTGATGGACCAATAAACCTCTAGCTTTCACCAGACGAATTCCTTCTCGAATTGCTTCCAGTTCAGCATATGTAACAGAGGGAGGCATTTCAATATTTTTTCCAAAAGCTATCACAGGCTGCCCCTCATGATTTTGTACTACTCTTCTTATTGCATAGTGGCCAGAATTATCATTACAAGCCACATCCATATCCAATCTCAAGGTATTCAACTTAGGAGGAATCCATCTGCTCGAAGATTTAGTAATATTCATGAAAGTTTTATGGATGAACAATGATCGAGCTGTTGGGAATTCGTCGATCGATCCGCCGCCGTTCTCGTACGGGTTTCACCAGCAAAAATACACAACACAACAGGGAAACCAAAACCAACAACAAAGGCGTTAACGTGAGGAACAATAAAGGGATTCCGGGACTCAGACGCTACGACTCTCCAATCCACCGGCAATCCACGGCGAAGGCCACAAAGGCTCTCCCAACCCAACTCATGCCTACTGCCTTCAACCCCACTACACGCTCAAACTCCATCCCAGCAGCTGCCTCACAAAGAAGCATCACACAGAAACGAGGCGAGAGAGGGCAGCAACACTAAGCCCGGCCGCCTCACTCTCTCGCCCCATCTATCCTCTCACTCCCATGGTTTATTCTTTACTCACCTCACCTCACGCACAGAGAAGAGGAGGCGCACACAGCAGCCCTCACTCTTCACGCACACACTCAGATGGAAGCTTTTACTTCGTTCGGCAGCCTCACACAGAGGCATGAAGAAGGAACGCTCACACACAACAACCTTCACACACAGAGGCAGAAACCCAGGTAGATGGATCGCTCAAGCAGAGAGGGAGGCGCACACTAAAGGAGGCTTAGGGAAGGGAGATAATAAGGTTTGGGTAGTGGGCTGGGAATATAAAAGGGTGGTTGGGCCAAAGCCCAACAATCTTCACCTTTTGGCCCAACATCGGTTCACTAGTTCGAGAGTCACCTAGCCATCATCATCGCCCCACACAGACAACACAAAGTTAGTCTTTTAAACCAATATGCAACAAACACAAAGTAAGCTACAACACTACAACGAAAAACAGAACAAATCTGTCAAAAATCAAAGTTTAAAATTTTTTTAAACATTTTCAGAAACAAGACTCTAACCAAGTAAACGCTTCACCTCGATTGAAGCCCAGTCAAGTTCTGAAAAATATCAGACATAACTATTTTTCACACAGAAAAATAGAAAAAACATGCTAGCAAATTTCACACAGAAAAATGCACATAGCAGGTCTCACAAAGAGATACAAGCACAAAGCTAACACATTTTCACACAGAAAACATGCACATGGTCACAAAGACACGGGCGAATCACAAAGAAACGCGAAAACATGGAAACACGACAGTAACCAATCACACAAAAATAAATCCTAGGATTCTACCAGCAACAAATGCACATAAATCCTAGGCCAACAACACATGCACAAATCATAGGCTTCTACCAGCAATACATGCACACTCCTAGGATTCTACCAACACATAATCTCAACACATAAATCCGCGGCCAGCGGTTACGCTACTAAAGCGATAAAAAATGGTTCCAGCCAATTTACCAGAGCGAAACTCTACGTAAGAGTTTCAGTTCCAACAAACCAGAGACGACAGCACGTTGGACAGCACCTAGCATCTAGCGACGGCGTCGACATCGGCATCGGCATCCAGCGGCTCCGGCGACACTCTGCAGCGGCGGCGGACAGGCGGCAGCACTCACGACGGCGGCGACCAGCAGCTCCAGCAACTGCTCCGACAACGGCTCTCCACCTGGATTTCGACGACGGATCTCCACCTTGCTCTGATACTACTGTTGGGAATTCGTCCATCAATCCGCCGCCGTTCTCGTACGGGTTTCACCTGCAAAAATACACAACAGAGAAACCAAAACCAACAACAAAGGCGTTAACGTGAGGAACAATAAAGGGATTCCGGGGCTCAGACGCTACAACTCTCCAATCCAACGGCAATCCACGGCGAAGGCCACAAAGGCTCTCCCAACCCAACTCACGCCTACTGCCTTCAACCCCACTACACGCTCAAACTCCCTCTTAGCAGCTGCCTCACAAAGAAGCATCACACAGAAACGAGGCGAGAGAGGGCAGCAACACTAAGCCCGGCCACCTCACTCTCTCGCCCTATCTATCCTCTCACTCCCATGGTTTATTCTTCACTCACCCCGCCTCACGCACAGAGAAGAGGAGGCGCACACAGCAGCCCTCACTCTTCATGCACACACTCAGATGGAAGCTTTTACTTCGTTCGGCAGCCTCACACAGAGGCATGAAGAAGGAACGCTCACACACAACAACCTTCACACACAGAGGCAGAAACCCAGGTAGATGGATCGCTCAAGCAGAGAGGGAGGCGCACACTAAAGGAGGCGGGATTAATCAGATTAGGGAAGGGAGATAATAAGGTTTGGGTAGTGGGCTTTGGGTAGTGGGCTGGGAATATAAAAGGGTGGTTGGGCCAAAGCCCAACAATCTCCACCTTTTGGCCCAACATCGGTTCACTAGTTCGAGAGTCACCTAGCCATCATCATCGCCCCACACAGACAACACAAAGTTAGTCTTTTAAACCAATATGCAACAAACACAAAGTAAGCTACAACACTACAACGAAAAACAGAACAAATCTGTCAAAAATCAAAGTTTAAAAATTTTTTAAACATTTTCAGAAACAAGACTCTAACCAAGTAAACGCTCCACCTCGATTGAAGCCCAATCAAGTTCTGAAAAAATATCAGACATAACTATTTTTCACACAGAAAAATAGAAAAAACATGCTAGCAAATTTCACACAGAAAAATGCACATAGCAGGTCTCACAAAGAGATACAAGCACAAAGCTAACACATTTTCACACAGAAAACATGCACATGGTCACAAAGACACGGGCGAATCACAAAGAAACGCGAAAACATGGAAACACGACAGTAACCAATCACACAAAAATAAATCCTAGGATTCTACCAGCAACAAATGCACATAAATCCTAGGCCAGCAACACATGCACAAATCCTAGGCTTCTACCAGCAATACATGCACACTCCTAGGATTCTACCAACACATAATCTCAACACATAAATCCGCGGCCAGTGGTTACGCTACTAAAGCGATAAAAAACGGTTTCAGCCAATTTACCAGAGCGAAACTCTACGTAAGAGTTTCAGTTCCAACAAACCAGAGACGACAGCACGTTGGACAGCACCTAGCATCTAGCGACGGCGTCGACATCGGCATCCAGCGGCTCCGGCGACACTCGGCGGCGGCGGCGGACAGGCGGCAGCACTCACGACGGCGGCGACCAGGAGCTCCAGCAACTGCTCCGGCGACGGCTCTCCACCTGGATTTCGACGACGGATCTCCACCTTGCTCTGATACTACTGTTGGGAATTCGTCCATCGATCCGCCGCCGTTCTCGTACGGGTTTCACCTGCAAAAATACACAACAGAGAAACCAAAACCAACAACAAAGGTGTTAACGTGAGGAACAATAAAGGGATTCCGGGGCTCAGACGCTACGACTCTCCAATCCACCGGCAATCCACGGCGAAGGCCACAAAGGCTCTCCCAACCCAACTCACGCCTACTGCCTTCAACCCCACTACACGCTCAAACTCCCTCCCAGCAGCTGCCTCACAAAGAAGCATCACACAGAAACGAGGCGAGAGAGGGCAGCAACACTAAGCCCGGCCGCCTCACTCTCTCGCCCCATCTATCCTCTCACTCCCACGGCTTCCTCTTCACTCACCTCGCCTCACGCACAAAGAAGAGGAGGCGCACACAGTAGCCCTCACTCTTCACGCACACACTCAGATGCTCACACAGAGGCATGAAGAAGAAATGCTCACACACAACAACCTTCACACACAGAGGCAGAAACCCAGGTAGATGGATCGTTCAAGCAGAGAGGGAGGCGCACACTAAAGGAGGCAGGGCTAATCAGATTAAGGAAGGGGGATAATAAGGTTTGGGCAATGGGCTTTGGGTAGTGGGCTGGGAATATAAAAGGGTGGTTGGGCCAAAGCCCAACACGACCAATTTGAAATTCTTGAAGTTGTGATACACACCAATATGTAGAGATGGAGTTCAGCTTAACCTCCTTGTTATGAACAAATTTATTTCTCTCATTCCAAACGGCCCAACACCTCATAGAAAATAATTCAAACGACTTACGATCAATTGTCTCTTTCATGTAAAGAAGGATATCTTGAGCTTCCAGATTTTTAGCCTTCTTAAGGAATGTCCAATATACCATTTTTTTCCAACAACATTTGACTCCGGGGCACCAAAATAACGCATGCACAGTTGAATCACTATTCGAAGCACATAAAGGCAAACTTCTATTACAAGGACGTGATGGGCCAGAATATTACAAGAAGTGGGTAGAATATTATGCAGTACTATCCACCAAAAGATACGAATTTTAGGAGGAATAGATAAGCTCCAGATGAATTTCCACCAGTTTTAAGTATCAAATGTAGAGCAGTGGCTGTGAGAGTCAAAGAAACCAGTATCTACTCTATATCTTTCACGAATAGAATAAAGGTCTTAGGATCAAAAGTCCAAAATCTCGAATCTTCCTGATTTGAAGTAGACAGTGGGGTGGCTAGAATTTTTTGCGCTGTAAATTGGTCAAACGAGGCTTGAACCAGAGGTTTGTTCCAAGTCCCTTCAACCATAAGTGAGCTAACAATATTCAAATTTTCTAGCCCCCTTGAATTAAGAATAGGAGATCGTAGCTCAGAAATCCATCTATCTTGGAATGTTTTCACCTTGTCGCCCTTGCCAACACGCCAACGAATCCCTTTATCCACAAGTTCTCGGCTCCATAACAAAGATCTCTATATATAAGATGGATTGCTCACAATTTTAGATGACATGATATTCTGGTGTTTAAAATAGCGTGCCTTAAGAACTCGGGCCACCAAGGAAGATGGTGCATCTACAATTCTCCATATTTGCTTTGCAAGGAGTGCTTTATTGAAAAATACCAGATTTCTAAAGCCCATTCCACCCCTGCTTTTAGGCTTACTAAGTTCACTCCAAGATTTCCAATGCATTTTCTTTCTTCCAGCTTCTAAACCTGACCAGAGATTCGCACATTCTCTTTCTATTGATGTACACACCGAGATAGGAATCTTGAAGCACGACATAACATATTGCAACACATATTTAATAAGTGTCTCCTTGCCTCCTACAGAATAAGTTTTATTTTCCCAGCCTTGCACTCTTTTTGCCACTTGCTCAATAAGATAACGAAACTGGAGTTTCTTACTTTGAGCAAGTTGATATTATGAAACGGGCCTTACGAATTCAACCGGACGTGGCTCAATAATATCGTAATCCGTAGCTGGGTTATTTACATGACTCGTCCATCGGCCCAAAGAAATTAAAATTAAAAGTTTTACGCACGAAATTATTCGTATAATTTTAATGAAGTTCCCAACAAATTTAAACTTAATTATCTCATCCATGTATCTGAAGTTAAATATGGATTTATTTAACTAAATAATATCCGTTTGACCATGATTTGGAAATATAACATTCTCAATTTTTTTTTTGTTTTCTTTTTTTATATTTACTTCTTTTTCTTTCTATTTTAAATTTTTGCAGTTTCATGAATGTTTTATTAATTATTGTAATTGGCAATAGATTCATCAGATAAGTAATTCCTTGATTTTTTTTATAAAAAAAAGAAGGAAAAAGTCATGCATGTTGTTAAAAAATTTGTCGTTTTTTATTTTCAATACATATTATTAATCAGGTTGATCAAATGTAAATTTTGTCGTTTATACTTGTTTTGAAAAATAAAATTTTATCGTTTATATTTTCGGTATTCATTGCATAACGATTAATGTTTATTCTGATAACGTGATCAAATAGGAATTATAACTTTTAATTGAAAGTGGATTTTGTCGTGACTCGACTGATCTAATTAGTTATTTTGAATTTATATAAATATGCATGTTTAATGTGAATGGTTTAAAATTTAAATGTAAAAATTTGTCGTTTAAAAAATGTACATATATACAATGAAATAACTACTCACAAGTGAGCCTTAATATATTAGGTTCATGATAAGTAGATTTGTGATCATCCGATCCTTAGGGTTAATTTAATTTATAAATTTTTATTAAAGTAACAAAAATTTTAGTTAGTAATTCCTCAAATAAGAGCATTGTGCGCATATTATTTAATTATAAGCAAATTTATAAGATAATATAGAGAGAGTTTTCGATTTTTTTTAAAAAAAAACCTGAACAAAACCAGATTTATCGATTTTATTAAATAGTTAATGAAATCCTAAAAAAACTAAACCTAAATTTTTGGTTTGGATAATTGTTTTCAGACATTTCAAATTTAGCATAAAAATATTAAGCCTAAAAATGAATAATTTCAACTTTCACTTGAATGTTCGTTCTGTATTAATCATTAAGATTTGAAACTTTACAATTAAAAAATGTTCGGAATTAACCTCGTACGTATAATAAATTAAGGGTAATTTATAAATTCATACACAAACCTATTTTCATCTTACATTTTAATACATAACCCATTAAAACTTATTTTCTACTCCCTGGAGAGAGAAAATTTTGTTTAAAAATACCAATTCTACCCTTATCTATTAAAAATCTTAATAAATCACTAAAAAAAAAAAAGGTGAGAGAATGGATACTAAAAACAAAACAAATCCAAATAGTATTTATATAAAAATTAAAATTAAAATCAAAGAACATAAACCATATCATATACATGCTTATGTTGATACAGGAGCAAGTATGTGTCTAGCAAGTAAACACATACTCCCAACTCATTATTGGAAGAAATACGACAAATGATTAAAAGTTCGAATAGGAGATGGATCAATAATCATGCTTAATACAGTAGCAGAAAAATTAAAAATAGAAATAAAAGAAACAAAATTTGTAATACCCATTATATATCAAATAGAATCAGGAATGTACATTATAATAGGAAATATCTTTTTAAGAGAATATTTTTCTTTTACACAATTTGAAGATCACATAAATTTAAACAAATGATCATCAATGATTTACATTCCCAAAATACGAACAACATTTCGCGTAGGAAATGAAGGATTTACAAAGAATTTCCATAAACGAAATATAAATCCAATAGAACTAAAAATAGAAAATATTTTAACGATTAATCCTGAAAAAAAATCATGAGGAAATTTCATGATATTTGTTCTGAAAATCCTCATGACAAAATTAAGAAACGAAAACAATTCATTGCTTCAATAAAACTCAAAGACCCTAATATCACAATCCGTGAAGCACCAAGAAGATATAACATGGATGATGTAAAAATATTTGAAAAAGAAGTTCAAGAATTATTAAAACTTAAGATAATCATCCCTATTAATTGTCCACACTCTTCACCAGCCTTTTATGTCAGTAAGAAAGATACTGATAAGAAAAGAATGGTAATTGATTATCGAAAAATGAATAAAGCAACAATTATGGATGGATATTATATCCCAAATAAGAATGATTTACTAACTTATATAGGAGAAATGAAATATTTTTCCAGTTTAGATTGTAAATCAGGATTCTAGCAAATTCAACTAGAACCACAAACACAATTACTTACAGCATTCAGTTGTCCAAAAGGGCAGTATCAATGGACTGTATTACCTTTCGGACTTAAACAAGCACCAGGTATCTTTCAAAAATATATGGATTAATCTTTTAAATCATATATAGATTTTTGTTGTGTTTATATAGATGACATATTAATTTATTCAAAAACACTAGATTAACATTATAAAGACCTCATGACAGAATTTGATATTTGTCATAAAGATGGAATTATACTTTCTGAAAAGAAAGCACAATTGTTTAAAACAAAAATAAATTATTTAGGATTACAAATAGAAGATGAAAAACATTGTTTACAACAGCATATACTTAAGAAAATTCACGATTTTTCTAGTGAAATCAAGGATAAAGATCAATTAAGAAGATTTTTAGGATTATTAACTTATTCTGGAAATTACATTAAGAAACTTGCAGAAATCAAAAAACCTCTTCAGGTAAAATTTAAACAAGACTACAAGTGGAAATGATATAAAGAAGATACTAATTATATAGACACTATTAAAAAGAAAATAATTAGTAATCTTCCTGAGTTATATTTTCCTTCCAATAAAGATATAATAATAATTAAAACAGACGCTTCAGATGAATACTGGGGAGAATGTTTAAAAGATTATACTGGAGCAAGAAATTTAGAAGAACTTACTAAAACAGCTACTAGAAATTATGAAGAATTATGCAATTATACATCAGGAACTTTTCAAGGTGCACAATTAAATTATCATTCAAATGAAAAGGAATTATTAGCTTTAATATTCACAATTAGGACTTATGAAATTTATCTTATTCCTAAACCATTTTTAGTAAGAACAGATAATATGAATTTAACATATTTCAAGACAAGAAAAATATCAAGAAATGCAGGAAAAAATGCAGCAAGGCTAATTAGATGGCAATTGAAATTGAACCATTATCAGTTCGAGATCCAATATGTCAAAGAAACAGATAATTCATTACCCGACACATTAACCAGAGAACTTCATCCAAATTATAATATCCGTAGTAACGGAATAACAAAAGAGATCCTAAGTAATCCAGAAAATGATCATGAGTCATCCGAACATGCCTTAGAAAGCATGGGGAATATAAATTGATGAAATGAGAATTATATTCAGAGACAAGAATTATTTTTTGACTTTCAGTCATCCGAACATGCCTCAAAAAGCATGGGGAATATAAATTGATGAAAATGAGATTTATATTTAGAAACATGAATTACTCTATGAGTAAAGACAATCAATCTCATTTATGAAGATTGATTCAATTCTTGCAAAAGAATTTCATAAATGCAATGATACGCATAATAAAACTATCTGAATTACTCACGAAAAGAGTTAAATTTCTAACTATATATATATATATATGTGTGTGTGTGTGTGTTTTATTGTGCATGATGGAGTAATTAAATCAATTAGAAGAACAATTGATTGACATAGATGAAGAAATTCAGATTCTTCAACAAAGAAAAAAGAATATAAAAGGAAAAATTCAGAGGATTAAAGAAAAGATGACAACATCATCATCATCGCCAAAAACTCCAATCAAGTTAGCAACTCCATTTAACAAAATAATGGAGATGAATGAAAAACAGTCAGTGGTCACAGCCAACACTGATAGCCAAAAAAAAAGAAAAGAAGAAAGAACCGGTGGTCACAGTCAACACCGAGAAAAATGAAAAAAAAAAAGAAAGGACGTTTAAAAGCGCCCTTGAAGCAAGAGAAAGAAAGATGGTCAATCTGCGACCACAAAAACCATTTTTTGAAAAAAAACAAATTTTCCAGAAAAACTCAAGACTGAATTCTTTGAAACACTAAACTATTTGAGAATAGTCAAACCATCTGCAGAATCTTGGCTACAAACATGTGACACACAGAGCATATCAAGAGCAAGAACACTGCAAGGTGCTCCAGCGCATGAAGTCGCAAGATTCTTTTCAAATGGATTATTAAGTGGATTGGAAGTCAGTCTCAACAATCAAGAAATAGAACTATTTCCATATCAGTTGAGAAATAGTATCATCCAGTTCAAGAAAGCAGTTTTTAAGGACGATCCAGTATTAACATTGAGTATTCATTCAACCCTTCCAGATTGGGATGATAACAAATTCTATCAACCAATGGTATATATTCAATGTCGAAAACAAAAAGACAAGTTTTTATTCGAAGGATCAAATGAAGAGAAACCAGTAATGGATATCTCAACACTTCCTGATATAAGAATAAAGACATTGATTGACATGATCTCAAAGACAGGAAAGATTGATGGAAACTCAAAGGTTAAAATAAATTTTGCAACCAGTAAAATTTTATTAACCACTGGACACAAGGAGACAATCCAAAAGAAAGAACAAGCCATGTTAGCTTAATTCGAAGCTCCAATCTATGAAGCAAGAGTTGACATGACCCGAGAAACCCAACAAATGTTATGTCAAAGACTAAGAACAATGATTTCCACTCACAAATGTGGACATTGTCAACCCATTCAGACAGAATAAGCAGCTGTCAAAGAGGACAAACCAGCTGTCAAAGAAGACAAACCAATAAAAAAATAGTTCGAATGTACCAGTGATTCAGAAAGTGACACAATGTAAAAACAAATGAAATCGTGGACCACACCACATGTTAAAGGCATCCACTCAGATGTAAAATGAGCTGTTTTCTATAATGCAGTGTCGGGTGGTCACCCTCTTTTCTTTTATTTTTAATTATGTATGCGTTTCTCCACGCCTATAAAAGAAGATATTTTGTGCTGTAAATGGATAAGTGAAGTTTGAGTATCTCTCTCTTCTTAAGTTTCTTACAATCTGGTTCATACAAGACGTATGAAAACTATCAGAAACTAAGAAACATAAAATCAGAAACAAAAAATAAGCCTTATGACTAATAACTAAACAAGCAGGGCGTAAGGAGGATAAGGTTGGAAACCAACCATTGAAGATTCATGGTTAGAGCAAACCTGAAAATCCATAGAGCAAGTACCAGTTGATCAAGTGATCGTTAAGGGAAAGCAAGGATTTGGCCTCTGCTCAAAACCAAGATTCATTCAAACAAGGTAACCTTTCTAAATCTTCTGCAGCCCTTAATTCAAAGAAATATTCAAAATACGTTAATCATGTCATCATCCTTCGTAAGAAATGGAAGATTGATAATAAAAAACTGGTTTGAAATAGAAGATGATCATGAATATGATACATTTCATGAATATCGTTTAAATACTTCTGATTTAACCATATTCGAATCAATTTATCAACTAAAATTTGTAATTAAAACCTATGAATGGAACCAAACTAATCTGAAAACATTTATCTGTTATAAATGAATCAGATCTGTAAAGCCATGAATGAGAAAATTCATAAGAATTTGAAGAATTCAGCAACCTGGTATCAGAGAGGTTAAATAAAGCAGATTATTAATGCCTGGATTAACTTTAGATATTGAGATTAAAAATTTATTTGATAAAATAATCTTACTAAAAGATTTACGTCAAATAGATCAATTATGGAATAAAATAAAAGATCTCCAAACCTTTTATTTCAAAAATCATAAAAAAAAACATTTTTCAAGCAACTGGAAAATGATAATTCAAATTTCTGAAAACGATGAAATTGAAGACATAACAATATGTTATGAATAAGAACAAACTTTGTTATCGAAATCCGATCAACAAAAACAAAATAATAAAAGTAACAATTCTTACTAAATGGAAAATGTATGAAAATACAAAAATGAATATCTTTAATTTATATTCTCAAAATATAAATTTTGATATAGAAAATTGTGAAAACAATTTGAAACATCTTAAAAATTGTCAATCTTCAATTGATAGTTTCGAAGATTTTCAGAATTTATTAGAACATATAGATTCAACAAAAAGGCTTTTAATAGCCTTAAAAAAATTAAGAAGTTCTATCATCTGTTAAAATGAAAAAAGTAACAATTTCAAATCAAAATAGTCAGATTGATGAATCTGAAGAGAACCAAGAGTATAATTTGAATATTATATTTAATCAGAATAAGTTTGCTGAGATACAGAAAACAGGGTTTTCTAATTCAAAAACAAATCTAATAGACCAACCAGGAATATTAAGCAAGATTTCAAATTTTATTAATCCCAGAAAAAATTTAATTTATTATTCGATTCGTACAAAAGAACGATCTTGTAAAATAAATAACGAATCAAGGTCTAATACTCTGAAGTTATTAACAACTCAAGATATTGATACCATCATGGCAAAAGCCAGTGAAAAAGAACGATCTGAACTGAAATATGTTCACATTGGAGGAATCTAAATAATAGTATCAGCTCACTACCGAGAAAAAATAGATACACCAATTGAAATCACAGTTCGTGACAAAAGGATACGTAATTTTGAGAATTCTATCCTTGGAAAAATTGAAGGAAACTTATGTTACAAAAAGATGAAATTTTGTATTTATCCACAATACAATATATCTCTTTTTGATAAAAACATAAATGACGTTTTAACATTAGATTATTACTTTTATAGAAATAATCTTATGTTAACAGGAAACCATCCGATCAATATAAACTATGTTGTCGGTTTAGCAATAAGTAATAATTCTCAAACAGGAATAATTTCAACAAAACCAACTATTTCTGTTGAAAGAATGTTTGAAAATATTACAAGAATTGAACACCCTCGAAAAGCATTTATTGAAGAAATAAATCCCTATAAAAGATGGAGTTCAGATGACCTCCAAATCACAAAACAGTCTGTACCAAGAAGATCATTATCATTTGCTAGAAATGATGAAGATATTCTTGAAAAGATTGGAACCATGAATCAAAATATTCTTAAAATTAAACAAGCTATTGTTAATGAATCAACCTCATCACAATGAAGTCCTTAATAAAATTAGAAAAAGATCTAGAAGATTTAGAAAATAACATCAATAAGATCAATCTATCAATACAAGAATTAGAGAAGAATTTTAAAGAATATATTGATTTAGCAACGACTAGATTAATAATTGAACAGGAAAGACATAGTAATGAAATATTAAACTATCTTAAAGAAGTTCTTTCAATAGATAAAGGAAAAAGGAAAATGGAAGAAGAACCACCATTCAAAATTGAATCATGGTATAGAAATCCCCTTAGTTATGACAAACATAAGTATGTAGATGTTTAGTGAAACAGACTCATCTGATTTTGAACAAATAGGAGTAAATACAAAAAGAATTATATCATTCACATCAGGAATCAGAACAATACAGAGATATGGATATTTCAGAATCAGAATCTGAAGATGATTCTAGACCACGATTAAATCTACGAACGAATATAGAAGGTAGTGGTGGAAGAGATGATGAAGAATTTAAATATAACAGAGACCAATACTCTGGATCTTATAAAGATGTTAGAGACATTCTTAGAGAATAAAAAACATCAGGATTTGTGAAACAAAATATTTTAGATTTAGGTTGTTCAACAACTAAAGAAAAAAAATCAAAGATAGATCATTGGAAAAATGAACTATCAGTACAAATTCAATTAACACCATTATTAGAAAAAAGTGAGAATATTCAAGTTTTAACTCATGGGATGATAAAAATGACATTGGTAGGAGCAGTAAGAACTTGGGCTGAAAACCTAGTAATTACTAATCTACCACAAGGAATGACAGGACATCGATATTTCGAATTATTTGTTGATGCCTTGTACCAAGAATTTTTAGGAGTTTCTAATAATGATGCTAATCTGGTAGCTAAGAACATAGAACAAAATAAAGCAATTTTTATTCTAGATAATATTAAACTATGCAATTTATGTTATCTAGAAGAATTTATATGTGATTATGAAAAAACTATTATCAGTTAATAGATGCTGATAAAAAAGAACATTATAAATTAAGTATTTTTAATAAAATACCTAATATACAAATAAATAGTAAAGATGAATTCTTAACTAGCGCTTATGCCAAAACACTAGGAGGAGCTATTAAATTCATTAAAGATGTTATAACAAAGAAATGCCATGACGTAACATTAAATAAAATAATATCCAGATCTTACAAACAAAACAATAAACTTTGTTGTGATAAAATGGAATTCACAATAAAAAAATACGGTTGCAAAACAAACATATCACACAAACATTTAAAACGACAGAAACTGAATAAATTTAATAAACCTTATAAATCTTTTAATAGAAAATTTATTCCCTATAAGAAAAAGAAATTTAAAAGGAATTTTTTCAGAAAACCTTATAAAAGAAAATTTTATAAAAAATTTGATAGCAAAAAACCACCTTGCCCAAAGGGTAAAGGAAAGAATTGCACATGTTGGTTGTGCAACGAAGAAGGACATTATGCGAATGAATGTCCAAAATAAAACGAAAAGAAAAATAAAGTTAAACTTCTTGAAGAAATATATACTATTAGATTCTATCCAGTAGAAACAATTGAATTTTCATCGAAAGATGAAAATATTTATTATCTTGATGAATCAAGTGAATCAGATTTTGAATCTGATTCCATATTTGATAATTCAAGAAATAAAAATGATTAAAATAACGAAAAGGGCATTTTTGGAAAATACAACTCTAGGTACTAAACTCAAACTTTTGTTTAGCTTGGGTACCTATTTCCAAGTTGCCCATAAATTAATCTATCCAAAAGAATATAATATTTATTTGTTGAGAAAAATTAATACGCACACGTGCGTAATATATATAATATATTATATTTTTTAAAATATATTTTATTTTAATAATCAATAATATATTAATATATTTAACTTGACTCTAACAAAAAAAATAATATATTTAACTGAAAGAGTTTAAAAAATGACATTTGTCAACAAATTTTTTTGATTTATGACCTTCCTTCAAAAAAAGATTTGCAAAATGACCTTCAAATACAAAGAAAATGCAAAAACAAAACAAGAGAAAAAATTGAGAAGGTTATATTTCCAAATCATGGTCAAATGAAGGTTATTTAGTTAAATAAATCCCATAATATAATATAAAAATTTAGCCCCCACCCACAATCATAATTTTATTTTGCAATGAATTAAAAGCAAAAGTGGTCAAACAAAATCTATGAGTCACATGTCTCCTCCGTTGCCTCTATATATTCCCCTCCCCGCCGAGAGGTGGGAAGAAATCCGAGATGAAATGCGCTACCGTGGTGTGAGAAAGCGGCCGTCGGGGAGGTATGGGGCGGAGATTACAGATCCAAGGACGAAGCGCCGCGTCTGGCTTGGGACATTCGAGACGCTAGAGGAGGCCACCGGAGCATACGCCGCCACCGCCGCCGCCCGCAGGTTCCATGGCTGGAGGGCTAAGACTAATTTCCCTCCTCCGAAACCCAGCCAAAGAACCACTGCGGAGTCGTCCTCCAATGGTAGAAAAGCAGCTTCTCCGGTGGTTCCAGGCCTCAGTCTCGGTAGCCCGAAGCGATTCCCTTTCCAAGATGGATTCATCAAGATCGTGTGAACCCTTACTACAAGGCCCCACTTCAATTTCCTATGCCCTCATCTCCAACCCTTCTAGCCCTCTTAAACCTCATCCAATACACCATTTAAAATCTAAATAAACTAGCCTGGGCATCCCTTTAAGCATAATTCAATCCGAAAATTCAGAGATGAGCTCAAACTCTTCAAGTACCAAGCTGAAAATTTCGAACCATGCAAGAACCTTCAAGAATCAATCAACACACAAGACATAACTTATTTCAACCCTAAGAATACTTGTAAATTTTGAAATTTAGGCATGAACCCTACTGATTTTTGTGAAAAATTCGAAATCCAAGCTCAAAAGTTCACCAAACTCGAAATACATGAAGGAAATCAAAGCATACACATAATATCTTTATTTGGTGGCCAAAGAACATGTTTATACTTGCCTTAGGTCTAACCAAACCAAGAAATGGGGCTGGAAATTCAAAGGAATGGATGCCTAGACTTCTTGGGCGCGATCTTTGGCCTATGGGGAGGTGTGACGGCGGCGGCGGCTGCTACCGTGGAGGAGGAGGTGGCCGACGGTTTTTGTTGAAGAAGGGGAGAGGGTGGCGGCTAAGGAGGGAGAAATGGAGGGGAAGTGTTTCCAATCTGATGTGTTCTAAGGTTTGGGAATAAAATGTGGGAATTAAATTTTGTGTGTGTGTGTAAAGTGCTACTTTAAATGACTTAAAAAAGTGCTATTAGGTGTATTAAAACTCTTACACTTCTCACCAAAACTCTTAAATTTCCTATGTTTGAAAAGTTAAGAATTTGAAGGAAATGATTGAATTTCATTGGCCCGGGTTATAAAATGCTAATTTGAAAAGTTCTGAAATAAACTCTAAAATATCATAAAAAAAATTACGGTCACCCGAAAAGTCTTAAAACCGAATTTTATTTATCTATTTTCCTCAGTTTCTCATAAATCTCAAATCTTGCGAAACTAAAAATTATCGCCAAAATCCACCGTCTCCTCATGCCGGACCAGGAATCACTGACCTCAAGAACTCAAGATTAATTAGTTTAAATAATTAAGCAAAACAAACATTTAAAGGAATTTAAAAAAATTAAATCTCTAAAATTAAAATTATAAATATTTAGGCAAAAATAAACATGTAATCCAAATTATGAAATTTTTTACGCTACAATATCTCCATAATATTCTCAAGTGTATGTTGTTAGTAATTTCATGGACATCGCGCAGGATATTCACAAAAATATCTTATAAAATATAATGTCAAATACCCAAATCATTCATCCCCTCACACGTTTTCGGGTCTTGAAAAATGTAATGCATTAAATGCGTCTACGATATTCACAAAGTATCTTATGGTTGCCTCGAGGTGTTCAAAAAGAGGCACACATAATATCAATTTATACACACTGATATACCTCAATAAAGTGATCTCCTTGGATGAGCTAATTAGCTACACTAACAAAACTCCTCCAATAAGTGATGAGTTATTGCTGACCTGAAATCACGAACAAGAGTGTTAAAGGGGGCCGGAAGATGTTCCGGCGTATCCCCTTCGACGCTCAAGTCAGATGCTAGGATAGCGAAATTTAGAGAGTGGTGTGTGCGCACAAGTGAAGATTCAGATCCCAATAATGAAAGTAAACCTGGTATTTATAGGAGAGGCCTCCGGATCTCACGCTTACCTTCCTTATCAGAAATCCGAGAATCCCGAAATTACGATCCCAAATATATAGACGAAGATCTCGTCTAAATCTAACTTGACAACGGAAATATTGATATGTACATTTTATCCGAGCCGACCTGTCATCATTAAGATTTTACATTGCTGCTCTACCTGGGGTCATATGGAAAGGGGTGAGTGAATTATTACTGAACCCTTGAACTCACCCCAAACACTGATCCTAACATCTTAGCTAGCTCACTAAGGTTGTCGAACCCATTTACTAAGCTAACTCCCTACTAATATTGGGGCTGAGCTGAGCTCCCAAACTCCCGAGCTGAGCTCCAGACCCGAGCTGGAAATCATGGTAGGGGAGCTTGGCCGAGCTCCGAGTTCCCGAGCTGGAAATCATGGTAGGGGAGCTTGGCCGAGCTCCGAGCTCCCGAGCTCCGAGCTCCCGAGCTGAGCTCCCGATGGGTGTTAGGGATGTTCTTCTTATCTTAGGGTCATCGACGAGCTAAGGTGATTTCCTCCTCCGAGTATCACACGCACACATATATATATATATATATATATATATATATATATATATATATTATTGAGTATCTATAAAAAAATAACAATTATAATTTTCAGACTAATAATACGTACTAGTATTTTGAAGTGAGTTTAATAAATTTACAATTCGTGAATATTTCATAAGTGGAAGATATATAAAAAGTAAAAACCAAGTTGATAATATGAAACAGGCCTTAATTACGAATTCACCCGGGCTCAATAATATCGTAATCCGTAGCTGGGGTATTTACATGACTCATCCATCGACCCAAAGATGATGAACTCCGTCTTGGTTGGGCTTTAACACATTTTGATCTTTATAATAACATTTTTTCTCCATTTAAAAATCTTTAATCATTTTTCACATTACATAAAACAAAGAAATATAATATTTAGTCATGATAAAAGGTAAACCCAAGACTCTAGTGGATGAATCATCTGCATTGCAATGAGCGGTTGAATCAAGTGAACTTTATGTAAGATTCACACGATCTAACCGCAATGTTATACATAACGTCAGATTCAAGGTTTTTATTAACTATTAATAAAATTTAAGCTTAGGTGATAATTTTTTTTTCCAAAACAAAAAATTCTTGATTTCTCATGTCACATGTTACTGATCATTCGTGTTACAATATAAATATATATGAAAGTATTTGTTAAATTTTTTGGTTAAGAATTTTTAATTTTGTCACACACACACATATATGTACGTACGTACGTACGTGTCAGTGTGTGTTGCATACTATCCATGAGTACGGCAACATGAAATACAGTGATGTAAAAATTAATATGGTCTCTTTAATTAGTGTAGCTATTATCATAAAATAAATTATATCTATATTCTATGTTAAAAACACAGTCTAAAATCTGTTTGTACATAAGTTTTATCCATGTACGAAGAATCATGCATTGATAATCGATTTAGCGGGATGAGTCATACTGTAACACACTGCAATTATTATCAGGTGTATCCTAATATCATTTTGACAAGTTACAAAATTATCAACTCAATACAATCTAATTATCTTATATGGTCAGGTGAGCTTATCCCGTTTTGACAGCTGTATGCTCGACACAAGTTCAAATTAATGAACAAAATATATTTTACTAATAATTAAATATGGTTAAAAATTATAACAAAAATAATATTATAATTATAATTATAATTATAATAAAGAGAAAAATACCATGCACACTTAATGCACGTGCACCGAATGCTGGTTATTTTATAGTGTAAGATAAGAAATGGTGTGGGACCCTTTTGATGAAGCCTTCTCGATTTATTAACATAAACAACTATATTTTTGCGTCCAAAAAAGAACTCCCATTTTCTAAATTTATAATTTTTAATTTTTAATTAATTAATATTGTTTTTTAAATAAAAATATGGTTATTAAATATTTTAAAATTTATATAGAATAATTCACTATCTTTTTTTTATTTCAATATAATCTGTTCTAAGTTATTTCTAACCTATGTATTTCATTGATAATTTTCTCCCTTCCACTTTGACTTGGATTGTAAAACAGATTAAATTTATATTGATCTTCATCTTATGCTCACGTTGTATCGTACTTGAATCGCTATTATTATAAATAAAGTATATATGGATTTATTGAACTAACTTTTAAGAGAAAATTATCTTTATTGGTTTAGGTCAAAACTGAAATGATTTTGAATGAAAGCTTAATATTATATAAATATAAAATAAAAATACAGTTTTCACGAAGTGTTCGAATTGATGAAGTTGACTTGATTAATGATCATAACTTCGATTTTTTTTTTCGGACGGAACTATTGCACAAGATTTGCCCAAACTTGATTTGCTTGCGAGCTATTGTTTTGGTTCGGAATTTGCTAACGGCTGCGGTTATCGTGTCATTAAAAAAAAAATTAAAGAAAAAAAAATATATACACAAATTAATTAATAATATGTATTTCCGAAGAACTATTTAATGTGAAGTCCCTGTAAATCTCTCATCCAACAAAGGTTACAGCGGCAGTCTTACAAGTCACCACAGGCGCTGATTCCCAGAGACACCTTCTGCACTCTAGCAATGCCCTTCTCTTCTGCCGCGGTGTCGCCGTCCCAGACTCAGCCCTCGCCAGCCAGAGGTGACGAAGGCCAAGAGGAGATCGAATACGAGTCCGAGTACGAGGAAATAGAAGAAGAAATCGAAGTAGAAGAGGAGGTCGAAGTCGAAGAAGAGGAGGAGGAACAAGTCGGGGAAGGAAACGAAGAAGACGGGGATGAGTCTGAAATTGGCGAAGACTTAACCCCCGTGAGGGAAGAAAATAACCTAGACGGTTTGTTTTCACATTCTTGTTTTTACGATGATTCATTGTTTTGGATATCGTAATCGTGATTCATTTTTTTTTTTTTTTTACAATTTTAATTCTGGGCATCATTGATTTTTCATGGGCAATGTAGCACGAATGCGTTTTTATGGAGATGCATGCTGTTTTACCTCCATTATACGCACGCCTCATCTCATCTGTTTTAAGTGATCACACATCTCTCAAAGTTGTTCTTTGTTGAATTACCGAATGTGTTTGTAAATTTGATTTTTTTCCCTGTATTTTTATTGATCTGTGTGGCTGTTCTGTAAATGCAGCCTTGTCTCAAATTGAGTGTCTGTAGTTATATTCATGCTATGAAATTGAGGAATTATGTAATGTGCGTGTGTTTATCCATGGGTTTTCAGAGTTCTTGAAGTGATTCAGATATTTAATGTCTTAATGAGTATCAACAGTTCAAAGTTTGCCATAACCACTTGAGATTCCTTATGAGGAGTCGCTTTACTCTGTATATTATGATATTTTTCTATAGCTTTTCAATCTTTTCATCTTACAATGAGTTTTCCCCCTGTAAGACGATATAGATAATTTTGAATATATAAAGTTGATTACTTGCTATACACGCTACCCGTGACATCGACTGTTTGGAATTTTTTGCTTAAATTTCCATGCTAAAATCAAGCCACTCTGTAGTCATTTTATGCCAAACCGAGGAATCGTAATTAAGTTTAGCTATTACTTTGAATTATTAAAAATCAATACATCTTGACAACGAATCGCAATTGCTTCTTAGAAATACTCTATTGTTGTTAATTATGAGATCCTCCTCACTGGTTGCGTAAGATGATGGATTTTGGCTAGGGATTCTGTAATATTTATGTGGCTTGACGTGACACGTGTATGTTAATCACATATATTGTAACCAATCTTTTGTTTTTCCTCGACACTGTTTATGTAATTCCCTTTTACGATCATATCTGGAAAAATATTTAATGAGGTCAAATGTAAACAGTGGAAATGAAAAGTGGCCACAATCTTCATAATATTTTCTTTAGCATCTCCAATTAATCGTTGTTAACATGCCTAGACACACTCAGTAATTTATGTGTGCTAAAAGCATGCCAAGGCACAAGCTGTGGCTGAGGCACTGCCTGCTCACAAGTCAAGGCTTAGCACTTTAACGAACTTGGTTGTGAAACCCGTTTAGGTGTTTACTGGTGAGCCTTAAAGGGTCAAATCCTGGTTTAGTAAGCCTTCAAAATCACAGTCCTATGTGTGATTTTTTCCTTAGAAAATTAGATTTTAAGATATTTTGTCCTGTACCTCTTTAATATGACACGTCTCTTGTTTCCGACTTTCCGGGCTCTAGGACAACTATGTGCTTTAGTGCCCCTCGTGGCTTTTAACAACCGTGCCTAATATTACCAGCATAGAAAATTTTGTGTTAACTGATTGTTGTACTTTTTTTTGGTCATTAATGAACTTTTCATTCGATTGGCAAAAAAATGAGTTTGTGCTACAAAATCAACGGGCTAGTTCCTCTTACTATCGGTAACCTCTGAACTAAATGAACTCTCATGTAGTTCTTGCAACATGTCAGGATTTTATTTTTTTTATGACCATTATTTTGTATATACAAAAGACGGGGATAAATATGGGTTTGACCTTTCACGTGACATGGAATCATTCGGAGTATCTGAATAACTGAATATAGAAATTTTTTTGTGCTCCTTTAGTCCTTTTAGTTCTTTATATTGTCCACGAGTAGGAAATCTATATTGATATTCAATCTGTGAAAGTACTTCAGGCCAAGAAAAGGCAATGAAGGACTCATAAGTACATGGAAGGCATGGAATCAGTCTTAAATCAAAATCATGTTTCTATTTCTGGGGAATGATATATAGATTAGGTCGGAGCCTACTATATTACTGCTTTCATGTATACCTTGGAGCAATCAAGGTTAGTATAATAAATTAGTACCAACGAGTTAATATAGTATCTTAGTTTACCAACATTAGATATAAAAATCTCAATAGAGTGACTCCTTCTATTTCGTCGATGATGTTGTAAATAGTATTAGACATGGATTGCCTTGGA
Source organism: Henckelia pumila (assembly GCF_033568475.1). Lineage (NCBI taxonomy): Eukaryota > Viridiplantae > Streptophyta > Magnoliopsida > Lamiales > Gesneriaceae > Henckelia > Henckelia pumila. Next base: position 97,488,312 of record NC_133121.1, on the reverse strand, counting down.
AATTTGTTGAATGTTATGAATACAGATTCGTTAAATATTGTGCTGAGTGAAGGATTACATGTTAAATTTACGGAGGCCATTATTTGTGCCTCATTGTGATTAGAGTGTGCCTGAAAACTACGATGACTTCCATTTTTATTCAGCTGTAACATAGACTTGAAAATATGAAGCTCCTAATCTTTCAGCCTTAACTTGTACCTTGTAACCAGACAGGTTCTGTAAGTTTTTGTTTTCAATTAATATTATTCTCCATGTGGAGTAAGTTTCGTTCCAAATCAAATGAGGATTTAACGTTATTGACTCTTTTTTGCTCTCTCTATATACAATTGAAAAGTTTTATAATTACAGCAACAAGTCATTGATGTGTGAATTACTCAATTTAATATTTAGTAAATAAAAGTATGTTATGGTAATTTCATTTATTTTTTTAAATGTGGTTATACATTCTCAGGTATGAATTTATCCTTTTTAAATTTTTTTATAATGAATAGCGGGTGGTCTTTATTCTAACAATTTTGTTCTCTTTTCTGCCTTCATTGTTCTGATTGCATCACTTATGATATTTGCTTGAATAAAGTGGCTCTAATATCCAAAAAAATGAATATTGTTTTGGGTTGAATTCTTATATTATGCCATTAAGTGCTACCTCCCTTAATTTATTTATGAACTACTCGATGTAGTAATTCGTGAAATGAGTCAGATGCACAACCATTGTTACTAGAACATCCCTAACAGTGTTCTTTTTCCATCTATAAGTTACCCTATAGGAAAATTCCTCAATGAAGCTAATAAATTCAGATTTGGACACTTATCTTCACACAGAAGGTAATTTTTGCCGAACGACGATGACCTTGGTTATCCTAGACAGTGTTGGAAAGTATATCGCCCAAGTCATATTTCTCTACATCATTCGAAAACAGTCATATTTTCATTCATGAACACCATAAATAAATGGGAAACCTTTCTACATGGTTTGATGACTTCCAAATCTATTCATTTCAACCTTAAGGCTAAATCCGTGAATTTTGTTTCCTTCCTTGTAGATACTGATGAAGATATGGATCTTGAGCAAGATGAAGAACACTTAAACTCTGGTCCTTCGACTATGAGAATGTCCATGGTAAATCCACATGTTGATATCTCTACAAACCAGGAATTTTGTGGTGATTTCTTATCTTCCGAGCGAAGAGAAGGGGGGCAAAGCGAAGAATTGTGTACCAACGGTGAGCAATTTGAGTTGATTGTATTCTGCGATATCAAGATTGACTCCAGGAAATTAAAAAAAATTATGTTTTAACATTCCTCCGCACTAATTTATTAGTCATCGTTAAGGTCAACCTCATGAATCACTAGTCTCAACTAATAATTATGATGTTTTTGCAGAAAAAATAACCTTTACAGGCACTGACGCCAAGGCTTCTTTAGATGGAAAGATGGAAGTGAGTGACATAAACAACAAAACATTTTGGAGCAAGGGCAATGTCACATTACCAATCACAGATGCTTGTAGCCAGAAGGATAGTGGTGTTGGTTCTGCTGTAACAAAGAGTCTTCATACTGATGTAGAAGCTGTGAAGGCCATGGAAGAAATGCCATCAAGGTTAAAGTGTTACTTTTACCTGATCGTCACAAAGTTGATGTTGGATGAGATAGATGTTTGTGTGTGCCTGTATTACAAGCATAAGTAGTTTATTTTAGTCTTCACTGTGAGCCTTATGTTCTAATAATGGTTTCTCAGGATGCGTGCTCCACCGATAACTCCAAGAGATTCATCTTATGGTCCTGAATTTGATGTTGGTAATAAAAGACAAAAAATTGTGTGTGAATTTCATGCCAAAGGGTGGTGCATTAGAGGAAAATCCTGTAAGTTCCTTCACATAAAGGAAGGCTCAGATGCTGCAGGGCAGAAAAGTGAGTTTTTGGACTTTAAAGGTAAGATATATTTATTTTGGTATTTGATATTGAATATTGTCATGGAAATATCTTGCATTTGATTTCACCAGACTATGGTTTTTTTTGCTGTGACAGCTTCTTCCAGTGTGCATATGCTACCACCACAAAGTAGAGATAACCCCGTAAACTGTCAGATTGAGAAATCGGTCATCCATAAACCTGATATGTTGGATGGTGCTCATGAACAGGCTGGTAATGTACCTGCTGGACAAAACTCATGCTCAGGTGATTTCAGCCGCTATACTTCCCCTCCGGTCAAATGTCATTCAATTGATGTGAATAGGGCTCTCCATGGAAATTTCTCTGGTGTATTATGCGATACTTATAACAAGTCAAGGTTTTTTTCTTCTGGAACTGAAGAAGCTGTTAGCAAGAAAAATGAACTCGTGCCTGATGCTCATAGGTTAAACTTACCATTTTATTCCAGACCATCGGTGCCTTTCGGTTCATCCTCTTGGACCACTAATGCCCTTGGGACTTGGAATACTCCAGAGAGCAATCACGAGTATCGTGCTTCCATATCCTCTTCCTTTAGGAAAAGCCCCTCTCCATTGTCTGGTTCTAATTCAGGAAGCAATAACCTCACAAATACACAGCCAACTAAGTATAAAACCAAAATTTCCCCTGATGGTTGGGAACCTTCTGTTCCATTTCGCCCGTCACATGTTATTACCCAGAATTTATTTCTGAAAGAAAATCCTTATGATTCCATTCTTGACGGTGTCGAGCAGACAGGTGCCAAAGATTTGCCATTTGAATTTTCTTACTCTGACCCAGGAGTATCTGTTAATAATGCTCATTTTCCATCCAATAAATTGCAAAAAGATAAGCTTTTGGAAGCTACTCATGTCGAAGATACCAGAAAATCTAGCAGATTGAGCTCTAGTCGAGATAATGGACTGAAACTGGATGAACCAATACACCAGAAGGAACAGCAAATGAATGGATGTGGCCAAAAATATGAGAATGGTATTGATATCAAGAGAGATGAAAACACACTGAATGAATCAAAAGCTCTGAAATATTTCCATGCCGCGCTTGTGGAGTATGTGAAAGAACTGGTTAAACCAAGTTGGCGAGAGGGGCTTATGAGCAAGGATGCTCATAAAATTATAGTCAAGAGGGCAGTTGAAAAGGTTCTGAGCACAGTACAACCCGACCAAATTCCTAACACAGCTGAATCAATCAAGTCATATCTTTCTATATCCCAGGTCAAACTTTCAAAGCTTGTCGAGGTTAGTGTCACGTTCTTGGTATCATTTATTTTTTAAAGACTGATATTGGCAGTAGTTTAATCTGTCTTTTGTGTTTAACATTTGGCCATTATTATTGCAGGGATATATTGAAAAATATGGGAAATCTTGACTCTGCAGAGTTGTTGGTCTTTGTACAAATTCACATGCACCTTCAAACGAAGGATTTGAACCTTTTCACATCCCCGATATGCTCTCTTATCTCTTAGACCATTGATGGGGAAAGTTTGTTAAAAATCTTGTACCGAAGATAGAACTTGAATCTGCTCTATAGATGTCGTATCTCTAACTCTAGTTTACAGAGTAATTTTTGGATGATTAAAATGGATTGATATATTATAGCTTGGGAAAAAAATTGTGTAGCTCTAAGCTGCAATAATATCTTGATCTCTGCAGTTGATTCTGATTGATTTGATGCGTGTTTATAACATGACTGATCACATCCACATCTGTATATTGTGAATTTTACTTTATTTCATGTTTTGTGTTGTCAAGTGATAGTACATTATGGACAATATTAGCTATTTTTTGGACCTACATGTGTTTACATGCGAATCTAATATTCTACTGAACTAGAATTTATGAAAAATATTGGAGGAAAAAAGGTTTCTGTTATGACCTCACGACACAATCCCTTTGAAAGAGAGAAGAATTTGTTGAAGAGACCTTTAATTGAGTGAGATACTTATTTGGTATGTTTGCTTTCTCTAGAATAACTTGAGATTCACTGCTGTGACTGACCTGTCTGTCACAATGCACACACACTGAAAGAGCTGGTGTCTGATATTCTGATTTGGAAAATGTGCCACTACAGAGGTGCTATTGTACAAAATTAAGTCATCCTTCAAATATTAACGAGTCAACTCAATTTTTAATTAGGAATACAACTGAATATATGAATGCCTAACCTTGCAACTGTGCTGGCCATGTTTGTTATTGAATGGCCAGACTCATTGAACTTGGAGGCTGGAGACAGAGATCAAAAGGAGGCTATTTAAGCCACCATTCTAAATGGATAGTGTACTTGGATTGGAGAAAAGATATAAGAATGACAGTTTAAATCCTGTTGAAACCTCATTCATTTCCTGTTAGAAAAACTTAAGCTGGAGTATGCAGCTGATATGAACTTATATCAAAATATGTTGAAAACAAATCAACATGTTAAAAGTTGGAACATCCATTATTACGTGGGATGAAGCTGGCTATTTGTTGTCCTATTCTTTCCTGGGTGCGGTCGGTCAATGGTGCAACATTTGACTTGAACATCTTCGGCCAAAATTTTGCATTAAGGTGCTTTCATTTGACCATTTAAATTCACCAAGTAGTTTTCTACATCTTCTGAGATTTAACTGACCGTACCTGATCGTCTCCAGTGGCCTTTCACTGGTGACAATATATCTTCTACATGCATCTTGCTTGGAACTTGAGGTTTGATTGGATTGCATTTTGTAGGAGCTGACCATTAGGAAACAACTTATTTTCCAACCATGGAGTCAAGCCAAGTTCCGGTTCTTGTTCAAGCCAAGTTTCGATGGCGAATTCTTGTCTTGAACATGTGCAAACCATGAGCGATTCAGTTCAGGCACTGTCTGCAGTCATGTCCAGGTACATTTTCTTTGGCCTTCTGGTATTCTTTTACTGATAATCTTTCTAGCTTTTCTTGAGCTTTTATATGCTAAAGATTGAATGCTGCTGTGTTTATTTGGTTTTCTATAGAGTTAAAATGTTGTTGGTCTTGGGGATAAATATTTTTTCAGGTGCATTCATCTTTTTTTTTTAGTCGAAAAATAGGAACTTTGTATTGAACTCAACTTCAAGTGTTGGTGTGCACCTTTGAACTCATTTGATTTGTGAGCAAATTTAATTTGTCTTTTTGGATGCTTCTCGCAACGTGTTTGCTTTTTTTGAAAGGGACAAAAGCAAGTAATGTTTTTTATTTTTTGGAAAAATGATTTATGCATGGCAGATTATGTAGGATTTCGTTTGGCAAATATTAAGAAAACCGAGAGCGTATTTGGTGGAGTATATGTTATAATTCTAGAGCTTTTTTTGGGTCAATATTATCAAGTCACATCAAATTTTACGAGTGTCGTAATAATTAGAAGTAAGAGATTAAAAATATAGCATATTGTCATATCGGATCAAAAACATTATAATTCTAGATTTTTTTTTGAAGTTATAAAACTTGAATTAAATAATATAGTTGTTTTCTTAGCTTATTTATAATATGATAATGATGATGTTGTGGACCTTTGCGTTTCCGGGGTAACTAAGGATTGTCCGATCGGTTAGGATTCATGTCTCGAGATCGAGATTCAATAACGTGGACGATAGTTGCCTACAACATGCTTCTTTGATTCTTTTTCGTTTTTCTTTCGTTTTGGCACCATTTATCTGTATACCCATGCTCACGAGTTACACAATGCTCTTAGTTCGTTTAATATGGTTGTGCAGAGGTGGCCACTGGCCGATCATTACATTTTTTTTAGTGATCGTAATCTATAAACTATTCTTAGGCGTTGAATCATCTAATAAGGACGTTGACTTGCACACTAGAGCTGTTTGTATTCTTGTTACCATGTTTTATCAGCATAGATATATTAGAATATCTGTAAACATGAATATGAGCTGATATGATCTGTCGTCCTAAATTTTCGAATTGGTTGCCACAGATCGAGTAGATAATTTATAGACTATGGTCATGGTTTATCAATAATCTTCATGATCCAACTTACCATTGTAGCCCTGTCTAATGAGCACTGCACCTTTGGCTTGTTTTTCCAACTGCTCAAGGGTCACAAAATGACTGTAGTTGTAATTTGAGCATAAGCTTGCGTGTTGTTGTAGTTGTAGTTGGGGATCCAACACTCGTAAACATGTCAAAAACCAACACGTTAAGAGACAACAATCATCCTGACATGTATTTAAATGCATAACATATAGAGCCCTAATTGAAACCATAGTGCAAATGTGGCCGTTTGACCAAGTGAATTTCTTGCTCATCTTGTTGCTATGCTAGGGATGTAAACGAAACGAGACAAGCCGAGCCGAGCCGAGCCGAGCCATATGAGGCTCAAGCTCGGCTCGTTTAAGATTTATGTAGACTCGAGTTCGATTTGAGCTTTTATCATGAGGTTCGAGCTTGGTTCATTTTGAAATTACTAAGATCATGAATATCTTGAGCTCGATTCGTTAAACTTTCGAGCTCGTTAAGCATACATATAATAGAGCTCAAGTTCAAGCTTAATTCGAACTTGTTAAAGATAAAATCGAATCTGAACTTACAATATAATGTATCTTTATGAAGGAAGAGTCTATGCTACCACATGGACACTGCCCATGTGGAGATACAACGACCATTTTTTTTTGCATTTCAGATGTTCATGCGAACATCTGAAATGGAAAAAAAAAAAACAATTGTCGGATGTAATAAATGTGCAGTGGTCATGTGCTAGCATAGACTTTCTCCTTTATGAACTAATGTTAAACTAACATGAACATCTGAAATGCAAAAAAAAAAAAAAAAACAATTGTTGGATGTAGCACATATGCACTGACCATGTGCTAGCATAGACTTTCTCCTTTATGAACTAATGTTAAACTAACATGTTCGCTAATAGTAAACAAGAGTGCGATCGTACTAGCATTAATGCACCGGATCCCACCAGAACTTTAAAGTTAATCGTGCTTAGCTTAGGCGAGAGCAGTACTAGGATGAGTGACCATGAGAAGTCCTCGTGTTGCACCCTTTTTTTATTTCTCTTGCCCTTAAGAGGGTATTTGAGTTGGTGGGGGCCAGTGGTCACACATTTGATTCTCTTTATCAACAGTTTCTTAGACTAGTTTGTCGTATAGAGCTTATCAAGTGCGGTGTACTTGACTAGCGTGATTTGCGAGCTATTGCGTTAGTTTGGGGGTTTACCCATCGCAAGTCTATAAATGAGCATATTCGCAAGCTGACGAGCCGAATATTTGTAAGCTCGATCTCGACTCGATAAGATTAATGAATAATCTCAAATGAGCTTTTTGTCATTTTGAATAGCTCTCAGACAGGTAGATTCATTTGCATTCTTACACGAGAGTGTTGCATATTCCTCCACAATCATCAAGGAAATTAATCTCAACTTGTATGCTCGGATAATATTTATGACCTGTGCTAAAATAATATTTATGCTAAATGACCATTATCAAGTCGATAGCAATTAGCAAGACACCTAATACTCGAGTAATCTAATAACGCTACCACAATTTCCATGCTGATAACAATGACTCAATAAGGTGATATATATATATATATATATATATATATATATATATATATATATATATATATATATATATATATATATTCACTTTGATAATAAACACACGATACCAAAATAAGGTAAGCAACTACAATTCATCAACACATTACGCTAGAGAAAAATACATGTCATATATTATCTGATTGTAACATTGTTATCAATTTTTGTTCCATGTTACACGAGCTAATGGGGTCATGACTCATGAACTTGTGCACTTCCTTATCGCACTCTTAACACCCCTCCACTAGCCATAAAATTTATTTCCCATTATTTACATATTATGTTAATCCAAACAAATCAAGAGATGAATATGCTTTAAGGGATTTGAAATCCATCCGTTTGAACACAATTTTTTTTATCAACCTTAATTATGGATTTGGTAAAATTTGAGAATATTTAGAAAATAAAATAAAATAATATATTAAAAAAATGAAATCAGACCTTACACTCAGGATAATACTCTAAATATTTATCGATGAGATTTATCAATCTATTTGAGATCCGTTGATTTTTCAATGTCTACTATTAAATATTCAAAAAAATCAAACTATCTTACAAATCTAAATATATGTTTTGTCTATGTCTTCTTTAGGGACAGTGTTCGAAGGGCAATCCAACGATCTCGAAATTTGATATGCAAAAAGGCCGGGGACCGTTGGATCTGGCTAACATAAACTTTCCCGTTAGTAAAGATGTTATCATAAAAAATCTGCTGTTTTACATGAAATTTCCTGATAAAAACTGAGCAGATGGGTCAAAGTTTCCTTCAATTTGTACCGTAATGAAAAGGACAAATCCAATAAGAAACTGACACGATTCACAGCGACACTCTAGACTAGGGACGGTACTCGGTCTTCATCCTTATCCGCCCCAACTTCCTCTATTTCCACCTCTCTTTTTCCTTCGTCCACTCCTGCATCCTCAAGTTTAACTCCATTTAAGTACTGGAAATAGAAATACCAGAATTGGATATATCAAATTCAAATGTTTTTTTAATTATTTTGAATACTGTTGGAGATATTTCAGCAACAAATCTTTCTATATAGTAAACTCCATAGTCACTGAGAGAGAGCAGAGAAAAAACAATGGTGTTGCTCGATCACCTCTGGGACGACGTCGTAGCCGGGCCTCAGCCCGAGCGTGGTCTCAAACATCTCAAGAAAGTCTTCACCACTAAGCCCTTGAACATCAAAGGTAAGCCCGGCCCGTGGCCCACTTTCTTTCTGTGTGTATTGTTATGGTATGTATGTTTATTTTTTTGGTGATCATTCAGATGGTGGTGGAGGAGAGGGCAGCAGCAAGTTTGCGAGATCTATTTCGATGCCCGCCAGCCCTGTGACGCCGGTGACACCAGGGACGCCGACTGCTCCGTCACCCACGGCGGCGCGGAAGGATAACGTGTGGCGGAGTGTCTTCCACCCCGGCAGCAATCTTGCCACCAAGACAGTCGGGGCTGATTACTTTGACAGGCCGCAGCCCAACTCCCCCACCGTCTATGACTGGTATATTATTGTATTCGTCGTTTATAAAAATAAGATCATAAACTTTAAATTCACTTGAATACAATATATTTGATGTTAATTAGAATAATAATTGAAGATTTCAAATCTATTATACTCTTTTTGTTTACAAATATGTGAAATATTTGATGATATATAGTTTTATTGTCAAGTAATCCATCAAGTGATCTATGGAATTAAGAATTTTATCCATTATTTTGGGATCTGATTGTGGATCAACAATTTTTACAGGCTTTACAGTGGTGACACAAAGAACAAATATCGTTAATTATTTGAGGAGGCAAGCAAAGATGGAGGGTCATTTTGTACATACTGTGCGTGATGTGTGTGTAATTATAATAATGGGTATGCTTATCTATGTAATCTTGTGAGTTTTTCATCATCCTTTTGTCGAGTATAACGATGGACGGTCCAGATTAACCGGTTTGCCTTATTTGTATGAAAAATATATAAAATTCCAAGTGGGGATCTCGCTTTCAATGCCTCAGATGCATCATTATGTTTATCCTTTCAATTATTATTTATATATTATATTAAAAAAGAATCATTATCCTTTAGTCATTCACTTGATGCATTTGTTTGTGAATAGTAGTGATATGATTTTGTAAGGGATGTAAAATATTTGTTAAATTAATAGATTAAATGAATTAGTCTACATCTTATTACTTATTTTAGACTGACTTGGCTACAAATGTGCATTATTTTATAAATGTTAATGAGACACTTTTATACAAACAAACTTCTCAACTAATGCTAATATTATAAATTATTATGAACTAATTAGAGTGTGCTTATTAACATCCAATCCCATGTCTTCACACACGGATGCCTATAAAGAAAGTGTAAGGATAATTTGTGTTTTTATATAATATTTTCTTTTACTTTATACCTCAAACAACTTCGCTTTTGGTCCTAAGGCTCCAAAACCAATAACAAATTTAACGGATGCCACATCTAGTCAATGCATCTATATAAATGTGATTAACACAAATCTAAGTTCCCTTTTCTTTTCTTTTTTTCATTTTTTTTCCTCACTTGGACTCTGAAAAGATGAACTTTGATTCTGCACATTAATCAGAGTATATTTTGACTCTCATTTTGGCGGAAAATCTACTTAGAAACCAATAAGAGTTTCAGTGGTACAACGAAAGCAGAACTCATCAGCTTGACTTTGCATGCAGCTCTTGAGGCCACATATCTTTAACTGAGGAAATGATATTAGTCTCGAATGATTTTGTCAAAGCAGGCCCCAAGCTAGTAATAGAGGACAACGTATAGCAATTGACTACAGAGACGGTGGCAGTGGAACTTTTAGTTTTCATCCAGATTATGTTCACTGATATCATAAATATGCAAACTATTCCATTCACCTTCTCTGATTCTATGCGACTCATAAAAGAATAAACATAGTTAAAAGTAACAGAAAAACAGGATTGACATACAAAATGTTTTGAAAAGCCAGAAAAAAAACAAGCAGTACACTGCATGGATGCACCAAGTACCTAATCAGAATCAACAACCTAGTCTAGAGAATGCATGAGATGGAAAGTGCTATAAGCAAATGTATGAACACACAAGAGTGCAACTCATGCACGTATGTTACACCATGAAGTTTGACCAAATGCATACACTGGCTTCACTAAGAGAAACAAGTAGTTACTTGAATACTTCCCACGTGAATCCTAGAACATTGAGCATACAAGATTGGCATGGGCCGCATGGCACTGGGAAGTTGATCGTTAAAAAACAGAATAATTTACAAATCCAAGAATAAGATAATAGCAACTTAATACATCAAAACACTCAGTCTACCTCAGACAGGTAGATGACGGTGCATGTCTTCTTGGTCTCTATCAGTTAATGTCCCAATCATAAATCTACTGACAAGAGATCCGTAAAAAGAAACAAATCCACACTTCCGTATCAGGACTCATTGGGATGTTTAGAAACTTGAGGAATTACTCTTTAATGGCGGCAAGAACCGCGGAGATAACAAAAAATAAGGACTAAATAACTTTGACAAAGTAGTATTGGAACGTGAGAAAAATAGAACGGAGCAACATAACTGCAAACAGGAAAGTTTTTTCATTTCTTACTCTACCACAGAAGTTCAGAAAGTTAAAAACGACCATAAAAGTGTGAGGGCAAGAAGATTGGGTGGCATTCCACAATCTGATCTCATCCTTACTATCACAAAGCGTAGAGAACCAATATGTGACATCACATGTCCAGCATATCCAACAATATTGAAAAGTGATTTCATTTTCTGAACAAATCAATCATAAGGTGCGAGGACGGTAGTATATTATAGTTAGTTGCAGTCCAACGGAATAAAATGGAAGCCAATCGTGAACCCTACCTTTCAGTTGTTCGTTTTATTTCATCTTCTAACATACTTACCGAGACTTATCTAGCTAGTCTACTGCTAGAAGAATATCAATAAGAAAGAACTTCTAAATTGGGATCTCAGTTAAAAAAATAGGAAAAAGAATCGTGTCAAACACGAGGAGCCCAGGGCCTACAACATGATGACAGATCAACATTTACAACGCCAAAAAAATTGTCAATCATAAGATCTCCGATTTATCTTTGCTGAATAAGAAAGTAGAAAGCAAACAACTTTTCAGATTATAGCATAAATAACAGCTAATTGAGTGAGCTTTAAGAGGACACGACAAAATTATGGGTGAATGTTCGAAATTTTTTGAAAAACTTCAGCATGTTGACTACATCATATATTAGCAAACATTCTTTTCTTAGGAAGATTCGAGATTGTGAAAAGTAGAAGCTGTGTGAATCAAATCTATGCGAGTAAATGTAAATGACCCTTACTTGAGAAATTGCAGGTAATCTGATAGGATTAAAGCTCAAGCCATGATGTCTACAGTCTTGAGTTTGCAGTATAAATTCATAAATTGACAACCATACATGCATGTCTGTATAGGCATCCGTGTGTGCTCCAGCACCTCGGGGCCATGGCAAAAAATCCTCTGACCATGCAATATTGTCCAAGAAAACATCTACATACTATTTACTCAACCAATGAAGAGTTTCAAAGGACTGATATATGCAAAATATGAGAACAAATTGTCAATGAAATATTTTCTGAATATTTAATTGGTTTACAATTATCATTTTTCTCTCATACAATATATCCCTGCAATGACAAAAGCTGTTGGCTAAATTAAAGAAGTAAATGGTAAAGCTTGCCTTCCTGCTGAAATATGCCTTAAAAATGAACTTTATGGCGAAACGCCAAAAGAATAGCTAATGCAATCTGAAGCTTCTTCATTTGCGAAAGAGGATTCATCATTCTTACCCAAAAGTTTCCCCGTTATGCATTATCTCCTCTTTGAACTGAAACAATAAAGGTAAAAGTAGCTAAGCAGATGTAACAAATTAATCTTTTGCCACAAAATGAATACAGTCTAGAGAAAATCTAATGTGGTCAGAGAAAGCATAAATGAAGTCTAAATATGTAATTACTAATTGCTTGCATGCATACATACATACGATGAATGACTATTCGCCTGCATGAACTCTTAGATATGATATGCATTCAATGTTCAGGTTCGAAAAGGCCATATAATGAAGGTTGCAATTCTTTTTCCACATTTTAGAGGCCGTTTCTCTTTTGGTCACACGCCTCTCGCTAGCATAATGTATTTTCCAATGTAAATAATAATGTTACCTATTGACCTATTTTGATTTTAAAAAAACTGGACAAAAGGTGATATGATACCAATTTGTCTTGACATGAGTTCAAATAATTTTTTACTTTTGGATAAATATTTGACACTGCTAAGATGCATGGAATGCAAAGTGCAGAGCACCTTAAACCACGGGACTAAAGTTAACAATTCTATACGTGCTAGTTGTTTTTCCTTTTTTCATCTTTTATTTCCAAGAACATGGTTTTTGCTAAAAATATGTGGCAATATAATTATAATTCGGTAAATTCGGTTGTTTTGAATTCTCATCCCCTCTGACTCCAACACCTTCAAGTTGAATCTACTTGAGCAGCAATTTTCATTGTTATCCTGTATGGTTGCTATTTGACTCAACAATCAAAATTTAACATTAACAAGGACAAAATTTACAGTGAGTTCATTGACAATAATTCCTTCATTTTTATAACTATAAGTCTATAATATGTTTTAATAAATTTGTGGTGTCACATCTGTCATGTATCAAGTACTCAATCCTAAAATGATTATAGAGCTAAGGTCACAAGTTTAATTCTAGTTGATTATGAAGTAATTTTGTTAGTGTGAGTGGTGATTGCTCTTCCGTATTTCGTGACTGCATAATGTGGCGCTTGTATTGCAGGTTATTTGGGCAAATAACCGGGTAAATTTTTTTTTTTCCTCAAAAGAAATGATATCAATCTGTTAAAACAACATTATATAATGAGTTGCATTACGTGTTTTCGTCAAATGAAGGTCATTTTTAAAAAAGATTTTGTGATGGCCTATAGTTGCAAATGGGTGTTGCTACTTGCCTTACCTTCTAAACATTAAATTATACAATTGCTATTAAGTCATAGCTTTTAAAGTTTTAATATGGCAGCTATAACTCAGTCTACGTTTAGGTTTACAAAATTTAGCCACAATTTATACCCTATTGCAGGTTTTGGATTTGAACATTTTCATTTCAAAAGTAGATAACAAAAGGCAGAGATGAAACTCCAACTAGACCTCATGAATCATAAACTGAATATTATTTCGTTTAAGAAAGTTACCTACCACATATAGTAATGTGTTGAAAAGAGAAGAAAAGTAATGAATTAACTAAAAAAACCGTAGGTTTTTATTTGAAAGAATAGATTTCATATGAGCAATGATTTGAAAAGAGATGACCTTGAAACCTCTTGATTTAATTTAGCCAAACAACTACGATGTATTTGGAATTATGAATATGAAATCAATGATTTCAAACCACTCGGTCCAAATGCACCCTTAGGTTATCTCTTACAAGAAGAAAAATGCCATACAAAATGAATTCTTTTATAGAACCCACAACCTATATACGGTGCATACTCTATACAAGATAGATATATTGGTATTACGTTAATATTGGAGATCAAGTTCGAGCATATATATCAGCTATGTGCAATTTGGAACAAAAAAACTAACAATCAAATACATTGTAAAGATATATGGAATTTATAGCACAGGTGTGAAAGGGCAACAAATTACTTTAGTCACAGTGGCGTCATGAAGAAGGAGATAATCCACCTCTAAATGATTGGTCCTCTCATTGAATATTAGATTACTCATGATATAGATGGTTGCCTCATTATCACAATACAGGGAAACAGGAGATGAACATTCTTGATTTGTTTCATTTGATTAGGTCTTCGGTCATATGTTAGACAAAGAACAACAACTAAGGAGAGATCTAATATGTTGATGAACCAAAGAAAAAGACGCATACATAAGGTTTACAGAAGAAGATTGAAGACCCAAAAAGAGGGAAGGGAAAGTTTCGATGCATGGGGGGAAAAGTAGGGGAAAGAGAGAGTTTGGTAGGAAATAACTTGTTAATTTGAAAGATACCTTGAGAGAGAAGGTACATGAGGGATCACTGTTTTGTTCCTCAAATCACAAGTTATGTACACATACCTTATTTTTGTTATTACCATTGTGGTCGTATCATACTAATTCACATGTTGTATAAGCATAGCCCTATTATTTTACTATCCTAGACTTGAAACCAAAATTTACTTTTTGTTACTCCAAGTTATCACCAGGTTTCCACAAACCTAAGAAGTATAGCCTAAAGTAATCTTGTATCCACTCATAAGTCATAACCAGCATCATTAAAGTCCAGTGAAGTTTCAACACACAATTTCCATCAAGTACAAACTTAGGCTATTGAAAAACTTGACTAAACTAGGTGACAATTAGATATATAAATTCTCTGAAAAGTTGATGTTGGGATTCTTATCCTCAAATGTCTTTCCACCCAGAAAACTGATTGGATCCCTGTGCTCTCAAGTTTCATCATAGTAATCTAGTCCTTTGTAAATGATCAAGTGCTTACATCATCTGAGAAAATAAGAGACAATAGCAATCTTGGAATGGAATAAACTAGCTCACCAACCTGTAGGAAGCATTTAGAGATGTAAATTTCTTACTTAAGAAGCTACAATGTTAAGATTGGAATTGTAATGGTAGAGGCTAAAGGGTGAGTCAATTCAAGATTTTTATACCGCTTGTTGTAGAGTTGCAATAACTCCATGTTCTTGATATAATTGAAGAATGTAAAAGAAGTAAAATTTTTTGCAAGCAAAAACATGTGGCATGTAAACTACACAGATATTTATAGATGTTCCAAAACTAAATATTTTTACTCTTCTTTTCTTCCGTTTGGTAAGTAAGCAACTAAATGATCTTTCTGTTACAATTGACACCACCTAGGAATTACACGATCAAATCTATAAGCTAATAACTCGAAAGATTTGCTTAGTGTGATTTCAAGTGGACATGGCTATACAATCACTCAAGCAACTTAATGTTTGTCTCTAACCTAGGTTAAGCACTGAAAGATTGTTAATTGTTTTCTCAACCTTTTGGTAAAGCTAAAGGTTTGGTCCTTGTAAACATATTTCATGAGATTATTGGGAATTTATTCCCATTTCGTGAGTTATTTGTTCTCCTCCATTTATAGTTGTGCTTTTACAAAGTTGATAATGATTAGTTTCGAATCTTTATGTTAGGTTTTTGCATTGTTTTCCGTACATTATGGTGTATTAGGCGCAATTCGTGCTAAATAATGTTAAGATTAAATTTCTATGCAATATGTCATTGTTATACTGCCAATGAGATCCTATCGTTGGGGTATTACTCTCAATTCAGATCCAACGGTCATTACTTGTCCAAATACATGGAGTCTATGCTTGACCCCAAATAAAAAAAAATTTGAAACAATGGAAGCCATTGGATCTACCCAGTGGGTAATGCCCTCACGGCAGCTTGAACTAAACCCGGTTATCCTAACTTGACAAAGAGTCAGACATTTACTTGGTCATATAAAATCTTTCTTAATGAAGCATATAGACTTGGTCGACTTTTCCCTCTTTCATACCCAACACTTCACATTCTCTTGTTAACTTTACAATAGCAGCTATTGAAATCTATGATGACACTTGCATGGAAATCTAATACCTTAACGTTGTTGTTCCTATTACTATGGCACTAATTGACATAACGACGAACATACGATTAATATATTGATGGGTGATATAGGTATAAAATTCAGCTACCAATTAAATTGTGGTTACCTCGTTCAAATGCTATGACTGTCTCCACTTTTAAATGATCCAAGTCAATCTGGCAATACAGCCACATAGTTGCATTCAATCAATAAACTCTGCACTGCAGGTGTGCTTCTGTGTCAAAATTTTACCATTCTTCTAGATGCTCAAGTTTGTGAACAAATTACTATAACATGTACTTGTTCTTTTTTTCCCTTGTTACTATAAATGCACTGCATTAATCCAAACTGGCGTGTTTAGTTTTTGAATGCTAAACTCAAGCCCCTCTTAGTTTAATTATAAGATAACTTAGTCGAATTCCAGCCAAATATATAATGCAATTATATTTTAGCACTACAAAGGTAAATGAAATCACGAAGTTTCGGTTAAAAGATGAGTAAGATATTGTTGATTCTTACTGATGTCCATTTATTTTTTCGCACACCACTATACGACAGACAAGTACTTCTCCATGTAAAGACTTCAAGCTTTCTCTACGTCAAAAGATGTCCCTTCACATGATGCTGGAGAGAATATTGGCCACCCATTAAGTTTCATGTTTCAGATTAGGTTTTTGGATTCAGGAGCAGGATCAGAAGTTGCAGAGTTGGAACTTGTTGAAGAGTCCAATTCCAGGCAGCAGCAGCGGCCTTTTGTAACGCCATGACCAACAAATTCTAATCCATATTAGAAGAAAATTTATATCAATTTCCTAGAGCAATCATAGTGCGATAATAATGTGTGACAAACACGTAAAAAGTATATATAGCTGTACAATGCCTACGGCACATCCTTACTGTAAAAAATGCACTGTTTATTCTGTTTAACTTTGACATTCTTCTCAAGAATCATAAGTATTCTATGACAACCATGAGGCTATAACCAAATTCCTTTGCAACATGTTGAAAGGCAACACGTAGTTCATTTTTTTAAAAAAGGAAACAAATTAATTCAGACAGCATCGGGACTTCTAAAATCTTTATTTGTGCTTCAAGAATTCACCAAGAAGTTTTACGTGAGTCAAAAGTACGAAAGGCTTTAAAACGTAAAAACTAAACGACCATATAATACATGTGAATCGAAATAAAAACCAATATACTGGCCATTAGGAAATATACAGGAGGAACATAGATCAGTAATAAACAAACCAGAAACAGAAGGTTCAGCATTAGATAGTATAAGATTTGATTCTCCATGATGTATTGGCTGTGCAGCGATAGATCCTGGAAAATTTGTGGCAAATCCACCATTCTGCAAGACAAGTACCATCATATTTTTGTTTCTACAATCTTACATCAATGATTGCATTTATGTAGAACATACTCCAAAATTATAACACTGAGGCTTCTGAGGAACGATCTCCAGCGGATAGCTGCAGCATAGGATGTCAGAGTCAGGAACATATCAGCATACTGCTACTGCCGGATGTCAAATAAAAGATTACCTTGACTTCTAGGCAGAAAAACTAAGAACAAGCCAGTGTAAACAGAGATGAAAAATAAGTATGAACATCAGTTCCAAATAAATCAGTAGCATGGCCCTAGTTCATTGACAAAAAACCATACAAATCCGGGGTCAGGTGTTAAACTCAAAAATGACCTGTACTTGCTAGAAGATGGAAGCATTTGAGCAAATTGATCAACATTGAGAAGCTGCGAATTAAAATCCAGGCCCCTTTCAGGAAACATAAGCTGCTCTTGCTCATGTATATTTGCTGCTATCAAGTTTGTTAAAAAGTCCCCATTCTGTATGTCAAAGTCTTTCTGTATGTCAAAGTTTAAAGTAGGAGGTGATCCTAAACAGTATGGGTTCAATTCTGGCCACTGCATTGTTATTGGACGAGCACTTAGCAGAAAATCCATAATATCTGGCCTTGGCATTGTCATTGGAGGAGTATTTTGGTGAAGATTCACCATATCTGGACTTGGCATTGCTGTTAAATGGACGGTTTGTGACTGATTAGGAAGTCCTAGCATTCCCATTGCCGCACTGATATTCTGAGACATATAATTCATATCTGGCCTTGCCATTTCCGGAAGAATATTTTGTGACCAATTTCCTGCATTCTGAGTAGCCTCGTGATTAACCGGAAAGGAGTCCTAAAGCACAATCGAGTGAGCATAAAACAATCGATTCACTGAAATTTTGACAAAGTATATTTGTTAAAACCTTGGATGCATAGCCTTCAATTGTCGTTGGATGCTTTGAAAGTATATCAGAGTATACATCCCAAAATAAGGACCACCATTCTGCCAGAAATCCTTCCTCTGAATTGATAGCTAAAAAAACCAGGAAGAATTGAAGATTTACTCAGTATTCAATGCCATTAACAGAAGTTATGTGGCAGCATAAAATTAAAAATGACTCCACACCACCAAAATATGTCATGAAACAAATCGTGAGATAAGTAACAGATATACATCTCAATACATTAGTTTTTAAAGCACAACCTGTTGAAAGAATTTTGAAGCGGTGATCAGAAATAGAATGAAAAATCCATTTAAAATAACTCAATATCACCGAAATACGCCATTAAGCAAATCGTGCAAGAAAATATTAGCAATGGTCCTCGATTAATTATTTTGCACAAGTGAAATCCATTTTCAGAAACCACATGGCAGGCTGCATTCACTGAAAATGACTCGAAATGCATTAGAAAAATTAGCAGTCCTAATCATTCTCGATTATTTCAAAATTTTCCAAGGAAAAATTTCTACAATTGAATCTAACCTTTAAATCATCAACAACAAATGAAAATTCCATAAAACCCCACACGTCAATGAAGAAACTTCCCGAAAAAGAATCAATAAATGAAGAATGCTGCAGTATGTCATCTTCTAGCATAAATAGAATCAGTAGACATCAAACGTTGACCAAAAAGAAAAACCGAAAACTTCTAATGTAGAACTTAAAAAATAGTAGAAAAAGTGGGTTAAAAATGGGTGTATATACCAACAGGCCTGAGACAGATATTTGCCTCTTCGGCGAAGATAACAGCAGCATCATGCATGTTATTCTTGATCATGTAATCATGAATGTATTTGTCAAGCCTACAAAATCAAAAACAAAGCATAAACATCAACAAGCCCTAAATCCATTATATCTCAAAATAAAAAAAAAATAAAAAGCTATCATTTTTTTTTTAGAAAAAACAAAAAGCTCCAGGAAATCAATAATTTCTTGAAGACGAAGTAACGAAATCTTAAACACGAACGAAACTCACATTTTCTGAGCATCCCATGCCTCCATGACGACAAAATCAAACTTCACAGAAACAATAGCGAAACAAAACCCAAAAAAAAAAAAGCAAAATGAAAACGATAAACTGATGATTCCTCGGGAAAAAAAAAATGGGAATGAGAAATCGGAACAAAAATAAAAACCTGTAGGATTATTCAGCAGCAATCGAAGCGATGTAGGTCAGAGAGCGAGGAAAAGGGAGTGGGCGGGCACGGAGGCGAGGCTGTGGCGAAGGAAGTTGCCATGCAAAATAAAACTGGGGAACCAACTTTAAACAGTACTCCTCACTCATTAATTAAACTTAACTACCCCCAACAAATGTACACATCCATTTTAACCGTAAAAATCACCCCCCGATTTACAGAGATTAAAAAAAAAAAAAACAGTCTTTTTATGGTTTTGAAATTGCTTTCTCTGCTTTATGACTCCAGAGGAACAGCAAAATGAGATTTTTTGTTGCTGAAAAATCTTTTTCTTGTTTTTTTAAAATATTCAAATTACTGACTCCAGTGTGTTTGATTCCATGGAATTTGGTGGGATTTGGATTTTCAAATCTCATTTTGAGCGTTTGGTATAATGAAATTTTAAAATGGGATTGGTGTTAGGTGGGGTTTGATGGGATTTGATATAACTAAATGAAATCTTGGGAAAAATGAAAAGATTTCATGGGATTTAATGGGATTTGGGTTATACACACAAAATAAATTTTTTTTTTCTTTTCAAACCAACTAAAAATATCATGTCCTCAAAAAACAATACATTTAATTCATAAATATTTTATCATACAATTTAAAAAATTATTTCGAAACCATTTTAAAATATTTGTATATTTTAAAAATTATGTAGATTTTTTTTAACAATGAACTTCAATTATTTTTAATGCTAAAAACTTAATTTATCATTATTTGATGACTTTATCTCAATTTTCTTTTGATGAAATTTTTTTCATTATCAAAAAATTTATTTACGAAAAATAAATATTTTTTTAATATCTATAAATTATTTTATTAAATACCATGTAAAAAAAAAATATATGTGACTATTAAATATTATTAATAAGAAAGATATTTTTTAAAAAAAAATAAGTAAAACAAAAATTTTTAAATTTAAAATTAGATTAATTTTATGTATCAAATCCAATTCCTAAATAACATTAGCCAAACACTAAAATGGAATTCCAAATCCACGAATTCCAATTTCAATTCCAAATTCAATTTCAAATCCAATTCCAATTCCAATTCCATTTTTTA
This sequence comes from Henckelia pumila, assembly GCF_033568475.1. Lineage (NCBI taxonomy): Eukaryota > Viridiplantae > Streptophyta > Magnoliopsida > Lamiales > Gesneriaceae > Henckelia > Henckelia pumila. The sequence continues at coordinate 97,467,534 of NC_133121.1, read as the reverse complement.
CTATTCCAAACACAGTGTCAGTCTCGCACCCAGCAAATCTTTTGTCCTCTCGTAGGTGTGGGATGGTCTACACCTCTTAAACAAAATGTTTTGATCCTAAACGTGGATATTTATCGAGAGATTGTTAGTGTCAGTGACGTTGAGATTTTACACTAAGGCATCGTTTGGTTTGAGTGATAGGAATCCATAGATAAATAATATAATATAAATTAAAAATAAAAAAAAATAGTTAATACATTATTTGATTTGATGATAGATTATAATTTATTTGATTTTACTGATGTAATATTATTAATTAATAAATAGATAAATAATATGACGAAAATAAGACGAAATTAATTGAGATAAGTTATACATAGATTAATAATACATCAAACCAAACAATGCTGAGTATTATCCAAATCATGCATCCGATGATCAATATTTATACACATAAGCATAATTAATGAGATATTGTTGATGTGACAAATCATTCGACATTAGATTTATGATTATGGTAAAACAACATAAGATAGGTTGAACTTTAGGCGTAAACCAAGGTTAGTCAATATCAACATTGTCCCTTATGCAAATATAATAAAATTGAAACATAAACTAAATAGCAGAAATCACGATCATTATTCACGAACCCACAACTGGTTTTGTTCATTTTATTCAATTGTTTTTATTTGATATGGTTTTGGATGGGTGGATGATATTGTCGTGACACAGTAAATGAAAGAAATCATCTCAGATTTTAAAAAAAATTTCACAAAAATTTTATATCATACACATATTAATTATAACAGAAATTCATGTAATCATCGAAAAATAAAAAGGATAATTTTATGCACTAAATTCGCTTATGAGTTTTGTGGCTAACTAATAAAGTCTTTATTATATTTATTCTCTAAATGGTGAAACTAAAAATCACAAATCAGAAAGTTTCAAAATATATATTTTTATTAATAGTTCACAAGTTTTAGTGCATTAGACACAAATTTCGAAATTCATACTTTGAACAGATAATAAACATAATAGAATCGTTTAAAATACTAGAGTGAATTGTCCTAAAATCCCTAATACCTTTTCTAACATTATTATAACTCCCTAGGCAAAAGATTCTTTACTATAACTCCCTAAGACCACCAAACTTGAATATTTTAATATTTAATTCTTGTGCTGGATTTATGCTAATCTATGCTTGAAATCTATAGGTTCTATGCTTAACTTGTAAAGGTTTTATGCTTGAATCTGGAGATTTTGTGCTCATTTGCAGTATAAAAAATTATGCGAAAAATTGGTATCAAAGCCTTAGGTTAATTATTCAGACATAATATTATTCGTTAATTCATGCTTTTCTTTGTTGAGGAGAAGATTTTACAAAAAGATGACTTCAAACGAAGGTTTGAATCAAGAGGATTTTATTCATACGAAATCCTATAAACAAGTTAATCTATTCACAATAGATTACTTACAACAGGTTGCGACTAATGCTCTCAAATTTGAAGAGATAAAGAAAAATGATTTCTAACTCTAAATTTTTAGAGATTACCCCATATTCCTCTAAACTCTCCGGAGATCTTAGAGAAATTCAAAAGACGGTACAATATTACAGCAATCAGTTGTATGAAATACCTCGGCAAATTGAAGAAATCCTTAAGAAACAAGAAGAAATTCTTGGAACTCTAAAGGATCTTCAAAATAAAATCCTAAACCTAGAACATACTTCTGGTTCTAGAAAAGAAAATACAGGAGAAAGGTTACCACTCTCGTTTGGTACCGAACCTTTGTTACATCAGAAAGGTAAAACCAAAATGGTTCAAAAACCTTTAACTAATGATGAAATGATGATTAATCTTATAAAAGCAGTATCAGAGAAAAACACTATCTGATGACTACTTTAGAAAGATTAAATCTCGAGGATCTACAAGATCTTGCGGATTCTTTTGCGAATCTCAAAGTTGTAGATCTAAAAATGAATTCCCCTGAGGGTGAACAACCCATGGGAAATCCCCCAAGATATGTGGTAAAAACATAAGAACCACATAGTGAGTTCCATGTGGGAGAAAATTCACATCCAGCAGGAACCAGATCAAGGAGTAAAATACCACTACATCAAACTCCTTATGAAAAAACTGTTTTAGACCCGATACATCCTTATGGGGTTATGTTAAACCTTGATGTTTTGGACTTAAAAAACAGAAAAGATCTTATAGATGATTGGACGTCAGGTATGAGAATTGCAGCAGAGACATTAGATCTCAATAAAGAAGGATTCATTAAACTTCTAGAAATGAGTCTAATGGGATCTGTCAAGATCGCATGGGAGATGACTATGCCAGATACGAAGGAATCAATCTTAGTAGGAGAATCCCTCAGCGAGATTGGAGAAAGAATGGCCACCCTATTTAAAGCACAATTCATAGGGGTAGACTATTTCAATAATCAAGATACAGAGAAAAAGAGAAGATATACTCAAGCTATGTATAGCCTCGAGTTACATGATATCTGTTTAGTTGATGAATACATTATTTTATTCACTAAATACAGATGGAATTCGGGAGTCGAGGAAAATGTATCTATTCAGCTATTTTTCGCAAAAATGCCAAGTCCCTGGAGAGAAATGCTGATTAAAGAATACGTTCCAGGTAATTTTGATGCATTGGCAAGACGCGCGTCCTTTTTGAAAGGAAAATTGGCAGAATTGTGCCATATGACAGCATTACAAAAGAACTACAAGAAAATAAGGGGTATAGATAAGCGTACACCTTTGTGTTGTAGAGAAAATGATCTTTCAACGATCATTGGAAACAGAACACAGGGATTTAAAATAAAGAAATTCAGAAATAATCCTTATAATAAAAGAATGAAGAGTTCTTGGAAACCAAAAATATTTTGGTCCAAACAAAAAGCCAGATCCTATAGATCAGGTAGAAGAAGTGGACCTACAAGAACGTCCTCAGCAACAGGCTCATCACAAAGCAGGGAAAGAATACCATCAAGAAGAACTTTCAGAAGAACTCATACAAGGGTAAGTGAAAGTTTCAAGGATTGCAACTGCTGGACATGTGGAGCAAAAGAACATATATCTACAAATTGTCCAGAAAACGAGAAAAAAAGAGTCAAACTCTTTGAAGCAACACCAGATATGGATGATGCAGTTTTCTTTCAAGATCTAGTCCAAGTATATCAATTTGAGGATATCCCCTCAGATGAAAGCATATACAAAGAAGAGATATTATTTAGTCAAGAATTTTCTGAGGATGAATCTGAATCAGAATCAGAGTAAAGAGGAGGTGTTTTGACATGAAACACATGAAAGCTTGGCTGGGTTCTTTAGTCAAACCACAATATCTCATAATATGGTTCAAAGGATTATGAGAGAAAATCCAACACTACAGAAGTACCAAGGATTTTCGGCAGGACAAGTTGAAAGAGTTTTAGGAAACCTAGGGCTAAGACAAAGAAGACATAATTTGATTTATAAGGTATCCAGAAGGGAAATGGCGATTCCTATGGAATTAACCAGTAATCAAATTGAGATGCAGTTGATTTCCTTTGAAGAAATTCGAGAGGAATTACAGAAATTAAAAGCAGAAGTAGCAAAGACAATGTCTTGGATTCATATTGGAGCAATCCAGATTATGATCAAAGCTACTTTTAAAGAAGGAATAGATTCATCCATAGATATCGTAGTATGCGATAAAAGAATGGGGAATATACAAGATGCGGTTCTAGGAACTATCTCAGGAAATTTGTGCGCAGGAAAAATTGTGGGAGTTATTTATCCAAGAATAGCCTACAATTTAGCTGATAGAGATTTTAGTCGAGCCTTGACATTGCATCAAAACTTCAAGAAAAAAAGACTAATTAAGAAAGGTAATAGGTCATATTCTATTACATATCAAATTTCATATGCTCTTTCTAATACTCACCATTCTGAATTATTTATTAGAAATGAGTTCATTGAAATTCCAGAGATATTTGGGAAAGTTGCTCATGCAATATACCCGGAAAGAATCGAGTTTCCTTTAATTCAGGAAACAGACATTCAAATTCAAGACAGACATGTTCTATACAGAGACCTTAAAATAGAACCCCGAAGGTTATCTTTCCAAGGAGACCGAATGACAAGTAGGAGATGAGACAAATCTCCTATTCAAGAAATTCCACCAGAAGAAAAGGAGTTTTCTATAATAGAAAAACTTAGATCTCCAGAAGGATGGAAAGAAGTGAAAATATTATTCGAAATTACAAGTCATCGGAATCAGTTCCTGTAAGGCCCGGGATTATTTAATTTTAATCCAAGAATATGTAATTTGGGAATATTTAGAGTTTAGAATTAAATTCTAATATTCTTAAATTGAAAAGGGTTGAAATTGAATTAAATCGCTTTTTCGGGGACTGAATTGCAAATAGCCAAAAGTTCAGGGACTAAACTGCAAATATGCTTATATTTATCATCTTTTCCACTTGCTTCATATGCAATTCACGTGTGTTATCAGCAAAAGAAAAGAAAAGAGGCAGAACATCAGCTGAACCCTTGTCCCAAGCCATTTTTATCCGCAAAAGCTCCGATATCTTGCGTTTCGGTTGTCAGAAATTCGAAAGAAATATATATCTGCGATCACAGCTCCGAGACCTTCGATTTGGTACATGTTTTATTCACATATCTCAGATTTTATTTTTATGTGAAAGATGGAAAATTATGATTTTATCATATATGCGTATATCAGCTGTATCGATCGTGTATTCGCAGACGGTTCGACAAAAGACTGTCGTTCGGATTTTATATGAATTTGGGAAGAATAATTCGAACACTATCATGTTTGATTGATACTGATTTTTATGGTAATGAGATGATATGTTAGAGATTATAAGTTATCTGGATTGTTGGATTGATTTGGATATTGTTTGGATTGCCGGTTTTAGCCGTTATGCCGCCGATTTGCAAATTGTCAAGATTTTTCTCTTATTGATTGAACAAAGCATGATTAGAGTTGGAATTTGATATGGTTAGATTGTATCTACTATTTTTCAGATTTGATCAAAGTGTTCCGAACTCGAGATTGTCGATTCGAATCGAGAACGATTTAGAAGGTTTGAAGTTCTTTAATTGAAATTTTGTTATGCTTTGGAACAGATTTTGATAGATGGTTTTACTATGATGTTTTCATACTTGAAGTACTGTCAGACACGACATCGAAAGGTATAAATGACAGCAAATCCAGATGGGATAGAACGCTTGAAATAGCTTTCATTTCAAGTATTCCCATGTCAATCACATACTTGTTTCTTTATATTTCTTATGTGATTATTTGTTTGTATTGCTTTGTTTGCTTATATGCTTAGTTGTTCAAGATGTGTTTTATAGATTTTAATGCATACAGCTTATGTTGCATTCATCTTGAACTCCAGCCTTAATAGCACAGAGGGCAGCCATCGCCTAGAGTGCAGATGACGTTTGGAGAGCTGTAGTGAGTGGCATGGAATGTAGATTTATTTCTAGAGTCAGCTTGACTCATGGCACAGAATATGGATTTATGTTCAGAGCCAGAAGACTCACTATAGTTGTACCAAAGTCAGAGGACTAAAATACTTGATGCCGCCTCGAATGGGAGTGTCGGTGGTTTGATAGTTATTTTATTCCTCGGGATCCCAAAGAACTAAGTTTTATTGATATCAGCTTGATAGCCTTCCTTTGCCATTTGCATTGCATTCACGTTTATTATCTCGCGTTTAAAGTTGTTTATATTGGGATTTTATTCTCACCGGAGTTATCCGGCTATTGCTTTGTTTTGTATGTGTGCATGGCAATAGGTGGGGCAGGAGCTAGTCAGAAAAGACAAGGATAGCTCGAGATAAAGGCATAGCAAGTGAGGACACGGGCTTAAGTAGCACGACTTGTACTTTATGTTGTTGAACCATGCTAGAAGTGATACAAGAACTTTGTATATTATGGCTTGAATACATGCTAGTTATTATTTATTATGTTTAGAAGCTTGTAAGACGTTATAAGATAGCATGTATTTGATTTTGTAGCATGTATAAAAGATTATGACTTGTTTATCCATTCTTTGGCAGCAGATTTTTGACAGCATATTCCCCGATCGAGCGAGACCCTGCCTTTTAAAATTTTTTTTTTTTTAGCTCTTGGTTCTTTAATTCTTTTAAGTACTTGTTTAATTGTTAATTACAATAAATTGCCCTAAGATAAGATTAGCAACCCGGGTCCCCACAATAGGTGGTATCAAAGCATAAGTTTCTGGATTTAGATAGAAGTTGATGAGCGGGGTAGTTTGAGTCTGTCTGATTGTTTAATATTGCATGAGAGTACATGTTATATCTGATTATGTGCATTATCTGCTAGCATGCTTAATTATGTGATTGCATGATTATGTGCTTTTATTGCTACTGCATGCTATATATATGCAATTGTATTCCAGAATATCCTTAGTCAGAACCTGAATTCTCATGAGAATGCATGAGAATGCTTATCAGAGAAGGATGGAATAAATTTCTGCATATTATATTGTTTATGCACTAATCTGTTTGACAATCAGATATGCCTCCCCGTAAAGCACCGGTCATTAGACAGCCATTAGTGGTTCCTCCAGCTGAACCAGTACAAGTACCACCGCCAATTGTTGAAACTCAGAATGCACAAGGTAGTACATCTACTGACCCATTGGATCCTACTGCTACTCCAATGGAGACTTTGTTAAAGCGATTTCAGTCATTCAAACCGCCAAAACTGAAAGGAACAGAAAACTCAGTTGATTGTGAAAATTGGCTTGAAGATATAGAACAACTATTTGAATCACTTGACTATACAGATGATCGTCGTATCCGACTGGTAATACATCAACTTCATGAAGTTGCCAAAAGTTGGTGGATTACTACCAAACGGGCATTGGAACAACGAGGTACGAATATCACCTGGACTGTATTTAAAACTGAGTTCTATCAACGTTTCTTTCCAGTCTCCTACAGGAAGGATAAGGGTGCTGAATTTGCCAATCTAAGGCAAGGTAATTTGAATATCGAGGAATATGTGGCCAAATTTTCAAGTCTTTTGAAGTTTGCACCACATATAGCAGCTACTGATGAAGCAATGGCGGATCAGTTTATCAATGGCCTTAATCCAGAGGTGTTTACCTTGGTGAACAGTGGACGACCAAATACTTTTGCTGATGCCTTGAACAAAGCTAAGGGAGCCGAAGCAAGTATTTTGCGACAAAGAGGAACACCGTTCATTCCACAGCCATTTCCCCAGCCTGTATCAGCTTTCATTCCACAGAAGCCGCCACAGTTTCAGCAAACATCTCCCAGATTTGAGGGAGGAAGCAGTGGCAGAAAGGATTCTAGATTCAGGCCAAAGGGAAAGCAATTTAAGAAGCCAGGTAGTAGTTCTTCAAGTTCTAGTGGACAGAGACAGTTTGGGGCAGGTCAGAGAACTGGTGAATCAGGAGCATTCTGTTTTAAGTGTGGTGGAAAACATTCAAGTGATCAGTGCAAGAGTGTGACAGGTAATTGCAATATTTGTCGTCAACCTGGTCACTATGCCAAGATATGTCCTCAAAGAGCTATAGGTGAAAGTTCTTCTCGACCAATACCTCAGGCCGAAAGGCAATCAGTGCATTCATTTCAGCCTCAGCAACCTCAGCAACAGACCAGAGGAGGAGGAAGCCAGACTGTGACTCAACCTCCTAGACAACAGGCTCGAGTTTTTGCACTTACTGAGGAACAGGCACAGGCGGCACCTGACGATGTCATAGCAGGTAACTGCTTTATTTATGGTTATCCTGCCTATGTTTTGATAGATACAGGTGCATCTCATACATTCATCTCTGAAAAATTTGTTATGATGCATTCTTTATCTTCTGAGCCATTGTCTACTGTTGTTTCTATTTCATCACCGTTGGGTGAAGGTATTATATCTGTTCGAATGATTCGAAATTGTGCGTTGCAATATGACGGGAATGTGATTAATATAGATTGTATAGTACTTGGATTATCAGATTTCGATTGTATTGTTGGTATCGACATGTTAACCAAGTACAGGGCAACTGTAGATTGTTTCCAGAAAATGGTTCGATTTAGACCAGAAATGGCATCTGAATGGAAATTCTACGATAAGGGTTCTCGAGCCAAGATTCCTTTGATATCTGTGTTATCTATGACCCGTTTATTGCAGAGAGGGGCGGAAGGATTTCTGATTTATGCAGTCGATGTATTGAAATCCAGTCCAGCAGTAACAGATATTCCAGTTGTGCATGAATTTGCTGATGTATTTCCTGATGAAATTCCTGGTTTACCTCCAGTACGAAATATAGATTTCAGTATTGATCTAATGCCAGGTACGCAACCAATATCCAAGGCTCCTTACAGAATGACACCTATTGAATTAAAGGAGTTGAAGGATCAATTGGAAGATTTGTTAGCCAAGGGGTACATTAGACCGAGTGTTTCACCTTGGGGTGCTCCGGTACTGTTTGTACGAAAGAAAGATGGTTCCATGCGCTTATGCATTGATTATCGTCAATTGAACAAGGTAACCATCAAGAATAAATATCCACTGCCTAGAATAGATGATTTGTTTGATCAGCTACAGGGTTCAGCTATCTATTCGAAGATTGATTTGCGATCTGGATATCATCAACTGAGAGTACGAGATGAAGATATTCCTAAAACTACTTTTAGAACAAGGTATGGACATTATGAATTTATCGTCATGCCTTTTGGTTTAACCAATGCTCCTGCAGTATTTATGGGATTGATGAATCGGGTATTTCAAAAATATTTGGATGACTTTGTCATTATTTTTATCGATGATATCTTGATCTATTCCAAGAATGTACATGAGCATGCTGAACATCTCCGACTCATTTTACAGACTTTGAGAAATGAGAAATTATATGCTAAGTTATCGAAATGTGAATTTTGGTTGCAGAAAGTTGTGTTTCTTGGGCATATTATTTCAGGTGATGGGATTTCAGTGGATTCAAGCAAGGTCGAGGCTGTATTGAATTGGCCTAGACCTACATCAGTACCAGAAATACGGAGTTTTATGGGCTTGGCAGGTTATTATAGACGTTTTATCAGAGATTTTTCCAGCATTGCGAAGCCTATTACGCAACTGACTCAGAAAAATAAGCCGTATGTCTGGACTGAAGCCTGTGAAACTAGTTTCTTGGAGTTGAAGAAAAGGCTTACAAGTGCACCTGTCTTGACGATTCCATCAGGTACAGGTGATTTTGTTGTATATTGTGATGCTTCTCACAAGGGTCTGGGTTGTGTGCTTATGCAGAGAGGTCATGTTATCGCTTATGCTTCGAGACAGTTAAAGCCACACGAGACTCGATATCCTATCCATGATCTGGAGCTTGCCGCTATTGTCTTTGCATTGAAGATATGACGACATTATCTTTATGGTGAGAAGTTTGAAATCTTTTCAGATCACAAAAGTTTGAAATATCTATTTTCGCAATCAGAATTGAATATGAGACAGCGTAGATGGCTTGATTTATTGAAAGATTTCGATTGCGAGATTAAATATTATCCAGGAAAATCTAATGCAGCTGCGGACGCCTTAAGTAGAAAGGTATGTTCTTTATCCTTGTCTACGATAGGTGTATCTCAAATGGTGGAAGATTGTTGTCTTTCTGGATTAATATTTGCAACAGATATGCAACCTATCTGTGTTTGTGCTATACGAGCTGAGCCAGAACTTTTGATACGAATCAAAGAAGCACAGAAAGAGGATCAGAATACTCAGAATTCGATTGCTATGGTCAGATCTGGACATCAATTTGAATATCAGGTCAGTGCTGATAATGTGTTATATGTGAATAACAGACTTGTTGTTCCAGATGTTTCAGCTTTGAAACAACAAATCTTGAAAGAGGCTCACAGTAGTCGATTCAGTATTCATCCTGGTGGCAGAAAAATGTATAATGATTTGAAAATGCAGTATTGGTGGAAACAAATGAAGTCAGATGTGACTGAATTTGTAGCCAGATGTTTGAATTGCCAACAGGTAAAAGCAGAAAGAAAGAAACCAGGTGGTCTATTGCAGAGTCTATTAGTTCCAGAATGGAAATGGGATCACATTTCCATGGATTTCGTTACACAGCTACCACGTTCATCCAGAGGGTGCGATGCCATTTCCATTCTGGAACTGATAGACTCTGCAATAGACCACCTGGTTTCTTTCTTTCTGCTTTTACCTGTTGGCAATTCAAACATCTGTCTACAAATTCAGTCACATCTGACTTCATTCGTTACACAGCTACCACGTTCATCCAGAGGGTGCGATGCCATTTGGGTGATTATTGATCGTTTGACGAAATCAGCATGTTTTATTCCGTACAGAATGACGTACAGACATGATCAGATGGAAGAAATATACGTCAGAGAAGTGGTAAGATTACATGGTGTGCCTAAATCTATTGTTTCAGATCGAGACCCTAGATTTACATCACACTTTTGGCATAGCTTGCAACAAGCTCTTGGTACTCAATTGCATCTGAGTACAGCTTATCATCCTCAAACAGACGGACAGTCAGAGCGGACTATCCAGAAACTTGAGGATATGTTGAGAGCTGTAGTACTAGATTTTGGTACTAGTTGGCAAGATTCATTACCACTTGCAAAATTCTCTTATAATAACAGCTATCAGACGAGCATTGAGATGGCTCCTTTTGAAGCATTGTACGGAAAGAAATGCAGATCACCGTTGTACTGGGATGATATCTCAGATGTTCCTGATGTTGGGCCTGATATGATCCGAGAAATGACAGAGAAAGTAAAGCTTATTCAGAAAAGAATGAAAACAGCTCAGGATAGACAAGCAAAGTATGCAAATATCAAACGACGACCTCTATCTTTTGATCAGGGAGACAGAGTTTTCTTGAAGATTTCTCCGTTTAGAGGTACGGTCAGATTTGGAAAGAGAGGAATGTTATCTCCACGTTTTATCGGTCCATATGAGATTATCGAGAAGATAGGCGATCTTGCTTATCAACTTGCTCTTCCTCCATCTTTGTCTGGTATTCATGACGTATTCCATGTCTCTATGCTGCGGAAGTATCAGCCTGATCCTTCCCATATTCTTCAGCCTAATGAAGCTGAACTTGACGAGACTCTTAGTTATTTTGAGCAGCCTATTCAGATTCTTGATCGCAAAGACAAACAGCTCAGAAACAAAATAATTCAGCTAGTCAAAGTTCAGTGGAGTCGACATGGCATCGAAGAAGCGACTTGGGAGACTGAGTCAGACATGAGACAGAGATTTCCAGAGTTGTTTCATTGATGTGAGTTCTTATTTTGTTTTATGCTATTTCATTATCTTATGTGTATACAGATTGTCTATACAGCTTGCTTGTGATTTCGAGGACGAACTCATGTCTTAGTGGGGGAGAAATGTAAGGCCCGAGATTATTTAATTTTAATCCAAGAATATGTAATTTGGGAATATTTAGAGTTTAGAATTAAATTCTAATATTCTTAAATTGAAAAGGGTTGAAATTGAATTAAATCGCTTTTTCGGGGACTGAATTGCAAATAGCCAAAAGTTCAGGGACTAAACTGCAAATATGCTTATATTTATCATCTTTTCCACTTGCTTCATATGCAATTAACGTGTGTTATCAGCAAAAGAAAATAAAAGAGGCAGAACATCAGCTGAACCCTTGTCCCAAGCCATTTTTATCCGCAAAAGCTCCGATATCTTGCGTTTCGGTTGTCAGAAATTCGAAAGAAATATATATCTGCGATCACAGCTCCGAGACCTTCGATTTGGTACATGTTTTATTCACATATCTCAGATTTTATTTTTATGTGAAAGATGGAAAATTATGATTTTATCATATATGCGTATATCAGCTGTATCGATCGTGTATTCGCAGACGGTTCGACAAAAGACTGTCGTTCGGATTTTATATGAATTTGTGAAGAATAATTCGAACACTATCATGTTTGATTGATACTGATTTTTATGGTAATGAGATGATATGTTAGAGATTATAAGTTATCTGGATTGTTGGATTGATTTGGATATTGTTTGGATTGCCGGTTTTAGCCGTTATGCCGCCGATTTGCAAATTGTCAAGATTTTGCTCTTATTGATTGAACAAAGCATGATTAGAGTTGGAATTTGATATGGTTAGATTGTATCTACTATTTTTCAGATTTGATCAAAGTGTTCCGAACTCGAGATTGTCGATTCGAATCGAGAACGATTTAGAAGGTTTGAAGTTCTTTAATTGAAATTTTGTTATGCTTTGGAACAGATTTTGATAGATGGTTTTACTATGATGTTTTCAGACTTGAAGTACTGTCAGACACGACATCGAAAGGTATAAATGACAGCAAATCCAGATGGGATAGAACGCTTGAAATAGCTTTCATTTCAAGTATTCCCATGTCAATCACATACTTGTTTCTTTATATTTCTTATGTGATTATTTGTTTGTATTGCTTTGTTTGCTTATATTCTTAGTTGTTCAAGATGTGTTTTATAGCTTTTAATGCATACAGCTTATGTTGCATTCATCTTGAACTCCAGCCTTAATAGCACAGAGGGCAGCCATCGCCTAGAGTGCAGATGACATTTGGAGAGCTGTAGTGAGTGGCATGAAATGTAGATTTATTTCTAGAGTCAGCTTGACTCATGGCACAGAATATGGATTTATGTTCAGAGCCAGAAGACTCACTATAGTTGTACCAAAGTCAGAGGACTAAAATACTTGATGCCGCCTCGAATGGGAGTGTCGGTGGTTTGATAGTTATTTTATTCCTCGGGATCCCAAAGAACTAAGTTTTATTGATATCAGCTTGATAGCCTTCCTTTGCCATTTGCATTGCATTCACGTTTATTATCTCGCGTTTAAAGTTGTTTATACTGGGATTTTATTCTCACCGGAGTTATCCGGCTATTGCTTTGTTTTGTATGTGTGCATGGCAATAGGTGGGGCAGGAGCTAGTCAGAAAAGACAAGGATAGCTCGAGATAGAGGCATAGCAAGTGAGGACACGGGCTTAAGTAGCACGACTTGTACTTTATGTTGTTGAACCATGCTAGAAGTGATACAAGAACTTTGTATATTATGGCTTGAATACATGCTAGTTATTATTTATTATGTTTAGAAGCTTGTAAGACGTTATAAGATAGCATGTATTTGATTTTGTAGCATGTATAAAAGATTATGACTTGTTTATCCATTCTTTGGCAGCAGATTTTTGACAGCATATTCCCCGATCGAGCGAGACCCTGCCTTTTAAAAAAAAATTTTTTTTTAGCTCTTGGTTCTTTAATTCTTTTAAGTACTTGTTTAATTGTTAATTACAATAAATTGCCCTAAGATAAGATTAGCAACCCGGGTCCCCACAGTTCCCTTGTAATTCGATTTACTATTTGGAACAACAAGAAAAAGGAACTTACCAAGGAGTGATAAATATTGGAGAATTGAAAGTTCAAATATGTGGAATTCCAGGAAAATAAATGGATCAGCTCATTCTTGGCCTAGAATTTCCGGAGGACCATAAACCATGGAAACGCCTTGAAAAAAGAATAGAGTTTATGGCAAAAGAGAAGACTTGGAGGATTCAATAAAAATTCTATGAGATGGAAAATCAAGAGAATTGGATAAGGGACAAGCCCTTAAACAGATTCGAAAACTCTGTTTACAAACAGAGGAAGAAGCAACTATTGAAATTAGTAAGTCATGAACATGATTTACTAGGACGCATCAAAGAAGTAGAAAGAAGTAACCATACTCTACCTTCTGAAGCCATAGGAAAACTAAAGGTGAAAAGTCTTAATCGGATTACTGAGTTGCAACACAGTCTGTTAAAAATGGCAGGGCCATTTAGTAGTCCCTTTAAAAAATGACAACAAGTCCTTTCTCCATATACATTCCAATAGGAATGTTGTATGAACAATATAAGGCTGAATACTTTGCAGCTTATATTGACTCGGAAGCAAGAATTTGTACAGCAAAAAGAGGAGTCTTCCCTGAAGAATGTGAAGAAGAATTGACAAAAATTGCTGGACGGGATTTTTTTAGAAGAATTTTAATTCTTTGCAAAGGAATAAAACAAGCAGAAATCCTCATGGGAGGAGCAGGTCAAACACCTTGGTACAAGGTAAAGACACCACCAATCTATTTCCATGATACAGGAGCTGATATCCTGTTAGGAAATAACTTCTTACAAATGTTTAAGAAGTACACACAAGACAATGAGTCAAGAAGACTTATGTTTACTACAATTTGTGATCATAAAATTATCGTTCAAAGACTCAAAGTTGCTTTTTATCGACAATTGCCGATAATATTTCGCAGCCAGCGTGGTGATAAAGGACAACTTTTTCATCCAAAAATGAAAGATCCAAGAAGGTTTGGAGAAACCATGTTGAAAATAACAACAGAACAAGAAATCCAAACAGAGGATATGGAGCTTCTCAAGGTGACTCTAAATCACAGAAATATAAAGTTAGAAAATAAGGTGTCCCTTGAAGATGTCAAAAAGAGGCTCAAAGAAAGTTACAACGAGCATCCTTTGGCATGGTGGGATAGAAATCAACTCAAAGATAGTCTTACTCTAAAGGAAGGCAAAGAGTATGAATTCGTCAGATATAAGCCTATCCCGATAAACATAACAGATCAAAGGGATATGAGAATAATTATCAAGGAACATTTGAACCTTGGTCTAATCAAAGAAGGAGTTTCACCATATAGCAGCCCAGGATTTCTGGTCAGAAATCATGGTGAAATAAAAAGAGGGAAACCCAGGTTAGTTATTAACTACCAAGGTATTAATAAAATCCTGGAGTTTGATGGGTACTTCATACCAAGTAGAGAACACCTAATTAACTGTGTACGAAATGCTAGAGTGTTCTCAAAATTTTATTGTAAGTCTGGATTTTACCAGATTCGAATGGAAGAAGGCAGTAAGAAATTCACAGCCTTCTCTACTCCACAAGAACACTATATTTGGGAAGTTATGCCTATGAGATTGGCTAATTTTTAAAGATTATTTCAACTTTATGTTTGTTTATATTGATGATATTCTTATAGCATCAAAAAATATAGACGAACACGTTAAACACTTAGAGATTTTCTCTAAAATTTGTAAACAAGAAGGACTGGTCTTATCTGAAAAGAAAGCAGTCATAACAACAAGAAAAATTGAATTCCTTGGTATTGAGATTGATGAAACTGGAATAATTCTACAACCCCATATTGTGGAAAAGGTAAAGAATTTTCCAGATAAACTCAAAGACATAAAACAACTCCAGAGTTTTCTTGGAGTAGTTAATTTCGCAGGGATGTTCATTAACAACCTAGCAATGTACAAAAAGGTGTTCAGTCCTTTGTTAAAAAAAGATGCTAGGTTTATATGGACCAAAGACCATACTCAAGGGGTAAACCAATTAAAGGAGATATGTAAGAATCTTCCAAAAATGGCTATACCCGAAGATGAAGATGATCTGGTTTTATTTACGGATGCTAGTGACGATTGGTGGGCAGCAGTCCTTACCAAGATCACTCCGGATGGAGAAATACCATGCAGATACTGTAGCGGTCTTTTTTCAGAATCAGAGGCCATCAGATGACATATCAACGAAAAGAAATTTTATGCAGTTAAAAGGGCTTTCGAAAAATGACCATTATTTTTACTTGCTAAAAAATTCACGCTAAAGGTTGATAATACCCAGGTAAAAGCTTTCTTAAAAAATAAGATTGAATCTAAACCTGAGAAATCTAGGTTATTAAGATGGCAAGCATTATGTCAAAATTATATTTTTGATATTGTTATTATTAAATCTCATGAAAATATTCTTGCAGATTTCTTAACAAGAGATGGAAGGCAGTGACGTGGATTCCATCATGAAAATGCATAGGCATCTCAGGGAACACCTTGGGTTGCTTCAAACCGAGTTCAACCAGTTAGCCATTAATGCTGAAATGGCCGGCAGGTTACAACAAGCTGATCGGATCAAAGTATCTAATCGAATTACAGGATGTATGCAAGCTCAAACACAACTATGGGCTGCTATTCAAGGGTCAATTGTGAAGGCCATAGAGAAACCATTGGTTTCTCATAAACAAGATATGCTAAAACCATTGGTTTTACAAAAACAAGAAATACAACCACCGGTTGGAAAACAAGATGTTGAGGAAGCTAAAACTCAAGAAACAAGTGTTAATCTATCATCAGCTTTTGATGATCTAGATGAAGCAACAATTGATGAGGATTCCTCATCAAGTCAACCCTCCGCCTCTAGGGTAAAAGAGGAAGAGATCAATCTTAGGTCTAACACTGACAAGGGCAAATCTAAGATCGATACTAATCCAGATATTATTTTTCCATTTCAGGTTTATCAACAGAGGTGGGAGAAATTAAGTACAAGAAGTGAAATTAACCCTAACACTTGCAGGGTTGATGTTGCAGGGATATATCCAAGGGTATGGCTAAAAAACAATGTCAATCCTAAGGATGTAAAGCTTTGGTATGAATTTGGAGCCTTGGCCTCAGTTTATACAACGTCACCAAGCTTCCCGGAGATATCACAGTTACCCAAATGGATTCAGGAAGCAGTCCAAGAAACATGGGCAAATAACGACCATTTGTCCAGAGGAGATGTGCTTGAATTATATTTCTTTAGTGCAGCTCCAGAACCAACAGGGAAAGGATCACACGAACCCTTTCATTTCATCAAGCTAAGGAGACCTGACATGAATAATCAAAGATTCATTAAGGACCCTATTCCTGAGGAAATACCATTAGTGTCCACTTTTGGAGAAAAGGAAATCTCAACCAGAAGGGCATGGGGTATTTGGGTTTGTCTCACCGAGATGGACAAGGTCAAGTTTTCGTTCAAATTTTATCAGAATTCTGTGAATGGATCATTCCTGTTAAACACAATGACAGGAAAAACTACGGCTTTTGCGGAAGAACTCTTCGAAAAGAAGAGAAACTTTTTATGGAACAACAAGCTGCCGGGGAGTAAAGAGAATCGCCGAAAATTTTGCAACATGGCTCATATCGAAAGATGGTCAGAGAACATCTGCCCAGAGTGTCCCAACCAGAAGGAGCTAGAATTCGGAAAAAACTTCAGACCCCGAACGGATCGAAAAGATTTTTCCAAGACAAGCAAAGGTGGACAAGGACCACCAAAGATGCGTTTTCACAAGGGCCTACTTCAAAAGCAAAAGATGCCCCGACAACAATAAAGCAGGCATGTGAGGAGAATAAAGCCAAAAAAAAGTGCCAGGCATGTGATTCCTCCACTAGTAAAAGATGTCATCAATAATGACATAAAAAATACAAGACAACTGCCTCCTATACTAGTAAAAGATGCCATCAATAATGACATAAAGAAATAGAAGATAGCTGTAAGATTCCCTGAAGTTTTTCGGTGAAACGAGTGGAACCTCAGCTATAAATACAAGCGTTCAAGGAAGCTGAAGATATCGATCATTCCCTTCAGTTTTCTTACAAATAAATTGTTGTAATATTTCTCTCTCTATTGTATTAAGTTTTTTTTATGTATTACAAGAACAAGGCTACTATGAGTAGCTAAACAAGTTGTCTTCTCCTCTTCAAAGGAGTTGATTTATGTAATAATATCATGTCTGAATAATTTCTTTAAAGCCTCTTGTTCTTTCATGCTCATATTTTATAATTAAATTTATATACCATATGCCTTAAGGTAGAAAACGAATTAAGGCTGTGTTGGGTGTCGTTGAAGGAACTTGTGCAGAAACCATCTGTTACGACTGCGTGGTTGGAGTGTGAGGAGCACTTCGTAAAACTCGGCAGGTATGACCCGACGACATTTTGGTCAAAGAGGTATTTAAATTTATTTCATCTTACGGAAGCATGTTGGACCCTAATTCGGAGTATATCGGCTGGAAACCTTGCGTAACTGATAGTCTTGCATAGCCGAGACTGATTCGATAGGTTAACAATGCCACGTACAAAGGATTAGTTGCTAAATAATATTTAATTCAAAAATGGAAACCACTAGGGAGTTGAAATAAAGAAAATTGTGGTTAGGGAGTTAAGATAAAGTTTGAAGGGTTGGTAGGGATTTTTAAATCATTTACCCAAAATATTATCTAAGGATTTAAAATAGAAAACTCACTTACAGAAGGTTGCTAAATCTAGGGGTAGGTTTTCGGTATACCGTACCAAAAATACAGTATGAAAAAAATTTATACCGGATTCGATACCAAAATTCTGAAATTTCGGTATGGAAAAAAATCAATACTGATACCGAACAGATACCGAAAAAAATTTGGTATACCGAAAAAATGTCTGTATATCGAAAAAATTTCGGTACGATTTCCCGATAATTCGGTCTTTTAGTACGGTATCCCAGCCTTAGTTAAATCGATTTCGGTTGTCCTTGTAAATGTTATGCAATCGCTCAACTGAACTTCTCAACTGATCTTTTCTCATTCGAATTTTGGGTGTTTTGATGCAGAGAATTGTGTAACAGTACTATCTCAGAAATATGAGTGTTATTTATAGACAAAAATTTGAATGTTAGGCTCCCATTTAATGTCACTATTTATCATGATTTCAAGTTAATGAATAAATTACAACTTTGAAGCAGCAGTTGTTGTAGCTCAACTGAATGGTCTGCTGAACTTAACTCAACTGAATTTGAACCTCAACTGAAATTTCGGCAACTGAATTTGAATGTTGGACCTCAACTGAATTTTAGGTTCTCTCAATCAGATTATCGGTCTTGCACCCAGCAAATATATATTTTGTGCGATCATAAGTGAGATGGTTTGCACTGTCTACGTCTTAATCAAAATGTTTTTGATGGTGACAATCGATATTTATGGAGATATATAGTTAGAGTGTCCGTCCGTTTGTTGTATGCAAGATGGTCAACACCGCCGGACAATTTGATCCCACATAGTGCTAATGCAACATCTCAGAAATCTTTCCTAGAAATTCAATAACATATACAGAATCAAGCAAGCTCCAAGAACTAACGAATCAGAGACTGCTAATAACTTACATGTTGTAGTTTCAATAGAAATTGGTTATGAAATATGATTTTATATAGTTACCTTTTATTATTATTGAAGAATTTATGGCGCATGTTATTTAGTTTAGGATTATCATCGAGAGCATATTCACATTACACTTTTAAACTTCAAAATTATAACAATATGTGTGCAATATTAGATAATACAAAAACTCCCGTATAATTTTGTGATACGAATTTCCTACTTGATCCGTGAAAATAATATTTTTTACGTTGAAAATATTATTTTTCACTCTATATGGATCGCATTCGTCTCATGAACATAAATCCATGAGACCTTACCCCATAGATAAAAACATAGAAAAAGTTTCAAAGATTTTGATGGTGGAGTAAACAAATTTTAATTTATTTTTTCTTCCTTTTGTATTGTCATGGTTTGACCTCTACCAAAGTTGGTGCGACTTTGTTTTGGTTTTTTGGCATTTGAATTAAATGAGAAGCTTTTGCGGAGGGAGCGATGGGCTTTTTAACCCAAAAATATAAAAATAAAAAATAAAACCTTTTTTTTTTCAACTAAAAATGGAACCATTAGCTCATGTCGTCAATGCCTGGTTTCTTCATGATAATGGGAGTATGGGACAAATCACACGTTTTTTTTGGCTACTTTTTTTTTAAAAAAATAAAATTTATTTATTTTCAAACGTTTTTTTAAAAATAAAAAAAGAATCTTAAATTTGAAGATAATAATAGTAAAAATATCCACGGGTGGGAAAGAAGTATGTCAGAAGTATTTAATGAATAAAGATAATGACAATCAAGAAGATGTAATAAATCTGAATTTACAAATATAATTTGCTTTAAGCTGATATAATGTTTAGTAGGTGGTTGCACTATGCGACAGACAATTTTTAAAATTCTCCACAAATTCGACACCTTTTTATGTATGTGTAAGCTCTACAATCCGTTTCATGAATCCTGGTTCTTGGTGAAAATGTAGTTGGAAAGCAAGGCAAATTTATTGAAAAAAATAATTAAATCTTTCTTAACTGGCTTTATGTTATATAATTTACGTTGTTTTTAATTATAGCTAAACCAAAAAAATGTGATTGTGTTTAATCTAGAGGTCTTGGATTCAAATCTCACAAGTCGTGTGTGTATTGAAAAAAAACAAAATCTTCATATGTTTACAATCAATTCAAGAAAAAAAAATAAAATCACATTTAGAGCCCGTTTGAATTTTGTAGAGATTTTTTTAAAATAAGTGCTTTTAAAAGCTACAATTTTTTGTTTTTAAAAAAGCTCTAATTTTGACTCAAAAAGTGCTTATTTTAAGCACTTTTTTGGTCAACCAAACATCTTGTTAACTAAAAAACACTTAAAAAAAGTGCTTTTTTGACATGACTTTTGAAACCAAACGGGGCTTAGATAGTGTTTGAGAGAGCTTCTAGAAAACACTTCTCAACTTTCCGTTAACAAAATTTCACAAAATTTCAAATTTTTGTTAACGAAAAAGCTGAGAAGTGCTTCTGAGAAGCTCTCTCAAACACTACCTTAGTTTACTTACTAAAAAGTTTTAGAATTCATCAAAATGCCAAGAAAATCACTAGTAGGGATTTGTTAATAAATCAGTGACAAAGTCGTAAGCGGGCTATTGAAATGTATGGCTTTTGGAAAAAATAACTACAGGGCCTAGAATGCATTGGGCCGTAAATACCATATAATTGGGGCCAAATACCAAAGCCCGCTAATTCAAAAGGATCGAGCCCACAGCTGAAAGGCATGGTACCTATAAATCAAATAATACCAGTTTATTATTATTTCGCTCAAAAAAAATATACCACTTTATTGTCTTTCTTTATTTTTTTTTTTTGGTTGAGATATTGATTTGTGATCAAATAAATCCTAGAAATACTACATGCTTCGTGTGTATGAAGAAATATTATGATATCATGATGATATCTAGCATTTCCAAACTATTTTAATTAGTTGAAAAAAACTTCAAAAAATATACTAACATAATTTTATATATTTGAAACAATTAAAATACATACCAATATGTTATAGTTGGATATGTATCAACTATCAAGAGAATATACACAAATATTGCACGATATCTTAATCAAGACAACTCAAGGCCAAACCAAATACTCTATAGAAACCCTTGGCAGCTCTTCTTGAAATTGTTTGTCCTTCAGGGCATTCTTCTTGCAACTCTGAGGCGAACGTCCCACGTTGGACTTGTCGGCAGAACTTTTCGTGGCGGCGGCAGTCGAGGGATCGAACGATGTCGACATAAGTGTGTCTAAGTTTTCATGGCGGAGAAGCTCGGACAAGAGGAGGACAATGGAAGCCATTTTTGCAAAGACAAGAATGATCTTTAAGTAGCCGGTTGGGATTTGGAACAAAAATCTAGTAATTTTATAAGCATGCATGAGTGATGAGTGGGTGGACATCAAATTCTTGTGGGCTTCCTTATTTTTTTTTGGTTCACCTGTTTTGAGAAACTCGTACTTGGGATAAAGTTATTTTAATAGTTAACTTTGGGGAAAACATTGGGTGCAAAAAGTTGTTGGCTCCGGTGGATGTTGATGGTTTTGGACATCATGTGGTATTGAGTTTTGTTTTCTATGTTGTTGATCATCTTTTTTTCACACCGATCTTTAGGCATTATTTTCTTTATATATTTACAAAATAAATTCAAAAGTTGTGCTCCTACCAAGAACAATTTGTTTATTACTTTATGGATTATGTTACATGTAAAAAAAATTACATATTGAGTTACAAATTGCATTTGAAATTACAAAATTATCATAAATGCCACTACAAAAAATTCGGTGTTTAGCGACGTTTTAAAGGGTCTTAAATCGTCGCTAAATTTAAAACAGCGACGAATTAGCGATGAATATTTAATTCGTCATTATTTTCTTCGCCGTGGGTTATAACGACTAATTTAAAAAAAGAAATATCGCTATTAGCGACGCTAACAATTTTTAAAAATTCGTCGCTAAATAGCGTTTTTTCTTATAGTGTGCACTTTGGAAAAAAAAATTTCAAGTAAAGTACTGTAACGATAATTTTGTAATTTCAAAATACACTTTGTAATTCAATTTGTAATTTTGGTTATACGTATAACATTCTTCTTACTTTATTTATTGAAAGAGTCAATGATAATTTAGGGAAAAACAATTAGAAAAAGAGATATGACCTAAACAAGTCAAATTACCTACAACATAGAAACCATCACCAATGGTTAAATTTTGAAATTGTGGGTCTTAAAAAGTATATTAAACCATGATGATTTTTTTTTCAGTATCAAAAACATATACTCTAGTTTTTATTTTGTGAAAAAGCATATAATAGTACGGGCTAATTGCATTCACACCCCCTGTGAAAAGTATAAAAGGCATAAAACCCCATGTGTAAAATTAATAGCATGTTAGACCCTATGTTTTAAAAAAATTAGCATAAAAACCCCAATGAGAGGGTATAAATGTGTCCGATTTTGTATAACATAGGGGTGAAATGTGCTATATTTTTAAAAAATGAGAGATGCATTAGCTTATTAATATTTCTTAGGGGGTTTTATGCCTTTTAGACTTTTCACATGGGTGAATGCAATTAGCCCTGATAGTACTAGTATTCTTTGTTGAAAGATATGGGAGTAGAGTCTTAATGGGCTTTAGAAAAATCAATCTTAATGGGTGGTCTGCTTAAATAAAAGTGAGTGTACAGTCTTAACGAGCTTTCAAAATATTTAATGGGCTTTAATAAAGTCCAATTATTATTATAACAAAAAGAGGTTTAATAAAAATGCGGTGAGCGTGGATCGAACACGCGACCTTCAGATCTTCAGTCTGACGCTCTCCCAACTGAGCTATCCCCGCAAGTTGAAATGCTTTTGTAACTTTATTAAATTTAACAAAGAATAAATGTAGCAAATTGTGCCTCAAAACGTGACGCTTGGAAATGCGACTTCAAAAATACCGTAGAATCGTGTTTGAATGTAGAGTCGCATAATAAGCGGTGAAACGAAGGGGATTCATTCCTCTCGCAAAACCCCATGAATCATGATGTCTACGAGGTGCAAGCTTCCATTCTTTGTTCCCATCCTTTTACTCGTTGCATTCTCCATCACCGCCGCTGTTCCGCCGCCTGCCGGGATTTCGTACTCCCAATACTGCGGAGACACTGTTCCGGAGTCATCTTTGCTGCCCGCCCCGAATGATCCACTCTACCCGAGAACTCTTGCTCTGCGCCAAGCTTACGTTGATTACAGGGGAAACGGCACCAGGGGCGATCTTGAAATTCCCCGGTCTCTCTTGTTTGTGACCCGCAGGGCCTACAGGACCCAGAACAATGCCGTTCTCAAAATCGAAGCGTTCTTGAGTCTGACCGGTGTTCGAGGTCGGGGCCATCTTCGTGGCAATCGCACTCGTCGTGGGTTGCGGCTCATTCATTACCGGCCGCCTCGGATTCCGGTGTCGTCAGGAGATTCCTGGAATGTTGCCGGTTTTACCTTAAATGGGTTTTGGGATTGGAGCGCTGGAAAACTCTGTATGATTGGCTCAGGTTCTCGACGGTTGGGGACAGATCATGCTGTTTTAAAGCTTGATTACTTGAATTCTTCGAGTATTTTCAATAGCTTTGTTAATGGCACATTGGAATTATTCCATGTAAACGGTGACCGCTTTAATAATCAGTTGTTGACGATTTTGGGTGTGAATTTGAGAACATATAGATATGAGTTGGTTGATAAAGAAATTGCAAACAAGGGATTTGATTCATTAGATGATACTACTGATGTTTCTTTAGGAGTTGAGGATTTGGGCGAACGGTTATGCGTATTCATTAGAAGATCTGGTTCAGTTGAACTGAAATATGAGGATGATTGTGAAAGCGTGAATTGTAAGTTTCTTGGGGGAGGAAATAATAATTATACGCCAAGTACGTTGAGCTTTAACGAAATTGAGTGCTCAGAGGATGGGAGTGTAAGATTCTTGCTGAATTTTGGGGATTTCGGGCATAATGGCTATCGGTTGCCATTTGAACCGAATATGAGTTTAGTTAGTGAAGGAAAATGGGATGCTAAGAAAAAAAGACTCAACATGGTAGGCTGTCGCATTTTTCGTGATGGGTACGAGGATTTTGTAGGTGAGTGTTTGATAAGGCTGAGTTTGAGATTTCCAGCTACGTGGACATTGAAAAAGAGAAGCTCCTTAGTGGGGATACTGTGGAGTAGTAGAAGTTTGAACGAGTCAGGGTACTTTGGCAGAGTGACACTATCTGGCCAAAGGAATATGAATCCTATGGCTGTGCATTTGAGATATGAATATACAGATATCGAGAATGCGAAGAGATCTTGTGCTAATAAGACGATTAATAATGGTTTGCAAGGGGAGTTCCCTGATGGATTATCATCTGACCTGAGGTTTGATATGATTGGTGGCAATCGGAAAGTGAAGGATTTATGGGGTTACTCATCCCCTCTTTATGTGGAAGATAGGCGTTATCAAGCATCTGTATTTGATTTGGAAGTGAAGTCTCCAAGGCAGATGAAACAAAATTATACTGGTGCACTCAATGTCAGCTATGTGCTGACCCTTTATAACCCTTTCAATTTTAACCTCAGCAGTGAGTATTTGTTGATTAAGTCATTCGAGATTTCGGCTGAGGGGTTATATGACACTAAAAGTGGGCATCTTTGCATGGTTGGTTGTCTGCATGTTATTGAGTCATCTAATTTAAAACCACGGCATAACTACTCATTGGACTGTGAAATTCTGCTCAATATTCAATATCCACCTCTCCATTCAAAAAATGGAGCTATTGCAAAGGGAACCATTGAAAGCATGCGGAAAAAGTCTGATCGTCTTTATTTTGAACCTTTTGAGATTTTTTCTCGCTCCATTTACTCTGGTCAAGCTGAAGAATCACTGTGGATAACGGATCTGGAAATCACCGTGCTTCTGCTTTCAACCACGCTATCATGTTTATATGTCTGTCTGCAACTATTGCATGTTAAAAGGCACCCAGATGTGCTGCCCTTTATTTCTACCTTGATGCTCGCTGTGCTAACTCTAGCACACATGGTTCCGCTACTTTTGAATTTTGAAGCTTTCTTGGTTAGGCGCAATGATATGGATGATTACTTTCGTACTGATGGATGGCTCGAAATGAATGAGGTATTAGTGAGGGTAATAACCATGATAGCTTTCTTATTGGAATGTCGTCTGCTCCAATTGACCTGGTCCGCAAAATCTGGAAATGAAAGCCAGAAAAACCTCTGGATGTACGACAAGAAAGTTCTATATGCATCTCTACCTATATACATCGGTGGTGGGTTGATTGCTTGGTTTGTCCATGTGTCAAAACAGTCTTATCCGAGACCATCACTCGGGATCCATCGACTTGGATATAAACAAGAATCTTTATGGGGTGACCTCAAATCATATGGTGGTCTGATCTTGGACGGGTTTTTACTCCCACAAATTCTCTTCAATCTTTTCTGCGATGCGAAAGAGAGGGCACTTGCCCCTACCTTTTATGCGGGAATCACAGCGGTTCGATCAGCGCCACATCTGTATGACATTTACAGGTCGTATAGTTCTACTTTTTCATTGAATTATATCTATGCAAACCCAAGAATGGACTACTATTCCACCACTTGGGATATTATCATACCTGTTGGAGGTCTTTTGTTTGTCCTTCTGGTTTACTTGCAGCAGAGATATGGTGGCAAATGTTTTCTTCCCAAGATATGCAGGCGGACATCTACATATGAAAAATTACCCGTAGCTAGTGCTGAATAACCTTTCATCGACAATTCGATGCAAGTGTTATGATCTACCATGAAATCATTAGTATTCTCACGTATCTTTGAAACTTGTTCACACTGTTCAGTAACGGGAATGTATTACTTTTTGTATGCTTGTAACCGGATAGATTCCCCCAGCTTGCGATGATCTCTGTGGCACCTTGTTCATATTGTCGTTAACCTCGATATACTTCAAATGCAAGTTTTGTGTAATTCTTGCACCATTTTGTTCGTAATGCGCGCTAAGAAGTAAGAAGTGAGATTTGTTATTTATCAAATTTAAATTAATCGTTACTCATAATACGAAGATTGGATTTTTTTTCCATCATGATTTTGTTTGTGTTACAACTTATACCGTATGCTAGGAAAAGGCAACTTGTTCCACAAGCGCAGAGGTATGAGGTCATGACAATTTAAGCAACTCTGTCGATTTAATTGGGATCTTCATCATTTACCCAAAAGTTCAACTTAACTAAAATGTATTACATTCACTTGAAACATAATGATTATAATTTGTCACATCATTATTATAATGTATTACATTCACTTGAAATATAATGATTATAATTTGTCACATCATTATTATAACATCAATTATATTTATATATTGAAATATAGACCATTTAATACAGAATTTGAGTACTGCCTGAAAGATAACATCTCGTTAACCACAAAATACGTGATTTAATTCGTCATTTTCCATTTTCTCCGGCATCTTTATACTTAAGTCAGTACAACTTTCTTAATCGAAACCCAAGCCAAGCACTGCTTGGTTCGACTCAAAAGAATAGTTCTTTCTTCTCTCTTTTCTTTTATTGAAATATAAGCCTCAAATCGTTTCTTAGGTTTTAAGTTCAAAACTTCAGATTTTTAATATTAAAAATCAGAGAGTAAACCCTTCTCATGAATGCAAGCATCTGCAATGGCAAACAAATATTCATACTTGACATTCCTGAACAGACTGTAACTGTCCATCCTTGATAAAATCAGACAACTTATCGAAAATGGACATCAATGAAATCCCCTCCCTTTTTATCAACTTTGTGAACTCTTCTTCCTTTTCCAGATACGCCCGGGTTTCCAAAAAATCCAAGCAAGTTGTCAACTGATTTTCGAATTTTGGAGGGCATATTGAGACTGCTTTTTTCAATGCTTCCACGGATTTAGGCACTTGATTTTTTCTAAGATATCCACCAGCCAAAAGGACCCATGTCATCATCAAAGGACTACCCCCTCCTGATATTCCTTTGGTAATAAGGTCTTCAGCCTTCTTCAAAAGACCATCTGCACAATAAGAATCGATCAAGACATTGGGGACTCGGAAATCAATTTCCAATCCACTCGATTCCCACTCCCCAAAAATCCTTTCAGCTCCTTCAACATCATTAAACTTCACCAATGCACGGATCATGCTAAGGTAAACCTTATTGCCAATCCTGTTACTCAGCTTGAATTCGTTCCAGAGTCGGTAAAGCTCATCCTTGTTTCCAATATCAGCATATAGGTTGAGGAGGATGGTGAAAACAAATGTCTTATCTCTAGGGGATTTTAATTGTCCCTCCAATTTAGTCAGCAATGGCAAAGCTCTATCACTTAAGCCCATTGTCAAGTAACCCTGTATTGCAGAGACATATGTCTTCCAATGGGGGACGGCCCGTGAATCAGATTCCATAGTGGAAATAATTTTATCCATTCCAATAGAGTCAGAAGCCCAAGCACAGGCATTTAAGCAGATAGATTGGGTGTACGGATCATGGGGAATGCCTTTTGCTTCCATTTCCGTGAGCAGATCATGGATTTTTTTCATGTCGCCTACTCGATAATATAAGTTCATCATAATGTTGTACCATATCGGTTTACTAGCATAACCTAAATCTCTAGCTTTCTGCATAATTGCCTCAGCTTTATCCACAGATTTAACCAACATATAGCAGTTCAGAAGGGCAAGATAGACAGAAAAGCTTCTCTTATTTTCTGGGATCTTATTGAAGTAATCTTCAGCTCTTTCTAGGCCAAAAACTTTGAATATCAGTTTCAGTCGTACAGCAGTATCATAAAAAGACATGGTAAAGCGTCTTTCATTAGTCATCCAGAGAGACACCTGAAAACCAGAAAATGCACTCAAGGGAATAAAAAACCTTTCTTGTTGCCTCTGTGTTATTCTTCAGTAGACTTTATGACCAATTTGTAGAACTCTTCCTCATCCTATTTATGGTTTGCATTTATCTTACTGTGATTGCCCTTGTGCAGAAAACCTTAGATGCCCCGAACATACATATATATTTAGGGTAGAAAAAAAACATCCGTTTTAAAGACATGATAACTCGTTCGATTTCTAAATAAGAGCGGAGAAAAGTTGAGAAATAGACAAACCTCAAGAGCGTGTTTGAATCTTTTGTAAAACCGCAACTCCTCGACGATTCTTTGAAGCTCCTGTTTGTCCACATGGTTCCCTCCATTCACCCAACCGTCGAGCACCGGTGTCACCGACACATTTGGGTCGCCGAGCTGTGAAATTTTCCGGTACAGAGATTTAGAATCCGACGCATTTTTCGAGCTAAAGAGCTGCCTTTGGATTCTATGGATCAAAGAAGCCGCGCGCGAATTCGGGGAAGTGGAAATGGTGAAGAACCGCATCGATGGAGACGAGGGCTTTCGGAAGTGAAACTGCAAAGAATCGAAGAGAGCGAAACTTAAATCGGTGATTGATTACTGATTCTACACATTTGGGCTTTCACTGGGCATACTGGCCCATGGATTTGGGCCTACTTTTTCTGGCCTGCAGAATCCAATCAAGAATCAAATACTTCTATCTATCTATTGTTGGAAAAAATGAAGATTGAAGAACGTCTAAGTTCACTTGTTAAAATGATCAAACTGGTTTTCTATACAATTCGAGACTTCAGGTATTATTAAATAGTGAAGATAAAATGATAGAAATGAATTATTAATTCGATAGGTTTTAATAGTATCGCCGACAACTCATCATCTTTGATTCCAATTTCAAGGGTTCCAACAATAGCTGATTTCGAACAGAATCAGAATAAATTCAATTTTAATTTTTTAAAATCAAAGTTAACAATTAACCCTTTAATCATTTCTATAACACCAACGGGCAGAATACTCTTAACCATGTTTTTATTATTAAAATAATATATAAAGGAAATGTTAAAAATGGTCAAACTACATATGAAAAACATGTCTACAGCTTAAAACCCTGATAGAAAAATCACAAAACACACAAAGGTAGGAACGATATGTAACTTTGATGAAGACAAACGTCCATGACTCGTAGTGCTTACTCGGACAACGTATCCTTGAGTTCACCATTTTTATGCATCTCCATCACAATATCACAACCTCCAATCAACTCTCCTTTATAGTACAACTGCGGAAAAGTTGGCCAGTTTGAGAATGACTTCAATCCTTGCCTCACTTCCTCGTCACTAAGAATGTCGAAGGATCCAAAATCCACTCCCTCTTCCTTGAGTGCATTCACGACCTTGGAGCTGAAGCCGCATCTTGGAGCATCTGGGGTACCTTTCATAAAGAGTACGACAGGCGAAGAATTTATAAGCTGTTTCAGACGATCTTCGAGCGTCTCTCCGAATGGGACCCCTTTTTCGGCTAGAAGCTTCTTTAGCTCTCCGCTCTGTTGCATTTCCAACAATATGTCTGATCCGCCGATAAGTTCACCTTTTATGTATAGCTGAGGATAACTGGACCAATTGGAATATATTTTGAGCCCTTGACGAACTTCATCATCTGTAAGAATGTCGAAACTCTCAAACTTGATCTTCTCCTGCCTGAGGATATCTACTACTTTCCGGCTAAAACCACATCGCGGTTCATCAGGTTTTCCCTTAATAAACAACATGACTGAATCTGAATCAATAAGGGTCTGCAAACGGGAAGTTGTAGCTGCACTCAGACCTGAAGGGTCCATGGTGCCCCCTTTTCCTACATCAGGTCCAGTGGGTACATCGTTGTCCAATAACTGAATTCCGTGATCTCTAAAAACATCTCCGAGTTCACCGCTTTCGTGCATGGCAATGGCAATATCACATCCCCCAAGTAGTTCCCCCTTGCAATAAAGCTGAGGAAATGTTGGCCAATTTGCAAATTTCTTCAGTCCCTCGCGAACTCCATTATCAGTTAAAATATCAAAGCTCCCAAATTTGACCTTCTCCTTTTTCAAAATATCAATCACTTTTTGACTAAAACCACACTGAGGGGCCTCAGGGTTTCCTTTCATGAAAAGCATGATGGGGTGAGAATTAACAAGCTCCTGAAGCTTCTTCTTCAGCCCATCACTTGTACCAGAATGCGATTGCCTACCGTTGTCAGAAGCATGGGTTTCTTTAGCCAAATCCTTGACTGATTCAAGAATAGCAGGCCCAGCAGCCATGCCAAGGCTAGCAGGAGCTGCAGGTTCTCCAGGAACGATTGAGCCTGCAACTTTTGCAACCTTGTTGGCCAAACTCGACGGGTCGGCACCTTCTAATGTATCAACTGCTTTGCCACCCTATAATGACAAGAAAAAGTATATATCACTTAAAAAGGCATTAAATTCAAGTATGAGGCCTACACATTTGTCACCATAGGGAAAAAGTGTGTCAAACTAGATAATGCACATTACCAGGAGTGGGTTGTCACCATAGGGAAAAAGAGTGTCAAACTAGATAAAGGTTCATGAATTATAGAAAATGCAATGTCCGTCATGAATAAAAAATTGTGCAGCAGTAAACTGATCGAGATGGTAATAACTGAGGACTGAACACATTTTCCAGAATATTATATCTGAATTCTCAAGAACTTCTAGGAATAGTTGCTCTGATTGTAATAACATCTAAATTTGTCTATGGCAACTGACTAGCACACAGAAAGGATAATAAAAACACCCCATTCTTTTTACCTTAAAGAACACAAAATATGGGACAGCAGAAACAGAATACGCCTCAGAAATTTCAGGTTGTTCTTCAGCCTCAACCTGTAACACCAGAAAAAAAATTATGCCAGCAATGGGCACGTTAGCCGGCAGTTCAAGAAAAATTATAAATTCAACAAAGATTGAAACATGCTAAAAAAAGGCAAAATAATGAAAGAAAACAGGACAACAACAAAAGGAGTGCCGACAGTTCAAGAAAAATTATAAATTCAACAAAGATTGAAACATGCTAAAAAAGGCAAAATAATGGAAGAAAACAGGACAACAACAAAAGGAGAGATATCAGAATTGTAGCCTCATTTCCAACTTAAACATTCAAAAGGAATGAGGAAGTTTATTTTAAACCAACTCAAATTACACATAAAAATTTGAAGATACTCAACTCCTCCAACATATGTAAGATATATACAAAATTACAAATCAATAGTAGCGAAACAAGTGTACCAAAAATTATAGTTGACTAATTAAGTATTTTATAAGATGTCACTGGAACGATCCTTTTTGTTTGAAAGCATGAGTATTTTCACACAGTACTGACCAATGGCGGAGCCAGAAATCCTAAACTACCCGGGCTAAAATTTTAAACTCTAGAATTGTTTAAACTTTTGAATCGGACCACCCGAGCTACTATCAAATTAATCTAAAATTTTCCCAAAATCAATATATATAAAATTTTAAAAAATTTTTGGGCCACCCGGGCTACAGCCCGGGTGCCGCTATATGTGGCTCCGCCACTGGTACTGACACTGACACTGACTCACCCCCACTTTTTCACAGTTTGGATGGCGGCCCACCATCAAATAGTAAACTCATGTACAATATAAGGAAAGAAGACAACAACGAGTATCCCTCTACCTCCCCTTTGGCCTACCATTCCATACCCCATCTACAATTTGCAATATCACCTTCTCCAACACCACAACCACCAGAACATCCACCAACACCCAGCTGTTGTAATCTACAAAGGCAATGTATGAGTGATCCAATGAATGATTTCATGCACGTTTTCCTAAAACAATTTTACAACATACAAGAGTTCACAACATATTTGATCCAATTATCCAAAGCATATGAACCGAAAGAGATGCACCAGCAAACAATATAGGTACTGGGCAAGCATGACCAATGCGATGATGGACAACATGGAGGCTTTTGCATCAGTAGGCAAGGCAAAGGATATTACAAACATCTTCTAGTGATTTTCTTGGTCACTTTTCAAAGCTACAGGAATCTGTTAATTAACTCTCACCGTTCAGATATAGCTTAAACTAAGAAAAAAAGGTAGTTCTGTAGAAACAGAAGACATAGGATTTTGATGTTTTTTTTCTTTCCACCCCCTACAACTCCAGAATTTTCACCTAATTAAGTCCAATAGAATATATTTGCCTCAGACTTTGGACGAAAACTTGTTTTACAAACACGCGTTCACCATGCTGCATAAATCCTTTTCCTTTTTTTTTTGGGTGCAATTCTTCAACTTGGACTCGAAACTAATGTAAATCGAGTAAAGTCGATTTCACACGTCTCAGCACAATGAAAGAATGTGATAAGCTAACAACTGCCAGGAAGCGCTTTAATTTAAATATAAACGTGCAGGAAAGAGAGAACTTTTAGGGTGAAACTTAATTTCAAATATATTCACGGTTAATGATCGGAAAAAAACTGCAACTATATACAACATTAATGCATCGTGTACCCTGAGAAAGTGAGCGAGGGGGAAATCCGTGGAGAGATGAGAGAAGACTTGATCCATGTGTTTGGAGGCATCGCACCACGAAGCCCAAAAGTGTAGAATCACCGGACTTCCATCGCCGATGGCGCTGTCAAGTTCAGCCTTCGATTTGACCTCTTTCACTGCTCCTCCGCCGCCGGCCGCCATTCTTTTTCGAGAAGATGCTCTATCTGCTTCGCTTAAACGCCAAGCGCACTCGAAGGAGGCAATTCAATTGCCGTAGGATTCAGGCGCTTCCTTAAAATTCCCTAAGTCGCTTTTACAGATTCCTAGGCAATCGTTATTGGGCTCATTGAGATTCATAGCGGCCCTTAAAGAAACATAACTAGCCCAAAAATAGTATGAAATGATACGACTCAAAATGGGCCTTCCAAGACAATGAGCTTCTTTTCAGCCCATTTCTAGTTTTAAATTCAAGTGTAATCCATAGTTTGTTTTGAATTCATAGTGAGGAAGAAGTGTGATCTTCTTGCAGTGATTCATAGTTTTAAATTCAAGTTTCCTGCTTTCAGTTCATGGATTAATGCATGTAATTAGATTTTGACGAAAGGATTTGCTTCGAAAGAAGAAATTTTACATTTAAGAAAACATTTGGACAATGTACTTCAAATTATATTTGGCGATGTTCTAAAAAGTACAATCTAGGACTTAATAGAATAGAATTGTCATATTAATCGGCTAGGCGACTCAAAATCTGTCTAAAATAATGTATAAGTTTATTTTATTTTTAAAAAAATTAATTTTTTTAAAAATTATTTGACATATTTGTCCATCAATTTGTATCGGAGGAAAAAAAGAATTATCATTTATTTACATTTTTAATCCGATACAGACGAATTTTTTGAAAAATACAGAGATGAACAAAAAAAATTATATATTTAGGCTAAAAAAACCGCCTATGTGATGAAGCGGTGTGTGGCTGCGACCTACTAGGAGCTATAGTTGAATATATGGTTTCAAATATCTCAATACAAATTAATACAAAAGTACATCTTTTTGAATCAAATATATTAGAAAGCAAAATGATTCTGAAATTCTTTAGCTGGTCACGCCAACTTCATGTTTCCTTGATTGAAGAACAATATCCAAGCTCAAAATATGTGTTATGTGCATACTACCTATTTCTCGGGCTTCACTCACAACCAATAACGTGTACGTATCCATGCTACCGTGTGAATATAAAGTCCCTTCCCATCATGCCACAATTTCCACATCAAATCGATTCAATCTCTGTAATTCCAAGTAAAATGGTGTCACTAAAATGGCCTCGTGTTGTTGATCTTCTAATTCTACTAGCATGCTTGACAATTTGCTCTTCGCTCGCGGTACCAACTTCATCCTCTCCCTCTCCCCCTCCCCATAATGACCCCAAACTCCACACCCGTGTGGGTGCTGTTAACCCGAATGGGGGTGGGGGTGGCCACGGCGGATATGATTTCCCTCCTGATGGTTTCCTCCAACCATATCCATACCCGTGGGACTCGACGCCTTGCCGTTGTGAACCAATCTACTGTGGTAATCCTGGTAACTGTCATGGATTTATAATGCATTTTGCTCATACCAAACAAGCTACTGGTGCTTCCAAGATTAATATTATGCAAGATGATGCCGCTGCTATGGCCCCTGAATCAGCCTAAATACAACTTAAATTCAGTAGGGATCGATTAGCCCGATTCCAGTGTACTTTTTGTATCTGAAGATGAATGGTGTGACGTAATATTAAAGCTTTACATGCTTAATCCATAAGTTTATCAATAAGACATCAAGATCTTTTTTCTCAATAAAACCTTCTACAATGTGCTAACTGATTTCATATTTCAAGTTTCAACTATAGAGTACATGCAAGTTAGACTTGACACATATCCAATGCATACAAACTGCTTCGCAGTTGATCATGCATGTTTCACAATAAACACGTCCGCATATCATGACAAACAAAAAATGGCATACCACGTAAATTTCCTGAAGACAAGAAATGAGGCGGTATCGAAGCCCAACAAAAGAATATTTACTTGATGTATGCAACTGTACACCCATAATTCATGGGATTTTCCTGTTCAAATTTGGCAACTCGGGGGTGGTTTCGTAGTAGTTCAAGCACAAGCTCCTTCAAAACTCCTGTGCCCATTCCATGTATGATGAAGAGAACGGAATTAACACCGCTAGCATTGAGGGCCATGTCAACATTGAGCTTAGCTTCCTCAGCTCGCATGCCACGTAAGTCCAAGGTATTCTTCGATGTCTGCACGACAGGGCTATATGTTTCCTCAACTTTAATGTTTTCCGAAAGAAGACTCAGACTCCGTAATCTTCTTTTCTGCTGACCCTGTGATATAAATTACAAGATATTAAAGTTAAAACCACCCCGCTGCACAAAATGAGCTAGAGAGGGGGGGCTAGCTAAGGTGTTGCTCCTCCCTCTTAAATTTTTTAAAACGCTGTATTTGGTAATGTTCTTCGAATTTTTCATTCTCTCAAAATAAAAACTAACTTACATCTCATCCCCCGAGACAATTTTTCAAAAACCATTTGATCTCATTTTCATATTTCATTTTCAACTTTTAATCATTTTTGTAGAATATCCGATTATCATATAATCTTTTGGGGATAGTTAGAAAAATGAACTTGGCCAAACTTTTTTTTAAAAAAACTGACATTTTGTAGTGTATTTGAAACACTTCGAATACACTTGGTGAAGGTTAGTTTTCAAAAAAATAGTTTGACCAAGGTCATTTATTAAAATATTTCCTGTTTTTTTTTTTCCGTCACATAAATTTTTCAAGATTTAGTTGCGCGCCCTTCTACAATTCTTCAAACAGATGTTTTAGCAATTTTATTCCTCGAGACTAATACTAGTTTGAGTATGCTGCATGATGATAAGCGCAAGAAATTGATATTACGTATAGACCATATATTACACTTTTTATCCGAACCTGTCTTTTTGAGCGTGGAGTTGAAGACAGTGCCCCATCAGCATCTTTAAGAGCACTTATACTGCCCAAGTTTGCACGGGCTCTGATTTTTCCATATTGTACAAGAACCGTGTCATCATTAGCTGGTGCTTCAACAACGGTAGCCAACTTGATTCCTAAACCCTTTACACGGACTTGCTCTCCAATTTCTGGGATATGGAAACTTGTTCTATCAGCAGGAAAGTTTTCAGAAATTTGATAAGCTTGAATAATGGATGCTATGGAGGATTCTGATTTCTTCAAAAGTGAATTGGATTGATCAGGAGTTGTAGTTGTCAAGTCGTTTTCAAATTGTTGTACTACACTATCAATCCTTGTCTTCACGATTTTCAGTTCCTTTCGAATCTGTTGAGTTTCCTTGGCTTTGAGAGCTGCTTCACGCTGGTCAAGATCATCTGCTTCTTCAAGAATCTGCACACAGGGGAAGAAGGAAAAGACGCACGGATCAAGAGATATGAACACATTGTTGTTGTAACACAAAGGAAAACTTTTCTAGGAATATTTGATGAGAACCTGATTCAGTTATCATGCAAACAAAAACATATGATAAATCAAACGGGAATTTGAGCCAAATGGCAACTATAAGTAGTGGAACAAGCAATAAATTGCAAACACATCGTAATCTAATGCTTAGTTACTTCTAGAGACCTTCATTATTTTGATGTCATACTGAGGAGTAAGTAAATAACAATCCGTAGAATTAATAAACAAATCCAAGCTCATTCTCATACTAACAGAAAAAGATTGAACTTTGTCAAAAGAACATAAATATTACAATCTTAAAGAAAATACGTAGGCAGACAAATATAACAAATATAAGCACATTGGGACTCATAACCGAAGGACCTAAATCGACCCCCAACAACTTTTGCCTGTCCAAACTATATGTAAAAGTGGAATTCATCTAGAAAATATTGCTCCCTGACCAATATTAGAGCCATACCTCATTGTAAAGTTTCATGATGTCTGAATGAAGAGAAGATGCTTTTTTAGCCTGCGTTTCTAGTGTATTTCTTTCTTCTGTCAATGACTGAAAAAGCAAACTATTTCGTTTCTGCATCTTTTCAGGTTTTAACTTCTTTATCCATGATTGTGCCCCCAAAATGATTTTCTCATCAAAGCCTATTGTTTTTGCAATACTTAAGGCATTTGATTCACCCATGCTTCCCCACAGAATGCGATAGGTAGGCTGCAGAGATTCCAAAGAAAATTCCATTGCTGCATTCTCAAAACGAGCATCCTTCTCTTTTAAACGAGTTAAATCTGCATAGTGGGTTGTCACGACAGCTAAATTAACTCGACCCTTGAGATATTGCAGTATGCTGGCTGAAAGAGCCACACCCTCAGAAGGATCAGTTCCACTTCCAATTTCATCGAGAAGGACTAGAGTTTTTTCAGAAGCCACTTCCAAAATTTTACAAATCCGTGATATGTGCCCACTGAAGGTCGAAAGGCTTTGTTCTAGAGACTTTAATCGAAGATAAAAGTTTTTAGATCAGTAAGAGATGTTATCCATAAATCCATAATAAATGTTAGAAATGAAATAGTGTAATTCTAAAATCAGATTCGATATTAAATGATCATTTATGTTCGATGTGATTTTCTTGGTAGGAAATATTTCCTTTCCAATTTATTCATTTCTTTTTTCACCTTGACATAGTTGTGATGATTATGAATCGGGAGAAACTAATAAGAGCAGCTTTGTGACTGAACCATGTCAATTTTATGTTGTTTTCAGTTCTCTTTT
The DNA here is from genome assembly GCF_033568475.1 of Henckelia pumila. Classification (NCBI taxonomy): domain Eukaryota; kingdom Viridiplantae; phylum Streptophyta; class Magnoliopsida; order Lamiales; family Gesneriaceae; genus Henckelia; species Henckelia pumila. The sequence continues at coordinate 97,430,325 of NC_133121.1, read as the reverse complement.
CACTATCAAGTAATCACTTAAAAGTACTACAAGACAAAAAGGCATCAATGGAGCATCTTAATTAACAAGCAAAATGTGGGAATGAGTGAGAACAACTACCTGATGATCACCAATATCTGCCAGAACAAGATCAAACCAAGGTAGCAAAGGATTGTTTTGAGCAGGAAGGTACATTCCAGCTTTTGACATTATCGAAGCCAACCCCAGAGTTTTCATAGAAGCTGTTTTACCACCGGTATTCGGTCCCGAGATAACCACCACCTTTTTTCCAGGTTTGATTTTTATATCAATAGGCACCGGAAAACTCAATGCACCAGAAACTATGTCAGAGTTTTCTGCGAAAGTGTCCTGTCCTGAAGAGGGTAAAGATTTTTTCAATGACGACTCGAGCAGCAAAGGATGTTGTACACCTTCCAAATCTACTGATAGCGAATAATGCTTGGAATCTTCGCAACTGTCTGAACTGAAATTTGGACAGACCCCACTCATCCATCCAGCATGAGAAGCTCTAGCAAAAACAAGATCTAATTCCAATACTCTATCTAACAAAAACTTTATCTTTCTACTTGATTGAGAAATTTCAGCGCTAAGCAAGCTCAATATGGCTTGCTCCTCCATCTTCTCAGAATTTGATAGCCTCACCTCGAGATTATTCAATTCAACCGCTTCCCTGGGTTCCATAAAGTAAGTTGCTCCAGAACTGCTTGAGTCCAAAACTACCCCTTTAGGCAGCAAATGTCTGTGCTTGGTTTTGATAGCAACACACATTCTTGACCTACGAGTAGTCACCAGCGGTCTATCATTTCCACCAGACTGAAATATTTGAGTTGCGATACGCCTCATCATTGATCCTAGATTCTCCATGTTCCTTTTCCTTTCAGACCTAATGATTTCTAATTCTTCACTGGCTTGGTCAAGGATTACTGAAAAGTCGCAATTTATACAAAATCCTATCTTCTGCTCCAGTTCAATAAGAAAATCACAATTTTGAAGAATTTCAAGCAATGGAGATAACCTGTTCCAACGCAAAAGACAAACATAACTCGGTGAACAACTTACTGCTGGCAAACAGGATCAGTTATGCTACACCTTATGCATCAATTAAAAAAACAAGAGTATTTGTTTCGCAAATCTTTTAGATTTTTCCAAAGAATCCGTTGAGTATTTTACAATACATGCTGCCCCTACCAATGAATGCAAAAGAGAGAAACATATTCGCAGAGGCATCCAATAATGAAAAATTAGAACCGATGAAGCTTAAAGAAAATGTAATAAAAAAACTCTTAAAGCAGAAGCCCAAATTACAAATATTTACATACCTATTAGGGGAATCAAATCTGGACGAAATCTCCTCCAACTGTTCGAGCAACGACCTCGCCGATCTTAATGTCCTGCCCACAGAACAAAGCTCGCCGATAGAGAGCATTTCACCGGCAACCGATGCATCGATGACTGCCGACACATCTTGCACTCCAGAAAAATCCAACGGCCCGGAGAGTGCCACCGCCGCAGAGGTCTGGGCCAGAAGACGCTTGCTTTCGAATGGATTTTTTCCTAAAGGTATGTCGGCGGAATTGGCCGCATGGAGGCCCATGGGAGTGGACGTGAACGCGGAGAGCTGCTTGCAAACGGAAGGCCATTCGAGTATTTTGAGGGTCTCGGCTTGAAGGGAGTCAGCGAGTTTGAGTGGCTGAGACTGGGAGGCGGCGGAGAGACGCGGCGGAGGGAGTGTGTTGAAGATGATGAAGCTGTGGGGGATTTTCATGGAAGGAGAATTTCATCTGTTTCAGCTTCGTGTCTGCAAAACAGATGCCGTTATCCGTTAGAGGAGCGGTTTTTTTACTTCCAAGTGATGCCTCTAACCCGGCCACTCAAATTAATTAAAGAAAAATTGTTTTTTAAAATGGTATATTTTGTGATTTTAGTTTTTTATATTTTTAAATTTTAGTTTTAGTTTTTTATATTTATTTTTTTGGAAATTTAGTTTTTTTTTTTCTGATGTGATATTGATGTGGCACAAATGCAGTGCTAATGTAGAGCTGACGTGTATAGTGCTCCGTAAGCATTTTCGAATAAAAAAAGACTGAAATTACCAAAAATCAAAACATACAAGACTAAAACTGAAATATGAAAACATAGAGGACCGAAATCGCAAAGTGACAAACAAAAAGGACGAGAATTACAATTTTTCCATTAATTAATTCAAACAAAGGTTGGTTTTATGTATACTATTACTTGTGATACCGTCTCACGAGTTATTATAGATGGATATTATATATGACATAAATGTAATGTTTATATTTTCAAATCATTTTCATATAAATAATTTTTAAGATTAATGACTAAAAATCCGAAAATATTATATTTTTGTAAAACTCTTATACGTGATATCAAAATAAAAACGTTAAAAATATTTTTTTTGTAATATTATTTTATATTAAATAAGGATGTAATCATTTAAGAATTCAATTTTGTAGATAATAGAATCTTTGTTCGATATATAAGTATAGATGTTAGCAACTTTTTTTGTAGATATTCTTTATATTTGTATTTATCTCATATATGATTCTTTTCTTATTCATTGGCTAGTTTTTGTGCATATCGCATTGTTACGATATAACTTTATTTTGTAAAATCTTTACATCTTTATAGGATCTTGTATGTACTCTATTTATTCAAGAAGTGATATCAATAAAATTATTATATTCTATATGGTATCAGTCAAGCCTTTTGGCTCACGCCGCCCCTCCTTGTCGTCTAGATCCATGGTCATCGCTACCCCAACCACGTTTTCCTCTTTAATCACCATAAATGCTCTTGCTCAACCTCCTCTCAAACTCACTTCCTCAAACTACTCGGCCTGGCATCTTTGGTTCCACTTTCTTTTGTTCGGCTATAATCTCATGGGGTTTGTTGATGACACCCATCCCTGGCCGTCGCCCACTCTCACTCAAAATGCTTTCTCTGTCTCGAATCCAACCAACTCTCTTTGGATCCGACAAGACCAATTTCTCCTAAATGCTATCACCAATTCTCTCACGCCTACCCTCATCCCTTTCATTCCCCCAGTCGACCACCTCTCGTGATGTGTGGCCTATTTTGGCCAAAACCTATGATGCTCCGAGCCGTGGTCGCATTCTACAGCTTAAGAACCAGCTTGCTAATCCTGTCAAGGGATCCAAATCAATCACCGATTTCATGCATGGCATTAAAGCCACCATCAATGCACTAGCCCTCATGAATATCTCCTACGACACCGAAGATTTTACTCTTAAGGTTCTCAATGGCCTTGATGTGGAGTATAAAAAATCTCTAACGCCATCCAAGTCCGCGACTTGCCAATCTCGTTCTACGAGCTTCATGAGAAGCTCTTAACTTTGAGCAACTACTTATCCTCCGGGAACCTGCTCCCTCTGGCCCCGCAACTGCATTCTCAACGTCCTGGTTCACCAGGCCTCCGGCTGCTGCTGTACCTCCCAGCCAACATCGCTTCCTCGGGATCTATTCGTAATCGTGAACCTCGTGTGTGAGGACCCGAATTCTAATCATCTAAACATAAATGAATCATGCAATCAACGATCGAGAGGTAAAAGATAAACAACAATTTTTTTTAGGGGAAGGGACGCGCGGGCGCGCAAAGCGCCCTGTCCGGGGGTGCAGGCCACGCGGGCGCGCCTTTCGGACTGCGCGGGCACGCTGCTCTTGCTGTTTCTGCTTCGAAAATAACTCCAAAAGTAATCTAATACCCGAAAAAACTCTGACATGATCCAACTAACATCTTTCAACAACAAAATATCCGGATGCACACAAAAGAGTCGAAAACAAAAAGTTTGATACAAGATAGTTCTAAAGTTATCCGAATACACATAATATAGAACATGCACCAGTTCTAGTTACAATCCAAAACAAGAGTTTGAAATAATCAACTCCTAAAACAACTCCAAGTCCTCACTCTATCCACTCGACCATCTAGCCATGCGATCTCTGACTTGGTCTTGCCCCATCTGTTGCCAAGCACACATACAAAACCAGACAACAGCCGGATAATCCGGTGATAATGATATTCCCAGTATAAACAACAGACATGCAGTATCAAATCAAATATCGATCCATGATATACATATCAACAAGGAAAGTCAACAAAAACTGAAAGATGCATGACTTTAAAATCTCAGGATTATCAAAATCTGATAATCAAAGGAAAAACTATTCTTCATCTCTTCTATTGGGATTCCGAGGATAAATTATCACAACAATCTCACCGACTCTCCCCTCGGGGTGGACGATGTATATTTCAATCCTATGGACTCCGGAGCGACTATAGAGAGTTAAGTCGATCATTGTAGTAATTCGCCTACCAATGCCCTCAACTATAATCTCCAGAACGTCTAACTCAAAATGAACGAATCAAAGGCTCAATATGAATGCATATCCAACATAAACATTAAATCAATTAATTCAAGCAATTCACGTAGACATGCAATATGTGATTTTCTCAAGACACTCAGAATCAAGTCTGATTCGAGTATTCGTCTCATTCCAACCGATGTTGTCTTATACCTTCTCGATGCTTCACAATCTTCAAATCTGTAAAGCAATAAAATCTCATTCAAACTCAATCAACTTCCTAAATTGCTAATAAAAAAATCGATACTGACTTCGATCTTCAAACGATACGAATTCTGTCAACTCCGAACTCCACGACCTTCAAATCAATCTAGAAACAAGTAATAAAGGCCTGGAATTAACAATCCAACTCAACTGAAAAAGGTTCAACAATTCAAACGAATCAAAATCCCAAAACTCAAACCGGCGGCATAACAACTATTTTCTGATCAAACCGGAAACACATAAAACAGTATAATATCGAAACCAACTCAAATCAATACCAAATCATCAATAGAGGCTCAAACCCATCAAATCTCAAAACTCAAAATTTCGAATTATGCCTAAAAAATCATAACAATTCCAAACGACGTCCTTTTTCTGATTCGACTGAGAATAAACGAGAAGAACTAGCTCAAGAATATCATAATAAAAAAGAATCGAATTCCAACTACAACCAAAAAATAAAATATATCTGATCGAAGAAAAAATTACGATAGAATGAAGCCTTTGATGTCGTGATCGCTAAACTGCCTTCAGAATTAAATTCTAACGGACGGATTGACCGGAAACCGAAGAAGAAAAGCCTGAAGATCACGTTCCTAAGCTTCCTGGAGGATAAAGGCGATGGAGAAGATGAAGGAGAAAGGGAAATGAGACTAATTCAAACCATTCAATCCAAGATAATATATAAAACTCCAATTTTGCACTTTAGTCCCTGAAATTTCCAAAAATTGCAAAATAGTCCCTGATAAAAATCAAATCGATCCTCTAATTATATAATTTCTGATTATATCAAATAAACTAAATTAAGATAATTTCAGGGCGTGACAATTCTCCCCCTCTAAGAATAGATTTCGTCCTCGAAATCAAATAAGATCAATCTCATAAGATACGAATAAAGAACCAGAAACAGAAATAAGAACTCACGTTATCAGAATAACTCTGGAAATCACTGTCTCATGTCAGATTCTGTCTCCCAAGTCTCTTTCTCGACTCCGTTATGGCTCCACTGAACTTTCACCAAAGGAATCGACTTGGTTCTGAGCTGCTTCTCCTTTCGGTCAAGAATCTGAATCGGTCGCTCAAAGTAGCTCAGAGTCTTGTCAAGCTCAGCCTCGTCAGGCTGAAGAATATGAGAAGGATCTGGATGATATTTCCGCAACATCGAGACTTGGAAAACATCGTGAATACTAGATAAAGAAGGAGGAAGTGCTAATCTATAGGCAAGATCGCCTATCTTCTCTAGAATCTTGTACGGACCGATGAATCTCGGTGACAACTTTCCTCGCTTCCCGAATCAAACAGTGCCTCTAAAAGAAGAAATCTTAAGAAAAACTCGGTCTCCCTGATCAAAGTCCAGAGGTCTGCGTATGATATTCGCATACTTCGCATGTCTGTCTTGTGCCATCTTCATTCTTATTTGAATAATCTTTACCTGCTCATCCATGTCACGAATCATATCTGGTCCCAAATCAGGCGACTCAGGAATCTCATCTCAGTACAACGGAGATCTGCACTTCTTCCCATACAAAGCTTCAAAGGGTGCCATACTGATACTCGTCTGAAAGCTGTTGTTGTACAAAAACTCGACAAGAGGCAAGGAATCCTGCCAGCTAGTGCCAAAATCAAGCACTACTGCTCGTAGCATATCCTCCTGAGTCTGAATCATCCTCTCTGACTGACCATCGGTCTGTGGATGATAAGCTGTACTCAAGTGCAAACGAGTACCAAGAGCCTCCTGAAAACTGTGCCAGAAGTGAGAAGTAAACCGAGGATCTCGGTCAGAAACAATCGACTTCGGCATTTCGTGCAATCTCATCTCCTTAACATACAACTCGGCGATCTGATCATGACGATAAGTCATTCGGTACGAAATAAAACAGGCAGACTTCATCAATCGGTCAATCACTACCCAGATAGCATCGCAACCTCGGACTGAACGTAGTAGCTTTGTGATGAAATCCATCAATATGTGATCCCATTTCCACTCTGGTACGGATAAACTGTGCAACAGACCACCTGGCCGCTTCCTCTCTGCTGTTACCTGCTGGCAGTTCAAACATCGGGATACAAATCTCGTGACATCACCCTTCAATTGTTTCCACCAAAACTGAGTCTTCAAATCGTTATACATATTTCGTCCACCTGGATGAACACTGAACCGACTGCAATGTGCCTTTCGAAGAATACGATGCCTCATCTCAGAAATATCAGGCACAACAATACGGTTATTCACAAACAAAACATTATCCCTGACCTGAAACTCAGACTGATGTCCAGATCTGACTTTCTCTACAGAACTATGAATGCTCGGATCAGACTTCTGTGCTTCTTTGATCAACACTAATAACTCTGGCTCGGCTTGGATAGTAAAAACTCTGATAGTCCTCTTATATGTTTCAAACTCCAGACCAAAAGTGCAACAGTCGTTGATCAACTGAGAAACACCAATAGTATAAAAAGATAAGGAACAATTCTTTCGGCTTAATGCATCAGCGATTGCATTCGACTTCCCCGAATAATACTTGATTTCACAGTCGAAATCATTCAAAAAATCTAACCATCTTCTCCGTCTCATATTCACTTATGACTGCAAAAACAAATATTTCAAGCTTTTATGGTCTGAAAAGATTTCGAAGGTCTCACCGTACAGGTAGTGACGTCAGATTTTCAAGACAAAAACATTCACTTCCAACTCAAGATCATGAACCGGATAATGAGTCTCGTGCGGTTTCAGCTGCCTCGATGCATACGCTATCACATGCTTATGCTGCATAAGAACACATCCCAAACCTCGGTGAGAAGCATCATAATAAACAGTAAAACCTCCAGTACCTGAGGGAATAGAAAGAATTGGAGCACTAGTCAATCTCCTCTTCAAATCAACGAAACTAGTCTCACAAGCCTCAGTCCAGACAAAATGCGCATACTTCTGATTTAGCTGAGTAATCGGCTTTGCAATAGATGAGAAACCCTCGATGAATCGACAATAATAACCCGCTAAACCCATAAAGCTTCGGATCTCAAGCACAGATGTCGGACTAGGCCAATTCATGAAAGCTTTGATCTTGCTGGGATCGACTGAAATCTCATCTCCTGAAATAATGTGGCCGAGAAATACGACTCGGTCCAACCAAAACTCACACTTAGACAGCTTGACAAACGACTGTTCAACCCGCAAAATATGCAAAACGGTCCTCAAGTGCTCTGCATGGTCAGTACGGTTCTTCGAATAGATAAGGATATCATCAATGAATAAAATAACAAACTCATCCAAATAACGCTGAAAGATGCGGTTCATCAAACCCATAAAAACTGCTGGAGCATTAGTCAAACCGAATGACATGACTATAAACTCGAAATGTCCATACCTCGTTCTGAAAGCAGTCTTAGGTACATATTCTTCACGAACCCTCAACTGATGATAACCCGACCTCAGATCGATCTTAGAACAGACAGAAGAATCCTGTATCTGATCAAAAAGGTCATCTATTCAAGGTAATGGATACCTGTTCTTTACCGTCACTTGATTCAATTGGCGGTAATCAATACAGAGTCGCATAGATCCATATTTTTTCCACACAAATAGAACATGATCACCCCAAGGCAATACACTAGGTCTGATGTATCCCTTGGAAATCAAATCTTCCAACTGCTCTTTCAACTCCTTCAGTTCCACAGGAGCCATACGGTAAGGGGCTTCAGAAATGTGTTGCATACCTGATGTCAACTCAATGCTGAATTCGACCTCACGAATATGCGGCAATCTTGGAATCTCGTCCGGAAAAACATCAGCAAACTCTCTAACCACTGGTATATCAATCAACTCAGGGCTAGACTTCAGAACATCAATCGCATAAATCAAGAATCCCTCGGCTCCTTTCTGTAACAAATGAGTCATAGACAAAAAAAATATTAAAGGAATTCTGGATCGAGAACCCTTACCAAAGAATTTCCACTCCTCTGCCATCTCAGGTTGAAATCTGACCACATTCTTGTAATTCTTGCAATATTAATAAAAGCCACAATTTACCATTTTATCGTTCGAATCTTACTACAACACATCCCTCAAATTAATTTTTTCTGATGTCTGGACCTCCCCTGTTATCTCAATGGATGACTATAAATATTATGAATTTTCGTTGACCACTACACTAAATATATATGGCTCTATCATTTAAAACTCAAGTCTGATGTATCTCTGTCTTTACGAGCTTTGCTCCCCTGGTTCAAAACAAATTTCAAACTAAAATTATAACTATGTACACGGATAATGGTGGGGAGTTTCTCGCTCTTTGGTTTTTTCTCTCATCTCATGGAATCTCTCATCTCACCACTCCCCATAAAACGACCCTACACTCTATACTTAATTAAATAATAAAAGGAAATACGAATTTTAAAAAACTTTTGACATGACTTGTTTGTAAGTAGACAAGCCAACCTGTCTCAAGCAACCATACGAGCATAAAAGACAAGAAGAAGACGTAGAATAAAAGAAGGTTTCATACTACGACAATCATCCATAAAGAAAAATAAAGACAACCCACACGGTTGCAATAATATCAATAACAACTTTAAACCATAAACTCCGAGCACAGGAAAAACACATCCTAACTATCACCAAAAGTACTTAGTTTAAAAAATTCATTATTACATCATTACTAATGCGGAAAAACATGAAATAGCATCGGTCATAGGGCCTCACTCCGCCGGAGACCTCCCCTCAAGGACCCTGACCCTCGGTCCCTACAAACTCCTCCTCACCTAGCAATGAAACAAGCATAGTGAGTCTAATGACCTAGCAAGTATAAACAGTGTAATAACAAGGGTTTAAAATAACTGCAGTAATACTCAAAATACTATACATAATATACTTGAAACATAAGCTGTAAAGCGCATGCTACAAAAGAATGAGACAACATGTATATGATGAACACACGCCAACTCACGCTATGAAACTCTTGCACCTTCTTAACTTAACTGAAACTCATGCATGACTGAAAACTGAATGCAATAAGACGAGTCAAACTGATACTGAAACTGTAACTGTAAACTTAGATCCTTGAATTGTGACCCTCTGTTTTGATCGATCAATGGCTGCAGTGCACTATGCCAGCAAGACGCCGAGATTCCTCCCGACGCGACTTACCCCTTTATCTGTCATTTGGTAGGGATCCCGAGATTTCTCCCGATCTCACACTACCCGTCTATTTTGGTAAGGATCCCGGGATGTCTCCCGATCTCGATCTACCCGTCTATGTCAAGTGAGTGGGGCATCACCCACCCATCAATACCCTGTCCCGTCACAATCAAATCACTTCGTTCAAAAATATTTTTCTTTTCATTTTCCTTCTTTGACTCGGATTTAAAATACTTAGCATGCATGAAAGAGCCTTTCTTTGTAACCTTTTTGCTTGACCTAAGGCCAAGGATTAAAGACACATGTATGCATTTATATGAATGAATACTCAACACATAAATGTGGGTATTAGGTGAGTAAGTGGCTGCCCCTAGGTGTTAACCCAACCTTAACTCAAAATTCTCACATACAAGGCACAACCCGAGCAATCGCACCGAAAATCGCTTAACTCTATCTTCCTTTAACCAAATTCGTCACCGCTCAAACCGACACTCTACAAAAACTACAAAATAACCATAGGACCTGTTTTCAACCTCATTTGACAGCCTAAGCAACTTGAACAAAAACCCATTCCGGACAGCCCACTTTTGCCCTCTAAAATTCTGCACCGACACCTTAACTTCAAAAATCCATAACTTATTGAAATCTTAACCGAAACGAGCCCATTTTATACCGACGCGACCACAACATCATGAAATTGACCTAGGACCAGCCCTAACCACGCCCAGACCTCATATGACGCCTCCCCTGCCCCAAACTCAGTAGGCCCTGTTCAAGGCAAACCTCATCTTTCCACACTTCTACTTGGAGGAAACACCACCAAGCCCTACTCCCTTACCCCCGCCTACTTCCAAACCACCAAACACACTCAAAACCATTTCTTAGGACTTAGAACATGCACCTTGGCAGCCCTCACCACCTTTCAACATCACATTTAAAAAAAACAACTTGAACATACGCCAAAACGCATCAAACTCAAGGGAATTCAATCAAGCCCATTGCAACTATAAAAAATGCTTCAAACACACTTCAAATCTCAGCCCTAACACCATGAAAATTTCAAATTTACAGGGCATGCACTTCTGAAATTTCTAAAATCATCATATGCAACCAAGACCCCTCATGCCTTCAAACACAAATCATCATGCAACTCCTTAATATCTATAGCAATTCAAATTTCAAAAATTACACATGAACCCTACTGAAATCTTGAAAAACAATTCGAACCCTACATGCATATAATAACAAGCATTTTGAAAATTTAAAGGAGATTAAGAGCAAGAACATATATAGCTCGAATGAAAGCCCAACAAAATGCTTATATTTGCCTTAACCTTATCTACCAAAAAATCGAACCAAGGAAGGGGAGAGGGCTGAAACACTTCAAACCACAGCTAGATGGACCTCCCTAGGTGGCTTCCCGGCGTCGAAAATGGTGGTGGAGGGCGGCGGCGGTGGTTGGAGGTTGGAGAAGGGAACGACCGATGGGGAGGGGAGAAAAGAGAGAGGGAGGGAGGGCGGCTACCTTGGGAATAAAAGGCTAGGGTTTGTGTTATGCTTTTGTTTTATGTTTAAAAGGTGTGTGTGTGAGGTGTAAAAGTGTGTATATGTATAGGTGTAAGCATATAAAAGTAGGTATGAATGTTGTTTTAATAGTACAACTTTAAAGTACAACTTTTGCCTACTAACTTACACTAATGAGATTCCTAAGTTTAAAAACCCCAAATTAAAAATATTAAATTGGGTTTTACTAATCCGGGTTTATGAAAATTCTAACTTTTGAAAAAAAGTTAAAGAATAAGTCTAATATTGCAATAATAAGAAAAATGCTTTTTTTAATGCCCGAAAACTTCTAACTTTTGAACTCTCATCTAAATTTCCTCCTTCCTCCCTACTAAACTTTTAAAATAAAAAAATCTTGGAATTTACCGCCGAAATCCACCATCGCCAAGCGCCGGAACCGGAAGCCACTGTCTCAAAAATTTCAATAATAAATGACTTAAAATATTTGAGTACTTAAATTTTAAAGGAAATTTAAGCAATTAATTCCAAGCAATAAAAATCATAATTATTAAAAAAAAGATTTTTAGGCATGGAATTTTAAATTTTGAAATCTTAGGTGCTACAATTCCTCCCTCCCTAATATGGAATTTCGTCCTAGAAATTAGAACTTACCAAATAGTTCTGGATAGCGAGTCCTAATATCTGCCTCTGTCTCCCAAGTGGTTTCTTCATCTGAATGATTCAACCACTTAACCTTGACCATTGGAACAGTCTTGTTACGGAGTCTCCTCTCCTGCCTCTCCATAATCCGGTCAGGTCTCTCTTCATAAGTCATATGAGGCGATAACTGAAGAGGCTCGAGGCTGAGCACATGAGAAGGATTCGAGATGTACTTCCTCAACATGGAGCTACTCGGATAAAAACCTCGGAGCCAATTTCCCTTTCTTCCCAAACCTCATCATGCCTTTCAAAGGAGATACTCGGATAAAAACATGATCACCCACTGAGAACTCCAAGTCTATCCTCCTATGATCGGCGTAACTCTTTTGCCTGCTCTATGCAGTCCTCATCCTATCACGGATCTTAGCTACAACTTCAGCAGTCTGCTGAACAATCTCGGGTCCCAAATCCAACCTCTCACCGATCTCGGTCCATAATACCGGTGATCTACAAGGTCTCCCATAGAGTGCCTCGTAAGGCGCCATACCAATGGTGATCTGATAGCTGTTGTTATATGCAAATTCCACCAATGGTAACCTCGACTCCCAACTATCATGAAAGTCAATAGCACAGACCCTCAGAAGGTCCTCTAAAATCTGAATCACCCTCTCGGACTGCCCATCTGTCTGGGGGTGGAAGACAGTGCTAAATGAAAGCTTCGTCCCCAAAGCTGAATGAAGACTCTTCCAAAAATACGAAATAAACCGCGGATCCCTATCAGACACTATGGAAACAGGGATACCATGTAGTCTGACTATCTCCCGGATATACAACTCCGCATACTGAGTCATGGAGAAATTTGTCCTCACTGACAAAAAGTGCGCCGACTTAGTGAGACGGTCAACAATAACCCAAATAGCATTCGAACCTCTCACTGTCCTCGGCAAGCTAACAACGAAATCCATGGTAATATTCTCCCATTTCCACTCGGGAATCGGGAGTGGCTTAAGCAATCCTGCAGGTATCTGATGCTTGGCTTTGAACTGCTGGCATGTTAGACATTCTGACACAAATCGGGCGATATCACGCTTCATGCTCGGCCACCAATACAACTGCTGAAGGTCTCGATACATCTTGGTACTGCCTGGGTGGATAGTTTACGGTGATGTATGCGCCTCTGCCATGATAGTAACTCGCAGAGAATCACCTGCGGGCACCCAAAGTCTATCCCTGAACCTCACAATCCCATCTACCATGGAGTACAAATCACTGCCTCTCTCGTCGGCTCTCCGTCTCCACTTGCTCAACTGCTCATCAACTGCTTGAGCAACTCTGATACGGTCAAACAACAAAGTCTGCACTGACAAAGCTGACAATCTAGGAGCTCTACCCTCGGCATAGAACTCTAGTCCGAATCTTTGAATCTCATTCTGCAAAGGCCTAGACACCACCAAAGAGGCAATCACTGTTGACTTTCTACTCAATGCATCTGCGACTACATTAGCTTTACCCGGGTGGTAGCTAATATCGCAGTCATAATCTTTCACCAACTCTAACCATCTCCGCTGCCTCATATTCAACTCCTTTTGGGTGAAGAAGTATTTGAGGCTTTTATGGTCGATGAATATCTTACACTTCTCTCCATAGAGATAGTGTCTCCAAATATTGAGAGCGAACACCACTGCTGCTAACTCCAAATCATGAGTAGGGTAGTTCTTCTCATGCTCCTTCAACTGCCTAAAAGCATAAGCGATAACCCTATCTTGCTGCATAAGCACTGCCCCAAGTCCCAACTTGGAAGCATCAGTGTAACACAAAATCTCCCTCTCCAGATGGCATAGCTAACACTGGTGCTATCGTGAGAGCTTCCTTCAACACATCAAAGCTCTCTTGACACCCTGGCATCCAAATAAACTTGGCATTCTTTTTGGTCAGCGCTGTCAAGGGCCCCACAATCGATGAAAAGCCCTTGATAAACTTCCTATAGTATCCGGCCAATCCGAGAAAACTGCGAATCTCTGATGCGCTTCTTGGCACAGACCACTCCTTCACTGCTTGAACTTTGGAAGGATGTACTTCCATTCCATCCTTGGAAATAATATGACCCAAGAATGGTACTCTCTCTAACCAAAATTCGCACTTGTCGAACTTAGCATAAAACTTCCGCTCTCGGAGTACTCCTAGAATTGTCCTCAAATGCTGGGTATGTTCTTCTTTATCCTTCGAGTAAATGAGGATATCGTCAATAAAGACAATGAAAAACTGATCCAAGTACGGCTGGAACACGCGGTTCATAAAATCCATGAAGACCGCGGGCGCATTTGTCATTCTAAACGACATCACAAGGAACTCGTAGTGGCCATAACGAGTCCTAAACGATGTCTTGAACACATCAGACTCCTTCACCTTCAACTGGTGATATCCCAAACGAAGATCAATCTTAGAAAACACAGAAGCTCCTTGTAACTGATCAAAGAGATCCTCAATTCTAGGAAGTGGGTACTTGTTCTTCACCGTTACACCATTCAACCCTTGATAATCTATGCACAATCTCAGACTTCCGTCCTTCTTTTTCACGAAGAGGACCGATGCGCCCCATGGAGAGAATCTAGGGCATATGAACCCTTTATCAAGCAACTCTTGAATCTGCTCTTTCAGTTCCTTCATTTTTGTGGGAGCTAGTCTGTACGGTGCCTTAGAGATTGGCACAGTACCCGGTATCAAGTCGATAGAGAACTCGACTTCTCTATCAGGTGAGATACCTGTAACTTCGTCCGGAAACACATCCTCAAAATCCCTGACCACATCCACATCTAAAATATCCGGACGTGCTGGAAACTCTGACAAAGATACACTGGCTAAGAATGCCTCACATCCATCATGCACCAACTTCTTAGCTTGCATGAGAGATATAAGCTGAGTCCTCTTCGAACTCCTAGTAGGCTCAAACCAAAATGGTTCCTCTCCCTCCGGTATGACCATCACTGATCGCTACTAAAAATCAATCACCACAGCGTTCTTCGTCATCCAATCCATCCCAAGTATCAAGTCAAACTCAGGCATGGGCAACACTATCAGATCGGCACTCACTGATTGCCCTTGTAGCAAGAGCTCAAGATTCTTCACCATATTTCTCGTGGACATTTCTTCCCCTGATGGGATGGTCACTGTGAAACCACCCAACAACTCTTCATACTCAATACTCCTCTTACGGGTAAATGCCTCCCAAATAAAAGAATGTTTAGCTCCCGAGTCTAACAAAGCTCTAGTGGCTACACCAGTTACTACAATCCTACCTCCATTAACGGTGAATACATCCACAGAAAAGATCGAAGTTAAATAACACAAGTTCTACTTAGACTCATTCTAAGTCATCAAATCCCAAACAAGATACTACACATGCTAATATAGTCAAAATCTTCCAATCATGCAACATGCTACAAAATTATTGACCCCAAACAAGAAAACTTAAAATCACATGCATCAGTGAATTGTTCATATGCTCTAAATCAGAAACTTAAGAAGTTACCTGTGATGAGTGTGGTGTCTGGGTCGGCCTCCTTGGCCTGCATCACGAACACTCGACCCTGCACGGGCCTCCTCAACTCTGGGCAGTATTTAGCTACATGACCCGACTTCTTGCATTTGAAGCACACTCCTGCCTCCTTCAAGCACTTCCCAAAGTGTGGACGGTGGCATGTCTGGCAAATAGGCTTATCCTCAGTCCTGGGAGGAGCAGATCTCTAGGCCTGATGGTGCCCCTGGGGCCTCTGTTGTCCTTGATATGGCTTCTTGCCATGCTGCTGCTGGTGACCCTGATGAGTGAAGGCCCTCTTGCCATGAACATCGACACTGATGTCCTTCAAGGACTGCTCGGACCTCATAGCCTTCATGACGGCAGCTGCATAATCCACTGGCTCAGCCATCATCACATCCCTACGAATAGTAGGCCTCAGACATGCAACAAAGTGCTGCAATTTCTCCGCCACATCATTACCTATCAATGGCACGAAGTGGCAGCCCCTCTCAAATTTCCGAACAAACTCGGATATAGATAGATCTCCCTGCCGGAGACTCATAAACTCTCTCTTCATCTGCGCCCTCACCTCAGCCGTAAATTACTTCTCATAGAAGGGAGTCTTGAATGCTTCCCAAGTCAGTGTGGTAACATCAATAGTCTTCTCCACACCCTCAAACCACAAGGCGGCATCATCCTTGAGAAGGAAAGTCATACAGCAAACTCGGTCCACATCTCCCAACTCCATGTAGCGGAAAATCGCCTCTAGCGAGCGAATCCAGCCCTCTGCTACCATCGGATCCGTAGTCCCAGAGAAATCCTTAGGATCCATCTTCCTGAACTGCTCATAGAACGCACTAGGTCTAGCCCTCAGGGCCTCGGCATGCTGCTCTAAGATACGAGCCAGGCCGGCTAGCACCTGAGCCCCAACATCAACTGGTAGAGGGTGCGGAGGAGGTGGCGGCGGCGGAGGAGGCGGTGGAGGTGCATGGGGATCACGTCGAGGTGCCATCTGAGTGCAAGTTCAAATTTTAAAAATTCAAATTTCATGCCTTAAGAAAAAGATTTTTATTTAAACTTAAAACATGCTCAAATAATTTAAGAAACTAATGCTACTAATCTAAACAAATAGCAGTAAGCGAAACATAGATCTTACAGACTTTGAGGCGAGATTCCTTGAGTTTCGGCAACCGGCAGTAGGCTCAGCCCAAACCAAGACCGTGCTCTGATACCAACTGAAACGACCCTACACTCTATACTTAATTAAATAATAATAGGAAATACAAATTTTAAAAAAAAATTGCCATGACTTGTTTGTAAGTAGACAAGCCAACCTGTCTCAAGCAACCATACGAGCATAAAAGACAAGAAGAAGACGTAGAAGAAAAGAAGGTTTCATACTACAACAATCATCCATAAAGAAAAATAAAGACAACCCACACGGTTGCAATAATATCAATAACAACTTTAAACCATAAACTCCGAACACAGGGAAAACACATCCTGACTATCACCAAAAGTACTTAGTTTAAAAAATTCATTATTACATCATTACTAATGCGGAAAAACATGAAATAGCATCGGTCATAGGGCCTCGCTCCGCCGGAGACCTCCCCTCAATGACCCTGCCCCTTGGTCCCTACAAACTCCTCCTCACCCGACAATCAAAAAAGCATAGTGAGTCTAATGACCCAGCAAATATAAACAGTGTAATAACAAGGGTTTAAAATAACTGCAGTAATACTCAAAATACTATACATAATATACTTGAAACATAAGCTGTAAAAATGCGCATGCTACAAAAGAATGAGACAACATGTATATGATGAACACACGCCAACTCACGCTATGAAACTCTTGAACCTTATTAACTTAATTGAAACTCATGCATGTCTGAAAACTGAATGCAATAAGATGAGTCAAACTGATACTGAAACTGTAACTGTAAACTTAGATCCTTGAATTGTGACCCTCTGTTTTGATCGATCAATGGCTGTAGTGCACTATGCCGGCAAGATGCCGAGATTCCTCCCGACGCGACTTACCCCTTTATCTGTCATTTGGTAGGGATCCCGAGATTTCTCCCGATCTCACACTACCCGCCTATTTTGGTAGGGATCCCGGGATGTCTCCCGATCTCGATCTATCCGTCTATGGCAAGTGAGTGGGGCATCACCCACCCATCAATACCCTGTCCCGTCACAATCAAATCACTTCGTTCAAAATTATTTTTCTTTTCTTTTTCCTTCTTTGACTCGGCTTTAAAATACTTAGCATGCATTAAAGAGCCTTTCTTTGTAACCTTTTTGCTTGACCCAATGCCAAGGCTTAAAGACACATGTATATATTTATATGAATGAATACTCAACACATAAATTTGGGTATTAGGTGAGTAAGTGGCTGCCCCTAGGTGCTAACC
This sequence comes from Henckelia pumila, assembly GCF_033568475.1. Lineage (NCBI taxonomy): Eukaryota > Viridiplantae > Streptophyta > Magnoliopsida > Lamiales > Gesneriaceae > Henckelia > Henckelia pumila. Next base: position 97,412,478 of record NC_133121.1, on the reverse strand, counting down.
CAACCTTAACTCAAAATTCTCACATACAAGGCACAACCTGAGCAATCGCACCGAAAATCGCTTAACTCTACATTCCTTTAACCAAATTCGACACCGCTTGAACCGACACTCTCCAAACACTAAAAACTAACCATAGGACCTGTTTTCAACCTCATTTGACAGCCTAAGCAACTTGAACAAAAATCCATTCCGGACAGCCCACTTTTTCCCTCTAAAATTCTGCACCGACACCTTAACTTCAAAAATCCACAACTTATTGAAATCTTAACCGAAACGATCCCATTTTATACCGACGCGACCACAACATCATGAACCTGACCTAGGACCAGCCCTAACCACGACCAGACCTCATATGACGCCTCCCCTCCCCCAAACTCAGTGGGCCCTGTTCAAGACAAACCTCATCTTTCCACACTTGTACTTGGAGGAAACACCACCAAGCCCTACTCCCTTTCCCCCGCCTACTTCCAAACCACCAAACGCACTCAAAACCATCTCTTAGGACTTAGCACATGCACCTTGGCAGCCCTCACCACCTTTTGACATCACATTTAAAAAAAAATAACTTGAACATATGCCAAAACACATCAAACTCAAGGGAATTCAATCAAGCCAAATGCAACTATCAAAAATGCTTCAAACACACTTCAAATCTCAGCCCTAACACCATGAAAATTTCGAATTTACAGGGCATGCACTTCTGAAATTTTGAAAATCATCATATGCAACCAAGACCCATCATGCCTTCAAACACAAATCATCATGCAACTCCTTAATATCTATAGCAATTCAAATTTCAAAAATTACACATGAACCCTACTGAAATCTTGAAAAACATTTCGAACCCTACATGCATATAATGACAAGAATTTTGAAAATTTAAAGGAGATTAAGAGCAAGAACATATATAGCTCGAATGAAATCCCAACAAAATGCATATACTTGCCTTAACCTTATCTACCAAAAAATCAAACCAAGGAAGGGGAAAGGGCTGAAACACTTCAAACCAAAGCTAGATGGACCTCCCTAGGTGGCTTCCCGGCGTCGAAAATGGTGGTGGAGGGCGGCGGCGATGGTTGGAGGTTGGAGAAGGGAACGACCGATGGGGAGGGGAGAAAAGAGAGAAGGGGGGAGGGGGGGGGGGGGGGCGGCGGCTACCTTGGGAATAAAAGGCTAGGGTTTGTGTTATGCTTTTGTTTTATTTTTAAAAAGTGTGTGTGTGAGGTGTACAAGTGTGTATATGTATAGGTGTAATCATGTAAAAGTAGGTGTGAGTGTTGTTTTAATAGTACAACTTAAAAGTACAACTTTTGCCTACTAACTTACACTAATGAAATTCCTAAGTTTAAAAACCTTAAATTAAAAATATTAAATTGGGTTTTACTAATCCGGGTTACTTTGAAAAAAAGTTAAAGAATAAGCCTAATATTGCAATTATAAGAAAAATGCTTTTTTTTTTGATGCCCGAAAACTTTTAACTTTTGAACTCTCATCTAATTTTCCTCCTTCCTCCCTACTAAACTTTTAAAATAACAAAATCTTGGAATTTACCGCCGAAATCCACCATCGCCAAGCGCCGGAACCGGAAGCCACTGTCTCAAAAATTTCAATAATAAATGACTTAAAATATTTGAGCACTTAAATTTTAAAGGAAACTTAAGCAATTAATTCCAAGCAATAAAAATCATAATTATTAAAAAAAAGAGTTTTAGGCATGGAATTTTAAATTATGAAATCTTAGGTGCTACACCCCCGCACACACCTGAACATAATGGGTATTTCGAGCGCCGACATCGTCATATTGTCTTATTCAACATGCTGACTGCCACATCTCATGGTCTTCATCTCTCTCAACGCAAGTATGTTCTTGATCTACTTGCCCGATTCAACATGCAGACTGCCAAACCAATTTAGAATCCACTTGATTTTGGAACATCGCTCTCTCTTCATGATGGTACTCTCCCACGATGCTTCATGTTATCACTAGGTTGTTGGAAGTTTTCAGTATCTTCTCCTTACACGTCCTGATATTGCCTTTGTTGTGAATCACCTGTCCCAATTCATGAATTCTCCTTCCGAACATCATTGGGGTGCTGTCAAACGCCTCATTTGGTATCTCAATGGCACTCTGAATTACGGTCTTCATATTCGGAAGGATACTGTATTATCGCTTCATGGTTTTACTGATGCTGATTGAGCTAGAAATCCAGATGACCGATGTTCTACTGCAGCTTATGTGTTTTTTTTGGGCTCCAATACGATCTCCTGGATCTCCAAGAAGCAACGGTCAGTTGATCGCTCATCTACTAAAGCTGAATATCGTGTCATTGCATCGGGTGCGGCTGAACTCACCAGGATTCGTTCTCTACTTCGTGAACTTGGCATCACCTTTCCCTCTGTTCCTGTTTTGTGTGGCGATAATATTGGGGCTACTTACTTGTGTGCTAATCCGGTTTTTCACTCTCGTATGAAACACATAGCCCTAGACTATCACTTTGTTCGAGAATTAATTCAAGGATCACAACTGCTCATTTCTCATGTTTCTTCTCAAGATCAACTCGTGGATGCTCTTACCAAGCCCCTCTCTTCAGCTCGACTTCGTGTTTTAATATTCAAGATTGGTGTTTTTCATGAATCACCATCTTGAGGAGGCCTGTTAGCAAATATTACATAGATATTATTTATATTTGTATTTATCTCATACATGATTCTTTCTTTATTCATTGGTTAGTTTTTGTGCATATCGCATTGTTACGATTGAACTTTATTTTGTAAAATCTTTACATATTTATATGATTTTGTATATACTCTATTTATTCAAGAGGTAATATCAATAAAATTATTCAGTGGCATATTCTATAATAGATTAATAAAAAAAATTGATAAAAATGGGTTTTTATGAGATTTTTTAAATTAAATTAACATGAAGTGTTTTTGTAATTTTGCGAGAGTACTTTTGATTTATGAAAAAGTATATCATGACCTCAAATTAGTTACTCTATCCCTCTTGTATTATATAATAAAATAATTATACACACACACACACACACATGATCCCTATGCACACAGAAAACTTGGGGTTAGTTGTTATGGGGAGATTGGAGTAGGCATGACGGGAGAGCTTGCTTGATATCTTCTGGTCGTGAAGGTGTGGGTGATGACATGATGAGATGTGTAAGGCCCTGAAGTTAATTATTTCGTGATTAGCGGAATTTTTTAAATTATTAGAATGGAATTGATGGGAATTAATTGAGCTGAGATTGAATTGATTGAGTTTGGAGTTTCAGGGACCGAATTGAAATTATTCCAGTTGACTAGTCAAATTGGGAGTATATAATTATTTGACATGACTTATTATTATCTACATCATCCTATCTCCTACCCCACTTATTCATCTCCTTCCCCCATCCTCACGCCTAAACCGAGAGAGAGAGAAGCCATGGAATCTTTCTTCCAAGCTTTTGTTCCTTCATTTCTTCAAGATCCGACCGTTGGAATTTAGATTCGAGTTGAGATTTGCGATCACCGCAACGAGGGCGTCGTTTTGCCGTAAGTTTTGCTACGATTTCTTAAACTTTGATTTTGTTGGGTTGTCAGAAATTGATGATTCTCGAGTATGTTATTCTTGACTTAGCCTAGATCGTATATTCGAAGTTGGTTCGGAAAAAGAATGAAGTTTGGATTTTTGGTGATTTTTCCCTTGAAATTCAAAAAATGGGGTTTTTGCTATTGTTGGTTTTGGCTTGGTTTGAATGATTGAAGGGTTTGTGGATGGTTTTGAGTTGATGATTATTGGTTTGAGATTTTTTGTTGGACCGTTTATAGCCGTTATGCCGTCGAAATCGAGTTTTGGATTATCAGTTATATTGTTTCGGTTTGATTTCCGGGTTTGTTCGAGTTGATAATTTGATATCGAATCCGTATTTCATATTTTCAGAGCTTGGTTGAAAGATTTGGATTTGGAACGAATTTGGGGGCTTTAAACCGATTCAAGAGTTGAAGACGGTATAGTATTGTTTTATCGACTTGAAATTTGTTTGGTAAAGATTGTGAATCGAGTTTATCCCTTTTATTTTCAGGAATTGAATTTGAAGCCTCAAGTAAGGTAAAAGACGACATCGAATCGAATGGGGATGAATACTCGAGTCCGATTGATTCTCGAGACCCAAAAATCACATACTGCATGTCAATTTGTTGGTGTGAACTTGATTGATTTACTTTGTTTGCAATTGCATTCATTTTTTATCCGAATATTTGATTCGTTTTGAAATTAGACGATTTAGGGAGTTATATTGAAGTGGCCTTGGATTTTGAGTTTTTCCAAGTGCTAAAATACTTCTTATAATTGCTCTGAAGTCTAGGGATTTGAGTTGTGCGACATCCACCCCGAATGGGAGTGTCGGTGGGTTGTTTGTAATGACTTGACCCCGGGATTCCAACCGAGTAATGATTGATATTATGATCATTTGACTTGATAATCCCGTGTTTTGAAGTCATGCATACATCCACCCTTATTTTGATTTATTGATGATTGATGCATTTTGTTATGAAATGTTTAATTGTTATTGTATGCCTTTATCTTTTACTTGGAAATTATATTTCTAACCGGGTTATCCGGCTGTTGTTTTTGTTTGTATGTGTACTTGACAACAGGAGGATCAGGAGCCGGACCAAGTCGTCTGGGTTAGCACTGAGTGGGAATGATAGAAGTGAGACACCGTGTCGTAGAGTTGTGTCTTTTGAACTTGTATAATTTTGATTAGTCGATCGAATTCTATCGTCGAACTTGTTATGTGCTATTTTGGGCAGAACTTAGAATATTGTACGATTAAATGTTGGTTTGTATGTGTGTATGGGTTTTAATTTGATTGGAGATGGTTTTGTTTGGCCTTTCCGAAAATCCTGCACTTTTTTGTGCGAGTGACCTGCGCGCGAGTGCGACCTTCTCGCGCGCGCGCGCGAGAAGCTTGGAGGGCTCGGGTTGTCTTGCCCGCGCGCGCGAGACCAGCACCTCGCGCGGGCGCGAGCCTCCTGCAAGGCCTCTGGCCGCGTAGCCTGCGCGCGCGCGAGACGATGATCTCTCGTGGGCGCCAGGCTTTTGTTTAAATTTTTTTTTTATTGCTTGCAAATGTAGAGCTTGTATGATTATTCATTGTTTACCCCGAGATTAGACGATTAGAAAACGGGGTCTCACATTAAGTGGTATCAGAGCGATAAGATTCTTGGAATTGAACTAGAGTGAGCGGTAGACCTGGCCAAGGGCCGGGTTGGGCCCGGACCCGGCCCGGAACCGGCCCATGGTTAATGGGCCGGTTAACCGGGTTAACGGGCCCAACCCGAAACCGGGACCGGACCGGCCACTAGGCGGTCCGGTCCCGGTTTTCCTAAGGGAAAACTGGCGACCCGGCGGGTCAAACCGTCGGGTTGCACGGGTCCGACCCGCCGGGTTGGATCATTCAATGGCCACGATCTTGTGGCCGTTGTCGACCCGCCCGACCCGCCGGGTCAACCGGCTATTTATTTATTTATTTTTAAAAACCTACTTTTTATCTATAAATACCCCCAACCTCCTTTCATTTTGTTTACACAATTCTCTCTTCATTCTCTCTATTCTCAATTCCTTTTAATTTCTTGAATTATCAAAAATATCAAGTTTCGATTATTGGTTTATTGTCAATTGTTGATTTATTTTCATATTTATACAATTACAAATGTCCGGAGCGGGATCAAGTCGTAGGGGTGACAAAGGAAAAGGAAAGGAAAAGAGCATCATACCACCCGAGGTCGAGTATCCTCAATTCAATGTCGATGGATTTGATCTTGAATATTTCGATGATGAAATTCAAGAAATTCTTTAAGAGGCGCAACAAAGACAACAAGTTGAACAACTACCATCACCACCACGTCATCATGCAAGTCAAGAAATTATGAACGATCTGGCGGCCTCTCAAAGACAAACTCGAGCGGTGCCTCGCCCGACATCCGATATCTTCACCAAACACTTCGACAAGGTGACGCTTCCCTCCGGTGATTTGCAAGCCAAATGCAAATATTGTTCAAAATGTTACAAATTTAAACAAGGAGGTGGTTATGGAACTTTGACGCGGCATATCGAGAAAAATCATCCGGTGGAAATTGGTATTGATCGTGGTCAAACTCAAATTCCGGCATTCTCTTCTCAATCGGGTAATGAATCCCAACTATTTAAATATAACGAAGCTAGATTTAGAGAAGAAACGGCTAAATTTTGTGCGGTTGAACAACTTTTTTTTAGTTTTAGCGATAAATTATCTTTTGAAAATTGGCTTTCTATAAGTGCAAATCCTTCTATTAGACGTATTCCAAGAAATAGTCTCAAATGCACAATGAAAAAGTTAGTCGTTGATCAAAAGAAAGAATTAATTAAGGAATTTTATAGTTTGAATAATAAAGTTTCTTTGTATTCCGATATTTGGAGTGATCATTGGCAAAGTTGTTCATATATGGGTATTACATGTCATTGGATTGATAATAATTGGAACATTCAAAAAAAGTTGCTTGCATATAGATGTTTCAACGAATCACACACGACACAAAATATTTCGCAACTTATATTTGTTATTTTAGAAGAATATGGTCTAACTACCAAAGTTTTTTCAATGTCTTTTGATAATGCTAGTGCAAATACTTCTAGTATTAGTGAGCTTATTGAAATATGTAAACCATCACTAGGTGGCAAATTTTTTCATATTAGATGCACATGTCATATTTTAAATTTGTGTGTTCAAGATGGGTTAAAAAATTTAGGCACACATATTCAACCAATTAGAAATGCTATTCATTATTTATGGACGCACCCCCAAGTTATGAAGCAATGAGAAAAATTTTGTAGAGTAAATGGTATGAAGCCTAAGCGGTTTGCACGAGATGTTCCAACTCGTTGGAATTCAACATATAAATTGTTATTATCCTCTTTTGAATATAAAGATTTATTATGTACATTTTTTCATCAATTTGTTCAAGCTCGTGATATTTATTTGTTTTCAAATCAATGGAACATATGCACTAGTATTTGTGAAATTTTAAAAGTTTTTAATAATGCTAGTGACCAATTATCCGGTGTTTATTACCATACTTCACATTTAGTTTTAACACATTGTTGCAACATTGCTTGTATTTTTCATGAACATGTTAATTCTAATGATAGTGCTTTATCTCAATGTATTCTCGTCATGAAAGCAAAATGGAAAAAATATTTTTTGCTCATTCCTAAATTTTTTTTATGTGCTTTTGTTTTAGATCCTAGACTTAAATTAGATGGCTTAAGCGACATGTTAACATTATATTATGAATCTTTGGAGCCTATTGCGAAAATGATTCCTTCTATCTCATTGATTTTGTTTAATATTAAAACTCATTTACTTGATATTTATAATGAATATAACATCAAATATGGTGGACAAATTGTTTCACATGAAACACAATCCACTGCAACTAGTAATGTTTCTTCTAAACTTACTAAAACACAACTTTTATTAAGGGAACGGACGAAACGTCCACGAGGATCCTCAAGTTCCAGTCAGGAACTTGAGAATTATTTTACCACTACTTTTGATTTTAGTGATACAGATGAGGAAAACTTTGACATTTTGAGATGGTGGTCACAAAAAACACAAATATATCCAATTTTGGCTATAATGGCAAAAGAAATTCTAGCTTGTCCAGTTTCAACAGTTGCAGTGGAGCAAGCATTTAGTATTGGAGGAAATACATTGGACGAGAGACGTTCTAGCTTAAGGCCGGAAAACTTGGAAGCCCAATGTTTGCTCAATGATTGGTCAAAAGCCGCTACTCGAACACAACATATTCAAAGTGATGAAGAAGACCAAGATGATACCGAAGGAACATCCGAAACTACGACGGAAGAAAATGCGAGTGAAGTAGAATAAAATGTAATAGATTTGTAATATTAAGTCATAAGATATTAAGATGTTGAAATTCTAATATATTGTTTATTTAATAAATGTAATAGATTTTTATTATGGAGATATGAAATATTTGATTGAGATTATTTAAAGAATATGTCTTATTAAAAATTTGTTTAAAAATTTAAAAAAAATTAAATTTCGAAGGTGAAGCGCCCTAGCGCTGCAATGTCAGCACTGGGGCGCTGAACCTTCGAATTAAATTCGAAGGTTTAGCGCCCCAGCGCTGCAAATTAAGCGCTGGGGCGCTGCACCTTCGAATTTAATTCGAAGGGGCAGCGCCCCAGCGCCGCCAGCGCTGCAAAATTTTTATTTTTTTTTTAAAATGGCACGGTTAGCCCGGACCCTGAACCGGCGGTTAACCGGACCCGGACCTGGACCGGAACCGCTGGTTCACCAACCCGGACTGGAACCGGCCATTGGCGGGCCGGTTAAGGGTTGGCTAAATGCCAACCCGGACCTGGCGGGTCTGACCCGGACCGGACCCGGACCGTGGCCAGGTCTAGTGAGTGTGGTAGATCGAGTCCGCATGAATTGAATTCTCGCATGTGACTGATTTATTTAAATGATTATTTTAAATACGTGCGATCATGCTTTATTGATTCTTGAATTAATTGAATTTCATGATTTGTGATTTAATTTATAAAGCATGAATTACGTGATATATAACTGTATTTGTGCTATCATCTGTCCTCGGATATCCTTGAGATTCATGAGTACTCAGAGTAGAGTTTTTGGACACCGAAGTTATGAGATTGAGATTGTGATTGAGATATTGTGTCCTAACCCTTTGATACCAGATGACACCTCGACGATCTGTGCGAAGGAATCAACCACCCTTGGTTCCTCCTTCTAATGAGAATTCGCCGCCATTAGTAACTCATTCAAATGATCAGGGTTGTACGGGAGTAGATAAGATGGATGCTACCGTGACCCCTATGGAAACTCTATTGGCAAGATTTTGGTCGTTCCGACCGCCTACCTTGACGGGTACCGAAAAATCCGTCGATTGTGAAAGTTGGCTAGATGACATTGATCAACTTTGATTCCCTCGACTATACCGATGACCGCAGAATCAGGTTAGTCAGTCACCAGCTACAGGGTGTTGCTAAGAATTGGTGGACCACAACCAGGAGAGCAAATGAGAAAATCGAGGTACAGCTGTCACTTGGAGTTTGTTCAAGACTGAGTTCTATAAGCGTTTCTTCCCTGTTTCGTACTGAAAGGAAAAAGGTGCCGAATTAGCGAATTTAAAGCAAGGGAACTTGAGCATCGAGGATTATGTGAGTAAGTTTGACAGCCTCTTGAGGTTCGCACCTCACATCGCAGACAACGAAGAAGCCAAGGCCGATCAGCTCATCAACGGCTTGAATCCTGAGATTTTCACTTTGGTCAATATCGGGAGACCCAAAAACTTCGTAGATGCTATGGATCAGGCAAAGGGAGCCGAAGCTGGACTTTTGATGTAGCGAGGAAATCAGTTAGCTCCTCAGCAGCAGAGATCTTTTCAGAATCAGCCTGTTCAGTTTCAGACTCAGCAGTCTCAGTATCAGTACCAACCTCCTCAACAGTCGAATCAGTCTGAGAGGATTGAGGGAAATAACAGTGGCAGAAACAAACGAGATCGGTATAGACAGAAAGGGAAGCAGTTTAAGAAGCCTGTGAGCAGCTCATAGAGTTCCAGTGGCTCTAGACAGTTCAGTTCTGGGCAGAGTTTAGGGTTTTTAGGAGAATCGTGTAGTAAGTGTGGAGGCCGTTACCCAAGTGATCAGTGTCAAGGCATGTTTGGTAGTTGTAATATCTGCCAGCAGCCGGGTCACTTTGCTAGAGTATGTCCTCAGCGGGTATCCGATAGAGCTCAGAGCGGTAGTTCTTCTCGACCCCCAGCTCAGCCCATGAGATCAGCTTCTGCAGTCCATTATTTTCAGCCCCAGCAGCAGTCTCATCAGGAAGGTAATCAGAATCAGAACCAACCTCCTCGACAGGAGGCGAGGGTGTTTGCTTTGACAGAGGATCAGACCAATGCATCTCCGAGTGATGTGATAGCAGGTAACTGCTCAATTTTTGGTTACCCTGCATATGTTTTGATTGATACAGGTGCTTCTCACTGTTTTATTTCTAAGAGATTTGTCTTGATGCATGATTTATTTGCTGAGCCTTTATTTGATGTTGTTTCTATTACTTCACCTTTGGGTGGGAAAACTGTTTCGGTGAGATTGGTCCGAAATTGTGTGTTAGAATCTGAGGGGAATTAAATTGACATTAACTACATTGTACTTGGACTATCTGATTTTGATTGTATTGTCGGGATTGATGCTCTGACCAAGTATAGGGCGAGAGTAGATTGCTTTTAGAAAGTAGTCCGATTCAGACCTGAGATGGCAGATGAGTGGAAGTTTTTTGGTAAGGGTTCTCAATCCAGAATTCCTCTGATTTCTGTGTTATCCATGAATCGTTTATTACAGAGAGGAGCAGAGGGATTTCTGATTTATGCAGTGGATGTTCAAAGGACTAGTCCTGAGTTGACTGAGATACTAGTGGTTAGCGAGTTTCCAGATGTATTTCCAGATGAGATTCCTGGTTTGCCGCCTAGTCAAGAGATCTAATTTAGCATTGAACTTGCATCAGGTACTCAGCCTATTTCGAAAGCGCCTTACCGAATGGCTCCGTTAGAATTGAAAGAGTTGAAGGAGTAGTTAGAATATTTGATTGCCAAGGGATACATCCAACCTAGCTTATCGCCTTGGGGTGCTCTAGTGCTTTTCGTGAGGAAGAAAGACGGTTCTATGAGACTCTGCATCGACTATCGCCAGTTGAATCAAGCGACAATCAAGAACAGGTATCCTCTACCTAGAATTGATGACTTTTTCGATCAACTGCAGGGTTCTTCAGTGTATTCGAAGATAGATCTGAGATCAGGGTATCATCAGCTGAGAGTTCGCGACGAGGATGTGCCTAAGATAGCCTTCAGAACCAGATATGGGCATTTTGAGTTTATAGTCATGCCGTTCGGTTTGACCAATGCTCCAGCAGTTTTTATGGATCTGATGAATCGTATTTTTCAGCGGTATTTAGATGAGTTTGTCATTATTTTCATTGATGATATTCTAATCTATTCGAAGAACCGTTCTGACCATGTTGAGCATTTGAGGATTGTATTGCAGATTTTGCGAGCCGAACAGTTGTATGCTAAGCTATCAAAGTGCGAGTTATGGTTGGACCGAGTTGTTTTCTAGGCCAAATTATATCGGGAGATGGAACTTCTGTGGACCCCAGTAAGATCGAAGCAGTTATGAATTGGCCGAGACCCACATCAGTGCCATAAATCCGAAGCTTTATGGGTTTAGCGGGATATTATCGCCGATTTATCGAGGGTTTCTCTTCCATTGCAAAGCCAATTACCCAGTTGACCCAGAAGAATGCACCGTTTGTTTGGTCCAATGAATGCGAGGCCAATTTTATTGAACTGAAGAAGAGGTTGACCAGCGCACCGATCTTATCTATTCCATCAGGTACGGGAGGTTTTTCTGTTTACTGCGATGCTTCTCACCGTGGTCTTGGATGAATTCTTATGCAGAAGAAGCACGTCATTGCTTATGCATTGAGGCAGCTGAAGCCGCACGAGACTCGTTATCCGATCCATGATCTTGAGCTTGCTGCGATCGTTTTCGCTTTGAAGACCTGGCGCCATTACCTTTATGGTGAGTCATTTGAAATATTTTCTGACCACAAGAGCCTGAAATACTTGTTTTCTCAGTCCGAGCTGAACATGAGACAGAGAAGATGGATGGATTTGCTTAAGGACTTTGACTGCGAGATCAAGTATTACCCTGAAAAGTCGAATGCAGCTGCAGACGCTCTTAGTCAGAAGCTTTGTTCCTTATCTCTCGCTACGATTGGTGTCTCTCAGTTGATTGAAGACTTTTGTACTTCTGGTTTGAAGTTTGAGACCGATAGGAGATCCATTAGAGTTTTTGCGATTCAGGCCGAGCCAGAGTTGTTTCAGTTGATCAGAGAGGCACAGAGATCTGATCCGAGCAGTCAGAGTTCGATAGAGAGGGTCAGATCAGGTCACCAGTCAGAGTTTCAGGTCAGGGATGATGTTTTATTCGTGAATATCCATATTGTTGTGCCTGATTTTTCTGAGTTGAGACAGCGTTTTCTTTGAGAGGCGCATTGCAATCGGTTCAGTGTTCATCCCGGAGGCCAAAAGATGTATAATGACTTGAAGACTCAGTTATGGTGGAAGGAGTTAAAAGGAGACATCACGAGATTTGTGTCCCATTGTCTGAATTGTCAATAAGTGAAAGCCGAGAGGAAGAAACCATGTGGCTTATTGCACAGTTTGCCTGTCCCGGAATGGAAATAGGATCATATCTCTATGGATTTTGTCACAAAGCTACCGCGTTCAGTCAGGGGTTGTGATGCGATTTGAGTAGTGATTGACCGGTTGACAAAATCTGCTTGTTTCATTTCATACAAAATGACATACCGTCATGATTAGATGGCCGAGTTGTATGTCAGGGAGGTTATGAGATTGCACGGCGTGCCGAAGTCGATAGTATCAGACAGAGATCCGAGATTCACTTCTCACTTTTGGCACAGTTTACAGGAGGCCTTGGGTACTCGTTTTCACTTGAGCACAGCGTATCACCCTCAGACCGACGGTCAGTCCGAGCGTACGATCCAGACTTTGGAGGATATGCTTCGAGCCGTAGTTCTTGATTTTGGCTCAGGTTGGCAGGACTCTTTGCCTCTAGTGGAGTTTTCGTACAATAACAGTTTTCAAGCGAGTATTGGAATGACACCTTTTGAAGCTTTGTACGGTAAGAAGTGCAGATATCCGTTATTTCGGGATGAGATTTCAGAATCACCTGAGTTGGGTCCAGATATGATTCGCGATATGGCAGAGAAGGTGAAGTTGATTCGAACCAGAATGAAGACAGCCCAAGACAGACAGGCGAAGTATGCAAATATCAGACGCATGCCTCTATCTTTTAATCAGGGAGATCGGGTTTTTCTGAAGATTTCTCCGTTCAGAGGCACTGTCAGGTTCGGGAAGAGAGGGAAGTTGTCGCCGAGATTCATCGATCTGTACGAAATTTTGGAGAAGATAGGCGATCTTGCCTACAGATTGGCACTTCCTCCGTCTCTTTCAGGCATTCATGACGTTTTTCATGTTTCGATGCTACGGAAATATCATCCGGATCCATCCCATGTTCTTCAACCAGACGAGGCCGAACTCGATGAGTCACTGAGCTATTTCGAAAAACCGATTCAGATTCTTGACAGAAAAGAGAAGCATCTCAGAAACAATTCGATTCCGTTAGTAAAGATTCAGTGGAGTCGTCAAGGAGTTGAAGAAGCAACTTGGGAGACCGAATCGGATATGAGGCAACGATTCCAACATTTATTCGTTTGATGTAAGTTCTTATTCAGTCGATTATATTTCTCTTAGTTTTGTGATTCGTGATTTCGAGGACGAAATCGATTCTTAGAGGGGGAGAATTTTAAGGCCCTGAAATTAATTATTTCGTGATTAGCGGAATTTATTAAATTATTAGAATGGAATTGATGGGAATTAATTGAGCCGAGATTGAATTGATTGATTTTGGAGTTTCATGGACCGAATTGCAATTATGCCAGTTGACTAGTCAAATTGGGAGTATATAATTATTTGACAGGACTTATTATTATCTACATCATCCTATCTCCTACCCCACTTATTCATCTCCTTCCCCCATCCTCACGCCTAAACCGAGAGAGAGAGAAGCCATGGAAGCTTTCTTCCAAGCTTTTGTTCCTTAATCTCTTCAAGATCCGACCATTGGAATTTAGATTCGATTTGAGATTTGCGATCACCGCAACGAGGGCGTCGTTTTGCCGTAAGTTTTGCTACGATCTCTTAAACTTTGATTTTGTTGGGTTGTCAAAAATTGATGATTCTCGAGTATGTTATTCTTGACTTAGCCTAGATCGTATATTCGAAGTCGGTTCGGAAAAAAAATGAAGTTTGGATTTTTGGTGATTTTTCCCTTGAAATTCGAAAAATGGGGTTTTTTCTATTGTTGGTTTTGGCTTGGGTTGAATGATTGAAGGGTTTGTGGATGGTTTTGAGTTGATGATTATTGGTTTGAGATTTTTGGTTGGACCATTTATAGCCGTTATGCCGTCGAAATCGAGTTTTGGATTATGAGTTATATTGTTTCGGTTTGATTTTCGGGTTTGTTCGAGTTGATAATTTGATATCGAATCCGTATTTCATATTTTCAGAGCTTGGTTGAAAGATTCGGATTTGGAACGAACTTGGGGGCTTTAAACCGATTCAAGAGTTGAAGACGATATAGTATTGTTTTATCGACTTGAAATTTGTTTGGTAAAGATTGTGAATCGATTTTATCCCTTTTATTTTCAGGAATTGAATTTGAAGCTTCGAGTAAGGTAAAAGACGACATCGAATCGAATGGGGATGAATACTCGAGTCCGATTGATTCTCGAGACCCAAAAATCACATACTGCATGTCAATTTGTTGGTGTGAACTTGATTGATTTACTTTGTTTGAACTTGCATTCATTTTTTAGCCGAATATTTGATTCGTTTTGAAATTAGACGATTTAGGGAGCTATATTGAAGTGGCCTTGGATTTCGAGTTTTTCCAAGTTCTAGAATACTTCTTATAGTTGCTCTAAAAGTCTAGGGGTTTGAGTTGTGCGACATCCACCCCGAATGGGAGTATCGGTGGGTTGTTCGTAATGACTTGACCCCGGGATCTCAACCGAGTACCGATTGATATTATGATCATTTGACCTGATAATCCCGAGTTTTGAAGTCATGCATACATCCACCCTTATTTTGATTTATTGATGATTGATGCATTTCGTTATGAAATGTTTAATTGTTATTGTATGTCTGTCTCTTTTACTTGGAAATTATATTTCTAACCGGGTTATCCGGCTGTTGTTTTTGTTTGTATATGTACTTGACAACAGGAGGATGAGGAGCCGGACCGAGTCGTCTGGGTTAGCACTGGGTGGGAATGATAGAAGTGAGACACCGTGTCGTAGGGTTGTGTCTTTTGAACTTGTATAATTTTGATTAGTCGATCGAATTCTATCGTCGAACTTGTTATGTGGTATTTTGGGAAGAACTTAGAATATTGTACGATTAAATGTTGGTTTGTATGTGTGTATGAGTTTTAATTTGATTGAAGATGGTTTTGTTTGGCCTTTCCGAAAATCCTGCACTTTTCTGTCCGAGTGACCTGCGCACGAGCGCAACCTTCTCGCGCGCACGTGAGAGAAGCCTGGAGGGCTCGGGTTGTCTTGCCCGCGCGCGCGTGAGACTAGCACCTCGCGCGGGTGCGAGCCTCCTGCGAGGCCTCTGGCTGCGTAGCCTGCGGGCGCGCGAGACGATGATCTCGCACGGGCGCGAGGCTTTTGTTTTAAAAAAAAAACTTATTGCTTGCAAATGTAGAGCTTGTATGATAATTAATTGTTTATCCCGAGATTAGATGATTAGAAAATGGGGTCTCACAAGATGCGCGGTTGACGGTCTATAAGGTGATGTGTTGTTATGTGTTGTTACAATTTTAATGATTTATATTGTAAATTTCGATTTAGTTATATATTTTTTGATTTTTGTAATTTTTGTTGTTTTTATCGAGAATGCTGAGGTGATATATTATACATGTTACACCGCATTGGTTTCACATCAAAATCACGTCGCAAAAAAACCAAAATTATGTTTAAAAAAACAAATATAAAAAATTAAAATTTGACAATATAAATATCCAAAATAACATACTTGCAAACATACAACACCAAATCAATGGACCCCACATGCTTTTATGCGGGGCCCATTGATTTGGGTCAATCAGAGCCCTCCACGCTACAAATGGGATAGTATCCCATGGGTAGCATCTAAATGTAGCGACCCGCTCCCGTGATCGCCTAGCCAATAAAGAGTTTAGACATGCATATAAGTTAAATAAAAAATAATCTAAATTAAGCTGTGAAACCTAATTAAAATTTTTACAATCAAATCGAAATAATATCCGTTAATAAATCTATTAAGGTACATGCCAAAAACAATATGGAATAAATAAATCCACCGCAATCAAACGCAGTCTATGCTCTGTCGGAATCGCATGCATCATCAGTCCTCATACTTTCCCCATGGAATAAGGTGTCCCAAAAAATAATACGAGATGTGAGCATAAAACGCTCAACACGAGAGTATGAGTATACAAATATTATATGTGTGCATGCATGCAAATGATATATGTATCAAGACACAAGGTCAAGAATCAATATAACCGCTCAAAGACCGGGCCCAAGGTATATAACACGCAGCCCCATCGCACCAAAAGGTGGCTCATATACCCGACAGTGGATTTACAAGCTACTCGACACTAGGCTACGTGTCCATCCATAAGAGTCATTTGACACCAGACTCGCATGTCTAACCAACCACTACACGTACATAGGGAGAGAACCCTACTATAGGATATCTCAACAGATACATGATCAATATGCTCGTGAATGCGACATACCGTAATGTCATGCATATACAGGTAAAACATATAAGACATGCAACCACATAATACATGCATACTAAGTCTGGATATCTCGAACAATAATTTTGTACCTTAAACCGAATTCGGTACCGATTTTATCGACCTAGCCGATTACCCGTCTAGACTCCCGAATCGCTATAGGCTTTAAAAACGTGATTTAAATTTGAAAAGATACTTTTCACCCTAGTTACACCTTTTGGTCAGCCCCCTTAATGGTCAGGAACAACATGCAAAATTATAATTAAGCACACTTAGCCATGCATGACTTAAATCATCTCATCCCACTTAATCATGCAAAATCATTAGGATGTACATTCATGAAGACCTCATCATATGTGTTTTTAAACACACCAATCCATGATATTTGATGTTAACAAGTTCTACGGTTCACAATTATCCAATACAAAGTGAAAACACACTAGGGATCACCCCTTAACCCCATGGCCGAACCTATGGCTCCTCTAGGGGAGGGTGGACGACCCCTTAGTGGGTTAAATCAAGTGTGTTTCAATTTTTTTAAATCATATTACATTATGTTGTGAGCTTGATCCCAATCTTGATAATTTTTAATCAAGCAAACACCTTCAAATCATGAGTTTACCTAGTTAACTTTGATAATTATTTAACCTCATTTATTTATGTATGCTCATACATGTTTAGAGGTAAAATATGTCCTTACCAAGGCAACACACTGCCCTTGAATATATGGTGACAACCGTGTACTCCTAGGATCAAAATAAGGCCAAATCCAAGCTCAATTCCACTGGTAAACTAACTTGCATCAAAACCAACTTTAGTGAGTTAGTTTGTATAGATCTTCAAGCATATATTAATCAAGGAATAAAGCATCGGCTAGCTCATTTCCTTACCTTGTTCAAGTACAAAATATCTTGATTTATGAATTTCTAAAGTGGTTGAAGATAGTGGAGGCCGATCCACTCTAGCTCCAAAGATAGTGTGTTAATTTCAAGCACAAGTTGGCTAGCTACAACCTTTGTTTCTATTGATCAAGACTACAAAATCTGCATGACCAAGTCTCTAGTCATTCATGATAAGCTCAAGAAACAACAAGACAACGAAGAAGATAAAACTTATTCAAAATCAGCATGACCAAGTGGAATGAAGTGATCAAACCAATTTTTGGGATAGGGGAAGCTCAAGGCCTAAAGGTTTAATAATAATTTCTCCAAGTGATGCCTTGTGATGTGTTTGTTTCTTTGCTTGATGTTTTGATCATCAAACCCTATGGCCGACATTTCCAGCTAATAAGCACACTTAGAATAGATGGAAATAAAGTGAAAAATGTTGGTTTGGTCATTGTAATCTTTAGTGACCAACACCGTGATCAACTACTAATCAGAAGTTTAAGCATTCATTTAACTTAATTAAAACAAACCATCAGATATAACAGCGGAAAAGCATAAATAAACTCCCAAATAAAATATTATACAACCAAATCGAATATCCAAAATGATTAACCCAAATACATCAAAAAAATAATCTCAGACAATAATCCCACCTATGCCATCCTGGAACCACCCGCCTCATCCAACTGCAAACCTGCCCCGTGGAATAAGGTGTCCAGATACACAAAGTACGGGACGTGAGCATGATAAGCTCAGCACGAGAGCATAAGTATACGGTACTATACGTGTATGTATGCAAGTGAAACTGGGTACCAAGACTCTCAGGTCAAGAAGAAAGCTCATAGACCGGACCCAGAGTATATAGCACGTTGCGCTGTCGCCTCAGGAGATGGCTCTTATACCCAGTGGATAATAATGACCTGATACTAGTAAATTTGTCCAACCATCACGGTGACCTGACACAAGAAATACGTATCCAACCATCCACAACTCGTAGGGTGAGCGCCCTACTACAGGTTACTTCTAAGGTAAAAGGCTCAATATGCATATGAATGCAACATACAGTCATGACATGATGTATCATATAAATCATGCAATCACATAATACATGCAAACACATATTACATGAATACTCATCTGGATATCTCGAATAAATACTTCCGTGCCTCATACACTAGGAAAGCTAGACCAGCACTATTTCCAAGCCTACAGTCCGCACTACAATGCAAAGTACTCATGCATTACCACTTTATTCTAAAAGCTTTAACTATACTATATCATATCCCTATTTACTATAAGGAGCTAGAGCTATACCTGCGTCCGGCATCAGCCCACTGATGACAATTGCCCTAGAAGTTGGGCACCTCTCCTCAGCACTCCCGGAGCACCTTGCCAACCTTCGGACCAAGCTTAGAAAGGCTGGAAACTCCATAAAACACCTAGAATACACTAAAGACCAAGAAAAAAACTTGAATTTGTGTGAAAAATAATGAGCCTTGGACCCCTTTTTATAGGCTTGGGATCGAACGGTTCGAACTGGGTTTGGAGGCTCCGATCCCGACATGAATTCTATGTGTAGAGTGCATTTTGACACCTCAATCTGAAGAGGAGTTCAGACGGTCCAAATTGGGATCGGATGGTCTAAACTGCCATTTGTCCAATCCACTGAGACACCTGGACACTGTTGAGTTCGTATGGTCCAAACTGGGTTCGGATGGTCCGAACTCGTCCGCACGCTCCGAACTACTTTGGTCCTTCCGAACTCATTTTGTACCCCTGGGACCCCCAGGACCTACCCTATCATTTTTGGACGTTTCGGATTTGATTTTTCACTTATTTTTACCAAATAATGACTCCTTAAACATGTTTTGACACTTTTAAAATTATATGACATTTTTTAACATGTTTAAAATCACTTAATTTTGTAAATTGAAATCGGGATACTAATAATCAGTAGGGCCAAATGTATTCTCTTAAGAGCTCAAGAACATGGTATGTGAAGTTGGGAATATGATTGAGAGTATGGAATATGCAAATGGCCGATCCATGTGTTTCTATTTCCTTCAAATTATTTGATTCATATACAATATAATACTCATGGTAGGATAACCTTAAGTCATCAAAGTAGGTAATGCAAGACAAGAGCACATGAAAATGTTTTGGAACTTAATAATTCAATCATTGAATCAAAACTCTCAAAGTCATCGGTTTTGTGCGAGAATTATCACTCAATCATGCATTCCCTTGCATGTGCATGTACATTTCATATGCATTTAATTAGCCTTGCATTTGCATCAAATTTGCATTTGAGTTTATATGACATTTGCATGTCATTTTGCATGGAATCTTGAATTTTGTATTTACATGCCACTTAAATGCATATCTACATGTATATTTAAATACTTCAAGCCCCACACCAATGTTTATCCAAGAAGTATTTACCAATATGTATTAAGATGTTTGGTTTGTCAGCATAATAAGGCAGAACACCGACGATCGGATGGATTGCTTCACAACTTGCCTATTCTCTAGTGGAAATGGGAGCATATCAAGACGGACTTTGCGACCCATTTGTCCTTGAATTCTAGGAAGCGTGATGCTATCTAGGTTGTGGTGAACTACCTCACTAAGTCAGCACACTTAATTCCATGTAGTTGAGACTACAGTTTTGATCGGATGGCCCATTTGTACATTCAGGAGATTGTCCGATTACATGGACTACTTGTAAGTATTGTCAGTGATCGAGACCCCAGGGTTACTTCTCGATTATGGGGGAGTTTACAGAGTTCTATGGGCACTACTCTCAGTTTGTGCACAACGTATAATCCAGAGACTGATGGATAGACAGAGCGCACTATCCGTACACTTGAAGACATGCTTCGGGCTTGTTTTATGGATTTTGGTTCAGCTTGGCAAGATCAGCTGTGAGACCTCGGTGCATCTAATCTCGGAATAAACAATAAATAAGCAAACAAGATCCAAGATACAAAGCAAAGGAAATTTTTTTTTAACAATAACACATGCACGGACCCCGTGCACACATCCGTGCACGGGTCCGTGCATGAACATTAATGGGACACGAACCCCGTGCCACATCTGGAAGAGGGTCCGGGCATCCAAAATACACTAAATGTCCAATTCTCTGCCGGCTTACACAGACCCTTACACATAAAGGGCATGGGGTCCGTGCATGCACAAAAAAACCAAGGTTCTAAAAGTCGAGAGGGCACGGACCCTTACACAAAAGGGGCACGGGGTCCGTGCTCTGCTACACCAGAAAAATATTGAACAATAACAGAACCGGAATCATGCAATACAACTCCCAAATTTCATCAACACATAATCATGCATTACAAACTCAATCTCTCCAAATAAAACATGAAGTTCTAGAGTTGATCAACCGCTCAAAAGGATAGAACATGCATCAGTTCTAGATATTACAATCCAAATACAAAACATAACAAGTTCGAATTACGTGCAACGACAACATTCAATAAAGTTCGAGTTCTAAACATGCTTCAAAATATATAAACTAGATTGACATGCTGATTCGACTTCTAAACCGAGTCTCACTTCTATCCCTTGATCCCGAAGCTAACCAAGCCTCCTTTGACTTGATCCTGCCTCACCTGTTACCAAGTACATATACAAAACAAAGCAACAATCGGATAATCCGATGAGAATGATATTCTCAGTAAAGGCAACATAACATGCAATAACAAGTAATATATCAATAGCATGATATAACGACAACATATTCAATTCTAATACGAATAAAATGTATGTCTTTAAAATAGGGATATCAAATATGATAATCAAGGAATTACTGCTCTGTTTTAGGGATCCCGAGGATGAGATCACGTAATCACTCACCGATTCTCCCGATCGAGGTGGTGCTACGTATCATAATCCCCTAGACTTTGGTGCGACTATAAGGAGTATGCTGATAATAGGCGAACTTCTACACCCAGGCCACTCGCAATATAGCCCCCAAAACGTCTAAACAAAAAGGGCTTCTATGCCCGCTGAAATCAAATATTTAGGCTCAATATGAATGCATATAGAGTACCAATGCATTAACCATAAATCAATCAACCACAAGATTTAAATCAATCAAAATACAAGTTCTCCATTCTAGAACAAGTATTGATGCAAATATATGATTTAAGGGAAACTCAGGAACAATCTGTCTTGAGTGTTCAATCTCGCTTAGACGATGATTGCTTTTACCTTTTGATTCGAATAGCTCCAACTCTGGATAAGCTATAAAAGGAGGTTATATCAGAATCTATACAACTTAAACAACAACATGCTCAAGGTAAAGCTCTTTACCGCTCTTCGCCCAATTCTTTGACGATCGATTACTGCTAACTCTGGGCTCAACAAACTTCAAACGAATCTGTATGGAGGCAAAAGAAGATCAACAACTACAATCAATACCAACTTACACGGTTCAACCAATTCAAAATAACTGATGATCCAAAACTCAAACCGACGGTATAACGACTATTTTCTGATCAAACCGGAAATACAAACAACAATATAATATCGATACCAACTCAAATCAATACCAAATCATCAATAAAAACTCAAACCCTTCAAATCTCAAAACCCAAATTTTCGAATTATACCTAAAAAATCATAACAATTCTGAACGACACTCTATTTTAATTCCGTCTGAGAATAAACGATAAGAACTCGGTCAAGAACAACATAACCAAAACTCATTCTATTATAACAACATCCAAAAAATAGAATGCAACTGATCGGAGAAAAAACTTATGATAGAATGAAGCTCTCGCTGATGTGATCGTTAAACTGCCTTTAAAAATAAATTCCAACTGACGGATTGACCGGAAACTCAAATATGAAAGCTTGAAGAACTTGGAGGCTTTTTCAATGGGGATAAACGTGATGGAGGGGATGAAGAAGGACTAAGGAAATTTGGTCAAATGAACTCCAATACCAAATAATATAACAAATCCAATTTTTGCGTTTTAGTCCCTAAAAATTCCAAAAATTTCAAAATAGACCCTGATCAATAAAAAGTCGGCTATCGAATTCTGGAAACTCTTATTTTCTCAAATAAACTCAATTAAGATAAATTCGGGGTGTTACATCAGTTGCCTTTGATCGAGTTCACGTACAACAACAGCTACCATAGCAGTATTGACATGACACCTTTTGAGGCATTGTACGAATGACGTCGTCGCACTCCACTGTTCTGGGAAGAAGTGGGGAAGCGATAGGCAGAGGGGCCAGAGTTAGTCCAACAAGCTGCTGATGTTGTTGAACAGATCAAAAAACGAATTAAGACTGCACATGATCGACATGCTAGTTATGCGAACACTCATCGCAGACCTTTGCAGTTTGAGGTTGTTGAAAAGGTATTTCTGAAGGTTTCACCATTCTGCAGGATCTTGAGATTTGGTCTCAATGGTAAGCTATCTCCTTAATTTATTGGTTCATTCGAGATTTTGGAGACTGTTGGAAATTTAGCATATAGGCTGGCTTTACTGCCGGAGTTGTCTGACATCCACGATGTGTTCCATGTATAGATGCTGCGACGGCATGTGGATGATAAGTTTCATATTTTACAACCGTTTGAAGTACAGTTGGATACAAATTTTACATATGTGGAGAGACCTTTGCAGATTCTGGATAGGAAAGAGAAAATGTTGCGCACTAAGGTGATTCCTTTTGATCTAGTTCAGTGGCAGCGTCGAGGCACTGAGGAGGCCACTTGGAAACTCGAGAGTCACATGCGTACTGATTATCTAGAATTATTCTGAATGTACTTGTATCTTTGTTCTATCTTGTAAACTTTCAGTTGAACTAAAAGATGTTATTTCAAATTTATGTTTTCATACTTAAGAAGTATTTCAGGAAGGAAATATCTTAAGTAGGGGAATAATGTAGTGACCTTAGATTTTAAACATTTATTTATAATGATTAAGGGGTATTTAAAGAACAAGATACAATAATTACAAATAATTAACATTAATGCATGAAGTGTGTCATGCAAAGTATAAAGTCATGCAAGTTGATAATATTTCAACTTGAATACCATGCATGCAAAGGCGACAATGTATCATGCAAATGCATGCAAAATGACTTACAAATGCCATGCAAATGAAATCCAAAGAAAGGGACATGCATTTAAGATGCTTTGTAGTGGAATATGAGTCATGAAAGGGATGGATTGATTGGAGGCATACATTTAAATAATCCAAATGCATGCAAGTGGAGTTGGCATTTGTACAATAATATATCTAGCCTACACCATCAATAATGGGAGACAAGATTCTTAAATAAACATTGGTGTGGGGCTTGAAGTATTTAAATATACATGGAAATATGCATTTAAGAGGCATGTAAATAAAAATGCAAGATGTCATGCAAAATGACATGCAAATGTCATATAAACTCAAATGAAAATTTGATGCAAATTCAAAGCTAATTAAATTCATATGAAATGTACATGCACATACAAGGGAATGCATGGTTGAGTGATAATTCTAGCACAAAACCGATGGCTTTGGGAGTTTTGATTCAATGATTGACTTATTAAGTTCCAAAACATTTGCATGTGCTCGTCTTGGATTACCTACTTTGATGACTTAAGGGTCTCCTACCATGAGTATTATATTGTATATGAATCAAATAATTTGAAGGAAATAGAAGCACATGGATCGGCCATTTGCATATTCCATACACTCAATCATTTTCCCAACTTCACATACCATGTTCTTGAGCTCTTAAGAGAATACATTTGGCTCTACTGATTACAACGACAAAACCAACATTTTTCACTTCATTTCCATCTATTACAAGTGTGCATGTTAGCTAGAAAGGTCGGCTATAGGGGTTGATGATCAAAACATCAAGCAAAGAAACAAACACATCACAAGGCATCACTTGGAGCAACTTACTATCCCAAAAATTGGTTTGATCACTTCGTTCCACTCCTATTTTAGAGTAATTTAAGAGTGAGAAAGGTCTAAGTCTAGTTATTGAAGGAAGCAATTCAAACAAGCCACTAAAGAGAGCTCTAGAGCAAGGAGAGCTTGGCTAGCTTTGAGTAAGTTGTATCTTCTTCGTTGTCTTGTTGTTTCTTGAGCTTATCATGAATGACCAGAGACTTGGTCATGCTGATTTTTTAGCCTTGATCAAAAGGAAACAACGGTTTGTAGCTATCCAACTTGTGTTTGAAATAAACACACTATTGTTGGAGCTAGAGTGGATCGGCCTCCACTATCTTCAACCACTATAGAACTTCATAAATCAAGCTATTTGGTACTTGAACAAGGTAAGGAAATGAGCTAGCTGATGCTTTATTCATTGATTAATATATTCTTGAAGATCTATACAAGCTATCTCACTAAAGTTGGTTTTGATGCAAGTTAGTTTACAAGTGGAGTTGAGCTTGGATTTGGACTTATTTGGATCCTAGGAGTACACGGCTATCACCATATATTCAAGGGCAGCGTGTTGCCTTTTGTTACGCCTTAAACGCATATAAATCTCGAATTATGAGATTAATATTTTTAATGCATTAACAAGTCTTATTTCTCTATGTTTTGATGATTAACAAAACTAGGTTAAAATGTTACTAATATTTACATTGAGCTTATTACAGATTTAAAATTTTCAAGATGAATTAAGACTAAATTCATACTCAAGATCAGAAACAAAATTCGAAGAAGTATACTGCTATGGGATCGGAAGCTCCGATTGGAGATCGGAACCTCCGATCATGATCAGAAGCGTCTTCGGAAGCTAAGGGTAGATCGGAAGCTCCGATCAGGGTTCGGAAGCTCCGATCTATTTCAGAGAGTTTTATATTGTTCGGAATGAAGAATGGAAGCTACGAAGAACAAGTTCGGAAGCTCCGATCTATGATCGGAAGGTCCGATCATTTTCTAAGAATATTATATTGTTCGGAAGCAGATCGGAGGCAACGAAGTGTGTTGGAAAAACTGGCGGTCAGATCAATCACGATTGATACCCGGTGCAGCGGAAGTTAAAAATTTTTATCATGGAACAATTCCATGGTGTGGGTATCAACCATTCAACGATTAAATTATTGTGTGTGTAAAATTCAAATAACAATTAATTAAATTTTACCTTCAATCTCGCAACGAGATTACTGGACACCAACAGATTTTATCTGCTCTTGTTGTCTCTCCCTGGAACCGATGAACTCCTTCAATCAGGTCCACGAACAGAGGTTTAATCCCTCTGATAGATTGCACTAGAAAATCTATCAGAAGTTTTTCTGCGAAGAGAATAAACGAATCTGATTCGTTATTCCTTACTGCGATTCAAAATCACAGACCGGAAAATCTCGGGCAGAGTATGGGGAGGGTTCGGCCGAAACAATCTTTGAGAGGAACTAGGGTTTTCGATTTTTGCTCTAAAAAATTATGACCTGTTGTGTGTAATTTCTGTACTGAAATAACTTATTTATAATGCAGGCCACTAACACCTTAGGGCCCATTAGTCATAAGCTGGGGCCCGACAAGCAAAGCCCGCTCGTTCAGAAATTAATATAAAATTCATCGTGACTCCGATTGATGAACTGATTTCACCAATGTGCACAGAAACCATTTCTGCACATTTTAAAGTCAAAATAAATTTTCCTGAATCCGAATTCAGTGGTTTCCAAAAATGTCCATCCCTATGTCATTTTAGGAAATCCTACTCCCTTACTCTTATTTAAGAAGTCCAACTCCTTAGTTCATTAAATTTAACTCTTTAAATTTAACTATCTCAACGGGGATTAAAACTCCATTACACTGTGTGACCCTCAATGGTTCAGGGATACAGCTAGCCGTGGGCTCACAACTCCTTGTGACTCGGAACAACACTTTCCGACTTGCCCAACGAATCATGGTAAAGCGCCTAGCAACATCGCCCCATGATTCCCTAGGTATCACTGATAGTGCCTACAAGAACCAGTAGATTTTGGTTAGCGTACATCCATATATCCCGATCGAATCAACAACCATTGGTATATCGAGAGTCGCTCAAGATTCGATAACTATGCAATACATCTTGAAGATCAAATTAGTGACATCGCATGTGCTACTAAGAAACCATTTCTTAAATCACATCAAGTACTCTGGCCAGAGATTTGTCACACTAATATCTCCTCAGATCGCATAGGATATCCACACTCGCAAGTATGTGGTGAATCCTTGACAACAATGCATTGACTCCTATATGTGTCGTAACTGTACCCAATCTCGACACCTGATGACCCCCATAGAGTCGGTAAACGAGTCAAAGCACAGCACTAGCATATAGAGTCTCCATGATGTTTCAAGTCGTAAGGACTAATGGTGTACAACCAAAACCGCGGACTTTATCCACTCGATAAGTGATAACCACTTGGAAAGTCCGGATAGGGTAGTTCGATTATTCATCCTATGAATATCCATTTGCATGCTTCGAACATCTCCATGTTCCCTACCAATGAAACGTGGTACTCCGCATCGCAAATGCTAGTCTCAAACTCGAGCGATCCTTATCCTTATTATCGGACGGCTCAATCGACTAGGAACGGTTTTAGAATATACAGTGACTATAAGATGTATTTCATGATAGACATCTCCATGTTCTACCACATCTTACATACACTATAGTATATTCAAGGTCTTTATCAAAACAACAATAGTATATCACAATATAACAATATGAAGTAATATAAAGTCATTGCCATAAAAGTGTAAATAATATTAAACAAAAGATTGTTTATACAAAGAGTCATCAAAGCCCATAGCCACACAGTTGGCTCACTGGGCACCCACTCTTACAATCTCCCACTTGCCCTATAGCCAACTAGTCATACTACGTAGACCCATTGCTTCGCGATGTTTGTCAAACAATGGTCCTGGCAAGGGCTTAGTAAGCGGATCAACGATATTGTCTGCAGAGGCCACTCGTTCGACAATGATGTCTCCTCTTTCCACAATCTCCCGGATTATGTGGTATTTCCTCAGTACGTGTTTGGATCTTTGATGAGACCTTGGTTCCTTTGCTTGAGCAACGGCACCCGTGTTGTCACAGTACACCGGGACTGGACCAACAAATTCAGGAATGACGCCCAACTCTTGGACGAACTTCCTCATCCAAACGGCCTCTTTAGCAGCAGCTGATGCTGCAATGTATTCAGCCTCAGTGGTGGAATCCGCTGTGGTGTCCTGCTTGGAACTCTTCCAAGAGACAGCACCGCCATTGAGCATGAACACAAATCCAGAGGTTGACTTCGAGTCATCCACATCACTTTGGAAGCTAGAGTCGGTATAGCCTTCCAATTTGAGTTCTCGTCCTCCATAAACCATGAACATATTCTTAGTCCTTCGCAAGTACTTAAGAATGTCCTTCACGGCTTTCCAATGCATTTGACCAGGATTAGACTGATATCTGCTCGTGACACTCAGAGCAAATGCTACATCCGGTCTGGTAGATATCATCCCATACATGATACTACCTATAGCTGACGCATATGGTACATGTGTCATATTCTCTATCTCTTCATCAGTCTTGGGACACATAGACTTGGATAGAGAAACTCCATGACACATGGGTAGATGTCCTCTTTTGGACCCATCCATTGAAAACCGTTTCAATATGGTATCGATGTAGGTTGATTGAGTGAGTCCTATCATTCTCTTAGACCTATCTCTATAGATCTGTATCCCAAGAATGTAGGATGCCTCTCCCAAATCCTTCATCGAAAATCTACCTGATAACCATATCTTTGTTGACTGCAACATCCCTACATCATTCCCAATGAGTAGGATGTCATCAACATAAAGTACTAAGAATGTCACCGCATCCTTAACTACTTTCTTGTACACGCAAGGTTCCTCCGGGTTCTTGATGAAACCAAAATCTTTTATTGTTTCATCAAATTTCTGGTTCCAACTTCTTGATGCTTGTTTTAGACCATAAATTGATCTCTGAAGCTTGCATACCTTATGCTCGCTTCCCATGGATGTGTACCCCTCAGGCTGCTTCATATAGATTTCCTCCTTAATGTCTCCATTAAGAAAAGCAGTCTTCACATCCATTTGCCATATCTCATAGTCATACCATGCAGCTATGGCAATTAGGATTCTTATGGACTTGAACATTGCAACTGGTGAAAAGGTTTCGTCATAGTCAACTCCTTGCCTTTGAGTATAACCTTTAGCCACCAATCGCGCCTTGTAGGTCAATACCTTACCATCAGGCCCAAGCTTTCTTTTGTAGATCCATTTGCACCCTATCGGAACAATTCCATCGGGAGGATCTACTAAAGACCAAACTTGGTTTGTATGCATCGAATCCAATTCTGACTGCATAGCTTCAAGCCATAAATTCGAATCCGCATCAGAAATTGCTTCCTTGAAGTTTCTTGGATCACATCCAATGTCGGGTTCATCTTGATCCCCTTCAAGAAGAAGACCATATCGAACTGGAGGTCTAGAAGTCCTTTCGGATCTTCTAGGTGCAGGCGTGTCCAGCAATGGTTCCTGAGGTGTAGGATCGTTATTTTGTATTTCGGGTTCTTCTCGAACTTCTTCGAGTTCCATCATCTCGCCTTTCTTATCCAATAAGAACTCCTTCTCCAAGAAGGTGGCATTCCTAGAAACAAACACCTTTGTTTCAGCAGGATAATAGAAATAATATCCGATTGAATTCTTCGGATATCCTACAAAATAACATAAGCTGGATCGACTATCCAACTTATCTCCCACTGTCCGCTTCACGTAAGCAGGACATCCCCAAATCCTCAAGTACGAATACTTAGGAGCTTTGCCATTCCATAACTCGTATGGTGTTTTGTCCACTGCTTTAGTGTGGACGTTGTTCAACAACAATACCGCCGTTTCAAGCGCATAGCCCCAAAACGAAGGTGGAAGCTCAGTGAAGCTCATCATAGATCGAACCATGTCCAACAAAGTTCGATTACGACGCTCCGATACACCATTCAGCTGTGGTGTCATAGGAGGAGTCCACTGAGAGAGAATCCCATTCTCTTTCAGATAGTCCAAAAACTCGGTACTCAAGTATTCTCCACCTCGATCCGATCGAAGTGCTTTAATACTTTTACCTAGCTTGTTTTCTACTTCAGCCTTGAATTCTTTGAACTTTTCAAATGCTTCAGACTTATATTTCATTAAATATAAATACCCATACCTTGAATAATCATCAGTAAAGGTAATGAAGTAGGTGTGGCCATATTGAGTCCCAACTCTAAATGGACCACAAACATCTGTATGGATCAAATCCAACAGATTTTGACTACGCTCAGGTTTCCCCTTAAAAGGAGATTTAGTCATTTTTCCTTTTAGGCAGGATTCACAAGTAGGTAGAGAGTTAATATCAGACATATCAAACATGCCCTCTCCCACTAGCTTGTTCATCCTCCTTGAGGAAATATGACCTAGCCTAGCGTGCCAAAGGTTTGCCGGGTTTTGACTATCGATTTTTCTTTTGTTTGTTGTCGCCGGTTTATCAATATAATTTATTGGAACGTCTTTTAGTTTTAAGTTGTATAGATCGTTTTCAAGTTGTCCATTTCCAATCAAACATTCATTCTTGTAAATATTGCAAATCCCATTCACAAAATTGCAAGAATAACCATCTCTATCTAGCATAGAAACAGAAATAATGTTTTTAATTAAATCCGGAACAAATAAAACATCTCTTAAAAATAACTTAAAACCGTTCTGCAAAATTAAACAAACATCTCCAATGGCTGTAGCTTCAACTCTGGAACCATTCCCGAGCCTCAGCTGGGCCTCACCCATTCTAAGCCTGCGACTTCTTGTCATCACCTGCAAATCATTGCAAATGTGAGATCCACATCCGGTATCCAATACCCAAGAAGTAGTATTAAGTGAAATGTTTATTTCAATATAGAACATACCCTTTGCAGTTCCCAACTGCTCTAGATATTCCTTGCAGTTGCGCTTCCAATGACCGGGCTTCTTGCAGTAATGGCAAACATCCTTGGATTTTCCATTGTTTGAAGCCTTTGTCTTGTGCTTCTTCTCGGGTTCGACTTTCTTGGGTGGGGCAGAACGTTTCTTACCCTTCGTACTTGGCCCCTTCTTAGCAGAAGATGAGGAGCCCACCAAGAAAGCTGGTTTATCCTTCTTTAGTGTGGATTCATATGTCACAAGCATATTGACCATCTCTTCAAGGGTGGCCTCTATCTTGTTCATATTAAAATTTACCACAAATCCATCAAACGAAGAAGGAAGAGACAGAAGCAGTAAATCCACGTTGAGTTCATGCTCCAACACCAAATCAAGGGTCGCTAACTTTTGTATGAGCCAAATCACTCGTACCCCATGATCACGGACCGAAGTCCCTTCACGCATGCGACACGTCATCAGCTCCTTAACAGTAGCGAACCTTTCAGCCCTCGATTGAGCCCCAAAAAGTTCCTTGAGTTGAGCGTGAATGTCAGCAGCATTCACGGTGTCCTCAAATCGCCTCTGGAGTTCATCAGACATCGAGGCTTGCATATAGCATTTGGTCTTGATGTCATGGTCCCACCATGCATCAAGTTTGGCCAATTCCTCCGGACTTACGTCAGCTGGTGCTTCCTTCGGAGGTGATTTCTCTAACACGTAGAGCATCTTCTCCGAAGTCAAGACAATCTTCAACTTCCGGAACCATTCCGTATAGTTTGCGCCAGTTAACTTGTTTTGTTCGAGGATCGAGAATAATGGATTACGCGAATTCATTGTATGAAATACTGAAAAGAAAAACAGACATATATCAATGATTGTTTAACAATTTACTAAGACATAAAATAGGCGAATTTAATTTTATGAATCTCACTCCCACTATTTTAACGATTTCACCACCCTCTAGTGAAAACGGGAAACTTTTTCCTTAGTGAGAACATGGAGTCCAATTGACAAACTTATGGTCCCGAATAATATCAGCCAACCATAATTCTCAAAAGGTAGAGCCCAATTGCTTCCAAAGCAACCCCCATGTGTTTACCTCATGTCCAATAAGGGCCCAATAATATGACGCCGTTTAAAGTGACATGTCAAGATGACCCATCAATATTAAGTTGTGATGGACGGTCGCCATGTGGATCCCCCAATAATATGAGCCGATCCCATGGGAGTTCCACCCAACTTACAACATTTGTCGATCCAATGTACAGCTTTCCGACGGACGGGCCCCCCCAATAATATGAGCCGGACCATATCCGCGGGTAGCATCACATACATTGACCGTTGATGGAAGGTGGGAACATTTAAACAAATTTAAATTTCCTTTATTTATCTTGATATTAATTTTAAATCATATTTAAAATGAGGAATTTTTAATTATAAAAATATTTGTCTCATCATATTCATTTTATTGCATGCTTGCCGGATTCACGCAATTTATGTCTAAACATGCATACAATCATAATATCAAATATTATATAGGATGATCGATTCCATTTCTAATTGACCCGTGGTTGCCAATCACGGGTCTTAGTCCAATCCTAGGTAATATGCAGTATGCAAATGCAATCCTATTACATATGCTTCCAATTTACATTTCTTCAGTCTTCATTGTCTGCTGGGCCCACCATCTTCAAATCTTGATCTCCCACTAAATCTAATGTATTTACAATAAATAACAATGACAAGTAGGGGATACATTTTTAGGGGGTGGGAACGGGCTATAAACCAAGCCCACTTTTATTACATATGACATTCATATCGGGCCATAAACCAGGCCCATTAATAAAACCAACAACAATAAAAACAAAATGTAAATTCCTAACATACACCTACAAAATTGGTCATGGCAATCGATCATCCTTATCCAATAACATTTAATTCAAAATTAATTTATTGGATAACATGCTGTGGCAATTCAAATTTAAACAAGATAAAATCATATTTTATATATAAAATCTCATTTCACATATAAAATCATATTTTATCTCTATATCAAATAAAATCATATTTTATCTATAAAATCCAATTTTACAAATAAAATCATATTTTACTTAATATATCATAAGATCATATCTTATCATCAATTGTACCAAAATAATTGATTTCAAAATTCAATTTACGGATAAAATATTAAAATTTTCCAAAAATTCAAATTTATCCAAAATCAATTTTAAAATTTACGGACTCGAACAATTCGATCCGAAATCTCGTGAACCAATCAAAAACAATTTTTGACCGGACCAAAAATAAAATTTTAAATATTAAAATTAATTTTTAAATAAAAATATAATTTTTCCCGCGGGCCGCCCGGGACACTCCCGGGCCGGCCCGCACCCGGGGCGCGGGCCGGGGGCAGCCCCCTTAGGTTAAAATAATAATATAATTTTGTTTCTGATGATTAACAAAACTAGGTTAAAATGTTACTAATATTTACATTGAGCTTATTACAGATTTAAAATTTTCAAGATGAATTAAGACTAAATTCATACTCAAGATCAGAAACAAAATTCGAAGAAGTATACTGCTATGGGATCGGAAGCTCCGATTGGAGATCGGAACCTCCGATCATGATCAGAAGCGTCTTCGGAAGCTAAGGGTAGATCGGAAGCTCCGATCAGGGTTCGGAAGCTCCGATCTATTTCAGAGAGTTTTATATTGTTCGGAATGAAGAATGGAAGCTACGAAGAACAAGTTCGGAAGCTCCGATCTATGATCGGAAGGTCCGATCATTTTCTAAGAATATTATATTGTTCGGAAGCAGATCGGAGGAAACGAAGTGTGTTGGAAAAACTGGCGGTCAGATCAATCACGATTGATACCCGGTGCAGCGGAAGTTAAAATTTTTTATCATGGAACAATTCCATGGTGTGGGTATCAACCATTCAACGATTAAATTATTGTGTGTGTAAAATTCAAATAACAATTAATTAAATTTTACCTTCAATCTCGCAACGAGATTACTGGACACCAACAGATTTTATCTGCTCTTGTTGTCTCTCCCTGGAACCGATGAACTCCTTCAATCAGGTCCACGAACAGAGGTTTAATCCCTCTGATAGATTGCACTAGAAAATCTATCAGAAGTTTTTCTGCGAAGAGAATAAACGAATCTGATTCGTTATTCCTTACTGCGATTCAAAATCACAGACCGGAAAATCTCTGGCAGAGTATGGGGAGGGTTCGGCCGAAACAATCTTTGAGAGGAACTAGGGTTTTCGATTTTTGCTCTAAAAAATTATGACCTGTTGTGTGTAATTTCTGTACTGAAATAACTTATTTATAATGCAGGCCACTAACACCTTAGGGCCCATTAGTCATAAGCTGGGGCCCGACAAGCAAAGCCCGCTCGTTCAGAAATTAATATAAAATTCATCGTGACTCCGATTGATGAACTGATTTCACCAATGTGCACAGAAACCATTTCTGCACATTTTAAAGTCAAAATAAATTTTCCTGAATCCGAATTCAGTGGTTTCCAAAAATGTCCATCCCTATGTCATTTTAGGAAATCCTACTCCCTTACTCTTATTTAAGAAGTCCAACTCCTTAGTTCATTAAATTTAACTCTTTAAATTTAACTATCTCAACGGGGATTAAAACTCCATTACACTGTGTGACCCTCAATGGTTCAGGGATACAGCTAGCCGTGGGCTCACAACTCCTTGTGACTCGGAACAACACTTTCCGACTTGCCCAACGAATCATGGTAAAGCGCCTAGCAACATCGCCCCATGATTCCCTAGGTATCACTGATAGTGCCTACAAGAACCAGTAGATTTTGGTTAGCGTACAGTACGGTCCCTTCATCCATATATCCCGATCGAATCAACAACCATTGGTATATCGAGAGTCGCTCAAGATTCGATAACTATGCAATACATCTTGAAGATCAAATTAGTGACATCGCATGTGCTACTAAGAAACCATTTCTTAAATCACATCAAGTACTCTGGCCAGAGATTTGTCACACTAATATCTCCTCAGATCGCATAGGATATCCACACTCGCAAGTATGTGGTGAATCCTTGACAACAATGCATTGACTCCTATATGTGTCGTAACTGTACCCAATCTCGACACCTGATGACCCCCATAGAGTCGGTAAACGAGTCAAAGCACAGCACTAGCATATAGAGTCTCCATGATGTTTCAAGTCGTAAGGACTAATGGTGTACAACCAAAACCGCGGACTTTATCCACTCGATAAGTGATAACCACTTGGAAAGTCCGGATAGGGTAGTTCGATTATTCATCCTATGAATATCCATTTGCATGCTTCGAACATCTCCATGTTCCCTACCAATGAAACGTGGTACTCCGCATCGCAAATGCTAGTCTCAAACTCGAGCGATCCTTATCCTTATTATCGGACGGCTCAATCGACTAGGAACGGTTTTAGAATATACAGTGACTATAAGATGTATTTCATGATAGACATCTCCATGTTCTACCACATCTTACATACACTATAGTATATTCAAGGTCTTTATCAAAACAACAATAGTATATCACAATATAACAATATGAAGTAATATAAAGTCATTGCCATAAAAGTGTAAATAATATTAAACAAAAGATTGTTTATACAAAGAGTCATCAAAGCCCATAGCCACACAGTTGGCTCACTGGGCACCCACTCTTACAAAGTGAAGCAGATCGGAAGCACCGAACGTGATCGGACGTTCCGATCTTGAACAGCCGCCTGATAATCTTGTCCGGAAGACTTTTTCTCGACAACACATTTATTGCGCCAATCGGAAGCTCCGAAGTGGATCGGACGTTCCGATCCAGTACACCCGCGTGTCTCAGAATTCAAATATCGGAAGCTCCAATGCAGGGATCGGAAGTTCCGATCGATGCCGAATTTTCAGCTATAAAAGGAGGCATTCCGAGGCCATTCAACACATCCCAACATCTTCAAGTCTCTCAATCCTCTCAAGCATTATTCAAGCCATTTGTTGAGCAATTTGTAGCCCCTTTTGAGTGTTCAAAATATATTCACATATCGAGTTGTATACGGGGTTGTAAAATCGAGGGTTGTTTGTTTGTGAGTTGGTTGCTCGGTTTTGTAAACACTTGTGTGTGAAGCCAAGTGTATTTTACGAGTGTTGAGGCTATCCTTGGAGCCTTTAAGGCCAAGAGTGTTGAGTTGTATCGGCGCGGTGATCGTGTCAAGTTGTAAGGCTATCCTTGGAGCCATCAAGGCCAAGACGTTCGAAGTGCTAGTAGATCCTTGGTTAATCGACTTAAACAAGAAGGGGAGACGTAGACGATTTATCGTCGAACTTCCATAAACATCTCTTATCCCTTTTACTGCTTTATTTACATTACGCATTTATTTACCGCACTTATTATTTGATTGCTTAAGTCTTCCGCTTGCGTACTTGCATAATCGCTTTAAATTGCTAAAGTTGCCAATAGAACCTAAATCCCCCCCATTAGGTTCTAACAAGTGGTATCAGAGCCACCTTTTTACAAAATATTTTCAAAAAGGCTCTATGGAAAATCTAGCGAGCGACTATGCTCAAGGGCAATCAACAAATCGTCCTCCTCTTTTCAATGGCATAAACTACGGATATTGGAAAAACCGAATGTCCCTATATATCCAATCCGTAGATTATGATCTTTGGAAAGTTACTGTGAAAGGTCCCTACATACCTACTAAAGAGGTTGAGGGTGTCAAAATTTCCAAGGGAATGGACGACTTTTCCAAGGAGGACATGCGATTAATTTCTCAAAATGCTAAAGCCATGAATATTCTTCATTGTTCCTTAGATATGAATGAGTACAACCGGATCTCAATGTGCTCATCCGCTAAAGAGATATGGGACAAGTTGGAGATATGCCATGAAGGGACTAATCAAGTCAAAGAGATGAAGATCGATCTACTCCAACTCAAATATGAAACATTCGAGATGGAATCAAATAAAGATGTAGATACTATGTTCCGAAGGCTTACTCAAATTATCAATGAGCTAGCCCAACTCGGGGAACAATATCCAACCAAACAAGTATGGAGGAGAGCTCTACGTGCCTTACCCAAATAGTGGGATGCCAAGAGGACGGCCATCATCGAGTCAAACAAAGGCGACACCGCATTCTACGATCTTGATCAACTACATGGGACTCTAAAAACCCATGAGCTGGAATTATCAACAAGGAAGGAATTAAAGAAAGAAGATACCAAGGCAAAGGGGATTGCTCTATCTAGCCAATCCAAAGAAGATGATGATGATGATGATATGGAGCTCTTCGCAAGAAAGTTCAAATGATTCATGCGAGGAAACAAATTCCAAAAGAAGCCGGATAAGGAAGTTACTTGCTACAACTGTCAACAACAAGGCCACTATGCAAATGAGTGTCCTCTCAAGAAGAAAGTTGACAAGGGAAAGAAGAAAGCACTTCTAGCCACTTGGAGCGATAGCGACGATGACGAGGAGGAAGCCAACATCTGCCTCATGGCTAAAAGTGATGACATCGTCTCCGACGATGATGATGAGGTACCTTCCTATGATGAACTACTACATGCATATAAAAACATGTTTGATATGGCTAAATCTCTTAGAAAAGAAAATAGAAAGCTCAAACATGAATTAGAAACTAAGGAGCATGAAAACCTAAGATTAAAGGATGACATAGCTCACTTAGAGAAATCTTTTGATAAATTCAATGTAAGTAGTAATAACTTGAATAATTTACTAAGCATGCAAAAATGTAGTTTTGATAAGGGTGGAATAGGGTATGGTAAGAAATCTATAGATTTCACTAGTCTAATTGCTAAAGCAAAAATGAGATCACCCCCTGCATGTTCTTACTGTTGTAAAATAGGACATGCTAGACATAAGTGTAGATCTTTAAAATATCAATATGATAAAAAGAGCTATATGAAATGGAGGCCTAAGAGTACTTAACAACTCATCAGTTGGCATTATGAGATCATGATCTAAGGGAGTTCATCATAGACCGGTTTAAATTGCCTTGATGCGACTGGTCTTCCTGATGAACGCTTCTCTGTCCAAGAAAATAGGTTTTTAAAGAGGCATAGCCCTACCTACTACTGGGAGCACTCTTAGAAAGTGGCGATGTTGTCGCTATGAGAGACTGAACTCTTGGAAATCTGTTTTGTATTTTTCTAAAGGGTACCAAAATCTCTTCTTGTAGGGAAATAGGAAAATTGTTCTCCCTAGCATATGGTATCTAGACAATGGATGTTCTAGACATATGACGGGGAACAAGGAGCTACTTCAATCAATCAAACCAAAGGAGAAGGGAACTGTAACCTTTGGAGACAACAGCAAAGGAATCATTGAAGGAATCGGTTTAATAGGTATATCTGAATCTTGCTTGATTGATGATGTACTCCTAGTGAAAGGGCTTAAGCATAATCTACTAAGCATAAGTCAATTGTGCGATAGAGGTTATGAAGTCAAATTCACTCCCCAACACTGCACTATATCACTCACGACAGACAAATCCATAAATTTTAAAGGATATAGAAGTGAAAATGTTTACAAGGTTTCTTTAAAAAATTTATCTTTATCAAATATTAAAAGCCTTGTATCCTTGAATGTTGATGACAACATTCTTTGGCATAGACGACTAGGTCATGTTGGTCCTAGTACCATAGAAAAACTTTTTAAACTTGATTTAGTTGTTGGTATGCCAAAACTCAATTTAAAATTAGATTCTGTTTGTGATGCATGTCAACTTGGCAAACATACAAGGAAATCTTTTAAAAGCAAAAATTTTATATCAACTTCTATGCCCCTTGAACTTTTTCACCTAGATCTATGTGGTCCCTCGAGGAACGCTAGCCTAGGAGGAAACTTTATGCATTTGTCATTGTGGATGATTTCTCACGTTACACGTGGACATTGTTTTTAGCCCACAAAAATGATGCCTTTGATTATTTTAAAACTTTTGTCAAACGAGTTGAGAATGAGAAAAATCTTTCAATAAAGCATATCCGTAGTGACCATGGAACTGAATTTCAAAATGAGAGTTTTTCAAACTTTTGTGAAGAAAAAGGCATCGGTCATAATTTTTCTTGTCCTAGGACTCCTCAACAAAACGGGGTCATTGAGAGAAAAAATAGGACACTTGTGGAGATTGCGAGGACCATGATATGTGAGCATTCTTTACCAAAATATTTTTGGGCTGAAGCAATGAACACTGCTTGTTACATCATTAATCGTGTATCAATAAGGCCAATTCTCAAGAAAACTCCATATGAATTATGGAGAGGGAGAAAGCCTAACATTTCTTACTTTCAAGCTTTCGGTTCCAAATGCTACATACATAACAATGGTAAGGACAACCTTGGCAAATTTGATGCCAAATCCGACAAAGGTATCTTTCTCGGATATTCTACCTCAAGTAAGGCCTTTAGAGTTTTTAATAAACGCACTTTACTTGTTGAAGAATCTATGCATGTTATTTTTGATGAATCTATGTCTACTATTGTTCGCACTAACATTGATGATGTAGAATTACTCGAAGAAGAGTTGGCTTCCTCAAGCCTAAATGATATAGATGTTTCCGTTGAGGAAACACCACTTCCGAAGGATTGGACGCTTCACAAAGATCACCCAATGGATCTTATCATCGGAAGTTCTTCGAAGGGAGTAGCCACTCGTTCTTCTCTTAATAATATTTGTAATCATCTTGCCTTTGTTTCGCATGTTGAACCTAAATGCATAGATGATGCTTTATTAGATGATGCATGGATTATTGCTATGCAAGATGAGTTGAATGAGTTTAAACGCAATAATGTTTGGAATCTTGTTCCTAGGCCGCACGATAGATCTATCATAGGAACTAAATGGGTGTTTAGGAATAAACTTGACGAGCATGGTACTATCACTAGAAATAAAGCTAGGCTTGTAGTTAAAGGATATATTCAAGAAGAAGACATTGATTATGATGAGACATATGCGCCTGTTGCTAGACTAGAATCCATTCGCATGCTACTTGCTTTTGCTTGCTCTAGAAATTTTAAGTTATTTCAAATGGATGTTAAGAGTGCTTTCCTGAATGGTGAATTGAAAGAAGAAGTTTATATTGAACAACCTGATGGCTTTGTTGATGCTTTACTGCCTGATCATGTGTATAGATTAAACAAAGCTTTGTATGGATTGAAACAAGCTCCTCGAGCTTGGTATGATAAACTGTCTACTTTCTTGCTTTCAAATGGTTTTTCAAGAGGAAAGATCGACATTACCTTATTTACCAAGAATGTCAAAAATGATCTTTTGATTGTGCAAATTTATGTTGATGATATAATTTTTGGTTCTACTGACGAAACTCTTTGTCAAGATTTCTCCAAGCTTATGCAGGAACACTTTGAGATGAGCATGACGAAACACTTGTGAACCAAAGCAAATACATCAAGGAGATTCTAAAGAAGTTTGGAATGGAGAACACAAAATCATCATCCACACCGATGAGCACAACAATCAGACTCGACAAGGATGAAAATGGTAAAACTGTAGATCAATCTTCCTTTTGTAGTATGATTGGCTCCTTATTATATGCTACTGCTAGTAGACCGGACATTATGTTTAGTGTTTACTTGTGTGCACGATTTCAATCATGTCCAAAGGAATCACATTTGTTCGCCTTAAAACGCATTTTCAAATATCTTTCAAATACTCCAAATCTCGGCTTGTGGTATTCGAAAAATTCGTTCTTTGATTTAAAAGCTTATTGCGATGCCGACTTTGGTGGATATAAGGTGGACCGAAAAAGCACTAGTGGAACTTGTTTCTTTTTAGGAAACTGTTTAGTTTCTTGGTTTTCAAAGAAACAAAATTGTGTTGCGTTGTCAACGATCGAAGCAGAATATATGGCTGCTGGTAGTTGTTGTGCGCAAATTCTTTGGATGAAGCATCAATTGCTCGACTATGGCGTCTCTTTTTCAAAAATCCCTATTTTCTGTGACAACACTAGCGCCATATGTCTAACAAAGAATCCGATTCAATATTCGCGCACCAAACATATTGACATTCGTCATCATTTTATTCGTGACCACATCGAACAAAATGAAGTTAAACTTCAATATGTTGACACGTCAAATCAAATTGCCGATATTTTTACAAAACCACTAGATGAAAATATTTTTATTCGTTTGCGTGGTGAACTTGGCATGATTGAGTTGTAATCACTTGTAGGCATAAATTAAATTTAATGTCATATTAAAGGGGAGCTTAATATTAAATTCGAGCAAATTAATTTTGGATAATACAAATCAATTGTATTTATTCAAAATTAAGAAGCTCACATTTTTATGTGAATTATTTGCTTAAATGTTAAATAAAATAAATTTTAAAGAGTCGAAATCATGCTTTCTTCCTAAGGCAGATCGGAACCACCGATCCAGATCGGAACTTTCGATCTGTATCCCGCCACTTTTCAACTTGCGCGGTAAATTTTCCCTCCAAGATGAGGATCGGAACCACCGATCACAATCGGAAAGTCCGATCCCCATCTGATCCGTCTTTTCAAATTACTTTTCACCGCCTTATCTTTAATTACCGCCTCAGGATCGGAACGTCCGAAGCCTGTTCGGAGCTTCCGATCGACACGTGGCCTTACCTCAGTGGACCGCACGATCGGAACGATCGATCAAGATCGGAGCTTCCGACGTTCCAACCCCTATAAATATCAGATCGCTCAGTTCGATTTTTTGCACCTAAATTTCTTCTCTTTTCTCTATTTCATCCGATTCCAACCTATAAAAATGCCTGTCAAACGCCGTCGCGATCAAGCGAGTTCTAGTCGCCCTATTATTATCCGTGATCCTACCCAACCAGCTGTTTCTAGGCCCATTCCTGATGATTATTTGCATCGTCCTATTCATCCGGGTTGTATCTTAGATACTACCTACTTGGCCCAATCCCATCTCCTACTGTTGAACTTAATCAATGCTCAACATTGGGAATCCTTTTTTCAGCCATCTGTCCCCGACCGAATATTTCCTCCACTGATTCACGAGTTCTATGCAAACCTTGAACTCGAATTAGGGCATGGTGATATCACCATTGCCACGATCGTTCAAGGAAGGCATATCATCTTTTCTTCTGCTGATCTGTCCTCCTGGTTTGATCTTCCCAGGAATGGACCCGGTGAATACTTTCCCAAACTTGGCCACAAAATGATCCAAATTTTGATCGTAATCTCTTTCTTAGTACTATTCTCGGTCGACAAGCCACTGGTGCTGACGATCGAATCCATCTCAAGAGTCTTTGTCCTGATTTCCAAATCATTCAAAAACTCATTACCACATCCATAGTTCCCCGCAGTGGAGACCTCTCCACTTACAAATATCTGGATTTGTATATCCTTTTTCATATCATCTCCTCTCGACCTTTTAACCTTCCGCGCCTTGTTATGCAGACTATGCATCACACGACAACGACGGCTAAAAAGGTTTCCTTTCCTTTTGCCCGATTTATTAACCGGATTTTGAGTCGTTTTGATATTGATTTTGAGGGGATCCCTTCTCTTGAAATCCAGTCGAGTCATATCATCAAACATCAGTCTATTATCAGGATGGATTTATCTTGGAATCCTGTGTATTCTCGATGGGTTGATGATCCTAGTCGAGCTTTTTCTAGATTTTCTCCTATTTCTGATTTTCATCGAGACTTTTCCTCTCTTCCTCACTCTATCCAAACCAAAGGTTTTCCGACTGGTCCGCCCAACACTGATATTCCATCCTCTTCCAGTTTTGAGGCTTTTGCATCTACCATTGGTGATCTTCCTTTCCAAGCTCCTGAGGTTCCTCCTACACCAATAAACCAATTTCCTAGCGACCGACTCTTCGAGACTCTTCATCGCATTGAGACGAGTATGCACACTCATTTTACCGAGTTGACTGCTAGAGTTGCCTCTCTGGAGACTCGATTTGATGACTTCGCCGCTCGCTATCCTCCTCCGCAGCATGATGATGACTCTTAGATTTTTATTTTATTTTTATTTGTATTTTTTTCTCTTGCTTTGTATTAAAAATTATTATTGTAATGAAATTGTTGCGTATTTTTTAATTCTATGTTTCATTACTTTTTGCTTATCACAAAGGGGGAGAATTAATGGTTAAAATATTAATTGGGATAAAATTTGTTTATCTGATAAAATTTGTTTATCCGTTTGTTTATCCGTTAAACTCTGTTGCTTATAAAAAAAAAAAATTGTTTATGATTATCGTATATTTTATCTCCTGTTTTTAACCAAGTTTTGTGATCATAAAAAAGGGGGAGATTGTTATGCCTTAAACGCATATAAATCTCGAATTATGAGATTAATGTTTTTAATGCATTAACAAGTCTTATTTCTCTATGTTTTGATGATTAACAAAACTAGGTTAAAATGTTACTAATATTTACATTGAGCTTATTACAGAGTTAAAATTTTCAAGATGAATTAAAACTAAATTCATACTCAAGATCAGAAACAAAATTCGAAGAAGTATACTACTACGGGATCGGAAGCTCCGATTGGAGATCGGAACCTCCGATCATGATCAGAAGCGTCTTCGAAGCTAAGGGTAGATCGGAAGCTCCGATCACGGTTCGGAAGCTCCGATCTATTTCAGGGAGTTTTATATTGTTCGGAATGAAGAACGGAAGCTACGAAGAACAATTTCGGAAGCTCCGATCTATGATCGGAAGGTCCGATCATTTTCTAAGAATATTATATTGTTCGGAAGCAGATCGGAGGCAACGAAGTGAAGCAGATCGGAAGCACCGAACGTGATCGGACGTTCCGATCTTGAACGGCCGCCTGATAATCTTGTTCGGAAGACTTTTTCTCGACAATACATTTATTGCGCCGATCGGAAGCTCCGAAGTGGATCGGACGTTCCGATCCAGTACACCCGCGTGTCTCAGAATTCAAATATCGAAAGATCCGATGCAGGGATCGGAAGTTCCAATCGATGCCGAATTTTCAGCTATAAAAGGAGGCATTTCGAGGCCATTCAACACATCCCAACATCTTCAAGTCTCTCAATCCTCTCAATCATTATTCAAGCCATTTTTTGAGCAATTTGTAGCCCCTTTTGAGTGTTCAAAATATATTCACATATCGAGTTGTATATGGGGTTGTAAAATCGAGGGTTGTTTGTTTGTGAGTTGGTTGCTCGGTTTTGTAAACACTTGTGTGTGAAGCCAAGTGTATTTTACGAGTGTTGAGGC
Source organism: Henckelia pumila (assembly GCF_033568475.1). Classification (NCBI taxonomy): domain Eukaryota; kingdom Viridiplantae; phylum Streptophyta; class Magnoliopsida; order Lamiales; family Gesneriaceae; genus Henckelia; species Henckelia pumila. The sequence continues at coordinate 97,368,905 of NC_133121.1, read as the reverse complement.
TATCCTTGGAGCCCTTAAGGCCAAGAGTATTGAGTTGTATCGGCGCGGTGATCGTGTCAAGTTTTAATGCTATCCTTGGAGCCATCAAGGCCAAGACGTTCGAAGTGCTAGTGGATCCTTGGTTAATCGACTTAACCAAGAAGGGGAGACGTAGACGATTTATCGTCGAACTTTCATAAACATCTCTTATCCCTTTTATTGCTTTATTTACATTACGCATTTATTTACCGCACTTATTATTTGATTGCTTGAGTCTTCCGCTTGCGTACTTGCATAATCGCTTTAAATTGCTAAAGTTGCCAATAGAACCTAAATCCCCCCCATTAGGTTCTAACACCTTTGTAAGGACATATTTTACCTCTAAACATGTATGCGTATACATAAAGAAATGAGGTTAAATAATTATCAAAGTTAACTAGGTAAACTCATGATTTGAATGTGTTTGCTTAACTTAAAACTATCAAGCTTGGGATGAAGCTCACACCATCATATAATATGATAAAAAACAATTGAAACACACTTGATTTAACCCACTAAGGGGTTCTGCCACCCTCTCTTAGAGGAGCCATACGTTTGGTCATGGGGTTAAGTGGTGAGCCATGGTGTGCTTTCAACTTGTACTGGACAATTGTGAACCCTAAAACTTGTTAACATCAAATCTCATGTATTGGTGTGTTTAAAAACACATATGATGAGGTCTGGATGAATGGATCGAATATGGTTTAAGGTACAAAAGTATTGTTTGAGATATCTATACTGAGTATGCATGCATTATGTGGTTGCATGTCCTATATGTTTTACCTATATATGCATGACATTATGGTATGATGGGTATAAGAATAAATAAATCTTATGTTGGGTATAAGTACATTTTTAATATACTTAAAATATATAAATAAATTAAGTGGGTCAATTTATAATATTTGCATTTTAAAAGGACAAATTTTTAATTTTTAAATTCTAAAAGGGTTTAAATGACATTTTTAGACCCTAAAGGGGTTAATGTGCAAATAAGATATGTTTGCCTATAAATACAAGGGAAACTCTCCATTTTGAGGTAATTGATTTCTCATTCTCAAACTCTCCGGAGCAGGTCACTGACTTGAGCGTCGGAGGATTATCGTCGCGTGACCACCCGACGCCTCTAACGTTTGTTCGTGAAGCAGGTGACAACCCAGAGGAGATCAAGCTTTGTATCCGATGACCCAAGAAGTAGGAGATCAAGAGATCATCCAACTATATCAGGTGACCCGAGAATCAAGAGACCACACTCTTGAACCATCTATATTTCGAAGCGCCATCATCTTCCATGAGGAGCAGCTCGAACTTATTTAGCATCGTTCCTAGCCTTCACCCCACAGCAGCACCGCTCTCCCAGCTACCAAAGCTGTTTCCATCTCCACTGCAGCACCACCGTTGCCGCCCCTTGCACATCTAACCATCGGCACAGCCTTGCCAAGCTCCCATGCGTAGCTTTCCCGACCCCGCATCACCCGCTGCAGCTACCTCGGCCTCCATGAGCACAGCCCTCGCCGGCCAGCAGCTCTCCATATGCTCCATCATTGTGCCGACCTCTCCTCCACAAGCACAATCCCACGATGATGAATAGCTCACCATAACCCAGCATCAACCATCGCGTACCCACCCTACCGCAGCAGCTCCACACACAGCTACCATCAGCACCAAATTAAATTCCGCCTAAAACATATCGGGCCACCACAGCTCACCCGTTGCATGAATCTCCTCCTTAAATCTCACTCCAAGCTATACATGCAAAGTGAATGACAAAGGGCAAAAAAGAAAATAAAAAAATAAAACATTATCGGCCATTTAATCTCTTGGAACTTGATCCCCAGTGGGAGTGTTGCACGTTGAATGAAAGGAGGGAGCAAAGGAAAGAAGTTTACAATTAGCATTAAATAATTGGACAACATTGGACAATTGGAAGCAATTGGATGTAGACACAATCTTTGAGTGGAGCCAATAATCTTTGGTTAGTAGACTTTTAAGATGGAAACTTTAATTATAAGGACAAAAATAAAATAATATATATATATATATAGAATAATTTTCAGCTGCCCAACCATTCCTGCCCAACTCGTCCCCGACCACTAAAACCCACTACCGGGATTAATGTTGTTTTTTTTAAAAAAATTCGTATCACTAAAACCCACTACCGGGTTTTAGTTGTCGAGGAAGAGTTGGGCATCATTGGTTGGGCAGCTGAAAATTTCTATATATATATATATATATATATATATATATATATAATAAGTATAAAGCAAAATATCATTATTATGAAAAAAAATCTTCCGTATTTGAATATCGTATTCTCGATCATCTCCAATGAAATTGCAGATAATCGAGAGTAGGGGACCTATTATGGGTATAAGTATATTTTTAATATATTTAAAATATATAAATAAATTAAGTGGTTGAGATACAAAGCTTCATCTCCTCTGGGCTGTCATCTGCTTCACGAACAAACGTTAGAGGCGCCGGGTGGTCACCCGACGATAACTCTCTGACGCTCAAGTCAGTGACCTGCTCCACGATAACAAAAGTCGAGTTTGAGAATGAGAAATCAATTACCTCAAAATGGAGAGTTTCCCTTGTATTTATCAGTAAACATACGCTTATTTGCACATTAACCCCTTCAGGGTCTAAAAATGCCATTTAAACCCTTGTAGGGTTTAAAAATTAGAAATTGGTCCTTTTAAAATGCAAATCTTATGTGTGTTGTGTAACTGTTCTTTGCTTGTTTTGTTTCATACGATGGATGTATCCTTTTGGCAGGTGACCAGGTGGATTTGAAAAAACTACGCTCTCGAGAGAAAACCTTTGGTCGCCTTCTTCCCACTGGTCCGAAAAATAGAGGATATAGAGGTGATGATGCGGCCATAACATTTCTGGCATGTACAGGGGGTTCATTGTCTCATTCCGTGGAGAACCAAGATGCTGGACCGCAAGGCCGCCAAGTCATAATACCTCCTATTTGTGGGAAAGACAAGTAGAAGGTAGTGGAGATGTAGAGTACAGACAAAACGTTGGCAAGAGACCAGCTGATGATGGTCAAAAAGGAAACGAATTTCTTCATTTTGATTCATTGAAGAAATCTCGTGAGGGTTTCTCATTTTTGGTGAGGAAATCAAGTGATCACCCCTTACTGCTGGATGGAGTGAATCGAGATGATGCAGAGTCTTTTTGGGAATCGAGTGATTTTGAAATTGGCCTGAGGCGTGGGGCCAGGATTGTTAGTAATCATGATCTGGGTCACCTGGTCCCTCGTCCCTCCGCAATCTTGCATAAGTACATTGCCTTAAGCTCTTGCCAGGTATATATTTTTAGAATTTATTTGTTTTCCTTAATGCTGTAATGTTGTTCTTACGCACTCATCTTATTGGTTTTAGGTTTTGTCTGGTGTAAGGGCTCTTGAAGCTCGAGAGGAGAAAGCCCGATCTTACGAGGTCAAATTGCATAAAGAGTTGGATAGGTTGAAAGAGGGCATAACTCGGTTAGAGGCGTCTGATGCTAAGGCAAAGGAGGAGGTTCGTCGCCTGGAAGGGGATAACACTAAGCTAGAAGAAAAACTTGGCATTAAAACGAAAGAGTGTGAAGATCTGTGTTCTGAGCTTAGAAATTTAAATGAAAAGCATTATGCCGAGGTTCACACCGGTGTTGGGTATTTGGCTTCTTCTGCAGGTTTAGAGCTACAGAAGAGCTTAGCAGAAAGGGCGGTATACTCCTACCGCATGTCTTCAGCTTTTGAGGATGAAATTTATCAGCGTGCTTGTGGGATTCATGATGAGTTGGTATTGGAATGTTGGGACATCCTCCGAAAGAATCTTGTTCCTAAGGATGTAGTAAAGTTGATTGGCCTTGGGGTTTAGGACAGTGATGAATATGTGCTCGGTGTGCCAACTATTGATGGTCCCCTAAAATCCTAATGTTGCACTAGTGTCTGTTTTGATTTTGCAAGGGCGACCTAATTACAATTTGTACTTGATTTTCGGAAATCAGAGTCGATACATATATATATATATATATATATATATATATATATATATTTGTGTTTGATTCTATAGTCTTCAGAGTGTTGTTGGTACTTTGGAAGTGACCAAGTTCCCAAGGTTTCGTGTATTTGAGGAAGTCATGCACCTACCTCATGGGTGGTGGGTTTTGCTGGACCAATGGTCCTTCTGTCCCGACCCCTTATGGTGTCAAAGTACTTTAGCTATGCTGGCCAGGCCTCTTATGCTTTGGGTGACTTTTACTTTTGATGACCAGGTTCTAATTACGGATACATTCTTTCCTCTTCCAACCAATGATTTGCAACACACACATATTTATACGCTTAAAATATAGTGTCAAGCGTAATTAGACCTTGATCGTCAAAAGAAAAAGTCACCCAAAGCATAAAAGGCCTGACCAGCCCATCTAAGGTACGTTGACACCATAAGAGGTCGCGGCAAAAGAACCATTGAGTCCGGGAAAACCCACCACCCATGAGGTAGGTGCGTGACTTCCTCAAATACATGAAACCTTGTGAACTTGATCACTTCCCAAGTACCAACAACACTCTGAAGACTATAGAAGCAAACACAAATATATATAACTTGACTCTGATTTTCGAAAAGTAAGTACAAATTACAAAATTAGATCGCCCTTTCAAAATAAAAAAAACACTAGTTAGGGGACCATCAATAGCTGGCACACCAGGCACATCTTCATCATTGTCTAGAACCCCAGAGCCAATCAACTTTACTACATCATTAGGAACAATATTCTTTAGGAGGATGTCCCGACATTCCAACACCAACTCATCATGAATCCCATAAGCACGCTGAAAAATTTCATTCTCGAAAGCTGAAGACGTGTGGTAGGAGTTTACCACCTTTTCTGCTAAGCTCTTCTGTAGCTCTAAACCCGCAGAAGAATCAAAATACCCAACATCGGTGTGAACCCCGACATAATGCTTTTCATTTAAAGTTATAAGCTCATAACGCAGATCTTCACACTCTTTCGTTTTAACTCCAAGTTTTTCTGCCAGCTTATTGTTATCTCCTTCTAGGCGACAAACCTCCTCCTTTGCCTTAACATCAGACGTCTCTAATCGAGTTACGCCCTCTTTCAACCTAGCCAACTATTTATGCATGTCCTCGTCAGATCGAGCTTTCTCCTCTCGAGCTTCAAGAGCCCTTACGACAGACAAAATCCAAAACCAATAAGATGAGTGCGTAAGAATATTATTACAGCATCACGGAAAACAAATAAATTCTCAAAATATATACATGGCAAGATCTTAAGATAATGGACTGATGCAAGATTGCGGAGGTCCGAGGGACTAGGTGACCCAGATCATGATCAGCAACAATCCTGGCCCCACGCCTCAGGCCAATTTCAAAATCACCCGAGTCCCAAAAAAACTCTGCACCATATCGATTCACTCTATCCAGCAGTAAGGGGTGTGCACTTGATTTCCTCACCAAAAATGAGAAACCCTCACGAGATTTCTTCAATGAATCAGAATGAAGAAATTCATTTCCTTTTTGACAATCATCAACTGGTCTCTTGTCAACGTTTCGTCTGTACTCTACACCTCCACTACCCTCTACTTGTATTTCCCGCAAAGATGAGGTATTATGACTTTGACGTCCTCGCGGTCCAGCATCTCGGTTCTCCACAAAACGTGATAATGAACCCCCTGTACATGCCAGAAATGATATGGCCGCATCATCACCCCCATATCCTTTATTTTTTTACCAGTAGGAAAAGGGCGGCCAAAAGTTTTCTCTCGAGAGCATAGTTTTTCAAATCCAACCAGTCACCTGCCAAAAGGATACATCCATCGTATAAAACAAAACAAGCAAAGAACAGTTACACAACACGCATAATATTTGCATTTTAAAAGAACCAATTTCTAATTTTTAAACCCTAAAAGGGTTTAAATGGTATTTTTAGACCCCAAAGGGGTTAATGTACAAATAAGAATATGCTTGCCTATAAATACAAGGTAAACTCTCCATTTTGAGGTAATTGATTTCTAATTCTCAAACTCTCAACTTTTGTTATCACGGAGCAGGTCAATGACTTGAGCGTCGGAGGGTTATCGTCGGGTGATCACCCGGCGCTTCTAACGTTTGTTACTGAAGCAGATTACAACCCAGAGGAGATCAAGCATTGGATCTCAACCACTTAACTTATTTATGTATTGTAAGTATATTAAAAATATACTTATACTCATCATAAGATTTATTTATTTATTATACCTATCATAGGCCCCCCACTCTCGATTATCTGCAATTTCATTGAAGATGATCGAGAGTACAATATTCAAATACAGAAGATTTTTTTTCATTAATAATAAATTTTTTGCTTTATACATATTATATATATTTAGATTTTTTTATTTTATTTTTGTCCTTATAATTAAAGATTTCATCTTAAAAGTCTACCAACCAAAGACTATTGGCTCCACTCAAAGATTGTTTTTACGACCAATTGCTTCCAATTGTCCAATATTTCCAATTATTTAATGCTAATTGTAAACTTCTTTCCCTTGCTCCCTCCTTTCATTCAACGTGCAACACTCCCACTGGGGATCAAGTTCCAAGAAATTCAATGGCAGGTAATGTTTTATTTTTTTTATTTTATTTTTTTCCCTTTGTCATTCACTTTGCATGTATTGCTTGGAGTGAGATTTAAGGAGGAGATTCATGCGATGGGTGAGCTGTGGTGGCCCTATATGTTTTAGGTGGAGTTGAAATTCGGTGCCGGTGGAAGCTTTGTGTGGAGCTGATGCGGCAGGGTGGCTGCGCGATGGTTGATGCTGGGTGATGGTGAGCTATTGATCGCCGTGGGGCTGTGCTTGTGGATAGGGGTGGGCGTTTGGGGTCCGGTATCGGGTACCCGACCCGACCCGATCGGGTAAAAACCGATCGGGTCGGTTACTTTTAAAAAAAATCGGGTTCGGGTTATTGTGCTTTTCGGGTTGGTGTCGGGTAGTATAATTACTACCCGATCGGGTTCGGGTACCCGACAAAACCCGACAAATTTTTTTTTTTTTTTGAAAATTCAATATATATTAGTATGTATTATTCAAAAATATATCCTCTATGTTTTCATTATATTGCTCTCAACTAAAATGGTTGTTCATTTTTTTTGGATTGGGTATACATACATCTATTGAGAAATGATGATTTTTTAATTTGATTTTTCATAGATTTCGATTATTTAATTGTTTGATAGAGTTGAATTTTTTTTTTTCAAAACTTATGAAAAATAAGTAAATATATGAGGGTAGAAGTAGCTCACAATCATAAATATATGTATTGTTTTTAATTTTCACATTCATCAAATTTGCAAAAAAAAAAATAATAAAAAAAAATCCCGGGTACCCATTGCGGGTACCCGACCTTACCCAAAAAAATCGGGTACTCGATTGTCGGGTACCCGGTTTATTCGGATCGGGTTCGGGTAGTCAAAATGACTACCCGAAATGTCCGGTACCCGACATATCGGGTACCCGATCCGATGAAACCCGACCCGCGCCCACCCCTACTTGTGGAAGAGAGGTCAGCGCGATGATGGAGCATATGGAAAGCTGCTGGATGACGGGGGCTGTGCTCATGGAGGCCGAGGTAGCTGTAACGGGTGATGCAGCATCGGGAAAGCTGCGGATCGGAGCTTGGCGAGGCTGCCGCGATGGCTGGCTGTGCAAGGGGCGGCGACGGTGGTGCTGCAGCGGATATGGAAACTGTTAGAGTAGATGCCCTGGAAGCCAACTGTTGGCTAAGGATTTATTGACTCAAGTATAATAACAATCTTTATTTAAATATAATTAATCTTTTATTTGGCATATTTTTTATCTGTATACCCATGCAAGCTGCATAAAAAAATACCTTGAATATATTATAGTAAATAAATATGAGGTTGTACATGTGATGGCAATCATGAAACACATATCTTAATTACTGTATATTCTAAATCAAGTTCCTAGTCGATTGAGCCGTCCAAAGTAAGGATAAGGATCGCTCGAGCTCGAGACTAGAATCTGTGATGATGTGTACCACGTTTCATTGGTATGGACATAGAGATGTTCAATCATATAGATTGGTGATCATACAATGAGTTAACTGAACTACCCTCCCTCGGACTTCCCTAGTGGTTATCATTCATCGAGTGGAGAAGTCTGTGGTTACGGTTGTAAAATATTATTCCTTACGACCCGGGACAACATTGAGGCTCTACATGCTAGGACTGTGCTTTGATTCGTTTACCGACTCCATGAGTTATCAGGTGGCGAGGTTGGTTACAATTGCAACACATGTAGGAGCCAGAGCATTGTAGTCGAGGATTCACCGCTCACCTACGGGTGTGGATATCCTATGTGATCAAATGAGATAATAGTGCATGGAATCTCTGGCCAGAGTGTAAGATGTGTAGTAGAGTAAAGTGTTTACCAAGTTATACATGCGATGCCACTATGTATTCTCAAAGACATCACATAGTTATCGAAATTTAAATGTAACCCTAGATGAACCAATGGTTGCAGTTTTGATCAGGATATATAAGATGAAGGGACTGTACTGTACGTTAACCATAATCAACTGGTTCTTGCAGGCACTATCAGTGATACTTAGTGAATCATGGGGCGGTGCTACTTAACGCTCTTACCATGATTCGATGCGTTAAATCAAAAATAAGTTCTAACATTTTATGATCAAGGAGTTTATATATAAAATGGGGTTAATAAAGGTAAGCCCATATAAAGGAATATGTCTTGAATCACAAAGATTTGTGAACCCACAGTTAGCTGTATCCCTGAACCATTGAGGGTCACACAAGTACAGTTTTCTCTGTTCCGTAAAAGGAAAAGAAAGAGATCAGAGGACTTGAGAAAATTTTGTGTGGAAATTATTCTCTCGGTCGATTTGTTCTTATCTCTCTTATAATTCGTCCAACTAGAGGATTAATTGAAGAATTGACGCGATCAATTTTCATTTAATCTCAACGCAAAATCTCTTTTATTTCTTAAGTGCGTTTTAGAAGAGAAACGGAAAATCCAGTCGTGGACTTGATTTGAAGAAAGGAGAAAATCCAGTAGATCGTTCGTATGGATATACAACAAGAGTTATTTTTGAATTTTTAGAAATAGTTGGAGTCAAGTGAATTTATTAGCCCTATTTTATGTATCAACTTTTTGATCATAAAATGTCATAACTTATTTTTGATTAACTCATATAAAGGAATATGTCATGAGTCACAAAGAATTGTGAACCCACGTCTAGCTGTATCCCTGAGAATTGTGAATCACACAAGTACTGGTTTCTCTGTTTTCATTGAGATGATAAATTCAAATAGTTGAATTTATGATAAACAAGTTTTATTGGATCAAATGAATAAGCTTATAAATGGGTTTATAAAGCTTATAGACAATTTGAGAGAAAAGTAATGGGTGCATGATTAATATACTTATAAGGGTATAAGTATATCATGCAAAATTAATTAAAATGTTTAATTAATTTTTTCGAGTTGGACTTGGATTTAAAAGACCAATGAAATATACATATAAATATAATATATACATATAAATATAATATATATATATATAGATATATAAATATATTGATATATATTTAATAAAATATGGTAGGACCATATTTTTATTATATTATATATATTAAAATTTATTTAAAAAGGGTGTCGGCCATAATTTTCGACACCACCCATGACTACATTTTACTAAATTTCATACTTGGTTCGAATACATAGAGTCCATTTTGAACTGCATAGCTTCAAGCCATTTAGATGATTCAGTATCAGATATTGCTTTTTTGAAGTTTCGTGGATCGCATCCATCATTAGGCTCATCATGGCCTTGCTCATGAAGAAGTGTATATCTTGCAGGTGGTCTGATTATTCTTTCAGACCTTCTAGGTGTGTGTGATTCAACTACTGGTTGTTGGGGATTAGGTTCAACTTCTACATTCATGGGTGCATCTCGAATTTCCTCGTGCTCTACATTTCGCATTTTCTATCTAATAGAAACTCTTTCTCCAAGAAGGTTACATTTTTTTTTTGAAACAAACACCTTTGTTTCTTTTGGATGATAGAAATAATATCCAACAGAGTTCTTTGGATATCCCACAAAGTAGCACAAAATGGATCTACTATCAAATTTGTCTCTCATTGTCTGCTTCATGTAAGCCGAACATCCCCATATTCTCAGATCAGAATATTTGGGAACCTTTCCCATCCATATCTCATATGGTGTTTTATCCACTACCTTTGTATGCACATTGTTCAACAACATTGCCACAGTTTCAAGCGCAAAACCCCAAAATGACCTAGGCAATTCAGTGAATACCATCATAGATCGAACCATGTACATCAAAGTTCGATTTCGACGTTCAGAAACACCGTTTAATTGTTGCGTTCCTGGTGGAGTCCACTGTGAGAGAATCTCATTCTCTTTTAGATAGTCCAAAAATCATTACTTAAGTATTCTTCACCTCGATCAGATCGGAGTATTTTAATACTTTTTTCCAATTATTTTTCTACTTCAGATCTGAATTCTTTGAACTTTTTCAATGCTTCAGCCTTGTGTTTCATCAAATACTGTTAGAACCTAATTGGAGGATTTAGGTTCTATTGGCAACTTTAGAAATTTAAAGCGATTATGCAAATACGCAAGCGAAAGACTTAAATCAATCAAAAATAAATGTGGCAAATAAATGCGTAAAATAAATAAAGCGATAAATGAGATAAGATATGTTTATGGAAGTTCGACGATAAATCGTCTCCGTCTCCCATTTTTGGATAAGATCGATTAACCAAGGATCCACTAGGATTTCAAAGTCTTGGCCTTGATGGCTCCAAGGATAGCCGTACAACAACAACACTATCACTGCGCCGCTACAACTCGAAACACTTGGCCTTAAGGGCCCCAAGGATAGCCTCAACAATAGACAATATACTTGACTTCATACTCAAGTGTTTACAACGATAGCACAACCAACTCACATACTATTTTTACAAACAACTTTCGATTTTTGAATCTATCACACAAATATTGATTGAACACTTTGATAGAGAGAAGATTGATTGCAAAGGAGAGAAGAAATGAGTTGAGATTTTATCAAATAGCCTTGGAAAGGCTCTATTTATAGTTTGCAAACTCTATAGGGATCTGAATCTCCTTTTGGCGCATGAAGCGTCTGCTGGAAGACAATTTTCAGACAAAAAAGTGTTTGGCGCCTCTTGAGCTGCTTTCGGTCTGCTTCCAAACTACACTACGCGGAATATTTGAAAAAATCATATCTCACAGTCTAACCGTCAGATTGAGCTAAAATTTTTATCAAAGCTTTTAAACATCATAAAATGCATTTTGAACGGTGAAGATTGGATTTAGAGTATTTAACACGTCCATTAAGTTTCGAATGTTTCTTAATCATATTTTCGCTTCTTGTTCTGCGAGACACTTTTGAAAAAATCATATCTCACAATCTATCTATTGGATTGAGCTGAAATTTGGACAGAAGCTTTATAACATCCCAATATTAATTCAAATTGGTGGAGATTGGATTTCAATGTTTCAAACATTTCCAATTATTTTCTGAAGTTGATTCTTCATATTTTTGGTCCTTGCAAAAATAGGTACTGCGCGGCATACTTGAAAAAAAATCATAAATCACAATCTGATTTAGATGTATAAAAATGCCCAGCAATTTTCGGACGTTGCTGCTCAATACTTTTGCTTCTTCTTGTCCATATATCCATCGTCAAAGTGTTTCGTACCATCCACAAAACATTGCATCAATTATATGAGCAATACGAGACTTCATAAATACATATAAAACTTCAAAATAGCTTCCAAGAATTTAATTATCAATAAATATCTAATCTGCAAAATCTCACTTTAATCAGTTAGTAACAATTAACCGAGTTTTGTAATCATCAAAACATAATACTATGAGACTTGTTAATGCATTAGAAACATTAATCTCATAACTCGAGATTTGTATGTGTTTAAGGCGTAACAAATACACATACTCATACCTCGAGAAATCATCAGTAAAGATAATGAAGTAGGATTGCCCATATTTAGTGCTAACATTTAGCGGGCCACATACGTCTGTGTGGATCAAATCCAAAAGACCATGTGCACGTTTTACATTCCCTTTAAATGGAGTTTTGGTCATTTTTCCTCTCAAACAAGATTTGAAAGTAGTTAGAGAGTTTATATCTGACATGTCGAACATGCCCTCTCCCATTAGCTTGTGCATCCTTCTTTGGGAAATATGACCTAGTCTAGCGTGCCAAATATGTGCAGGGTTTTGACTATCTTGCTTTCTTTTGTTTTTTGTTGTTATTGTTTGAACATTGTTTAATGGAATATCTTTTAATTTTAAGTTTTAGAGATCGTTTTGTAATTCACCAGTTCCAATCAAACATTCATTCTTATATATATTGCAAACACCTTTTGCAAAAATACAAGAATAACCATCTATATCAAGCAAAGAAATAGAAATAATGTTTTTAACCAAATCAGGAACATACAAAATATCTCTTAAAAGTAACTTAAAATCATTTTTAATATTAAAATAATATCTCCTTTGGCCTTGACAGCAACCCTTGCTCAATTTTCAAGTCTTAGAAAAGTTTCACCTTATCTAAGTCTCTTGCTTCTTGTCATCAACTGCAAATCATTGCATATATGAGAACCACATCCAGTATCTAATACCCAAAAAGAAGAATTAACTAAGATATTAATTTCAATATAAAACATACCATGGCCAGAACGCTTATGGGCTAGATATTCAGTGCAATTACGCCTCCAATGTCCAGGCTTGTTGCAGTGGAAACAGACTTGTTCTGGTTTATTTGGCCTTTTGGGTCCTTGAGCATGTTTCTTGTATTGATTTTTATTTACCTTGTTCTTAATTGTAGGGGAAGAACATTTCTTTCCCTTGTTTTGCGTTCCCTTTTTCGTCCCAAACGAAGAGCCCACAAATAGAACTTGTTTTTTTTTTCTTGATTGTGGCCTCATAGTTAACAATCATATTGACCAACTCTTCAAGGATGACCTCTACCTTGTTAATAATAAAATTAACCACAAATCCATCAAATGAGGAAGGTAAAGATAGCAAGAGAATACCAGTCGAGAGATCATGAGGCATAACCACATCAAGTCCCGCTAATTTCTCAACCAGCCCAATCATCCTAACACCATGCTCATGGATCGAGGCCCCTTCTCGCAAGCGTGTATTCATGAGTTCTTTAACAGATGCATGTCTTTCTAATCAAGTTTGAACACCGTATAACTCTTTCAGCTAATAGTGAATCGCAGCAGCATTCACAGCATCCTCAAACCGCCTTCGCAGTTCATTTACATAGAAGCCAGGATGTAGCTCTTAGCTTGGAGATCATGGTCCCACCATTTCTCAAGCTTGGCTAACTCAATCGCACTGATGCTAGGAGCTGCTTCCTTCGGTGGCTTCTTTTCAAGCACATACACAATCCTCTCAGAGTTCAAAACAATCTTTAGATTTCTTAGTCATTCTTGATAATTAGGACCGATTATCTGTTTTCATTTTTCAGTATATTTAAGATGTTGACACGCAATCCACTTTCTGTTATTCTCAGTACTGTTCATGGAATAGTACCGACTGCCCGAATGTTTTGGGCTTCGGGTAATCCTCAGACTATGATCGGGCTGTCCAAAAGTGTTTCGGGCAGTCTCGATCGCTCGATGTGTTTTTCTTTAATTTTTAAATAAATTTGGGTAAAATTAAAATTTTGTGAAAAGTATATATATTTGCCCTTGAAATTAATTTTTTCGTAAAATTATAAAATTTTCTTATGAAATAAATAATTGGAATTTGATTCTAATTATTTATAGTATAAGGGTTTTACAAGAAATCAATTATTATTGAATTAATTAGAAAGTAAATAAAGGATTTTATTTAATTTATTAATTTATTTAATAATTGTGGCGGTTAGTGATAAAATTACAAGATACATGAAATTGATGAATTATATAATATGTGATATTATATGCATGAAGGATGATCGAGAGCCATGACCAATGTGCTAGGTGTATGTTATGATATTTTCATGTTTCAACTTGTATAATTTTATTTGATAAAATTAAAGAGGGCCTGGTTTATGGCTCGTTTCCACCCCGTGATATATATCCCTTATGTGCAATGGCTATTCAAATGTATTTATTTGAAATACTGGGAGATCAAGATTGGAAGATGGTGAGCCAGACGTAAAATATTGAAAGCTAATGTAATAAGTTGCATTTGAATCCCAGCTTTTACCTAGGATTTGGACCTTGATTCATGCTTGGCTCGCATGAATCAAATAGTATTGGCAATCGATCATCTTTATTTAATTGTCATATTATGATATATATGATATATAGTAATATGCATGTATGTATATTATTCGATAATATATTTGCATAAATCCGGCAAACGTACAAAATCATGACACGCGATTTTAAATAAAATGATGAGACAATTTCAAAATTAAAATCCCTCATTTTGAATATGATTCAAAATTTATATCAAGCCACAAAATTAAAAATTAAAAGAGTTTAATTTATTCTTGCCTTCCATCAACGGTGGTTGCATGACGAACGCTACCCGCGAACAGTGTCTGACTCATATTATTGGGAATACCTGGACGCCGGAAAGCTGTGACTTCCACTGACATAGGTTATGTGAATTGGGTGGAACTCCCATGACTTCGGCTCATATAATTGAGGGAACTCATGACGACCGTCTATTACGATTCAACATTGATGGGTCGGCTTGACACTCGAAGATAAACATCATCATATTATTGGGTCCTTATCAAGAGTGAGGCGAAACACGTAGAGGTTGCATGGTGATGCAATCGGGCTCTACATTTTAGAAGTTATGATTGGCTGATATTATTCAGAATCATAATTGTCTAGATTGGGATCTACGTTTTTCCTAAGGAAATACGATTTCTCATTTTCATCAAAGGGTGGTGAAAATGTCAAAATAGTGGGAGGAATATTTAAAAATTTAAAGTATATATTTTATATCTTATAATTATTTTAAAATAATCAGTAACGATTATTTGTTTTAATTTTTCAGTATATTTAAGATGTCGACACTCAATCCACTTTCTGTTATTCTCGATCAAAACAAGCTAACCAGACCTAATTATCAAGACTGGCTAAGAAATCTAAAGATTGTTCTGAACTCTGAGAGGATTGTGTATGTGCTTGAAAAGAAGCCATCGAAGAAAGCAGCTCCTAAAATCAATGCGATTGAGTTAGCCAATCTTGAGTAATGGTGGGACCATGATTTCCAAGCTAAGAGCTACATCCTGGCTTCTATGTCGAATGAACTGCAAAGGCGTTCGAGGATGCTGTGAATGCTGCTGAGATTCACTATCATTTTAAAGAGTAATACGGTGTTCAAACTCGATCAGAAAGACATGAAACTGTTAAAGAACTCATGACTACATGCTTGCGAGAAGAGGCCTCGGTCCATGAGCATGATGTTAAGATGATTGGGCTGGTTGAAAAATTAGTGGGACTTGATATGGTTATGCCTCATGAGCTCTTGAATAATATTCTCTTGCTGTCTTTATCTTCTTCATTCGACGAAATTGTGGTTAATTTTAATATTAACAAGATAGAGGCCACCCTTGAAGAGTTGGTCAATATACTTATTAACAATGAGGCCACAATCAAGAAAAAAAAACATGTTCTATTTGCGGGCTCTTCGTCTGGACTAAAAAGGGAACCCAAAACAAGGGAAAAAAATGTTTTGCCCCTACAATTAAGAACAAAGCAAATAAAAATCAATACAAGAAACCTGCTCAAGGGTCCAAAAGGCCAAATAAAATAGAACAAGTTTGTTTCCACTACAACAAGCCTGGACATTGGAGGCGTAATTGCACTGAATATCTAGCCCAGAAGCGTTTTGGCCATGGTATGTTTTATATTTAAATTAATATCTCAGTCAATTCTTCTTTTTGAGTATTAAATACTGTTACGCCTTAAACACATACAAATCTCTTAAATGAGATTAATGTTTTTAATGCAATAACTTATCTTGTTTTGATAATTACAAAACTAGGTTATTATTTCTAATCATTTAAAGTGAGACTTTGCAGATTAGATTTCTATCAAATTCATGTGCGGTATATTCTATCGATGGAATTGAACAAACCATGGAGTAGAAACATTGAGAAAAATACTGAGCATTTTCGATCATCCAATTCAATCTCCACCTGTCACATTAAATTTTAGGATGCTCAAAAGATACGGTTCAAATCTCAGATCAATCCAATGGCTAGATCATGAGAAATGAATTTTTCAAAAGTGCCGCTCAGAACAAGAAGCAAAAATACGACGAAGTAACTTCAGAAAAATACTGGAATCTTTTGAGGCATCCCAATCCGATCTCCACCGTTCACAATGAAATTCAAGATGTTTTAAAGCTACTGTCCAAATTTCAAGTCAATCCGACGGACGGATTGTTAGTTATGAATTTTTGAAGTTTGCCGCGCAGTCTGCATTGTGCTTAACGGACGCAACGAACCTAGGAACGGACGCAACGTTCCTTGTCAAAAACATGATCCAATTTTTAAGGAAGAAATTCGCCCGAACAAAGCCACAATGCGCCGAACGGACGCAACAAACCTAGGAACAAACGCAACGTTCGTCACCAACGTCGGAAGAATTAAATGTGACACAACGAAGGCCATAACGGACGCAACGAACCTGCCCGAATTTTCAGCTATAAATAGATGTATTCCAAGGCCATTTCAAACACAACTCAAGCAATCCTCACCTCTACTTCTCAAGTGTTCATTCAAGAGTTTCATACATATTTCTTTCAATTAGAGAGTTGATTGTAAAAATTGTTTGTGAGTTGTTGAGCTTTCGTTGTACTTTCGAGTGTGAAGCCCGAGTGTGTAATTGTTGTTGAGGCTATCCTTGGAGCCCTTAAGGCCAAGTGTTCGAGTTGAATCGGCGCGGTGATAGTTGTAAGAACCTAATTGGGGGGATTTAGGTTCTATTGGAAACTTTAAAAATTTAAAGAAATTATGCAAATACGCAAGCGAAAGACTTAATGCAATTAATGATAAGTGCGATAAATAAATGCGTAATATAAATAAAGCAGTAAAAGGGATAAGAGATGTTTATGAAAGTTCGATGATAAATCGTCTACGTCTCCCCTTCTTGGTTAAGATCGATTAACCAAGGATCCACTAGCACTTCGAACGTCTTCGCCTCGATGGCTTCAAGGATAGCCGTACAACTCAACACGATCACCGCGCCGATACAACTCGAACACTTGGTCTTAAGGGCTCCAAGGATAGCCACAACACTCGCTAAATACACTTGGCTTCACACACAAGTGTTTACAATAACCGAGCAACCAACTCACAAATGATTTAATACAAACAACCCTCGATTTTGAATAAATCGCACAACTATCACTTGAATACTTTGAAGGAGAGGATATTGCTTGAAATGAGAGATGAGAGTGAATTGGTGAGTTGAAATGGCTTCAAATGGTATGTATTTATAGCTGAAAATTCGGGCAGGTTCATTGCGTCCGTTCTGGCCTTCGTTGCATCCGTTCGGCGCACATTTAATTCTTCCGGCGTTGGTGAGGAACGTTGCGTCCGTTCCTAGTTTCGTTGCGTCCGTTCGGCGTATTGCGGCTTTGGTCGGGCGACTTTCTTCCTTAAAAATTGGATCGTGTTCTTGACAAGGAACGTTGCTTCCATTCGGGTTCGTTGCAGGCTGAGCGACAAACTTCAAAAATTCATATCTCACAATCCGTCCGTCGAATCGACTTGAAATTTGGACATAAGCTTTAAAAATCCTGAATTTCATTGTGAACGGTGGATATCGGATTTGGATGCCTAAAACGATTCCAGTATTTTTCTGAAGTTACTTCATCGTATTTTTGCTTCTTGTTTTGCGCGGCACTTTTGAAAAATTCATTTCTCATGATCTAGCCATTGGATTGAGCTGAGATTTGAACCGTAGCTTTTGAGCATCCTAAATTTAATATGATATGTGGAGATCGGAATTAGATGATTTGAAAAAGCTTAGTAAATTTTGCAATGTTCTTCACCATAATAATGTTTGTAATAATCTAATCTGCAAAGTCTCACTTTAAATGATTAGAAATAATAACCTAGTTTTGTAATTATCAAAACAAGATAAGTTATCGCATTAAAAACATTAATCTCGTTTAAGAGATTTGTATGCGTTTAAGGCGTAACAATCTCCCCCTTTTTGATAATCACAAAACTTGGTTAAACGGGAGATATAAAATGCAATTGAAATACATATAAAAAGTTCCCGCTTAATGTAACAATATATTAAACAAGTTGTTTATCACATAATCAATTTTTATGTAACCAATTTGAATATTTAATCAAATTTATTCTCCCCCTTTTTGTGATAATTAAAAAGGCAACAAATATGATAAATGAAAAACACAATAAAACATATTTTATTGATAGAGAAATTTACAAAATACAACAAAATATAAAACTAAGAGTCATCATCCGAAGCTTCTTTAAGAAGGTTTTCTTCCATCAAATTGAGTCGGTCGTGAACAATTTGAAAAGATCCTCGCATCTCCTCAGTCAAGTTCGTGATCGAGGTCTGAATAGACTGAATAGCGGAGTAGTTGCGATCCATATTGATCTCAAGACGCTGAAGATACTCAAAGAGTCGATCGAAAGATGGAGCCGGGGTAGGTGGAGGCTGAGGCATCATAGGAGGATAAAAAGGTAGATCGCCATAATCAAAAGTATGTGAAGAAGATGGAGGAACCGTAGAAGAGGAAGGAATATCGGTGTTAATGAAACCAACAGAAAATCCTTGCTCGATCATCACCAGCGTGAGGTGGTCGACCGAGAATGGCAGAAAGGGCCTCAAAACGGTTGAACTCGGGACTATCCTCAGGCCATTTAAATGCAAAGAACTCGCTAGGTCCATTTCTAGGAAGAGAGAACCATGCAGCGAGATCACCTGAAGAGAAACAAATGTACCGATTTTGAACAATTGTAACAGCATATATGTCATTGTTGTACAATTCGAGTTCAAAATTGGCATAGAACTCATGGATAAGGGAGGAATAAATAAAATATGGATCAGAAGGTTGGAAAAATGCGCCCCATTGTTGGAAATCAATAAGTTCCAACAAATGAAGATGAGAGGCAGCCAAATAAGAGCGATCAAGAATACGACCCGGAAGAATCTGCCTATCACTATAGTCGGCAGAAATAGGCCGTGAGATAGCGGGTTGGTTAAGGTTGTGGACAAAAGGTTGAGCACGAGCACGAGTGCGTCGCCTCGGATTGGCGGGATCAACTTGGCATCTAGAAGCTATTTTTGGAGAGATATTTCGTGCAAAAGGAAGAAATAAGTCTTGATTTTGGTGTGAAAAACTGAATGGGTTCGGCCATTATATATAGGCAATGAACAGAACGAAAGCAATGTTGGCGAATGTTGCGTCCGTTCGTTCTGGCGGGTAAATTTTGCGGGAAAATGAACCGGGTGTTTTAAAAGTGAGCGGGAATGAGGACTAACGGAAGCAACGTTGGTCCATCGGACGCAACGTTGGTGCTTTTGGCGGTAAAAGTTCGCGGTAAATATTTTAAACTGAGGCGGGAAAAGAAATGGAACGGAAGGAACGGTAGACGAACATACGCAACGTTCAGTCACCAAACGTACGCAACGTTGTACGGAACGGAAGCAACGTTCGGACACTTGAAGAATTTTCGGATTTTTCCTCTTAGAATTATATTTTAGAAAAAATTTATACCAAATAATACACATAAAATGTGAGCTTATAATTATGAATAAATACAATTAATTTGTATTATCCAACATTAATTTGCTCGAATTTTAATATTAGACTCCCCCTTAATATGACATTAATTTTAAACTTATGTCTACAAGCGATTACAACTCAATCATGTCAAGTTCATCACGCAAACGAATAAAAGTATTTTCATCTAGTGGTTTTGTAAAAATATCAGCAATTTGATTTGTCGTGTTAACATATTGAAGTTCAACTTCATTTCGTTCGATGTGGTCACAAATAAAATGATGACGAATGTCAATATGTTTGGTGCGCGAATGTTGAATCGGATTCTTTGTTAGACATATGGCGCTTGTGTTTTCACAAAAAATAGGGATTTTTGAAAAAGAGACGCCATAGTCGAGCAATTGATGCTTCATCCAAATAATTTGCGCACAACAACTACCGGCAGCCATATATTCAGCTTCGGTTGTTGACAACGCAACACAATTTTGTTTCTTTGAAAACCAAGAAACTAAACAATTTCCTAGAAAAAAACAAGTTACACTAGTGCTTTTTCTGTCCACCTTATATCCACCAAAGTCGGCATCACAGTAACCTTTTAAATTAAAGAAAGAATTTTTTGAATACCACAAGCCGAGATTTAGAGTATTTGTAAGATATTTGAAAATGCATTTTAAGACGAACAAATGTGATTCCTTTGGTCATGATTGAAATCGTGCACACAAGCAAACACTAAATATAATGTCCGGCCTACTAGCAGTAGCATATAATAAGGAGTCAATCATACTACGAAAGGAAGATTGATCTACAGATTTACCATTTTCATCCTTGTCGAGTCTGATTGCTGTGCTCATCGGTGTGGATGATGATTTTGTGTTCTCCATCCCAAACTTCTTCAGAATCTCCTTGATGTATTTGCTTTGGTTCACAAAAAACCCATCTTTACATTGTTTGATTTGCAATCCGAGGAAATAGTTAAGTTCCCCCATCATGCTCATCTCAAAGTGTTCCTGCATAAGGTTGGAGAAATCTTGACAGAGAGTTACGTTAGTAGATCCAAAAATTATGTCATCAACATAAATTTGCACAATCAATAAATCATCTTTGACATATTTGGTAAATAAAGTAATGTCAATCTTTCCTCTCGAAAAACCATTTGAGAGAAGGAAAGTTGATAGTTTTTTCATACCAAGCTCGAGGAGCTTGTTTTAAACCATACAAAGCTTTGTTAAGTCTAAACACATGATCAGGCAAAGAAAGATCAACAAAGCCATCAGGCTGTTTAATGTAAACTTCCTCTTTTAGTTCACCATTTAGGAATGCACTCTTAACATCCATTTGAAATAACTTGAAATTTCTAGAGCAGGCAAAAGCAAGCAACATGCGAATAGATTCAAGTCGGGCAACATGAGCATAAGTCTCATCATAATCAATGCCTTCTTCTTGACTATATCCTTTCGCTATAAGTCTAGCTTTATTTCTTGTGATAATACCATGCTCGTTAAGTTTATTCCTAAAAACCCATTTAGTACCAATAATAGATCTATCATGCGGCCTAGGAACAAGACACCAAACATCATTGCGCTTGAATTCATTTAATTCATCTTGCATAGCAATAATCCATGAATCATCTAATAAAGCATCATCAATGCACTTAGGTTCAACATGCGAAACAAAAGCAAAATGATTGCAAATATTATTAAGAGAAGATCGAGTGGTTACTCCCTTCGAAGGAATTCCAATGATAAGATCCATAGGATGATCTTTGTGAAGCGTCCAATCTTTCGGAAGTGGTGTTTCTTCAACAGAAAAAATCATTTAACCTTGAGGAGGTTATCTCTTTTTCAAGTAATTCTACATCATTGTTATTAGTAGTACGAGAAACTATAGACATAGATTCATCAAATATAACATGCATAGATTCTTCAACTAATAAAGTACGTTTATTAAATACTCTAAAAGCCTTACTTGAGGTAGAATATCCGAGAAAGATACCTTTGTCAGACTTGGCATCAAACTTACCGAGATTATCCTTACCATTATTATGAATGTAGAATTTTGATCCAAAAGCCCAAAAGTATGAAATGTTAGGCTTTCTCCCTCTACATAATTCATATGGAGGCTTCACAAAAAATTGTAAAACTCTCATTTTGAAATTCAGTTCCGTGGTCACTACAAATCTGTTTTATTGAAAGATTTTTCTCATTTTCAACACGTTTGACAAAAGTTTTGAAATAATAAAAGGCATCATTTTTGTGGGCTAAAAACAGTGTTCACGTGAAACGTGAAAAATCATCCACAATGACAAATGCATAAAGCTTCCCTCCTAGGCTAGCGTTCCTCGAGGGACCACATAGATCTAGGTGAAGAAGTTTAAGGGGAATAGAAGTTGATACAAAATTTTTGCTTTTAAAAGATTCCTTTGTGTGTTTGCCAAGTTGACACGCATCACAAACAAAATCTAATTTTAAATTGAGTTTTGGCATACCAACAACTAAATCAAGTTTAAAAAGTTTTTCTATGGTACTAGGACCAACATGACCTATTCGTCTATGCCAAAGAATGTTGTCATAAACATTCAAGGATACAAGGTTTTTAATATTTGATAAAGATAAATTATTTAAAGAAACCTTGTATACATTTTCACTTCTATATTCTTTGAAATTTATGGATTTGTCAGATGTGAGTGATATAGTGCAGTGTTGGGGAGTGAACGTGACTTCATAACCTCTATCGCACAATTGACTTATGCTTAGTAGGTTATGCTTAAGTCCTTTCACTAGGAGTATATCATCAATCAAGCAGGATTTAGAAATACCTATTGAGCCGATTCCTTCGATAACTCCTTTGTTGTTGACTCCAAAGGTGACAGTTCCTTTCTCCTTTGGTTTGACCGATTGGAGTAGTTCTTTGTTCCCCGTCATATGTCTAAAACATCCACTGTCTAGATATCATATGCTAGGGAGAACAGTTTTCCTATTTCCCTACAAGAGTTGATTTTGGTATCCTTTAGTTCTTTTGGGTCCACAGTGTTAGAAAAGAGAGATACAAAATGGACTTCTAAAAGTTCAGTCTCTCATAGCAACATCATTGCCACTTTCCAAGAGTGCTCCCAGTAGTAGGTAGAGTTATGGCCTCCTTAAAAACCTATTTCCTTGGACAAAACAGCGTTCATCAGGAAGATCAGTCGCAAGTCAAGGCAGTTTAAACCGGTCTATGATGAACTCCCTTAGATCATGATCTCATAATGTCGACTGATGATTTGTTAAGTACTCTTAGGCCTCCATTTCATATAGCTCTTTTGATCATATTGATATTTCAAAGATCTACATTTATGTCTAGCATGACCTATTTTACAACAGTAAGAGCATGTAGGGGTGATCTCATTTTAGCTTTAGCAATGAGGCGTAAAGTCTATAGATTTCTTACCATACCTATTCCACCCTTATCAAAACTACATTTCTGCATGCTTAGTAAATTATTCAATTTATTACTACTAACATTGAATTTATCAAATGATTTTTCTAAGTGAGCTATGACATCTTTAATCTTAGGTTTTCATGCTCCTTAGTTTCTAATTCATTTTTGAGGTTTCTACTTTCCTTTCTAAGTGATTTAGCCATATCAAACATATGTTTATATGCATGTAGTAATTCATCATAGGAAGGTACCTCGTCATCGTCGTCAGAGACGATGTCATCACTCCTAGCCATGAGGCAGATGTTATATTCCTCCTCGTCATTATCGTTGTCGCTCCAAGTCGCTATTAGGGCTTTCTTCTTACCTTTGTCAACCTTATTCTTGAGGGGGCACTCATTTGCATAGTGGCCTTATTGTTGACAGTTGTAGCATGTTACTTCCTTGTCCGTCTTCTTTTTGAAGTTGTTTCCTCGCATAAATCTTTTGAACTTTCTTGCGAAGAGTGTTATATCATCATCATCTTCTTCTTCTTCTTCGACTTGGGTGGATAAGGCAATCCCCTTTGCCTTGGTCTTTTCATCTTCCCTCTTTAATTCTTTCCTTGTAGATACTTCTAACTCATGGGTTTTAAGGGTCCCATGAAGTTGATCAAGATCATAAGATGCGGTGTCGCCTTTGTTGGATTCGATGATGGCCATCCTCTTTGCATCCCACTTCTTGGGTAGGGCGCGTAAAGCTCTCCTCCATACTTGCTTGGTTGGATATTGTTCTCCAAGTTGGGCTAACTCATTGATGATTTGAGAGAGCCTTCGAAACATTGTGTCTATATCTTCATTCGATTCCATCTCAAATGTCTCGTATTTGAGTTGTAGAAGATCTATCTTTGTCTCTTTGACTTGGTTGGTTCCTCGTGGCATATCTCCAATTTTTCCCAAATCTCTTTTGCGGAGGAGCACATAGAGATCTGATTGTACTCGTTCATATCTAGGGAACAATGCAAAATATTCATAGCTTTAGCATTTTGAGATATCAATTTCATATCCTCCTTTGAAAAGTCGTCCATTCCCTTAGGAATTTTGACTCCCTCAACCTCTTTCGTAGGTATGTAGGGACATTTCACAGTTACTTTCCAAAGTTCATAGTCTACGGATTGGATATATAGGGACATTCGATTTTTCCAATATCCGTAGTTTTTGTCGTTGAAAAGAGGAGGATGATTGGTTGATTGCCCTTGAGCATAATCGCTAGCTAGATTTGCCATAGAGCCTTTTTGAAAATATTTTGTAAAAAGGTGGCTCTGATACCACTTGTTAGAACCTAATGGGGGGGATTTAGGTTCTATTGAAAACTTTAGCAATTTAAAGCGATTATGCAAATACGCAAGCGGAAGAATTAAATCAATTAATGATAAGTGCAGTAAATAAATGCGTAATGTAAATAAAGCAGTAAAAGGGATAAGAAATGTTTATGGACGTTCGACGATAAATCGTCTACGTCTCCCCTTCTTAGTTAAGATCGATTAACCAAGGATCCACTAGCACTTCGAACGTCTTGGCCTCGATGGCTCCAAGGATAGCTGTACAACTCAACACGATCACCGCGCCGATACAACTCAAACACCTGGCCTTAAGGGCTCCAAGGATAGCCACAACACTCGCAAAATACACTTGGCTTTACACACAAGTGTTTACAATAACCGAGCAACCAACTCACAAATGATTTAATACAAACAATCCTTGATTTTGAATAAATCGCACAACTATCACTTGAATACTTTGAAGGAGAGGATATTGCTTGAAATGAGAGATAAGAGTGAATTGGTGAGTTGAAATGGCTTCAAATGGCATGTATTTATAGCTGAAAATTCGGGCAGGTTCGTTGCTTCCGTTCTGGCCTTTGTTGCGTCCGTTCGGCGCACATTTAATTCTTCCGGCATTGGTGAGGAACGTTGCGTCCATTCCTAGGTTTGTTGTGTCCGTTCGGCGTATTGCGGCTTTGGTCGGGCGACTTTCTTTCTTAAAAATTGGATCGTGTTCTTGACAAGGAACGTTGCTTCCGTTCGGGTTCGTTGCAGGCTGAGCGACAAACTTCAAAAATTCATATCTCACAATCCGTCCTTTGAATTGACTTGAAATTTGGACAGTAGCTTTAAAACATCCTTAATTTTATTGTGAACGGTGGAGGTCGGATTTGGATGCATCAAACGATTCCAGTATTTTTCTGAAGTTACTTTGTCTTATTTTTTCTTCTTGTTCTGCGCGGCACTTTTGAAAAATTCATTTCTCATGATCTAGCCATTGGATTGAGCTGAGATTTAAACCGTAGATTTTAGCATCGTAAACTTTAATATAACCGGTGGAGATCGGAATTGGATGACTCGAAAAAGCTCAGTAAATTTCGCAATGTTCTTCACCATAATAATGTTTGTAATAATCTAATCTGCAAAGTCTCACTTTAAACGATTAGAAATAATAACCTAGTTTTGTAATTATCAAAACAAGATAATTTATCGCATTAAAAACATTAATCTTGTTTAAGATATTTGTATGCGTTTAAGGCGTAACAATAGTGTTGAGTTGTACGGCTATCCTTGGAGCCCTTAAGGCCAAGTGTTCGAGTTGTATCGGCGCGGTGATCGTGTTGAGTTGTACGGCTATCCTTGGAGCCATCAAGGCCAAGACGTTGAAGTGCTAGTGGATCCTTAGTTAATCGATCTTAACCAAGAAGGAGACGTAGACGATTTATCGTCGAACTTCCATAAACATCTTTTATCTCTTTTACTGCTTTATTTACATTACGCATTTATTTACTGCATTTATTATTGATTGCTTTAAGTCTTTCTCTTGCGTATTTGCATAATCGCTTTAAATTGCTAAAGTTGTCAATAGAACCTAAATTCCCTCCCCCCCCCCCCCCCCCCCCCCATTAGGTTCTAACAAGTGGTATCAGAGCCACTTTTTTACAAAATATTTTCAAAAAAACTCTATGGCAAATCTAGCTAGCGATTATGCTCAAGGGCAATCAACCAATCGTCCTCCTCTTTTCAACGGCATAAACTACAGATATTGGATAAATCTAATGTCCCTATATATCCAATTCGTAGACTATGACCTTTGGAAAATAACTGTGAAAGGTCCCTACATACCTACGAAAGAGGTTGAGGGAGTCAAAATTCCTAAGGGAATGGACGACTTTTCAAAGGAGGATATGAAATTGATATCTCAAAATGCTAAAGCTATGAATATTTTGCATTGTTCCCTAGATATGAACGAGTAGAACTGGATCTCTATGTGCTCCTCCGCAAAAGAGATTTGGGACAATTTGATATATGTCACGAGGTAACCAACCAAGTCAAAGAGACAAAGATAGATCTTCTACAACTCAAATACGAGACATTTAAGATGGAATCCAATGAAGATATAGACACAATGTTCCGAAGACTCTCTCAAATAATCAATCAACTAGCCCAACTTGAAAAACAATATCTAACCAAGAAAGTGTGGAGGAGAGCTCTACGCGCCCTACCCAAGGAGTGGGATGCCAAGATAACGGCCATTATTGAATCCAACAAAGGCGACACCGCGTCGTATGATCTTGATCAACTTCATGGGACTCTTAAAACCCATGAGTTAGAAGTATCTACAAGGAATTAATCAAAGAGGGAGGATGAAAAGACCAAGGCAAAGGGGATTGCCTTATCCACCCAATTCGAAGATGATGATGATGATGATGATATGGCACTCTTCGCAAGAAAGTTCAAAAGATTTATGCGAGGAAACAACTTCAAGAAGAAGACGGACAAGGAAGTAACATGCTACAACTGTCAACAACAAGACCACTATGCAAATGAGTGCCCCCTCAAGAATAAGGTTGACAAAGGTAAGAAGAAAGCCCTAATAGCTACTTGGAGCGACAACGATAATAACGAGGAGGAAGCTAACATCTGCCTCATGGCTAGGAGTGATGACATCGTCTCTAACAACGATGATGAGGTACCTTCCTGTGATGAATTACTACATGCATATAAACATATGTTTGATATGGCTAAATCACTTAGAAAGGAAAATAAAAACCTCAAAAATGAATTAGAAACTGAGCATGAAAACCTAAGATTAAATGATGGCATAGCTCACTTAGAAAAATCATTTGATAAATTCAATGTTAGTAGTAATAAATTGAATAATTTACTAAGCATGCAAAAATGTAGTTTTGATAAGGGTGGAATAGGGTATGGTAAGAAATCTATAGACTTTACTAGCCTCATTGCTAAAGCTAAAATGAGATCACCCCCTACATGCTCTTACTGTTGTAAAATAGGTCATGCTAGACATAAATGTAGATCTTTGAAATATCAATATGATCAAAAGAGCTATATGAAATGGAGGCCTAAGAGTACTTAACAACTCATCAGTCGACATTATGAGATCATGATCTAAGGAGTTTATCATAGACCGGTTTAAACTGCCTTGACTTGCGACTGATCTTCCTGATGAACGCTGCTCTTTCCAAGGAAATAGGTTTTTAAAGAGGCCATAGCCCTACCTACTACTGGGAGCACTCTTGGAAAGTGGCGATGATGTTTCTATGAGAAACTGAACTCTTAGAAGTTCATTTTGTATCTCTCTTTTCTAATACTGTGGACCCAAAAGAACTAAAGGGTACCAAAATCAATTCTTGTAGGGAAATAGGAAAACTATTCTTCCTAGCATATGGTATCTAGACAGTGGATGTTCTAGACATATGACGGGGAACAAATAATTACTCCAATCGGTCAAACCAAAGGAGAAAGGAACTGTCACCTTTGGAGACAACAGCAAAGGAGTTATCGAAGGAATCGGCTCAATAGATATTTCTAAATCTTGCTTGATTGATGATGTACTCCTAGTGAAAGGACTTAAGCATAACTTACTAAGTATAAGTCAATTGTGCGATAGAGATTATGAAGTCACGTTCACTCCCCAACACTGCACTATATCACTCACATCTGACAAATCCATAAATTTCAAAGGATATAGAAGTGAAAATTTATACAAGATTTCTTTAAATAATTTATCTTTATCAAATATTAAAAGCTTTTTATCCTTGAATGTTGATGACAACATTCTTTGTCATAGACGACTAGGTCATGCTGGTCCTAGTACCATTGAAAAACTTTTTAAACTTGATTTAGTTGTTGGTATGTCAAAACTCAATTTAAAATTAGATTCTGTTTGTGATGCGTGTCAACTTGGCAAACACACAAAGGAATCTTTTAAAAGCAAAAATTTTGTATCAACTTCTATGCCCCTTGAACTTCTTCACCTAGATTTATGTGGTCCCTCGAGGAACGCTAGCCTAGGAGGGAAGCTTTATTCATTTGTCATTGTGGATGAATTTTCACGTTTCACGTGGGCACTATTTTTAGCCCACAAAAATGATGCCTTTGATTATTTCAAAACTTTTGTCAAACGTGTTGAGAATGAGAAAAATCTTTCAATAAAACAGATCCGTAGTGACCACGAAACTGAATTTCAAAATGAGAGTTTTACAAATTTTTGTGAAGAGAAAGGCATCGGTCACAACTTTTCTTGTTCTAGGACTCCTCAACAAAACGGGGTCATTGAGAGGAAAAATAGGACACTTGTAGAGATTGCAAGGACCATGATATGTGAGCATTCTCTACCAAAATATTTTTGGGCTGAAGCAATGAACACTTCCTGTTACATTATCAATCGTGTATCAATAAATTCAATTCTCAAGAAAACACCATATGAATTATAGAGAGGGAGAAAGCCTAATATTTCATAATTTTAGGTTTTTGGATCAAAATGCTACATTCTTAATAATGGTAAGGATAATGTCGGTAAGTTTGATGCCAAGTCTGACAAATGTATCTTTCTCGGATATTCTACTACGAGTAAGGCTTTTAGAGTATTTAATAAACGTACTTTATTAGTTGAAGAATCTATGCATGTTATATTTGATGAATCTATGTCTATAGTTTCTCGTACTACTAATAACAATGATGTAGAATTACTTGAAGAAGAGATGACCTCCTCAAGGTTAAATGATATTAGATGTTTCTGTTGAAGAAACACCACTTCCGAAGGATTGGACGCTTCACAAAGATCATCCTATGGATCTTATCATTGGAAGTCCTTCGAAGGGAGTAACCACTCGATCTTCTCTTAATAATATTTGCAATCATCTTGCTTTTGTTTCGCATGTTGAACTTTGTTGGAAAACTGGCGAGTTCCCAGACCAATTACGATTGATACCCGGTGCAGCGGAAGTTTAAAAATTTTTCATGGAACGTTTCCATGGTATGGGTATCAACCATTCATCGATTGAATTACGTGTGTGTAAAATTTAAATAACAATTTAAATAAATTTTACCTCAAATCTCGCAACGAGATTAATGGACACCAACAGAACAATTCTGCTCTTGTTGTCTCTCCCTGGAACCGATGAACGCCTTCAATCAGGTCCACGAACAGAGGTTTAATCCCTCTGATAGATTGCACTAGAAAATCTATCAGAAGTTTTCTGCGAAGAGAATACACGAATTTGATTCGTTATTCCTTACTGCGATTCAAAATCACAGACCGGAATTTTCTCGGGCAGAGCAAGGGGGCGGCCGAAAACGTTTTTGAGAGGGGCTAGGGTTTCGAAAATCCTGTCTCAAAAATTATGACCTTTTGTGTGTAATTTCTGTACTGAAATAACTTATTTATAATGCAGGCCACTAACACCTTAGGGCCCATTAGTCATAAGCTGGGGCCCGACAAGCAAAGCCCGCTCGTTCAGAAATTAATATAAAATTCATCGTGACTCCGATTGATGAAACGATTTCACCAATGTGCACAGAAACCATTTCTGCACGTTTTAAAGTCAAAATAAATTTTCCTGAATCCGAATTCAGTGGTTTCCAAAAATGTCCATCCCTATGTCATTTTAGGAAATCCTACTCCCTTACTCTTATTTAAGAAGTCCAACTCCTTAGTTCATTAAATTTAACTCTTTAAATTTAACTATCTCAACGGGGATTAAAACTCCATTACACTGTGTGACCCTCAATGGTTCAGGGATACAGCTAGCCGTGGGCTCACAACTCCTTGTGACTCGGAACAACACTTTCCGACTTGCCCAACGAATCATGGTAAAGCGCCTAGCAACATCGCCCCATGATTCCCTAGGTATCACTGATAGTGCCTACAAGAACCAGTAGATTTTGGTTAACGTACAGTACGGTCCCTTCATCCATATATCCCGATCGAATCAACAACCATTGGTATATCGAGAGTCGCTCAAGATTCGATAACTATGCAATGCATCTTGAAGATCAAATTAGTGACATCGCATGTGCTACTAAGAAACCATTTCTTAAATCACATCAAGTACTCTGGCCAGAGATTTGTCACACTAATATCTCCTCAGATCGCATAGGATATCCACACTCGCAAGTATGTGGTGAATCCTTGACAACAATGCATTGACTCCTATATGTGTCGTAACTGTACCCAATCTCGACACCTGATGACCCCCTCAGAGTCGGTAAACGAGTCAAAGCACAGTACTAGCATATAGAGTCTCCATGATGTTTCAAGTCGTAAGGACTAATGGTGTACAACCAAAACCGCGGACTTTATCCACTCGATAAGTGATAACCACTTGGAAAGTCCGGATAGGGTAGTTCGACTATTCATCCTATGAATATCCATTTGCATGCTTCGAACATCTCCATGTTCCCTACCAATGAAACGTGGTACTCCGCATCGCAAATGCTAGTCTCAAACTCGAGCGATCCTTATCCTTATTATCGGACGGCTCAATCGACTAGGAACGGTTTTAGAATATACAGTGACTATAAGATGTATTTCATGATAGACATCTCCATGTTCTACCACATCTTACATACACTATAGTATATTCAAGGTCTTTATCAAAACAACAATAGTATATCACAATATAACAATATGAAGTAATATAAAGTCATTGCCATAAAAGTGTAAATAATATTAAACAAAAGATTGTTTATACAAAGAGTCAACAAAGCCCATAGCCACACAGTTGGCTCACTGGGCACCCACTCTTACAATCTCCCACTTGCCCTATAGCCAACTAGTCATACTACGTAGACCCATTGCTTCGCGATGTTTGTCAAACAATGGTCCTGGCAAAGGCTTAGTAAGTGGATCAGCGATATTGTCTGCAGAGGCCACTCGTTCGACACTGATGTCTCCTCTTTCCACAATCTCCCGGATTATGTGGTATTTCCTCAGTACGTGTTTGGATCTTTGATGAGACCTTGGTTCCTTTGCTTGAGCAACGGCACCCGTGTTGTCGCAGTACACCGGGACTGGACCAACAAATTCAGGAATGACGCCCAACTCTTGGACGAAATTCCTCATCCAAACGGCCTCTTTAGCAGCAGCTGATGCTGCAATGTATTCAGCCTCAGTGGTGGAATCCGCTGTGGTGTCCTGCTTGGAACTCTTCCAAGAGACAGCACCGCCATTGAGCATGAACACAAATCCAGAGGTTGACTTCGAGTCATCCACATCACTTTGGAAGCTAGAGTCGGTATAGCCTTCCAGTTTGAGTTCTCGTCCTCCATAAACCATGAACATATTCTTAGTCCTTCGCAAGTACTTAAGAATGTCCTTCACGGCTTTCCAATGCATCTGACCAGGATTAGACTGATATCTGCTCGTGACACTCAGAGCAAATGCTACATCCGGTCTGGTAGATATCATCCCATACATGATACTACCTATAGCTGACGCATATGGTACATGTGTCATATTCTCTATCTCTGCATCAGTCTTGGGACACATAGACTTGGATAGAGAAACTCCATGACACATGGGTAGATGTCCTCTCTTGGACCCATCCATTGAAAACCGTTTCAATATGGTATCGATGTAGGTTGATTGAGTGAGTCCTATCATTCTCTTAGATCTATCCCTATAGATCTGTATCCCAAGAATGTAGGATGCCTCACCCAAATCCTTCATCGAAAATCTACCTGATAACCATATCTTTGTTGACTGCAACATCCCTACATCATTCCCAATGAGTAGGATGTCATCAACATAAAGTACTAAGAATGTTACCGCATCCTTAACTACTTTCTTGTACACGCAAGGTTCCTCCGGGTTCTTGATGAAACCAAAATCTTTTATTGTTTCATCAAATTTCTGGTTCCAACTTCTTGATGCTTGTTTTAGACCATAAATTGATCTCTGAAGCTTGCATACCTTATGCTCGCTTCCCATGGATGTGAACCCCTCAGGCTGCTTCATATAGATTTCTTCCTTAATGTCTCCATTAAGAAAAGCAGTCTTCACATCCATCTGCCATATCTCATAGTCATACCATGCAGCTATGGCAATTAGGATTCTTATGGACTTGAACATTGCGACTGGTGAAAAGGTTTCATCATAGTCAACTCCTTGCCTTTGAGTATAACCTTTCGCCACCAATCGCGCCTTGTAAGTCAATATCTTACCATCAGGCCCAAGCTTTCTTTTGTAGATCCATTTACACCCTATTGGAACAATTCCATCGGGAGGATCCACTAAAGACCAGACTTGGTTAGTATGCATCGAATCCAATTCAGACTGCATAGCTTCAAGCCATAAATTCGAATCCGCATCAGAAATTGCTTCCTTGAAGCTTCTTGGATCACATCCAATGTCGGGTTCATCTTGACCCTCTTCAAGAAGAAGACCATATCGAACTGGAGGTCTAGAAGTCCTCTCGGATCTTCTAGGTGCAGGCGTGTTCAGCAATGGTTCCTGAGGTGTGGGATCGTTATTTTGTATTTCGGGTTCTTCTCGAACTTCTTCGAGTTCCATCATCTCGCCTTTCTTATCCAATAAGAACTCCTTCTCCAAGAAGGTGGCATTCCGTGAAACAAACACCTTTGTTTCAGCAGGATAATAGAAATAATATCCGATTGAATTCTTCGGATACCCCACAAAATAACACAAGCTGGATCGACTATCCAACTTATCTCCCACTGTCCGCTTCACGTAAGCAGGACATCCCCAAATCCTCAAGTACGAATACTTAGGAGCTTTGCCATTCCATAACTCGTATGGTGTTTTGTCCACTGCTTTAGTGTGGACGTTATTCAACAACAATACCGCCGTTTCAAGCGCATAGCCCCAAAATGAAGGTGGAAGCTCAGTGAAGCTCATCATGGATCGAACCATGTCCAACAAAGTTCGATTACGACGCTCCGATACACCATTAAGCTGTGGTGTCATAGGAGGAGTCCACTGAGAGAGAATCCCATTCTCTTTTAGATAGTCCAAAAACTCGGTACTCAAGTATTCTCCACCTCGATCCGATCGAAGTGCTTTAATACTTTTACCTAGCTTGTTTTCTACTTCAGCCTTGAATTCTTTGAACTTTTCAAATGCTTCAGACTTATATTTCATTAAATATAAATACACATACCTAGAATAATCATCAGTAAAGGTAATGAAGTAGGTGTGGCCATGTTGAGTCCCTACTCTAAATGGACCACAAACATCTGTATGGATCAAATCCAACAGATTTTGACTACGCTCAGGCTTCCCCTTAAAAGGAGATTTAGTCATTTTCCCTTTTAGGCAGGATTCACAAGTAGGTAGAGAGTTAATATCAGACATATCAAACATGCCCTCTCCCACTAGCTTGTTCATCCTCCTTGAGAAAATATGACCTAGTCTAGCGTGCCAAAGGTTTGCCGGGTTTTGACTATCGATTTTCCTTTTGTTTGTTGTCGCCGGTTTGTCAATACAATTTACTGGAACGTCTTTTAGTTTTAAATTGTATAGATCGTTTTCAAGTTGTCCATTTCCAATTAAACATTCATTCTTGTAAATATTGCAAATCCCATTCACAAAATTACAAGAATAACCATCTCTATCAAGCATAGAAATAGAAATAATGTTTTTAATTAAATCTGGCACAAATAAAACATCTCTCAACAATAATTTAAAACCATTCTGCAAAATCAAACAAACATCTCCAATGGCCGTAGCTTCAACTCTGGAACCATTCCCGAGCCTCAGCTGGGTCTCACCCATTCTAAGCCTGCGACTTCTTGTCATCACCTGCAAATCATTGCAAATGTGAGATCCACATCCGGTATCCAATACCCAAGAAGTTGTATTAAATGACATGTTTATTTCGATATAGAACATACCCTTTGCAGTTCCTAACTGCTCAAGATACTCCTTGCAGTTGCGCTTCCAATGACCCGGCTTCTTGCAGTAATGGCAAACATCCTTGGATTTTCCATTGTTTGAAGCCTTTGTCTTTTGCTTCTTCTCGGGTTCCACTTTCTTGGGTGGGGCAGAACGTTTCTTGCCCTTCATACTTGGCCCCTTCTTAGCAGAAGATGAGGAGCCCACCAAGAAAGCTGGCTTATCCTTCTTAAGTGTGGATTCATATGTAACGAGCATATTGACCATCTCTTCAAGGGTGGCCTCTATCTTGTTCATATTAAAATTTATCACGAATCCATCAAATGAAGAAGGAAGAGATAGAAGCAGCAAGTCCACATTGAGTTCATGCTCCAACACCAAATCAAGGGTCGCTAACTTCTGTATGAGCCAAATCACTCGTACCCCATGATCACGGACCGAAGTCCCTTCACGCATGCGGCACGTCATCAACTCCTTAACAGTAGAGAACCTTTCAGCCCTCGACTGAGCCCCAAAAAGTTCCTTGAGTTGCGCGTGAATGTCAGCAGCATTCACCGTGTCCTCAAATCGCCTCTGGAGTTCATCAGACATCGAGGCTTGCATATAGCATTTGGTCTTGATGTCATGGTCACACCATGCATCAAGTTTGGCCAATTCCTCCGGACTTATGTCAGCTGGTGCTTCCTTCGGAGGTGCTTTCTCTAACACGTAGAGCATTTTCTCCGAAGTTAAGACAATCTTCAACTTCCGGAACCATTCCGTATAGTTGGCGCCAGTCAGCTTGTTTTGTTCGAGGATCGAGAATAAAGGATTTCGCGAATTCATTGTATGAAATACTGAAAAAGAAAACAGACATATATCAATGATTGTTTAACATTTTACTAAGACATAAAATAGGCGAATTTAATTTTATGAATCTCACTCCCACTATTTTAACGATTTCACCACCCTCTAGTGAAAACGGGAAACTTTTTCCTTAGTGAGAACATGGAGTCCAATTGACAAACTTATGGTCCCGAATAATATCAGCCAACCATAATTCTCAAAAGGTAGAGCCCAATTGCTTCCAAAGCAACCCCCATGTGTTTACCTCATGTCCAATAAGGGCCCAATAATATGACGCCGTTTAAAGTGACATGTCAAGATGACCCATCAATATTAAGTTGTGATGGACGGTCGCCATGTGGATCCCCCAATAATATGAGCCGATCCCATGGGAGTTCCACCCAACTTACAACATTTGTCGATCCAATGTACAGCTTTCCGACGGACGGGCCCCCCCAATAATATGAGCCGGACCGTATCCGCGGGTAGCATCACATACATTGACCGTTGATGGAAGGTAGGAACATTTAAACAATATTTAAATTTCCTTTATTTATCTTGATATAAATTTTAAATCATATTTAAAATGAGGGATTTTATTTATAAAAATATTTGTCTCATCATATTTAATTTATTGCATGCATTGCCGGATTCACGCAATTTATGTCTAAACATGCATACAATCATAATATCACATATTATATAGGATGATCGATTCCATTTCTAATTGACCCGTGGTTGCCAATCACGGGTCTTAGTCCAATCCTAGGTAATATGCAGTATGCAAATGCAATCCTATTACATATGCTTCCAATTTACATTTCTTCAGTCTTCATTGTCTGCTGGGCCCACCATCTTCAAATCTTGATCTCCCACTAAATCTAATGTATTTACAATAAATAACAATGACAAGTAGGGGATACATTTTTAGGGGGTGGGAACGGGCTATAAACCAAGCCCACTTTTATTACATATGACATTCATATCGGGCCATAAACCAGGCCCATTAATAAAACCAACAACAATAAAGACAAAATGTAAATTCCTAACATACACCTACAAAATTGGTCATGGCAATCGATCATCCTTATCCAATAACATTTAATTCAAAATTAATTTATTGGATAACATGCTGTGGCAATTCAAATTTAAACAAGATAAAATCATATTTTATATATAAAATCACATTTCATATATAAAATCATATTTTATCTCCATATCAAATAAAATCATATTTTATCTATAAAATCCAATTTTACAAATAAAATCATATTTTACTTAATATATCATAAGATCATATCTTATCATCAATTGTACCAAAATAATTGATTTCAAAATTCAATTTACGGATAAAATATTAAAATTTTCCAAAAATTCAAATTTATCCAAAATCAATTTTAAAATTTACGGACTCGAACAATTCGATCCGAAATCTCGTGAACCAATCAAAAACAATTTTTGACCGGACAAAAAAATAAAAATTTTAAATATTAAAATTAATAAAAATATAATTTTTCCCGCGGGCCACCCGGGACACTCCCGGGTTGGCCCGCACCCGGGGCGCGGGCCGGGGGCAGCCCGGCTGCCCCCTTAGGGCAGCGTCTGGCGCCGCCCCTGGGCGGCGCCGAGCGCCGCCCTGCGCAGTGCCCAGCGCTGCGCCGCTGCCCGGGTTTTGCCCCGAAAAAAAATTTTTTTTTTTTATTTAAAAATATTTATTTTGTTTCATAAACCGAGACTCAAAAATTTTTGTACAATTGATTAATTCAATCGATTGATCTGAGCAACCTGGCTCTGATACCACTGTTGGAAAACTGGCGAGTTCCCAGACCAATTACGATTGATACCCGGTGCAGCGGAAGTTTAAAAATTTTTCATGGAACGTTTCCATGGTATGGGTATCAACCATTCATCGATTGAATTACGTGTGTGTAAAATTTAAATAACAATTTAAATAAATTTTACCTCAAATCTCGCAACGAATGGACACCAACAGAACAATTCTGCTCTTGTTGTCTCTCCCTGGAACCGATGAACGCCTTCAATCAGGTCCACGAACAGAGGTTTAATCCCTCTGATAGATTGCACTAGAAAATCTATCAGAAGTTTTCTGCGAAGAGAATACACGAATTTGATTCGTTATTCCTTACTGCGATTCAAAATCACAGACCGGAATTTTCTCGGGCAGAGCAAGGGGGCGGCCGAAAACGTTTTTGAGAGGGGCTAGGGTTTCGAAAATCCTGTCTCAAAAATTATGACCTTTTGTGTGTAATTTCTGTACTGAAATAACTTATTTATAATGCAGGCCACTAACACCTTAGGGCCCATTAGTCATAAGCTGGGGCCCGACAAGCAAAGCCCGCTCGTTCAGAAATTAATATAAAATTCATCGTGACTCCGATTGATGAAACGATTTCACCAATGTGCACAGAAACCATTTCTGCACGTTTTAAAGTCAAAATAAATTTTCCTGAATCCGAATTCAGTGGTTTCCAAAAATGTCCATCCCTATGTCATTTTAGGAAATCCTACTCCCTTACTCTTATTTAAGAAGTCCAACTCCTTAGTTCATTAAATTTAACTCTTTAAATTTAACTATCTCAACGGGGATTAAAACTCCATTACACTGTGTGACCCTCAATGGTTCAGGGATACAGCTAGCCGTGGGCTCACAACTCCTTGTGACTCGGAACAACACTTTCCGACTTGCCCAACGAATCATGGTAAAGCGCCTAGCAACATCGCCCCATGATTCCCTAGGTATCACTGATAGTGCCTACAAGAACCAGTAGATTTTGGTTAACGTACAGTACGGTCCCTTCATCCATATATCCCGATCGAATCAACAACCATTGGTATATCGAGAGTCGCTCAAGATTCGATAACTATGCAATGCATCTTGAAGATCAAATTAGTGACATCGCATGTGCTACTAAGAAACCATTTCTTAAATCACATCAAGTACTCTGGCCAGAGATTTGTCACACTAATATCTCCTCAGATCGCATAGGATATCCACACTCGCAAGTATGTGGTGAATCCTTGACAACAATGCATTGACTCCTATATGTGTCGTAACTGTACCCAATCTCGACACCTGATGACCCCCTCAGAGTCGGTAAACGAGTCAAAGCACAGTACTAGCATATAGAGTCTCCATGATGTTTCAAGTCGTAAGGACTAATGGTGTACAACCAAAACCGCGGACTTTATCCACTCGATAAGTGATAACCACTTGGAAAGTCCGGATAGGGTAGTTCGACTATTCATCCTATGAATATCCATTTGCATGCTTCGAACATCTCCATGTTCCCTACCAATGAAACGTGGTACTCCGCATCGCAAATGCTAGTCTCAAACTCGAGCGATCCTTATCCTTATTATCGGACGGCTCAATCGACTAGGAACGGTTTTAGAATATACAGTGACTATAAGATGTATTTCATGATAGACATCTCCATGTTCTACCACATCTTACATACACTATAGTATATTCAAGGTCTTTATCAAAACAACAATAGTATATCACAATATAACAATATGAAGTAATATAAAGTCATTGCCATAAAAGTGTAAATAATATTAAACAAAAGATTGTTTATACAAAGAGTCAACAAAGCCCATAGCCACACAGTTGGCTCACTGGGCACCCACTCTTACAAACTTAAGTGCATTGATGATGCTTTAATTAGATGATTCATGGATTATTGTTATGCAAGATGAATTAAATGAATTCAAGCGCAATGATGTTTGGTGTCTTGTTCCTAGGCCGCATGATAGATCTATTATTGGTACTAAATGGGTTTTTAGGAATAAACTTGACGAGCATGGTACTATCACAAGAAATAAAGCTAGACTTGTAGCGAAAGGATATATAGTCAAGAAGTAGGCATTG
Source organism: Henckelia pumila (assembly GCF_033568475.1). Taxonomy (NCBI): domain Eukaryota; kingdom Viridiplantae; phylum Streptophyta; class Magnoliopsida; order Lamiales; family Gesneriaceae; genus Henckelia; species Henckelia pumila. The sequence goes on along the minus strand of NC_133121.1, from coordinate 97,329,738 downwards.
ATTATGATGAGACTTATGCTCCTGTTGCCCGACTTGAATCTATCAGCATGTTGCTTGTTTTTGCATGCTCTAGAAATTTCAAGTTATTTCAAATGGATGTTAAGAGTGCAATCCTAAATGGTGAACTAAAAGAGGAAGTTTACATTGAACAACCTGATGGCTTTGTTGATGCATTATTGTCTGTTCATGTGTTTAGACTTAACAAAGCTTTGTATGGTTTAAAACAAGCTCCTCGAGCTTGGTATGAAAAAACTATCAACTTTCCTTCTCTCAAATGGTTTTTCGAGAGGAAAGATTGACATTACTTTATTTACCAAATATGTCAAAGATGATTTATTGATTGTGCAAATTTATGTTGATAACATAATTTTTGGATCTACTAACGTAACTCTCTGTCAAGATTTCTCCAACCTTATGCAGGAACACTTTGAGATGAGCATGATGGGGGAACTTAACTATTTCCTCGGATTGCAAATCAAACAATGCAAAGATGGGTTTTTTGTGAACCAAAGCAAATACATCAAGGAGATTTTGAAGAAGTTTGTGATGGAGAACACAAAATCATCTTCCACACCGATGAGCACAGCAATCAGACTCGACAAGGATGAAAATGGTAAATCTGTAGATCAATCTTCCTTTCGTAGTATGATAGGCTCCTTACTTTATGCTACTGCTAGTAGATCTGACATTATGTTTAGCGTTTGCTTGTGTGCACGATTTCAATCATGTCCAAAGGAATCACATTTGTTCGCCTTAAAACGCATTTTCAAATATCTTTCAAATACTCCAAACCTCGGCTTGTGGTATTCAAAAAATTCTTTCTTTGATTTAAAAGATTACTGTGATGCCGACTTTTGTGGATATAAGGTGAACAGAAAAAAGCACTAGTTGAACTTGTTTCTTTCTAGAAAATTGTTTAGTTTCTTGGTTTTCAAAGAAACAAAATTGTGTTGCGTTGTCAAAGACCGAAGCCGAATATATGGCTGCCGGTAGTTGTTGCGCGCAAATTCTTTGGATGAAGCATCAATTGCTCGACTATGACGTTTATTTTTCAAAAATCCCTATTTTCTGTGACAACACAAGCGCCATATGTCTAACAAAGAATCCGATTCAATATTCACGCACCAAACATATTGACATTCGCCATCATTTTATTCGTAACCATATCGAACGAAATGAAGTTGAACTTCAATATGTTGACACGACAAATCAAATTGCTGATATTTTTACAAAACCACTAGATGAAAATACTTTTATTCGTTTTCGTGGTGAACTTGGCATGATTGAGTTGTAATCACTTGTAGACATAAATTAAAATTTAATTTCATATTAAGTGGGAGCTTAATATTAAATTCGAGCAATTTAATGTTGGATAATACAAATTAATTGTATTTATTCATAATTATAAGCTCACATTTTATGTGTATTATTTGGTATAAATTTTTCAAAAAATATATTTCTAAGAGGAAAAATCCAAAATTTGCTTGTCCTGCCCGAATGTTGCATCCGTTACATGGAACGTTGCATCCGTTCGATGCACCATCGTTGCAAACTGTCGTCTAACGTTGCTTCCGTCCCTTCATTTTTCCCTCCTTTTGTTTAAAATTTTAACCGCGAACATTTACCGCCAATAGCACCAACGTTGCGTCCGTTGGCAGCTTTCCCGCCTCAGTTTCAAAATTTATCGCGAACTTTTAACGCCAAAAGACCAAACGTTGCTTCCGATGGTAGAACGTTGCATCTGTTCGTACCTTTCACCGCCTCTTTTAAAAATTTCATTTCAAAAATTCCCGCACATTTTACCCGCCAGGACGAACGTTGCGTTCGTTGAGCAACGTTGCGTCCGTTCCGTCCGAGGCCTATATATAGAGGCCGAAAGTTTCAGAATTTTGCACACCAAAATCCATCTTCTTTCTTCCTTTTGCTCGAAATTCTCCAAAAATGGCTTCTAGACGCCAAGTTGATCCCACCAATCCGAGGCGACGCACTCGTGCTCGTACTCAACCTTTTGTCTACAACCTTAACCAACCCGCTATCTCACGACCTATTCCTGCCGACTATAGTGATAGGCAGATTCTTTTGGGTCGTATTCTTGATCGCTCTTATTTGGAGACTTCTCATCTTCGTTTGTTGGAACTTATTGATTTCCAACAATGGGGAGCATTTTTCCAACCTTCTGATCCAGATTTTATTTATTCCTCCCTTATCCATGAGTTCTATGCCAATTTTGAACTCGAATTGTACAGCAATGACATATATGCTGTTACAATTGTTCAAAATCGGTACATTCGTTTCTCTTCAGGTGATCTTGCTGCATGGTTCTCTCTTCCTAAAAATGGACCCAGTGAGTTATTTTCATTTAAATGGCCTAAGGATAGTCCCGAGTTTAACCATTTCGAGGCCCTTTCTGCCATTCTCGGTCGACCACCTCACGCTGGAGATGATCGACCATCTCTTAAGATGCTATGTCCTTATTTCCAAATTATCCAAAAGCTTATCACTTCTTCGATCATTCCGCGCGCTGGAGACCACTCCAAGTGCAAATATTTGGATCTTTATGTCCTTTTTCACATTGTTGCTCAGAAACCTTTTAACCTACCTAGGTTTCTCATTCAGGTCATGCATCACACTGCCAAAAATTCAAAGAAAGTCATTCTCCCTTTTTCTCGGTTTATTAACCGAATTCTGACTCACTTTGATATTGTCTTCAATGATTTGGAGAAGATACCTATCACTGAGACTTATACTCTTGACCATGCCTCCATCACTAAAATGGAGTTGTCATGGAATCCTGTATTATCTCGATGGGTGCATGATCCAGCTCATATTTTCACCCGCTATCATCCAGTAACCAACTTTCACATTCCTTTTTCTCTTATTTCTCCTTCCATTCAAGAGCAAGGATTTCCTGTTGGTGTCACTGACACCGATATTCCTTCCTCTTCTACGGTTACTCAATCTTCTTCACATACGTTTGATTATGGCGATCTACCTTTTTTCTCCTCCTATGATGCCTCAGCCTCCACCTACTCCGGCTCCATCTTCCGATCGACTCTTTGAGTATATTCAGAGGCTTGAGATCAATATGGATCGCAACTACTCCGCTATTCAGTCTATTCAGACCTCGATCACGAACTTGACTGAGGAGATGCGAGGATCTTTTCAAATTGTCCATGACCGACTAAATTTGATGGAAGAAAACCTTTTTAAAGAAGCTTCGGATGATGACTCTTAGTTTTATATTTTGTTGTATTTTTGTAAATTTCTCTATCAATAAAATATATTTTTATTTTATTGTGTTATTCATTTATCATATTTGTTGCCTTTTAATTATCACAAAAATGGGGAGAATAAATTTGGTTAAATATTCAAATGGGTTAAATAAAAATTGATTATGTGATAAACAACTTGTTTAATATATTGTTACATTAAGGGGGAGCTTTTTATATGTATTTCAATTGCACTTTATATCTCCTGTTTAACCAAATTTTGTGATTATTAAAAAGGGGGAAATTGTTACGCCTTAAACGAATACAAATCTCTTAAACAAGATTAATGTTTTTAATGCGATAACTTATCTTGTTTTGATAATTAAAAAACTAGGTTATTATTTCTAATCGTTTAAAGTGAGACTTTGCAGATTAGATTTCTATCAAATTCATGTGCTGTATATTCTATCGATGGAATTGAACAAACCATGGAGTAGAAACATTGCGAAAAATACTGAGCATTTTCGAGTCATCCAATTCATATCTCCACCAGTCATATTAAATTTTAGGATGCTCAAAAGCTACGGTTCAAATCTCAGCTCAATCCAATGGCTAGATCATGAGAAATGAATTTTTCAAAAGTGCCGCTCAGAACAAGAAGCAAAAATACGATGAAGTAATTTCAGAAAAATACTGGAATCGTTTGATGCATCCAAATCCGATCTCTACCATTCACAATGAAATTCAGGATGTTTTAAAGCTACTGTCCAAATTTCAAGTCAATCAGACGGACGGATTGTGAATTATGAATTTTTGAAGTTTTCCGCGCAGTCTGCATTGTGCCTAACGGACGCAACGAACCTAGGAACGGATGCAACGTTCCTTGTCAAAAACATGATCCAATTTTTAAGGAAGAAATTCGCCTGACCAAAGCCGTAATGCGCCGAACGGACGCAACGAACCTAGGAACTGATGCAACGTTCATCACCAACACCGGAAGAATTAAATGTGCGCCGAACGGAAGCAACGAAGGCCAGAACGAACGCAATGAACCTGCCCGAATTTTCAGCTATAAATAGATGCATTCCAAGGTCATTTCAAACACAACTCAAGCAATCCTCTCCTCTACTTCTCAAGTGTTCATTCAAGAGTTTCATACATATTTCTTTCAATTAGAGAGTTGATTGTAAAAATTATTTGTGAGTTGTGGAGCTTTCGTTGTACTCTCGAGTGTGAAGCCCGAGTGTGTAATTGTTGTTGAGGCTATTCTTGGAGCCCTTAAGGCCAAGTGTTCGAGTTGTATCCGCGCGGTGATAGTGTTGAGTTGTACGGCTATCCTTGGAGCCCTTAAGGCCAAGTGTTCGAGTTGTATCGGCGCGGTGATCGTGTTGAGTTGTACGGCTATCCTTGGAGCCATCAAGGCCAAGACGTTGAAGTGCTAGTGGATCCTTGGTTAATCGATCTTAACCAAGAAGGGGAGACGTAGACGATTTATCGTCGAACTTCCATAAACATCTCTTATCCCTTTTACTGCTTTATTTAAATTACGCATTTATTTACTGCATTTATTATTGATTGTTTTAAGTCTCCCGCTTGCGTATTTGCATAATCGCTTTAAATTGCTAAAGTTGTCAATAGAACCTAAATCCCCCCCCCCCCCCCATTAGGTTCTAACCAAATACCGGATGTGGTTCTCATCTATGCAATGATTTGCAGTTGATGACAAGAAGCAAGAGACTTAGAGAAGGTGAAACTTTTCTAAGACTTGTAAATGGAAGGGTTGCTGCCAAGGCCAAAGGAGATATTATTTTAATAATAAACAATGATTTTAAGTTACTTTTAAGAGATGTTTTGTATGTTTCTGATTTGGTTAAATAAATTATTTATATTTCTATGCTTGATAGAGATGGTTATTCTTGTATTTTTGCAAAAGGTGTTTGCAATATATATAAAATGAATGTTTGATTGAAACTGGTGAATTACAAAACGATCTCTGCAACTTAAAATTAAAAGATATTCCATTAAACAATATTCAAACAATAATAACAAACAAAAGAAAACAAGATAGTCAAAACCCTGCACATATTTGGCACGCTAGACTAGGTCATATTTCCTTAAGAATGATGCAAAAGCTAGTGGGATAGGGCATGTTTGATACATCAGATATAAACTCTCTAGCTGCTTGTGAATCTTTTCTGAAAGAAAAAATTATCAAAAACCCCTTTAAAGGAAATGTAGAACGTGCACATGGTCTTTTGGATTTGATCCACACAGACGTATGTGGCCCGCTAAATGTTAGCACTAAATATGGGAAATCCAACTTCATTATTTTTACTGATGATTTCTCGAGGTATGGTGTTAGAACCTAATGGGGGGATTTAGGTTCTATTGGAAACTTTAGCAATTTAAAATGATTATGCAAATACGCAAGCGGAAGACTTAAAGCAATCAAAAATAAATGAGGTAAATAAATGCGTTAAATAAATAAATGCGTAAAATAAATAAAGCGATAAATGATATAGAATATGTTTATGAAAGTTCGACGATAAATCGTCTACGTCTCCCCTTTTTGATTAAGATCGATTAACCAAGGATCCACTAGCACCTCGAAATCATCGAACAACAACACGATCTCCGCGTCCTTTGGCTTTGATGGCTCCAAGGATAGCCGATACAACTCAACAAACTTGGCCTTAAGGGCTCCAAGGATAGCCTCAAAAATCGCACAACACACTCGGTTTCACACTCGAGTATTTACAACGATAGCACAACAAACTCACAAACTATTTTTACGAACAACTCTCAAATATTGATTGAACACTTTGATAGAGAGAAGATTTCTTGCAAAGGAGAGAAGAAATGAGTTGGATTTCTTCAAATGGCCTTGGAAAGGCTCTATTTATAGTTGGAAAGGATTTGAAGCTCCTTTTGGTGTGTGGAGCGTATGTTGGAAATAATTTTTTTTAGACAAAAAGGTGTTTGGCGCCGCGGTCTGCTTCCAACCGGCACTGTGCAGAATTTGTGGAAAAATCATATCTCACAATCTAACCGTTGAATTGAGCTGAAATTTTTACAGGAGCTTTAAAACATCATAATATTTATTGTGAACGGTGGAGAATGGATTTGGATATATCAAACACGTCCACGAAATTTTGGAATTCGTTTCATCATATTTTTGCTTCTTGTTCTGCACGACACTTTTAAAAAAATCATATCTCACAATCTATCCATTGGATTGAGCTGAAATTTAGACATAAGCTTTATAGCATCCTAATATTAATTCTGATTGGTGAAGATTGGATTTGGATATCTGAAACATTCCCAGTTATTTTCTGAATTTGATTCTTTATGGTTTCGTTCCTTGCAAAAGTAGGTAGTGTGCGGCATATTTGAAAAAATCGTATCTCCCATTATAGCCGTTGGATTGATCTGAAATTTGGACAACATCCTCATCTTGATTATGATTGGTGGAGATCTGATTTGGATATATCAAAATTGACAGTTATTTTCGGACGTTGCTGCTCCATACTTTTGCTTCTTCTTGTTCTCATATCCATCGTCAAAGTGTTCCGTACCATCTACAGAACATTGCATCCATTATATGAGCAATACGAGACTTCATGAATACATTTACAACTTCAAAATATCTTTCAAGAATTTAATAGTCAATAAATATCTAATCTGCAAAATCTCACTTTAAATGGTTAGTAACAATTAATCGAGTTTTGTAATAATCAAAACATAATAGTATGAGACTTGTTAATGCATTAGAAACATTTATCTCATAACTTGAGATTTGTATGCGTTTAAGGCGTAACATATGGGTATGTGTATTTGATGAAACACAAGTCTGAAGCATTTGAAAAGTTCAAAGAATTCAGATCTAAAATAGAAAAACAATTGAGAAAAAGTATTAAAACACTCCGATTTGATCGAGGTGGAGAATAATTAAGTACTGATTTTTTGGACTATCTAAAAGAGAATAGAATTCTCTCACATTGGACTCCACCAGTATCCCCACAATTAAATGGTGTTTCTGAATGTCAAAATCGAACTTTGATGGACATGGTTCGATCTATGATGGGATTAACTGAATTGCCTAGATTGTTTTGGGGATTTGCGCTTGAAACTGCGGCAATGTTGTTGAACAATGTTCATACAAAGACAGTGGATAAAACACCATATGAGATATGGATGGGAAAGGTTCCCAAATATTCTTGTCTGAGAATATGGGGATGTCCTGCTTACGTGAAGCAGACAGTGGGAGACAAATTGGATAGTAGATCTATTTTGTGCTACTTCGTGGGATATGTAAAGAACTCTGTTGGATATTATTTTGTTACGTTTTAAACGCATACAAATCTCGAGTTATGATATTAATGTTTCTAATGCATTAACAAGTCTCATACAATTATGTTTTGATGATTATAAAACTCGGTTATTTGCTACTAACTGTTTAAAGTGAGATTTTGCAGATTAGATATTTATTGACTATTAAATTCTTGGAAGCTATTTTTAAGTCGCAAATGTATTCATGAAATCTCGTTTTGCTCATATAATGGATGCAATGTTCTGTGGATGGTACGGAACACCTTGACGATGGATATGAGAACAAGAAGAAGCAAAAGTATGTATCAGCAACGTCCGAAAATTACTGGGCATTTTTTATACATCCAAATCGGATCTTCACAAATCAAATCAAAATGAGGATGTTATAAACCTGCTGTCCAAATTTCAGATCAATCCAACGGCTATATTGGGAGATACATTTTTTTTCAAATATGCCGCACAGTACCTACTTCTGCAAGGAACAAAACCATGAAAAATCAACTTCAGAAAATAACTGGGAATGTTTCAGATATCCAAATCCAATCTCCACCATTCAGAATCAATATTAGGATGTTATAAAACTTCTGTCCAAATTTCGTCTCAATCCAATTGATAGATTGTGAGATATGATTTTTCAAATGTGTCGCGCAGAACAAGAAGCGAAAATATGATGAAGCGACTTCCAAAAATTACTGGATTTGTTTGAGTCCTCGATATCCAATCTCCACCATTTACAATAAAGATTATGATGTTTTAAAGATTTTTTTCAAAATATCAGCTCAATCCAACGGTTAGATTGTGAGATATGATTTTTCCACAAATTCCGCACAGTGTTGGTTGGAAGCAGATCGCGGCGCCAAACACTTTTTTGTCTAAAAAAAGTCTTCCCAACATACACTCCATGCACCAAAATGAGCTTCAAATCCTTGATAACTATAAATAGAGTCTTTCCAAGGCCATTTGGGTCCCAACTCATTTCTTCTCTCCTTTGCAAGAAATTTTCTCTCTATCAAAGTGTTCAATCAATATTTGAGTGCTATTTGTAAAAATAGTTTGTGAGTTGGCTGTGCTATCGTTGTAAACATTCGAGTGTGAAGTCGAGTATGTTGTGCGATTGTTGAGGCTATCCTTGGAGCCCTTAAGGCCAAGTGTGTTCAGTTGTATCGGCTATCCTTGGAGCCATCAAGGCCAAGAGACGCGCTGATCGTGTTGTTGTTCGAAGCTTTCGAAGTGCTAGTGGATCCTTGGTTAATCGATCTTAATCAAGAAGGGGAGTCGTAGACGATTTATCGTCGAACTTCCATAAACATATCCTATATCATTTATCGCTTTATTTACTTTACGCATTTATTTATCGCATTTATTTTTTATTATTTTAAGTCTTCCTTTTGCGTATTTGCATAATCGTTTTCAATTGCTAAAGTTGCCAATAGAACCTAAACCCCCCTCCCCCCCCCCCCCTAAGGTTCTAACATATTTCTATCATCCAAAACATAGGTGTTTGTTTCAAGAAATGCCACATTCTTGGAGAAAGAGTTTCTATTAGATAGAAAAGGAAAAATGATAGAACTCGAGGAAATTCGAGATGCGCCCATGAATGTAAAAGTTGAACCTAATCCCCAACAGCCAGTATTTGAATCACAGACACCTATAAGGTTTGAAAGAATAATCAGATCGTCTGCAAGATATACGCTTCTTCGTGAACAAGTTCATGATGAAACTAGTGATGGATGCGATCAACAAAACTTCAAAGAAATAATATCTGATGCTGAATCATCTAAATGGCTTGAAGCTATGCAGTCAGAAATGGAATCCATGTATTCGAATCAAGTATGGACTTTAGTAAATCCACTTGAGTGAATTGTTCCCATAGGATGCAAATGAATTTTCAAGAGAAAACTTGGGGCGGATGGGAATGTATTGACCTTCAAAGCAAGACTAGTGGCTAAAGGCTATAATAAAAGACAAGGAGTTGACTATGAGGAAACATTTTCACCAGTCGCTATGTTTAAGTCAATTAGAATATTGCTAGTCATAGCTGCATGGTATGACTATGAAATATGACAGATGGATGTGAAAACATCATTTCTCAATAGAGACATTAAAGAAGAGATCTATATGTCTCAACCTAAGGGTTTCACATCAGTAGGAAGTGAGCATAAGGTATGCAAACTTCAGAGATCTATTTACGGTCTCAAGCAGGCATCTAGGAATTGAAACCTCGGATTTGACAGCACTATCAAAGAGTTTGGTTTTGTTAAAAATCCTGAGAAACCATGTGTTTACAAGAAAGTTAGTGAGAGTGCAGTGACATTCCTAGTACTTTATGTTGATGATATCATCCTCATTGGGAATGATGTAGGATTATTGCAAACAACTAAAGTATGGTTAGCAAGTAAATTCTCCATGAAAGACATGGGTGAAGCATCCTATATATGTATTGGGAATACAAATCAATAGAGATAGATCTAAAAGGATGTTGGGGCTCACCCAAGCCACATATATTGATATCATACTAAATAGATTCTCTATGAAAGAGTCCAAGAGAGGATACTTACCAATGTGTCATGATGTTACTCTATCTAAATCAATGTGCCCCAAGAATGATGAAGAGATAGAGATGAAGGCACGTATTCCCTATGCGTCAGCTATTGGAAGTATCATGTATGGTATGATATCAATACGATCTGATATAACATATGCTCTGAGTGTTGCAAGAAGATATCAGGCTAACCTTGGTCCATTGCATTGGAAAGCCGTAAAAGATATTCTTAAGTACTTGAGAATGACTAAGAATTTGTTCATGGTTTATTAGGATGGAGAATTAAAATTGGAAGGCTATACTGATTCTAGCTTCCAATGTGACGTGGATGATTCGAAATCGACTTCTGGTTTTGTATTCATGCTTAATGGTGTTGTTGTCTCTTGGAAGAGCTCCAAGCAAGATACACTTGCGGATTCCACCACCGAAGCTGAATACATTTCAGCATGCATTTCATGATTAAAAATCATATTTTCATATTGAACATAATTTCATGAATACATAATATCATAAAATGCAACACATAAATGAAATTGATCCACGTAAATCGTTTTCTTCGTTCTTGACATTAAAATTTTAATCTTAATATTTAGGAAATTCCTAAAATATTAAAAAGACCGAAATATTATAACATTTCTAGATCGCTCATCTACTATACATCACCATCCTTGCATCCTACTATTTATCATCTTCCTCGTCGGGCAAAATATATATTATTTTTCTCAAAATCTTAACTTTAAAAATCATCAATAATGCTCAAATATTTGATATAAACATAATTATATATTAAATCAAAACATTACAATCTTGACATTTTTACTCTAAAAATTTAAGCTCAAAATAAAAACCCGGATCAAACCGTCGTCTAGAAAATTTCATTTAAAACTTTCATTAGCATCATAAATATTCAAATGCTTATCCTTTCAACTCATCTATCAAGAAATTGTCAAGAACGATTACGTTTCAAAAAATTCATAACTCATACGATCTATATATTCAACCACAATCCATGCTTCTTCAACATCGTAAAATCATCAAAACATAGTCATCATCATGCATTTTCATATTCAAAACCTTAAAAAGTTTATTTGAAAAACTTGCCTTGAACGCCAGGTTGAAGATCTAAGACACGGACTAATATTTTGCACACGAACGGAGACTGAAACTTAATTTCTGCTTGATTTGAGCAGAAAATGATGGTATAAAGAGGATCGGATTGTAGTAGCCAAGGGAAAGAGGAAGAAAGAACCGAAGGAAATAGAGGAGAAGAGGAATTAAAAAATGAAGAAGAAGGAATCAGGGCCGCATGTGAGGAAGATGACAAACATGAGTGGTGTAGGTGTATGGAACGTGGGATGGGAATCAAATGTAGTGGGGAGCAAAAATAATAATATGGTGGGGCATGCCGTAATGCATTTTATTTGTAAAGCTATCTACAGGCTGTTATACATATACCGGTCTAAGTTTAATAAAATTTCTACTTTTCGAAAACTAAAATAAAATCATAGCAATATTATACTTAAATAATTATAAAAATATTCTTTATGATATCGTATGTAGATTAGTCTCGTTTTTTGGGTCCAGAATCAATCTCGTCCAAAAATCATTAACTTGCTCGAAGTATTAAAAATATAATAATCATAAATATGAAAATTATATTAATAAATTATGACTATAAATAACTAATAAATATAACATCTGGAAATTATTTTAAAAATTATCGTGAATTAATTTAATGAATTAAATAAACATATGTTTTAACACATAAAATTTTATAATTATTTAATTGAGAATAAGCTTTAATCGTAATTAATAAAATATAATAACTAAAAATCTATTTAAATTATTTCAAAAATATCGCGAGTGAATTTAAATAAATAAACGTATATTTTAACACATGAAGTATTCAATTAAATCGTTTAAATAACGTTTAAATCATAAAAATAAAAAAAAATAATTTGAAATCATTTAAAATTCATTTTAATAAATCATGAGTGGATTTATGAATTTTCGGATATTACAAATGTACTGTACGTTAACCATAATTGATTGGTTCTTGCAGGCAATATCAGTGATACCTAGCTAAAAAATCATGGGGCGGTGCTACTTAACGCTCTTAACATGATTCGATGGGTTAAATCAGAAATAAGTTCTGACATTTTATGATCAAGAAGTTGATACATAAAATAAGGCTAATAAGGGTAAGCCCATATAAAGAAATATGTCCTGAATCACAAAGAGTTGTGAACTCACGACTAGCTGTATTCCTGAACCATTGAGGGTCACACAGGTACTGGTTTCCTTGTTCCCGTTGAGATAATAAATTCAAATAGTTGAATTTATGATAAACAAGTTTTATTGGATCAAATGGATAAGATTATAAATGGGTTTATAAAGCTTATAGAAAATTTGAGAGAAAAGTAATGGATGCATGATTAATATACTTATAAGGGTATAAGTATATCATGCAAAATTAATTAAAATATTTAATTAATTTTTTCGAGTTGGACTTGGATTTAAAATATCCATGAAATATACATATAAATATATATATATATATATATATATACATTATGGTATATAAGATCATATATACATATATATATATATATATATATATATATATCATATTGATATATATATATTTAATAAATTATGGTATATAAGATCATATTTTTATTTTATTATATATATTTATATTTATTTAAAAAAAACAGAAAATGGGGTGTCGGCTATAATTGCCGACACCACCCATGACTACACTTAATTATTGTATCATGAACAATAATTAAGTAAAAATTCATGATTAAACAATATTATATGTATTGATTAGTTAGTGCTCTCAAATTTAATATACAAGTGTTGGCCATTTCATGAAGAGAGTTTTAAAAAAAGAAATTTTCTAGCTTCTCCCTCGGAATAGGAATTCGAAAGGGCAGAAGTTCTCATCTTCCTTGGCCAACTTCCAAAAGAAATAGTTTAAGATTGATATGATCAATTTTCATTTTATTCTCAACGCAAAATCTATTCTATTTCTTAAGTGCGTTTTAGAAGAGGAATAGGAAATTCAGTCGTGGACTTGAATTGAAGAAAGGAGGAGAAATTCAGTTGATTGTTCGTAGTGATACACAACAAGAGCTATTTCTGAATTTTTCAAAATAATTGGAGCGAAGTAAATTTATTCACCGAAGGTATATTTCTAATACCCTACGAATTTTATTTAAATCATACGAGTGTCCAATCATATTTTGATTGTCAAAATAACTTTTTAAAAAAAACTTTCGCTGCGTCTTGAGCACGATAGAGATCCGAGATCCGACAGAAACAGCTTTGGCGACTGGGAGCGGTGTTGCTGCGGGGTAAAGGCTAGGAACTTGGATGCAAAATAAGTTCGAGCCGCTCGTCATGGAAGATGATGGCGCTTCGACATATAGATGGTGCAGGGTGTGGTCTCCTGCTTCTCGGGTCACCTGATGAAGTTAAAAGATCTCCTGATCTCCTGCTTTTTGGGTCACCAGATGAATTTGAGATCCAAATCTTGATCTTCTCTGGGCTGTCACTTGCTTCACGAACAAACGTTAGAGGCCAGTGTCGAGTGACCCTCCGACACTCAAGTCAGTGACATGCTCCGCGCTAACAAAAGCTGAAAGTGTAAGGTCCTGAAATATTAAATTATTAATTACGGAATTTGATATTTAAATTTCGAATTTTGGGAAATATCAATTGGATAATTTATTAAAATTGGAGATTTAATTTCCGAGCTGGAAATATTTAATTTGAGAATTGACGGATTTTGAGATTTAAATTTCGGGATTCTTAAATTAAAATATGGAAATATTTGAATTGAATATTTATGAAATTTAAGAATTAAATTCCGAGTTCCGAGAATGAAAGAGGATTTAATTCGACGATGGAACTCGAGTAGGGACTGATTTGCAAATATCAAGGTTTTAAGGGCAAAAATGCAATTTTCATTTTTAATTTAATCCAAGAGTATTGAATTTGAGAATTTTTAAGTTTAGAATTAAATTCTAATATTCTTAAATTATTTTGGATTGAAATTGCATTAAAAGAAGGTCGGGGATGAAATTGAAATTATCGAAACTTTCAGGGACCAAAGTGCAATTTTCCCTTGAAAGTGGGAAATCACACGTGTGATATGATATGAATATTTGGGAATTGAATATCAGAATTTTACAGAAGGAAACGAGATAAGCAAGAAAGAAGAATAAAAAGCCATGGTCGTTTCGTCCAAACTCCGATATCTTTTGATCCGGTTATTCGATTCAATTCCGAAAATAGCGATGAGATCCTTGCGACGAGAGCTTCGATTAGATGTAAGTATTTTTATATTTCCAGCATGTTTTGAAGGTTGGAAGTTGGGAGAATTCAGAAACGATTGTGGATATGTGTTCTTGCGATTATATGAATTGTTATATCGCAACCGGATCGAAGAATGGATGTTGTATGCATGTCTTATGATTTTTCAGCCATGAGTTCGAACCCTTGCACTTTTATATGCTGAGATTTTGATGATATCTTGTTGATATATGTTGGTTATGAGCTATATATGATGTTGGTTATGAGTTCGATATAGTTTTGATTACCGATTTTATATCGTTATACTGTTGGTTCAAGACTTTGATCAAGTTTTAATTTATAGTGTTTGAGCTGAAGTAGATAGGAGTTGATTTCTGATTTATGCAGCATGTTTACACTTCATTTCAGATTTTATTTGAATATTTCGAGCTCGAGAATCTAAATTTCGAATCGGCCAAGAATTGAGAAAAGTTTGCAACTAGTTTTGCCTTGAAGTTTGATATGTGATTGAGCAGATTTTTTATGTGAGTTCTTAGCTTATATAAATAGCTTGATATTTCAGATTTGTAAAGAAGCGATTCGGACTCGAGACTTTAGTGTTGGAAACGAGATCGAATAGCTCAAGATTGAAGTTATTCTACCTTGAAGATTAGATGATGAACTTGAGAATAAGTTGTGATATGTACAGATTTGGAACACTTTCAGAATTCAGAATGAAAATTATAAGATGACATCGAGATTCAGGGATTTGAAACTCGAGAATGATGCTTCTTGAGTTATTCCAAACAAATCACATACTTGTTTATTTGATTGTTCTTGATTAGAACTTGTGATATTGTTGATCCATATCAGGTAGTGGATCTTTGATTTTGATTTTGATATGATTTGATATATTGAATTGATTCTAGTGCCAAGGTCAGATGTACCTTATTTTCGAGTCAGATATGACTACGATAGATGGATATCCATGTCAAGATCGGATACGAATCTTGATGGCAGTGATTTGATATGAATCAATTCTTGATAGCGCGCTATATAAATCTTTTGATTTGAAGTATGATTTGAAGTATTGATGTGAAGTCTTGATTGAGTTAAAATGGTTAGAGTTTATATGTTTATATTTTAACACATGTTTATGTCTTTTATACTGGGAATTATATTCTCACCGGAGTTTATCCAGTTGTTGTCTTGTTTTGTATGTGTGCATGACAACAGGTGGTGCAGGAGCTAGTCGAAGACGACATTGATAGCTCGGGAGAGTGTTTTAGCACGTGGTGTCTCGGGTTTGTAGCAGAAACGTTGAGTTTAGATCTTGTCAAATATACTAGAAGGCTTATGACTTGATTTAGTGAAGAACACTTGTTACTTATTGCTTTTTGTAGTATTTTTTATGTACTTTAAGTTACATATTAGTTGTAACAGATGTTTGTAAACATGATTAGACTTTGATATATAGATAAAAGTATGTTTGAGAATTGATAGAACTTGGATTGGAATGAATTGGAAGGATCAAATTTGATGCTGAAAAACAGAGCAAAAGACTGCCCAGAGCTGATCCCGATCTGCTCTTTTTGGTAGACCGAGCGCAGCCCCGAATCTGGCCTACTGTTTTGAGAAAAAAACAGGGGCGCTCGGTCGACGGTTTTTTACCGACCGACCGAGCGCACCCCTTGTTGAAAAAAAATTGTTGTTCTTTTTATATTTGATCCTTTGTTAATTAATCATGTTTAGTGATTAATTGCTCAAGATTTGATTAGCAACCCGAGGCCCCACAGAAAGTTTGAGAATTAGAAATCAATTACCTCAAAATGGAGGGTTTCCTTTGTATTTATAGGCAAACATATGCTTATTTGCACATTAACCCCTTTAAGATCTAAAAATGTCATTTAAACCCTTTTAAGGTTTAAAAATTAGAAATTAGTCATTTTAAAATGAAAATCTTATAAATTGACACACTTAATTTATTTATATATTTTAAGTATATTAAAAATATATGTATACCCATCATAAGATTTATTTATTCTTATACCTATCATATCGTAATGTCATGCACATACAGGTAAAAAATATAAGACATGCAACCACATAATACATGCATACTCAGTTTGGATATCTCGAACAGTACTTTCGTACCTTAAACCGAATTCGCTACTGATTTCACTGACCGAGCCGAGTTACCCGTATAGACTCTCGGATCGCTCTAGGCTTTCAAAACGTGATTTAAATTTGAAAATATACTTTTCACCCTAGTTAAACCTTCTGGTCAGCCCCCTTAATGGTGATGAACAACATGCAAAATTACAATTAACCACACTTAGCCATGCATGACATCATATCAAGGACTCAAACTTGAGCAAAAATAAAACATATTTAACTTTTGTCTTAAATCATCTTATTCCACTTAATCATGCAAAACGATGCCCATTCTTCAAGACCTCATCTTATGTGTTTTTAAACACAGCAATCCATGAGATTTGATGTTAACAAGTTCTAGGGTTCACAAGTATCCAATACAAGTTGAAAACACACCATGGTTGACCCCTTAACCCCATGGCCGAACCTATGGCTCCTCTAAGGGAGGGGGGCCGACCCCATAGTGGGTTAAATCAAGTGTGTTTCAATTTTTTTAATCATATTACATGATGATGTGAGCTTGATCCCAAGTTTGATAGTTTTAAGTTAAGCAAACACCTTCAAATCATGAGTTTACCAAGTTAACTATGATAATTATTTAACCTCATTTCTTTATGTATACTCATACATGTTTAGAGGTAAAATTTGTCCTTCCCAAGGCAACACACTGCCCTAGAATATATGTTGATAGTCGTGTACTCCTAGGATCCAAATAAGGCCAAATCCAAATTCAACTCCACTTGTAAACTAACCTGCATCAAAACCAACTTTAGTGAGTTAGCTTGTATATATCTTCAAGCATATATTAATCAAGTAATAAAACATCAGCTAGCTCATTTCCTTACCTTGTTCAAGTACCAAATAACTTGATTTATAAAGATCTACAGTGGTTGAAGATAGTGGAGGCCGATTCACTCTAGCTCCAACAATAGTATGTTTATTTCAAACACAAGTTGGATAGCTACAAACCTTTGTTTCCCTTTGATCAAGGCTACAAAATCATCATGACCATGTCTCTGGTCATTCATGATAAGCTCAAGAAACAACAAGACAACGAAGAAGATACAATTTACTCAAAGCTAGCCAAGCTATCCTTGCTTTAGAGCTCTCTTTAGTGGCTTGTTTGAATTACTTACTTCAAGAACCAAACTTAGCCCTTCCTAAATATTAAATTAATCTAAAATATGAGTGGAATGAAGTGATCAAACCAATATTTGGGATAGGGAAAGCTCAAGGCCGAAAGGTTCTATAAAAGTTGCTCCAAGTGATGCCTTGTGATGTGTTTGTTTCTTTGGTTGATGTTTTGATCATCAACCCCTATGGCCGACCTTTCCAGCTAACAAGAACGCTTAGAATAGATGGAAATGAAGTGAAAAATGTTGGTTTGGTCATTGTAATCAGTAGTGCCAAATGTGTTCTCTTAAGAGCTCAAGAACATGGTATGTGAAGTTGGGAATATGAATGAGTGTATGGAATATGCAAATGGCCGATCCACGTGTTTCTCTTTCCTTCAAATTATTTGATTCATATACAATATAATACTAATGGTAGGAGACCCTTAAGTGATCAGAGTAGGTAATGCAAGACAAGAGCACATGCAAATGTTTTGGAACTTAATAAGTAATCATTGAATCAAAACTCCCAAAGCCATCGGTTTTGTGCAAGAATTATCACTCAATCATGCATTCCCTTGTATGTGCATGTCAAATTTGCATTTGAGTTTATATGACATTTGCATGGCATTTTGCATTTGTATTTATATGCCACTTAAATGCATATCACCATGTATATTTAAATACTTCAAGCCCCACACCAATGTTTAATTAAGAATCTTGTCTTCCATTATTGATGGTTCACGTGTAGGCTTGATATATTATTGTACAAATGTCAACTCCACTTGCATGCATTGAGATTATTTAAATGTATGCCTTTAATCAATCCATCTCTTTCATGACTCATATTCCACTTCAAAGCATCTTAATTTCATGTCCCTTTCTTTGCACTTCATTTGCATGGCATTTGTAAGTCATTTGCATGATACATTGTAACATTTGCATGCATGGTATTCAAGTTGAAATATTATCAACTTGCATGATTTTATACTTTGCATGACACACTTCATGCATTAATGTTAATGATTTGTAATTACGGCATCTTGTTCTTTAAATACCCTTTAATCATTATAAATAAATGATTAAAATCTAGGGTCATTACATTCTCCCCCTATTTATGATATTTCCTTCTTGAAATACTTCTTAAATATGAAAACGTAAATTTGAAATAACATATTTTATTCCAACTGAAAGTTTACAAGATACAACAAAGATACAAGTACATTCAGAATAATTTTGGATAATCAGTACGCATGCGACTCTCGAGTTCAAAAGTGGCCTTCTCAGTGCCTCGACGTTGCCATTGAACTAGAACAAGAGGAAACACCTTAGTGCGCAACATTTTCTCTTTCCTATCCAGAATCTACAAAGGTCTCTCCACATATGTAAAATATGTATCCAACTGTATTTCAGACAGTTGTAAAATATGAGACTCATGAGCCACATGTCGTTGCAGCATCGATACATGGAACACATCGTGGATGTCAGACAATTTCGTCGATAAAGCCAACCTATAAGCTAAATTTCCAGCAGTCTCCAAAATCTTGAATGGACCAATAAATTGAAGGGATAACTTACCCTTGAGACCAAATCTCAAGATCCTGCGGAATGGTGAAACCTTCAGAAATACCTTTTCACCAACCTCAAACTGCAAAGGTCTGCGATGAGTGTTCGCATAACTAGTCTGTCTATCCTGTGCAGTTTTAATTCATTTCTTGATATCTTCAACAACATCAGAAGCCTTCTGGACTAACTCTGGCCCCTCTGGTTGTCGCTCCCCCACTTCTTCCCAAAACAGTGGAGTGCGACAACATCGTCCGTAAAACGCCTCAAAAGGTTCCATGCCAATACTGCTATGATAGTTGTTGTTGTACGCTAACTCGATCAAAGGCAGCTTATCTTTCCAAGCTGAACCAAAATCCATAGAACAAGACCGAAGCATTTCTTTAAGTGTACGGATAGTTCGCTCTGTCTGTTCATCAGTCTCTGGATTATATGTTGTGCTCAAACTGAGAGAAGTGCCCATAGAACTCTGCAAACTCCCCCAGAATTGAGAAGTAACCCTGGGGTCTCGATCATTGACAATACTCACAAGTACTCCATGTAACCGAACAATCTCCTGAATGTACAAACGGTACATCCGATCGAAATTGTAGTCTCGGCTATAGGAAATAAAGTGCGCTGACTTGGTGAGGCGGTCCACCACAACCCAGATAGCATCACGCTTCCTAAAAGTCAAGGGCAAATGAGTCACGAAGTCCATCGTGATATGCTCTCATTTCCACTCGAGAACAGGCAAGCTATGAAGCAATCCACCCGGTCGTCGGTGTTCTGCCTTAACCTGTTGACAAACCAGAAATCTGGAAACATAATGGTAAACACTGCGCTTCATTCTCTTCCACTAAAATCGATAATGGAGATCCATGTGCATCTTATTCACCGTCTTGGAGCACATACTTGTTTCATATAGTTACAACGGTCTAAACTAATCACAATTTTTCTGGTCCAATGAGACATGAACAACTGAGTTCTTAACCTTCACTATCCAAGTGAATTCTCATACTGATGAATCCAAGTTGTAACCTAGTAAGCTCATGTCATCTTTCAAGCCACTAACTAGATCTATCCATCTAGTAATTCCCAAAACCTCTCGGTACAGAATGCTCATAGTTAGGAAACACTTATTCCAACATAGTTATGTCCACTGAGAATAAAATCAAGCATATTTTACAAGAGAATCAAAGTGGCACCAAGTTATTTATTAACGTAACGGATGCAATGATCTCCAGACTAGGATAACCTTACCATAACCCTTTGAAGTACAAAATACTTCTAGAGAAACACTGAGAACACACACCCCACGTCTAATCCTGATCACAGTCCACGTATCTCAGTATAATTCATCTCTGTGTCCTGATGAAAATTGTCATTACTTGAAAACCATAAAATCATATCTCAATTCTCATAGGGAAATTTACCTAAATAAGTCTTACATTCACTTAGTAAGAATTCCAAATCTTCATTCTGATCAAGCCCCTGATCACTAGTTGTGGGGACCTCGGGTTGCTAATCTAATCTTATAGGGCGATTAATAACAAAAAAATATTCAATCAGAATATTAGTCTGCTTATAAATCAAATAAATCATACAGGATATTTGGCGACGCAAAACCATACATTTGGGGACGCGAAAACACGTCGTGAAAAAAATAAATTTTTTTCTTTTTTTTTATCACCCACACGGACCTAGGTCCGGACCAAGGCACGGGGTCCGTGCCTCTTCTGGACCTGGGTCCGTGCCCAAGGTAGAATTCGAAAATGAAGAAGTTGCAAAACAGTGGGCTACACGGACCTTGGCACATGGCATGCACAGGGTCCGTGCCTTCTTTATTCTAAACATGTTCAGAAACAGTAGGGTACACGGACCCTTATCCACAATCTGCACGGGGTCCGTGGCTATAAAAATTCAGAATATTAAACATTTCAAGGTTTATAGCAAAGCATAAAACTCTTGTTCACATCTCAAACCTCATAAACATGCATTTAAACTGTTCTAGTCATCTGAAATACATGCAATCATAAACATAAACGAGTATTCTACAAGTTTCACATATACAAAGGTTCTTGTTTGAATTCTAACATGTTTAACAACTCAAAAGACATGTTCTCTTGCTTAAAACCCGAGTCCTCACAGGCTAAAACTCTCTCTCGAGCTATCCACGTCGAGTCTGACCAGCTCCTGCCCCACCTATTTCCATGCACACATACAAAACACAGCAATAGCCGGATAACTCCGGTGAGAATAAAATCCCAGTATAAACAACAAAACATGCAATATAATAAAAATGAATGCAATGCATGTTTCAAATGAAGGCTATCAAATCTGATATCAATCGAATATTGGTTCTTGGGATCCCGAGAAAATAAAATCTTCAACAAACACCAACTCACCCAATCGAGGTGAAGTCAAATACTTTATTTCCTCTGACTTTGGTGCAACTATAGTGAGTCTTCTGGCTCTGGAAGTAAGTCTACATTCCGTGCCACTCAACTACAGTCCTTCAAACGTCATATTGCACTCTAGGTCTTTCAACCCTCTGTGCTTTTCAGGCTGGAGTTCAAGATGAATGCAACATAATCTGTATGCATTAAAGACTGTAAAACATCTTGAACATATAAGCACATAAGCAAGGAAATCATCAAATCATCTAATCACATAAAAACACAAAATCAAACACGTATGTGATTAACAAGGGAATACTCGAGAATAATAGCTATTTCGAGCGTTCTATCCCCTCTGGATTAGCTGTCATTTATACCTTTCGATGTCGAGTCTGAAAGAACGTCAAATCTGAAAATACAACATCAAAAGCATCTATCAAAATGTGCTCCATTCATAGCAACTTGCTCAATCTAAACAAACTTCAAACCTTCTTCAATTCTTTCTTGGTTCGAAGGCTAATTTCTCGAGTCGGCAAACTTCGATATACAACTGAAATGAAGTGTTTGGAACTATTAAAAGAAGCTTCGACTCAATACAATATATCATTCATTCAACAAGTTCAAACTTGTACAAATTCTGAAACCGGCGGCGTAACGGCTAAAAACCGGCAATCCAAACGATATCAAATCAATCCAACAATCAATATAACTCATAATCTCCAACATATCAGCTCACATAACTCAAAAATCAGCATAGACAAAAATGATAGGGTTCCAATTTTGCTTCAATAAATCATATCAAATTCAAACGACAGTCTTTTTCCGAACCGTCTGCGACTACATAATCGGTACAGCTCATATATGCATATATCTTAAAATCATGAATTTCCATCTTCAACATAAAAATAAAATCTGAGAAAATTGAATGAAACTTGTACCAAAACGTAGCTATGGGAGCGGTGATCGCAGATATTTATTTCTTTCGAATTTCTGAAGGCCGGATTGCAAGTTAACGGAGCTTGAACCGGATGAAAATGGTGTTGAAAACAAAGCTGAACGTTTTCTCCCTTTTCTTCTGCTGAAGACGTTGGTAAGTGTAAAGAAACAAGTGGGTTATTTGATATATATAAGCCAAATTGCATTTTAGTCCCTGAACTTTTGGCTATTTGAAATTCAGTCCCCGAAAAAGCGATTTAATTCAATTTCAATCCTTATTCATTTAAGAATATTAGAATTTAATTCTAAACTCTAAATATTCCCAAATTAAATATTTTCGGATTAAAATTAAATAATCTCGGGTCTTACACTAGTTGTATCTCTGATTGGGCCAGACGATACTGATCAAATCTACTGGTTTTCCCCCAGTATCACTATCCGTCCAAAATGTTCTCTCGTCAAGGAATCCTTTCCATGACTATTATGTCAACGAAAATCAAAATATGTATCTCTAACGAAGTCAGACGATAACTCATCACACTCATTGATACTAACCCAGATCAAGAATAAACTTTAGAGGACTCAACTATTGTTGAACTTCCTCCTGGTTGCTATACCCTTATGCTATTATTGTACACATCGAGATTGAGGCAAGCCTACCCTGTAATGCCAAACTGGAACATAACAATCCTCCCAGAGTACATCGGCATAAGATCGCTCTTACTATATCATCTCAAAACCCGATAGTTTACATCACTTGGTATAACTCACCCCTGAGTCACCGATGAATTCCATCATTATTGGTAACAACCACACAAGGTCAAGAGCTGATTTAAGAAAGACCAATCCCAACGGATCCTATGATTCTGACTAACTCGTGTCCCTGCTGAAAGCACATCGGCCTTGACAACCAGTCTTTACACTAGGATAACAAGTTCATGGATAAGAATACATTATCCCTTACACTAGCCTCACGTTTCTAACCAACCACTACACGTACGTAAGTTGAGTGCCCTACTATAGGATATCTCAACAGATACGGGATCAATATGCTCGTGAATGCGACATACCGTAATGTCATGCATATACAGGTAAAACATATAGGACATGCAACCACATAATACATGCATACTCAATCCAGATATCTTGAACAATACTTTCGTACCTTAAACCGAATTCGCTATCAACTTCACCGACCGAGCCGATTTACTCGTTTAGACTCCTGGATCGCTCTAGGATTTAAAAACGTGATTTAAATTTGAAAAGATACTTTTCACCCTAGTTACACCTTATGGTAATCCCCCTTAATGGTGAGGAACAACATGCAAAATTAAAATTAACCACACTTTCGGATCGCTCTAAGCCATATTTTAACTTTTACCTTAAATCATCTTATTCCACATAATCATGCAAAACCAGTAGGATGCCCATTCATAAAGACCTCATCATATGTGTTTTTAAACACAAAAATCCATGATATTTGATGTTAATAAGTTCTAGGAGTCACAACTATCCAATAAAAGTTGAAAACACACCATGGTTCACCTATTAACCCCATGGCCGAACACATGGCTCCTCTAGGGGAGGGTGGCCGACCCCTTAGTGGGTTAAATCAAGTGTGTTTTACTTTTTTTTAATCATATTACATGATGGTGTGAGCTTGATCCCAAACTTGATAGTGTTAAGTTAAGCAAACACCTTCAAATCATGAGTTTACCGAGTTAAATTTTATAAATACTTAACCTCGTTTACCTATGTATATTTATACATAATTAGATGTGTTTTAATATCTTTACCAAAAAAAATATTCCTCTTGGTGTAGTGGTGCTGGCCGTGCACTTTAATGTCCAAGGAAGACCAAATCCAAGCTCAACTCAACTTGTATTCTAGCTTGCATCAAAACCAACTTTAGTGAGTTAGCTTGTCTAGATCTTCAAGCATATTTAAGTCAAGATCATAAGAATAACTTAGCTTGGTTTTTTTTACCTTGAATAAGCTCCAACTTTCTGGTTTTGAAGGTGGTGATGAAGTTGATGGTAAAAGAAATGATGAAGATCTATTCTAGCTTGCTCTTAGCTAGTCTTGTTGCATCAACTTGTCCAAAATCTTGTTACTTCAAGTTATGCTTCAAGATAATCTTGTTCAAGCCATTGATCCCTTAAACAAGGCTAAATAATCAGCATGACCAAGTCTCTGGTCATCCATTATAAGCTCAAGAAACCACAAGAAAAGGAAGAAGATACAACTTACCCAAAGCTAGCCAAGCTCTAGAGCTCTGTTTAGTGGATTCTTTGAATTGCTTCATTCAAGAAACAGACTTAGCCCTTACTCACTCTTAAATTAATCTAAAATATGATTGGAATGAAGTGATCAAACCAATTTTTGGGGTAGGGGAAGCTCAAGGCCAAAAGGTTCTATAAAGGTTTCTCCAAGTGATGCCTTGTGATGTGTTTGTTTCTTTGCTTGATGTTTTGATCATCAACCCCTATGGACGACCTTTCCAGCTAACAAGAACACTTAGAATAGATGTAAATGAAGTGAAAAAATTTTGGTTTGGTCGTTGTAATCAGTAGGGCCAAATGTATTCTCTTAAGAGCTCAAGAACATGGTATGTGAAGTTGGGAATATGATTGACTGTATGGAATATGCAAATGGCCGATCCATGTGTTTCTCTTGCCTTCAAATTATTTGATTCATATAAAATATAATACTCATGGTAGTAGACCCTTAATTCATCAGATTAGGTAATGCAAGATAAGAGCACATACAAATGTTTTGGAACTTAATAAGTCAATCATTGAATCAAAACTCCCAAAGCCATCGGTTTTGTGCTAGAATTATCACTCAATAATGCATTCTCTTGCATGTGCATGTACATTTCCTATGAATTTAATTAGCTTTGCATTTGCATCAAATTTTCATTTGAGTTTATATGACATTTGCATGTCATTTTGCATGGCCTCTTGCATTTGTATTTACATGCCACTTAAATGCATATCTCCATGTATATTTAAATACTTCAACCCCACACCAATGTTTATTTAAGAATTTTGTCTACCATTATTGATGGTTCATGTGTAGGCTAGATATATTATTGTTCAAATGCCAACTCCACTTGCATGCATTTGTATTATTTAAATTTATGCCTCTAATAAATCCATCCCTTTCATGACTTATATTCCATTACAAAGCATCTTAAATGCATGTCCCTTTCTTTGAATTTCATTTGCATGGCATTTATAAGTCATTTTGCATGCATTTGCATGATACATTGTCACCTTTGCATGCATGGTATTCAAGTTAAAATATTATCAACTTGCATGACTTTTACTTTGCATGACACACTTCATGAATTAATGTTAATGATTTGTAATTAGTGTATTTTGTTCTTTAAATACCCTTTAATCATTATTATAAATAAATGATTAAAATCTATGATCACTCATTCTCCCCCTACTTAAGATATTTTCTTCTTGAAATACTTCTTAAGTATGAAAACGTAAATTTGAAATAAAATCTTTTATTTCAACTGAAAGTTTACAAGATACAACAAAGATACAAGTACATTCAGAATAATTCTAGATAATCAGTACGCATGCGACTCTTGAGTTCCTAAGTGGCCTCCTCAGTGCCTCGGCGCTGCCACTGAACTAGAACAAGAGGAATCACCTTAGTGCACAACATTTTCTCTTTCCTATCCAGAATATGCAAAGGTCTCTCCACATATGTAAAATATGTATCCAACTGTACTTCAGACAGTTGTAAAATATGAGACTCAGCAGCCACATGCCATCGCAGCATCGATACATGGAACACATCATGGATGTCAGACAACTCCGATGGTAAAGCCAACCTATAAGCTAAATTTCCAACAGTCTCCAAAATCTCAAATGGACCAATAAATTGAGGAAATAGGTTACCCTTGAGACCAAATCTCAAGATCATGCGGAATGGTGAAACCTTCATAAATACCTTTTTTACCAACCCCAAACTGCAAAGGTCTCTGATGAGTGTTTGCATAACTAGCATGTCGATCTTGTGCAGTCTTAATTCGTTTTTTGATTTGTTCAACAACATCAGCAGCCTGCTGGACTAACTCTGACCCATCTGTCTGTCTTTCCCCCACTTCTTCCCAAAACAGTGGAGTGCGACAACGTCATCCGTACAACGCCTCAAATGTGTCATGACAATACTGCTATGGTAGCTATTGTTGTACGCGAACTCGATCAAAGGCAGATGATCTTGCCAAGCTGAACCAAAATCCATAGAATAATCCCAAAGAAAGTGTTCAAGTTTACGGATAGTGCGCTCTGTATGTCCATCAGTCTCTGGATTATACGTTGTGCTCAAACTGAGAGTAGTGGCCATAGCACTCTGCAAACTCCCCCAGAATCAAGAAGTAAACCTGGGGTCCTCGATCACTGATAATACTCACAGGTACTTCGTGAAGTCGAACAATCTCCTGGATGTACAGACGAGCCATCATATCGAAACTGCAGTCTCGTCTATACGGAATGAAGTGAGCTGAGTTGGTGAGGCGATCCACCACAACCAGATATAATCACACATCCTGGAGGTCAAGGGCAATTGGGTCACGAAGTTCATCGTGATATTCTCTCATTTCCACTTGGGAATAGGCAAGCTATGAAGCAATATGCCCAGTCGTCGGTGCTCTACCTTAACCTGCTGACATATCAGACATTTGGAAACATACTGGTAAACATTGCGCTTCATCCCCTTCCACCAGAATCGAGTGCGGAGATCTCTGTGCATTTTATTACTCCTTGGATGAACACTCATCTGTGTGCGAGTGCCTGAGATGGAATCTTCTGTCTGAGAGCATCATACTCCGATATCACAATACGGCCTGATAAGCACAGAAAACCATCCGGCTGATAGTGGAATCCAGACGTACTACCCTCCTTGGCTAGACGAGCCAAACGCTTAGTCTTCGGATCAAATATCTGAGCATCACAAATACGAAAATACAAATTTGGCTCAGATAGAATAGCAAACATCTGAATGCTTTTAATACCATCATCATGCTGGAAAGTATAGCCTGAAGAAGAGAAATCCTGCACTGTACTGGAGAAATGACATGTCTGAATTGCAGATATTCGCACCTTGCGGCTCAAGGCATCAGCAGTAAGATTAGCAGCCCCCGGATGATACTTGATCTCGCAATCATAGTCCTTCAGCAAATCCATCCAACGATCATGCACTGGATAATTATCTTCGTGCTTCTTCAATTGTCTAGAGGCGTACACAATAACATGCCCATGTTGAGTCAGAACGCAACCTAACCCATGTAGAGAAGCATAAGTATACACGACATAACCTCCAGATCCAGATGGTAATGTCAACATTGACGCTGAAGTCAAATGCCGGTGAAGCTCACAGAAGTTCTCCTCACACTCTGAGGACCACTCAAATGTTACACCCTTCCGAGTAAGCTGTGTAAGAGGTCGAGCCAACTGTGAGAAGTTTGCAATAAAGCGACGATAATGTCCTGCCAAACCTAAAAATCTACGGATCTCGGCAACTAACATCGGGCGTGACCAATTCAGAATGGCTTCAACTTTGCCCTGATCTCCTGCTTCTTGGGTCACCGGATGAAGTTGAGATCCAAAGCTTGATCTCCTTTGGACTGTCACCTGCTTTACGAACAAACATTAAAGGCCACCCGGCGATAACCCTCCGACGCTCAAGTCAATGACCTGCTCCGCGATAACAAAAGCTGAGAGTTTGAGAATGAGAAATCAATTACCTCAAAATGAAGAGTTTTCCTTGTATTTATAGGCAAACATATGCTTATTTGCACATTAACCCCTTTAGGGTCTAAAAATGTCATTGAAACCCTTTTAGAGTTTAAAAATTAGAAATTGGTCCTTTTAAAATGCAAATTTTATAAATTGACCCACTTAATTAATTTATTTATTTTAAGTATATTAAAAATATACTTATTTACACCCATCAAAAGATGCTCAAGTCAGTGACATGCTCTGCGATAACAAAAGTTGAGAGTTTGAGAATGAGAAATCAAGCACCTCAAAATGAAGAGTTTCTCTTGTATTTATAGGCAAACATATGCTTATTTGCACATTAACCCCTTTCAGGTCTAAAAATGTCATTTAAATCCTTTTAGGATTTAAAAATTAAAAATTGATCTTTTTAAAATATAAATCTTATAAATTGACCCACTTAATTTAATTATATATTTTAAGTATATTAAAAATAGACTTATATTTTGAAAAATATATTATTATTATTATTATTATTATTATTATTATTATTATTATTATTATGTTGAATATTGAATATTGAGTTGTAAAATGTTGAAATTTAGTGTGTGATGATGTAGATGATGATGTTTTAATTTTTGAACTAATCTCAAATGTGGATCTATAAATAGGTCTCCATTTGTGATGAAAAATACAATTGAGTTGAGAGAAAAATATTATAAAGTGTAGAGTTTGATATATTTTGAGTTTTGGAGTTTTTACTTTTTACCATAATTTTTTATTTTTTCACAACACGTTATCATCACGATCGCTCGAAAGTTCTCTATAATTTCTGACGCTCCAAAATACAAGAAGAAGGCAAAAATATTCAACAAGTAAGAATTTTTATTTTACTGTTTAGATATTTTTATTGTGTATATATTAATATATAATTTCATGTTATTATATAAAAGGCTATCTATGACACCGACCTTATAATAACGTGATATGATATATATTTATTATATATATACTAACTATATTAATATATAATTTCATGTTATTATATAAAAGGTTGTATATGATACCGACCTTATAATAACGTGATATGATATATATTTATTGTATATATACTAACTATATTTGTATAATTTCACAATATTATATAAAAGGCTGTCTATGACACCGATCTTATAATAATGTGATATGATATATTATACCTGACTGTATACTAAACATATTCGTATAATCTCATATTATTATATAAAAGGATGTCTATGAAACCGGCCTTATAATAATGTGATATTATATACATAATTATTTAATTATGATTATCATTATATGCATTGCATCATTATCACAAATTTTTATTCAACACATACTTGATTTTTTCTTACCCCCAACGGTCACAAACGGTAACAAAATGGCTAGTTTTTTGCCTATAAATATGTTCACTCAAACTCATTTTCAATCACACCAAAATTCAATCTTTCTCTCAAAATAATTTCTCCTCGATTTTTTGAAGATGAAGATGATGATATTTATAAGCCTATTTTTCATAACGACTATGATCATCATGCTCACGAGTCTTGTACTCATCGGCGATTATCCACCGCGCACTTTTTACCTATTTTTAAACATACTTGTACTCGTCGTTTATCCATTATTTTGTATTGTCATATTAATGGAAATTAACTAATAAAATGCATTGTTATTTTTCTAGTACCACCATGTCAAATTTGGCAAAGATTGAATTCGTTGCACTCGATATCACTGGAAAGAATTATATGTCATGGACTCTCGATGTAGAGATGCATCTTGAGTCATTGGGTCTAAGTGATACCATCAAAGAAAATAATATATCATCCTCACAAGAAAAGGCAAAGTTTATGATTTTCTTACGTAGACATCTTGATGAAGGATTGAAATGTGAGTATCTCACAGAAAAAGATCCAATGATTTTATGGAAAGGGTTGAAAGAAAGATTTGAGCGTATAAGAAAAGTTATACTCCCGACCGTCCGTGATGAATGGAATACGTTGAGATTCCAAGATTTTAAAAAATTCAGTGATTACAATTCTGCGATGTATCGAATATTCTCGCAATTGAAATTTTGTGGGCATGTTGTTTCTGAAATGGAAATACTTGAAAAAATATTTTTCAATTTCCACGCATCGAATATAACTCTACAACAACAGTATAGAGTGCGTGGATTTTCGAGATATTCTGAACTCATCGCATGTCTTCTTGTGGCGGAAAAGAACAAAGAATTGTTAATGAGAAATCATCAATCCCGACCCAATGTATCTACGGCATTTTCAGAAGCAAATGTCGTAAGTAAAAATTAAAACCAAAATCAAAGGCATAAACTAGATTTTGGTCGAGGTCGAGGGTGTGGTCATGAACGTGGACGTAGAAATGATCGCGGTCGTGGTCACGGCCGTGGATATGAAAATAATCGAGATAGTTACTTTAATAACTAATCTCAAAAGAACGTCACGAACCACCCAAAAAGGCAGCATGAAAATATGAGTGAAAATAAAAATCACTCAAAAATATATGAGAGTGCTTGTTATAAATGTGGTACTCCAAGACATTGGTCACGTACCCCTGAGCACTTATGTAAGCTCTTTAAAGTATCGGTAAAAGGGAAAGAAAAAAAAGACCAATTTTATTGAAAACAGTAACCATTTAAGTGGTTCAACTTATTTCAATGTTGCCGATTTTTCAAATGATTTCGAGAACATTGATTAATATATTGGTGGGACTGAAATGTAACATGCTATATTTTTCATGCATTCTTATGAAACATGCTATATTTTGCACATATATATATATATATATATATATATATATATTATCCTTGATTTTTTATATTGCATAATTTCTTTTGAAGTTCAAAATAGAAAACGGTATGAGCAAAGCTAAACAAGAAAATAATCTCATGGAAGTTTGCATACCCGATAGTGGTACAACGTACACTATTCTCTGAGATAAAAGATATTTCTTGGAATTAAAACCAACAAAAAAATGGTGAATACAATATCAGGTCCTGTAGACTTGATTGAAGGTTGTGGAAAAGCACATTTTTTGTTACCTAATGGTACAAAATTTTTGATACATGATGCTTTATATTCACCAGGATCAAAAAGAAATTTGTTGAGTTTTAATGACATATATTTTCATGGGTATGATACGGAGACGATAACTTATGGAAATCAGAAATATATGTGTCTTACCACATATAAATCAGGAAAGAAATATGTGGTTGAAAAATTATCAATGCTCCCTACTGGATTGCATTATACACATATAAGACCAATCGAATTAAATATGGTGGTTAATAGTTCTTCAATATTAACCAATTGGCATGATAGATTGGGACATCCTGGTTCAATAATGATGCGAATAATTATTTAAAATACAGATGGTCATCCATTGAAAGACCAAAAGATCTTTCAAAATAATAAATTTCAATGTAAAACATGTTCTCTTGAAAAACTTATTATAAGGTCATTGCCAGCTAAAATCCAAACATAATCACCCATATTTCTTGAACGTATTCAGGGTGATATTCGTGGGCCAATTCATCTACCATGTGGACCCATTTCGATATTTTATGGTATTGATCGATGCCTCTAGCAGATGGTCACATGTATGCTTATTGTCAACTCGAAATGTGGCATTTGCAAGATTAATGGCTCAAATAATAAAATTGCGGAATCAATTTCCTGATTATACAATCAAGAAAATAAGACTTGATAATGCTGGAGAATTTACTTCCCAAACTTTCAATGACTATTGTATGTCAATGGAAATTACTGTTGAACATCATGTTGCTCATATTCATACACAGAATGGATTAGCTGAATCATTGATTAAACGTCTACAATTGATTGCTACACCAATGATTATGAGAACAAAACTCCCTATTTCTATATGGGGACATGCAATTTTACATGTTGCGATATTAATTCGCATCAGACCAAGTGCATATCATAAATTCTTCCCATTGCAGTTTGCATTTGGTAAAGAACCAAATATTTCTCATCTGAAAATTTTTGGATGTATGGTGTATGTGCCTATTGCACCACCTCAACGATCAAAAATGGGTCCTCAAAGAAAAATCGGTATTTATATCGGTTATGATAGCCCATCAATCATTCGATATCTTGAGTCTCAGACAGGCGATATGTTTACAGCACGTTTTGCTGATTGTCATTTTAATGAAGAAATCTTTCCAATGTTAGGGGGAGAAAAGAAACACATCGAAAAAGAAATCACATGGTATGTGTCATCATTGTTACATTTGGATCCTAGGACCAAACAATGTGAGAAAGATATACAACAAATTGTGCACTTGCAAAGAATTGCAAATCAAATGCCAGATGCATTTGCAGACACAAAAGGGGTAACAAAATCATATATACATGTTATAAATGTCCCTTCTCGAATTGAAATCCCAAAGAAACAAATTGAAGACACTCATGATGTCATAAAACGCTTGAAGCTTGGAAGGCCAGTCGGTTCCAAGGATAAAAATCCTCGGAAAATAAAAGGCATAGAGAAACACGATGATCATAAAATAGAAAATGGTGTGCAAGAAGAAACACCTGATGATGAAAATATTCTGTCAGAACCACAAACTGACGAGAATCATAAAATCTTTATCAATTATATTAATACTGAAAAAATATGGAACCGAAAAGATATAGAAGATATTGATGAGATATTTTCTTATAATGTGGCATGTGACATCATAAATGAGAATGAAGATCATGAACCAAAATTTTTTGGTGAATGTAAAACTCGGCATGATTGTGCAAAATGAAAAGATGACATCCATGTTGAATTATATTCGCTAAATAAACGTAATGTTTTTGGACCTATAGTCCTCACACCTGAAGGTGTAAAACCTGTTGGATACAAATGGGTTTTTATTCGAAAACGAAATAAGAAAAATGAAATAGTCAGATATAAAGCTAGACTTGTTGCACAAGGTTTTCTCAAAGACCTGGAATTGATTATAAAGAAATGTATTCTCCTGTTATGGATGGAATTACGTTTCGATATTTGATTAGTTTGGTAGTGTCTGAAAATTTGGAAATGTGTCTTATGGATGTTGTTACAGCTTACTTATACGGATCACTTGATAGTGATATATACATGAAAATCCCTGAAGGATTTAAGATGCCTGAAGCACAAAGTTCAAAACCCAGAAAATTTTATTCTGTGAAATTGCAAAGATCATTATATGGGTTGAAGCAATCCGGCCGAATGTGGTATAATCAGTTAAGTGAGCACTTGATGAAAAAGGAATATGTAAATGATTCAATATACCCTTGTGTTTTCATCAAGAAAACAACATCCGGATGTGTAATTATTGTTGTATATGTTGATGATTTAAACATCATTGAAACGAATAAGGAAATTCAAGAAGTTATGTTGTACTTGAAGAAAGAATTCGAAATGAAGGATCTTGGACAAACCAAGTACTATCTGGGTTTGCAAATCGAACAAAATGAATGTGAAATTTTTTTTTTCACCAGGAAAATTATACAGAAAAGGTCCTTAAACGTTTTAATATGGATAAATCAAATCCATTAAGTACTCCAATGGTTGTAAGATCATTAAACATAGAAAAGGATCCATTTCGTCCATGTGAAGATGATGAAATTATTCTTGGTCCAGAAGTATCATATCTAAGTGTCATTGGTGCCCTTATGTATCTTGCAAATTGTTCTAGACCTGATATATCTTTTGCTGTAAATTTATTGGCAAGATTCAACTCATATCCAACAAAAAGGCACTGGAACGGAATTAAACATATATTTCGTTATCTACGAGGAACGACAGATTTGGGACTTTTGTACTCAAAAGAAACCAATCAAAGTATCATTGGTTATGCTGATGCTGGATTTATCTGATCCACATAAGACACGTTCCCAAACCGGATATGTATTTACTCGTGGAGGCACCGCGATTTTTTGGCGTTCACAGAAACAAACACTCGTAACAATTTTATCAAATCACGCTGAGATTATTGCGCTATATGAAGCAAGCCGTGAATGTGTTTGGCTAAAATAAATGACACAACATATCCAAATTTCTTGTGGATTATCAGTGGACAAGAAGTATGTGACGCTGTATGAAGATAATGATGCATGTATTGCTCAAATGAAAGAAGGATACATCAAAAGTGACAGAACCAAACATATCTCCCCAAAGTTCTTTGCCTACACTCAAGAACTTGAGAAGAACAAAGTTATTGATATCTTTTACATTCAATCAAGTGAGAACTCATCAGATCTCTTCACAAAGGCACTTCCGACGACAATATTCAGAAAGCATATATATAACATTGGAATGTGCAATCTACGGAATATGTGAAGAATCACTTGTGTTAACATGAGGGGGAGTTTACGTGGCTGCACTCTTTTTTTCTTGCTATGATTTTTATCCCACTGAGTTTTTTCTAGTAAGGTTTTTAACGAGGTAGTATAAAACACGTAATGAAGACAGTCATCATATCACGATCATCATCACAAGGGGAAGTGTTGAAAAATATATTATTATTATTATTATTATTATTATTATTATTATTATTATTATTATTATTATTATTATTATGTTGAATATTGAATATTGAATATTGAGTTGTAAAATGTTGAAAATTAGTGTGTGATGATGTAAATGATGATGTTTTAATTTTTGGACTAATATCAAATGTGAATCTATAAATAGGTCTTCATTTGTGATGAAAAATACAATTGAGTTGAAAAAAAAATATTATAAAATATAGAGTTTGATATATTTTAAATTTTAAAATTTTTACTTTTTACCATAAATTTTTACTTTTTCACGACGTTGTATTCATTATAAGATTTATTTATTTTTATACACATCGCCAAATCAAAGCATCGTCCGCACTCCGCAGGCGGCGCACAGAATAGAAAGTCAAGAAAATCCTTCCACTGCTGGCGCAAATTCTTTCATTATGACTGCCCCTTTCAATTCCCACGCCGGTCTCCCAATTGCTTTAAAAAACACTTCCACTCCCACAAAGATTGGATTTTTTCACTCATACTTACACGCAAACCCTCGCCAGAGTTCAACCAACTACCGGTGGGCCAGCATTCCTCGTATTAACTGTAGCCCGCAAGCCATTTTCCCTTCAACAACGGAAGGACATTACGCTGAGACATTGAGGTTTGATTCAATGGACGCGGACGAATACGCCGTCGAATTGGAGGTAGCAGTGAAGGCTGTGCACATGGCATGCTTGCTCTGTCAGAAAGTTCAAGAAAGCTTGCTTTCTAAGAACAAAGATGTTGTTCAATCCAAAGATGACAACTCTCCGGTTACAGTGGCTGGTACTTATTTACATTCCTGAAAAGGGTTTGTTTTTGTTTTTCTATTTGATTGTCTTGTGATCGTATTTTGTGAGAATTTCATGTAAATGGGTTGTTTTGATTTTTTATTTTTTTTTTGTGATTCGTAATATTTGGCTTGTTTGTTTGTTGTTTTACTTGTTTTTAATTCTTACTTCCAGTTTCTTAGCGCTGACGGCACCTCATTTTATTGACTTCTTCTTTCTTTCCTTTTTTTCCTTTTTTTTTCTCAATTCGTCAACTCTGTTCAGGTTTGTTTTTAATATTTTGTTGAATTGGAATTCAAATGGTTTACACATGCCGTAGACCGTAGTTATATTATTTCTTTATTTGGAAATTGTGAACAAGTTAGCAAGAAATCTCAAAACACAATCTACGAAATTGAATAACAATTATTTAGTGTCATATATAATGATAAAATATTGTGTCGAAACACAGGATCATGTAAATATGGAGTAATTTACAGAAGTCGCATGAAATTGTCAGAGAACTACTTACTAGTTATTCCCACATTCAATTTTCTATGGTAAGGACTACCGTGGGGCACCTTTTGAAAATCAGAAAATGTATGGAAACTTGCTAGAAAATGGTTGAGTTGATTTATTCTTTGCTTCTATTGGGAGAAGAGAATTTTTTACATAACCAAATATTGTGCAATCCGCAGAAGATTATGATATAAACTTGTTATTGATTGGCTATCTCCGTGGTGAGGACTACTTTTGTCCATCTTACTTGCCTACTTCCCTTCATTTGGTAAGAAGCATAATCATGATCCTATATGCTGCTTTTGAAAGAAAAGATGCTGACTCAAGTGCATTTGCTAATCTGTACGAGTCGCAGCCTTGTAATCATCAACTATCTTTTTCTCGGCTGATGTTAGAAGATGCGACAATGTTTTTCTTATCAACCATGATTTTGGATTGGCTATTACCACGATTACTACTTGTGAGCAGATTGGAGTGTTCAAGCAACTGTAAGCTGGGTGTTGTCCAAGGCTTTTGGCCGTGAAAATGTATCAATTGTTGCCGAAGAAGACATTCGAGCACTGTCCAAGGCCAGTGCAACTGGTCTACTAGAAGCTGTAGTGAGGACAGTTAACACGTGTCTGGCTGAAGCACCACGTTTTGGACTTGGAGCACCAGCTTTAGTTTTGAGTAGTTCAGAGGTCTTAGAAGCCATAAGTAGATGCAACTCTACTGGGGGACCAAGCCGAAGGTTTTGGGTACTGGATCCAGTTGATGGTACATTAGGATTTGTACGTGGAGATCAATACGCGGTTGCTCTGGCTTTGATAGAGGATGGAGAGCCAGTTCTTGGAGTTCTTGGATGCCCAAATTATCCGATGAAGAAGGAATGGTTAAATTACCATAATGGCTACCTTAGTACTTTATCTAATGAGACCTCAAAGACATCAGGATCTCGGAATAGAGGGTGCGTGATTTATGCAAAGAAAGGCAGCTGTAGAACATGGATGCAGCCATTGCTTCATGAAGAAAAGCCATTAATTTGGCCAAACTCCGCTAAGCAAATTCGAGTTTCCACTATTGATGATCCCGCATTGGCTACTTTCTGTGAACCGGTGGAGAAGTCTAATTCAAGCCATGCCTTCACTGCTGGACTAGCTCATAGCGTTGGACTAAGGTGAATGCTTTTCTTAACTCAAGAAGGAAAAAAAAAAAAAAAAAAAAGGGTGCTCATTCTGGCTGGGTTCTTTCTTAGTTTAGTGCAATCTTCACCTCCTTATAGGTGAAATTAGTTTACAATAGTAGGAAATCTTTCCATGACTAGATCAGGATCAAATCTGCTCATAGATTCATATATAATATGATTTTAGAATTCTTTGATTTCTAATCAACCTTTAGAATCTAGGAAACCCTTTCAGTATTCAGACATCTAAGAACCAATATCATATAGCTGCCATTGTTTGTACCATACTTTAGTTTGCGTGGAAACCTCACTGTTCGCATCAACTGCAGGAACCAACCATTACGCTTGTATTCGATGGTGAAATATGCAGCCATAGCGAGAGGAGACGCCGAAATATTCATGAAGTTTGCTCGATCAGGTTACAAGGAAAAGATATGGGATCATGCAGCTGGTGTTGTTATTATTCAAGAAGCTGGTGGTGTCGTAACTGATGCCGGAGGTCATCCACTCTGTTTTTCAAAAGGTGTGTACTTAGAAGGACTTGATCGAGGTATAGTTGCCTGTTCTGGATCTCGCTTACACGAGAAGATAATCGGGTCCGTTGATGCCAGCTGGAATTCTTCTAGCCTTTAATTTATGAATCCTGTATAATTGTAAGTTTGTTCCTACACTATCAGGAGCATTCACATAATTCAGAAGCATGGATTTGAGACTAAGTGATCATGTATATTAACTGTGGTCTTGAATACGTCCTTTACAGAGTTTCCAACCTCCACACTAATGGTTGGATACTTGGATGAAGGGGCGATTTTAATGTGTATACTAAGAAATATTCATAAAATTTATAATAGATGAAATCTTATACGTTGATGTAAGCAATCTTTGTCGATGTTGATCTAAATCAATGACTTCATATGTATTAATAAATCGTCGTTACATATACATTTGGGAATGGGATTAAGACCTTGAAATAGTGTCTCCGCATATTGCATCAAATTTTCCGTTCATCAATACAACCATCATTGTTATTTCAATTTTTCATCATTCCTCGAGTCAATTCTATTATCACATCGTTTCTGATTCAAAATATAGTATAGTTTCAAAGATTACAACTCACAACGTATTATTATATATATAAAAAATTATATAACGTCTATACATTCAATGATTTCTCCTTCAGTTGAACAATATCATATATGCATCACAACAGTTAATTTATATAACTATTTTTCAGATATCACCACAAATAATTAAGAGAAACCCCTTGTTTTCAGAGTTCATGAGATCCTAAGTTTAAAGTATCGTCTAAATCATGAATCTAATGATTTATATTTTAACACATAAACATAATTAATGTTGAAGAGGTAACATGACAAATCATTGAACCATTAAATTGACAATTAAGATAATACTCTTAAGTAAATTGATTAAAACAAAAATGAAAAAAACGCGAATAAATATCAAACTAGGATGGTACAAACAATAATAATTTAACAAAGCGACAACTATATGACTCCAAAATCCAGTAGGGTATATAAAAACTTCGTATTCCTAGTCATTTCACAAAATAAAAAAAAATTAAATTAAATTAAATTAAAATCACAATCGCAACAAGTGAAGAACACTCATTATACATCATTGAGCTTTACACAGACAAATTTCCTCTTCAGAACCTCTTCCCTCACGAAATTGCACAGAAAACTATCCCAAATCAACGGAGTGGAAAAGATTTTCTCGGATGACACGTTAGAATGCTGCCCTAAGGGCACCCCTTGCAGCTTCGCGTTTCATCTCAGCGGCTTTACCACTGCCTCGGAAATACATGTATACTTGCTGAAAAACAAGAAAGCAACAACAGTTATACATATTCTATCATGCCATGGTGTTCTCTCGATAATTTTAAGAAAATCGATACAACAATACGAAAGAATTAAAAAAAAAAAAGAGGACATGTTAGACCTGAATAACCCAAATGCTGAGAACAGACTCGAGGCAAAATAATCCGAACCCAATGAAGTAGAAAATCTAAAACCAAAGAATAAAAAAGTTAGTACCAAGGAAACATATTTTGTAAAATCGTGAAACTAGGATAGTGCTACAAATAGAGTCGCATCCATAAACAGCAAGCATCTACTGGAGATTGAACTTACCCCAACCAAAATATGCTTTCCTACGAGGTCAACAGCCGGAAGAATACCTCTGAACAGACGCAATTAAAACGTGAAGGTAATAAATTGAAAAGGCTAAAAAGTGAACTTACAAATTAAATGAAAAATATAATAGAAACTGAACTCACGCCAGAGATTTTCCTCTAAAAACTACAGGAGGGGCAACAGCAGCAAAGATACAGAAGCCAATGTGAAGCTATAGATGGATTAAACAAAAGGTTGTCATTTAGTTGGTAGCGAAAGATAGAATGTCATGACAAGAAATCGAGAAAACTTACCATGTAAAACATGAAAAACCATCCAAACTTCATAGCGCTTTCATTTCTGCAATATACACAGATGGTATGTTAAACTACAGAGATCAGTGATTTTTCATCCATTCTTGATACCAACTGTAATTCCTTGAGCTATAATTTCAAAGATTATTCATGATTGAATGAGATGCTAGTCATTGCACCATTAATTCTTGCCAAATACTAAGAAAATGTTAAAATAATACCATTTAAGTCGCACAACGAGTATTTTTGCACCTATAACCTTCTGTTTTTCCCATGTTAAATACAAAAGGAAATTATGCAAATTCAAAATAGTACATGCTGGTTTTGCAAAAGAACGGATGAACGCACCTAAAAGCACGGTAGAGTGGACGATACCATAACACATAAGCTCCAGGAACCCCAGATATGAAGTAGATAATGGCAAGAAACCATATCTTCGCATCTAGAAGCCAGGAACTGAAGTTAGGAACATTGAATCCAAAAACCTGCTACAAAATAATTAATAATAATAATACTTGAATACAAACCTCCCTGTTTAATCCACGCAGTAGTCACAGCTATCAAATTCCATAGAAGACAAAAGGAGAGTCCTATCACCACAGATACAACATCATTACCAGCTACCATTAATATAAGTCATATCGGAAAGATAAAGGAGGAATCTTAAAGTTCTAACATCTAAAGACACTTAAAATCTTTTGAAACAGAAGGAAATTGCACATTATAAAATTTGACATAGGTAACCAGTACAAAGTAAACCAAAATCTCCCGAACAATCCTCTATCAAAAAGTATTTACGGCAAAAGAAAAATGAAAAGTAAAACATGGGAGAAAAGCAGTCACCCTTGAGATTGCACCAAAATTTATGCGTACACTACTTTTATCTCTATCAATGTTTTTGACAGGCTTTGATAAGCAAGCTAAGAACGAATCTAAGCAGAGGTATTTAATCGATTCTGAAAGTAACTCCCGAATGAGTCAATTTTCTGCTTAAACTGTGTCGGCAACATAAAGAACATAAACCTTGTCAAGCACAACTGATTGCAATCTTAAATATTTCAAAAACTTTGTTGTGAAAAATAATCTGACACTTCAAGTTGAGAAAGTAAAAGGTCACCCAATCAATGCTGGCAATATCTTTAGCATTTCCTTACACACGCACATTAACAGACAAGAAGCTTTCGGTTCAGTAAAAACAAACCAACTTTCTATCCTCACAAAGTTCTATAATAGATTTTATTGAGAGAGAACAATCACGAAACCAAAATAGCATAGTTGCATTGCATAACAAGAAAACAAGAAAGCTTCAGCTCGCAATTTGACATACCCAAAAAGGTTGTGAAGGCGACATATTGCAGCTTCTGCAGATGAATTGGTATTTCATTTGCGATATCATGGTGGATAATAGGAAAAAATGGAGGCCAGTTTTTCTCCTCAATAACTATACCAGCTGTAAAGAAACCAGAAATTACTTGAGACATCCAGAAAATTGCTGTCACTCGTAAAAGAAAAAAACATGACTGTTATCCCATTTTGAGGGGTAAATTCAGACACGCATCCTGCAATTTATGTACCTTACACAATTTTGCTATGATGGTAAAAAAAAGAAAGGGTTTATTAAGTCTATCTTCCTAATTAAACAAGGTAAATAGTGTTTAGTGGTTGATAAAGTGCAACGGGAGAGGAAATAAGAAATAACCAGAACACTAGAGCAGAGATATTACCCCGTGCAGCAGCCTCTTCTTTCCGTTTTACTTCCTACTCGAGAAAACAAAAACAAATTTCTTACTCTTCTTCCAGACAGAAGTAGGAAATCTGGATTCTTTAATAAAATATGCAAAATATAAAAATCGCCGCGATTTGATTTTCTGTAGCATACAGAAACATGGCACTACCAATTGAATGGTTACAAGAAAGCAGTAAACTCATAAAATTCTCAAATGGAAATGTCATAATCGTCTGCATTTGGAAACGTCTTTTTCATAAAATTTGGAGGCAATGTTATAATTGCCTCATTTTGGAAACATTGTTGAGAACCAGTGAGTAAGATGAAATGTATTGAAATCAATGTCTTACAGACCTGTTCCCTCCTTTTCAGTTCAGCTTCCTTCGCCTGCAGCTCTCTCTCTTTCTTCTTCAAATCCTGCAATTGAAATTTACTTTGATTAGAAGATGAAGTTCAAGTATCAAGAACCACAAAAGAAACAGTGAGATAGCATGTTCAACAAGTAAAAAGTTGCACCGCAGCACTATCAAGAGGAATATCAACGGGGGCAGTAGGATTGTAGAAATCAGCAGGTTCTGGAGGAAGGGGTGAAAGCCTTGAGTTTGTCACCGGAGGAACACTACCGGAACTCTGAAAACAAAGAAAAACCACATTCAGTGTAAAAAGAAAACGTCTTTAAAGATATATGATGTGTGACAATTCATCAGACAAACATTAGTAAAAGATTGCAAGAGAAGAGAACACAGCAAGCACTAGATAGACAAGTGATCTAATACACTGAATCTCGTTCCAAGTCATGAATTAAGTATCTATAGTCACCAAACTTGTGTGAGACCCTTAAGCAACAAGTGATATAAAGATGAACCAACCGTCGTGTAAAATGCACCACCGCTGAAATTCGATTGACCAGTTCCTTTTCCTCTAGCCCCTCCATCCTAATTTCAGAAAACAGAAATATCAAATGAATACTTGCTACCAACATAATAAAGGCTTTTCAATTCTATCCCATTAATAAAACTAACCTACACATATCAAAGCGATTATAGTAAGAACTAAATAAGCTCAGACCAGAATCATAAAGCTGCTTGCTCACATTAACATCAATATCTTTAGGACAGTTCTCTCTTCTGACAAAGTTTGACATAAAATTTTGGATGTAACTTGTTAAAAGTAGATTAACTAAAAATTCAACTAGCAAACTGTTCAGTCGCGTAGAATCATGAAATGCTTGCAGATGTCTGCAGTTTCCCGACCCAGTCCTCTACTAGTTTTTCCACTTTTCAAAGCTCCCAGTAGAAGCCAAATTTCGAAACTGCAGCAACTGAATACACCCAAGCCACTCAAGCTACCACTTCCATCAACACATCATTAGCCGCTACCTTAGTGAAAGCTATCAAGAACCACCCAAATCATGGTAGTAACACAACTAAAACCCTAATGGCACTGGCCACTTCCAAATTTAATTCTAGCATAAATCTCATGTTGGAGAACCAACTACAGGCTTCAACTTGTAATCTTTTCCAATCTCACACGGAAACTCATTCATTCCAACCATTAAGTCAACCAAACTAGTACCTCCGATAGCCGGGACCAAACCCACCAAAACAATAGTCAACTCACCACAAGGACTCAACTTTATCAAAAACCCTCGTCCAATTCAAACTCCCCAGTCCCTCAATTAAAGAGGGAAGCCTTTTCGTCCACCAAAAAATACAGTGCAAGTGTTTATACAGAGAACTTACAGAGAATGGATTGACTTCTTCCTCATCAAAAGGATTGGGATCGTAACGGCCGGCCATCCGATTGACTGAGGTGAACTAAAATTTGATTGCGGAGACTATAGTCTATAAACAAAGATTTGACGGTTTTTTTTTTCAACACTAAATGTAAGATTCGAGGGTTTCCAGATCTACGAGAAATGAGAAGACAAACAGTTGAAAAACATGGGAAAGAGAGCTATGAGGCTGAAAAGATTTCAAGACACAACAAATTCCTGGCCGATGCAGATAGATCCTCTTTTTATTAATATTTATTTTATTTTATTGAAAATGATTAAAGAAATATTTTGCAAAAATAATTTGGAGACAAAAACATTTGAACGCGTGATCTTATGTTGAGAAGGTTGTCTATGGTTTATTGCTATAATAAG
This sequence comes from Henckelia pumila, assembly GCF_033568475.1. Taxonomy (NCBI): domain Eukaryota; kingdom Viridiplantae; phylum Streptophyta; class Magnoliopsida; order Lamiales; family Gesneriaceae; genus Henckelia; species Henckelia pumila. Next base: position 97,286,137 of record NC_133121.1, on the reverse strand, counting down.
TATAAGGTAGATTTCAACCTAATGTATGTGTATTATCTCAATGATAGATCTAATGTTTTATGATTTGTCATGTCAACAATATTAATTACGTCTATGTGTATAAATAAGAACCATTTGATGCATGGTTTGGGTATTATATATACAAAAATATTTGTATAATGCAATAATTACAAAATCACGATAGAAGAAACTCCAATATTGTGAATGATGTATACTCTGTAATTTGTGAACCATAATACCATATACCGTCTTAGAAATTTTGACTCCAGTTGTCACGCATGTACCAAGAGGATTAGTATAAATTAAAAATGTACTATTCTAAAAAAATTTAGAATTATTTTGAAAAAAAAATTATAACATTATACTTCGAGTAAAAAATTTTTAAAAAAAGAGTTGTAATATTTATTTTTATTTTTAAAATAAAAATTCGCTTTGGGACTTTGGGGAAAAGAAAGCTGCGCACTAATGTTTGAAAAATGAAGAAAAAAAAGTGACAAATTTTGTTAACTGTCGGAGAAAAAGTGTTCATTCTCTTCTAATCAATTAAAATGACTATCATATTAAGAATATCATTTAACACAAAAATATGTTTGGATCTTTTGCGACTTAGATTGGAAGAGAAAATATTAGGAAGTTGGAAGAAAATACAATAGAAGAAAATGTAGAAGAAAATGTAGAAGAAAATTTTTACCTTTTTCTTTTCTTCTATTTCCACGGCTTTTCTTTTTTCTTTTTTTCTTTTTTTCTTTTTTTTTTTTTTTCATTTCCAGTTTCCACCATATTTTGAAGGAAAATTTTACTCTACACTTGGAGTGCGAGTATTACAACATAGGTTTAGTTGGATAAATACTTTAAAAATATTTTTTGTGTTTTATAAATTTTAAAAACTTAAAATACGTGTTTAGACAAAAAATTTGTAAAAAAAATGTTTTTTAAAAAATGTTTTTCAAATATAGTTTTTTAAGATTAATTAATATATGTGTTTATGATGTTTTTAGCAATCATAGAAAACAAAACATTCTACTTGTAATTGTAAAATATTTATATAAAATAATTGTCCAAACACACATTTATTCTTAAAACAACTTTTAAACAGTTTATAAAAGTTATTATAAAAGCTTAACCAAACGAAACCATAGATGTTGGAATATTATGAAAGGGTGATCGATTCATTCTCATAAAGATGAAAATTCCTTATTTAAAAAGGGATAATATAGAACTCCGAACCATTACTTTCAATTCATACCAACTAAATCCTCAAACAGACACAATAGCATGAATAAACCCCGTGTACATCTTTGGTTGCAGAAAATTGTAAGAACTGATCAAACCAATTGGCCTTCCAATCCAATCAAACATAGCAAAATTTGAAAATCAGGATGGCACACTCCACATGAATAGAATAATTAATTAAACACAAGATGACCATTAAAAGAATAAAATAATTACGTGGGATTTATTCTATATTTGCCTAACAAAACACAAAAATCATGAGGTTTAAACTTACTTAATTGTTGCCCACCATGACAAATGAGAATCTAATTTCTAAGTTAAATCTTGGGCCACATTAGGAATCCTATCACATGTCAAACCTTTGATTTTTCAAGAGAATTTTCTGGTTTCGCCCCTGTTTGAAAAGTTTTATGCATTCGACTACGTCTCCAGGTAGAAGCAAATGGATCCACCCATTTCTTGTCCTCCTTCACAGCTTCTTCCCATCTCTCCTCAAATTTTTGAAGTTCTATAGTCGACTGTCTCCGAATCTGCACGACGCGAATTTGAAGCTGTAAGTTTATATTTAAAGCATGTATTATCAAAGAACCAGTTTGTAGTTAATTCCCACAAAAACTAGCTAAATTTCCAATAAACCAGTACAATTCAAAGCAGAAACAGGGTCGTCTTTCGCATCTCACCTCTGATCTAACGTCCACGACGTGCCTCTGAATGTAGGACAGGGAGAAAAAGTAAATGAAACAAAAAAACCACTTAGTATGGAGGATGAAAGAAACCTGAATGGGGGCGAAGTGTGGAAACAGAACAGAATAGTAATTAGAGGCATTGGAAAAGCTATACCTTCGTGTTCATTTCCTGATTTGAACCCTGCACAGATGCAAAAAAATATAAAAAATTGAACTCGGGAGACTGGAAAATGGAGATGCAATGAAAAGCAACTAATACTACTACTGATAAATAAATAGAGGCCCCTTGATCGCGCCAAGAAATTGAAAAGTTGATGCTTAAAGAAATCACCTTCCTTGCTGGAACTCCTCCTAATGTTTGTATACTCTGATGCACTATATATTCACTATCAACTACTCCCACCTTCCTTGTTCGATCTCCCTGCATGTATCCAAGTCCATACAATAAAGGACGTTAAATAAAGTCTGATGAACATTTTTTAAGATAATTTCAAAATGACATCATCGAATATCAAAGATAAATTATTCGCACAATTGCGCAAAATTGATTCCCTAGAATGTAGTTTATGATGTCCTGCCTTGCTTTCTTATTGAAATTTAGGACCCAGGGCATGCCACCATAGCAACAACCATATTGAAATTTAAATAATTAAATTATAAACTAACCCAAGTTCATGTTTTGATGACCAAACCACAAGGTAATCATGGAAAAGTGGGGACAATCGATACCAACCAACACCACCCTTAAAAATTGGTCCAACTAAAAAATTATAGGAATCAAACACATGACATTAGATCTTTTTATCAATTATACAGACGAGCACCGATAATTTACCATAAAAATAATTAATGGTAATAATGCGGTTCATATACTCTAGCACAAAGAGAGTATGTGGAAGAAATAGAAAAAAAGGTTTACCTGCGCACAATAGCCAAGTTTCATGTCAAGCCCCCATCCATGGACAAGATCGTTCTGGCACCAAGTTAAAACTCAGTCTTAGATTATGGAAATGCAATAGAAATATCATATCTTTGTATGTTGGAAACTCGAATAGTACATGCAATTACAATCACTGTTCAATAATGCAAAAGTCCACAAGAGGGACTGCAATCGTGAGAGGCAGCAGGTGGCCACAAGATTGTAAAATAGTTGCCTTTGCTATGGATATTGAAGGAAATACAAGCAGCTACAGAGTTTTCTATAGTTGTTCAGAGAAAAGCATAAAAATGAACCTGTATCAAATGCCAGGCACAATGCCACGCTGTTCTTGAAAACACGGGAGCCATTCCTTCAACAAATCTGAAATTTGAGATTATTAGCATACATCTAAGATCTGCAATAGCAACAGCTCTGCTTTTTCTCATGGGATTTTTTGTGCTCAAGTTACATGTTTGACAACATTATATTGGATATTTTTTAAGCGCGCATTCCAAAAAAAATCACTGAGCATTTATACATAGTGCTACGGGGGGTAAGCATGAAGGATAAATAAAGTCAATTCTATTGAGGATTGTGTACAAAAAGATGGTGCCTACCCAGTACAAGGCGGCCCCTCACTATCATCTGAACACTTGTGACTGCGTCGATTAAAATATATTCTTCTGCCATATTGAAATACATAAGTATTAAAAAATCTACAGCCAAATTCCAAATCACATGAATACTGAACCAAACTCACCGGTGAAATTTTTTCATCATTTTCCTTACTGTAATCCTATGATGTATGCCTGTAGAATTTGGGTCCAAAGCTGGCTGCGATATCTCCAGTCCTACAGATTTCACAATTTCCAGGTACCTAAATAGAAGGAAGTTAAAAAATAAAGGGTAAAAAAGAACACTAATATAAGGTTTAAGCACAGTAAAAATGCAAAAAGCCTCCTTATCTGGAAGTTGAATCTAAGACTCTATGATATGACCACCAAGATGGAAGTTGGTGCATGTGATGAACATCATGCTGGTTCAAAAGGAAAAGCGCACGACTTGCTTTTATTAAAGAAGAATAGATAATATCTTTAGTTAGTACAGTTCTCATTTTGACAGAGACAATGTACTTTAAATTTGATGTCAATAGTTTCAAAATGAATTATGAATGAAAGTTTTAACCCGCAAGGAAAAGTAGTACATATGCCATTAGGCAACCTCAACCCCTCGGAAAAATAGATTATTCACAAGTTGGGTTGGGATCTTTAACTGAGGAAAAATTACTTAATCCAAAATTTTGGATAAAATAAATTACATAAGAAGTTAAACTTGTGATGCATATACCTTCCAGGGTCAAAATTCTCTACTCCCAAATCTTCATCCCAGAGAAATATGTAATCATAAATATACACTACATCCGGGTGTAAAAAGCGTTTCGCAAACCACCTGTCCATGAAAAGATCACCAATATTAACATAACATAACAAAATTCGATTAAGATGTAGTAAAGAAACTATCAGCGTCAATAAAACAAACCGAGACTCTGTGAGTCAAGAGACAACTTAGTGGTGAAATCCTTATCAACATCCAATTCAATCTATCCTGGTATTCAATTCATTCAATCATTGTCAACTTAAATGGCACATTTATTATACAATCCCTGATATGATGGCAAATTCCATAGGCCACGACCATATATCCTTCTTGAGTCATGTACTTAAATCCTATGAAGAATTTCCATTCAGAACAGCAAATGGAAAGAATTACCATTTTGTTTGGTTATGAGCGACTATATGTACAGCTTCCCTACTCCATTCCAGGTCCCACCACCCGTCCAGGTTGCCATCGTAATGGAACAAAATAATTGTAAAATTCTTCGAAAGAAACTGAATACAAAATAGAATAGGAAACAAAAGAAGTAAAATCATATAGATGTAAGAGATCAAATTTATTATACACAAACATGCATTGGGTATTGTACTAGTACCTTTTGAACAATTGTATTGACGTTTTGTTTTTGTCTGACTCCCACTGCCATTGCCAGCAAATTATGATAGTTTGTAAAATTGACCTGAAGATTAAGAGGACATGCTCATTAGAGTTTATATTCACCTTTGTCAGAACCACCTAATCCATCTGAGTATGTCTGTCAAACTTCATTTCAAATGCCATCAAATAATCAGATGAATCAAAATATGGCCATTGAATAATAGATCCCCAAGCAAATATCATAAAATTGGCCTAGAGATGATACAGAAATCCATGTAACATTTTACCTTAGATTTGGAACTTCTTGTTCTCCATAGAGGCTTTAACTCTAGGTCTGACCTTGATTCAATGATACCTCGAGGTAAATTATTCAAACTTTCGGTAGCCACATCAATGTCCTACATCAAAGTATTAACACCAACTCAGTGCGGCAACGGTAAATAAACGCCTTATCAAAGAATGAAAGAATATAAATGTGGATAATTACCTTTAACGTAGAGAAAAGATGTAATTTGGACTCCATCTGACAAAAACAAAAGTAAGAAGATATTTGGTGAAGGACTTCCAATAAAAATTTCAATTGAATCAAGTTTTGTATTTATAGTACTCACTATGATTCATATTCATACATGACAACTAAAAACAAGAAAACTACGCAACACACCTGCATCTGTTGATACTGATAATTTGTGGCCCTATAAAGTACAAACAGCATTACTAAACAGAAAGCTACAACGAATGGTAGCTGTTTCATCTTCGTGGCACTCCCTCGCTGCAGTTCCATTTACGAGTAATGGGTTATTATTTCAACAAATGATACTGATTTTAAAAAACTGTAGATATTAGTTGCTCAAAATTAAAAAGCAGAAGAAATAAATTCAGATCACTTATCAGTTTTTTTTTTTTTTTTTGATGGGGGGGTGGGGAGGTTGTGGGGTGGTGTGGAAAAATCCAGGCTACTACCATGTCAAACAAGAAATGCCATTTCTTCAATTGCCAACTTCGTAGCTCGGATGCCTTCATAAGAAACTATGGATCTTGTCTCATCACAACTGAAATTGGTGAACAGATATATATCATGCCAACCAGTTGCATACAACTCCGAAAAAGGACAACTACAAGCCACTGAAATTCTAAAAAATTCGCATTTTTAATTCTAACCATATCAGGGCTCAAATTCATATGGATATTTGACAAAAGTCGTTAGGGACACATTAAAAGCTTCGACATCCTAGTTCAAATACACAGAAAAAAATTGGAAACGCATCGCAATTCGCGAAAAATCAACTTGACACATCTATATCATCCTACCTGGCAAACTCCATATTTTTTTCAAAATGCAATTCAAAAGTTATGATTAAATGGGACTTGAAATTGTGGCATGCAGGTCTTGTGAGCCGTGAGGAGCTCCTAGAGCTTTTTTGTTTTCTTCACGTATGTACACACGCGGACTAATGACGCACAAAATAAGTAATAGATATCACAGACAGTGCACAGGATATTCATGAATGATTTAAAGCAAGTAAATTGTGCATCATATTTTCACCATCACCCGAAACCCAGATAAAAAAACAATTTTAGATGAAACTAAAAAGTTCAGATGTGAAGAGCATGGTCTCCAAGAATTAAACGAGAAAACCTGAACCAGTAAGCATTTTTAATCAGATTTGAGGGAGACAATTCTTGTTTATTTTATTTGATCTTTGAGTTTTAATTAAATGAAATCACCACAAATTTACCATTAAAGAACCGTTTCATTCCCTGAACTTATTATCTTTAAATGAACTCCCAAAGTCATTAATCACACAGACAGTTTCAAGAAATACAGAACAAGAAAAAAGAACAGAAAACGCGTACCTTCAACCCACAGATTCGACTATTACTATTATAATTAATCCAAAAACAACAAGTGGTCAAATCCCAGATGAAAATACAACTCCATTCAAGTATCACTCATATTGTTTCTGAATTGAACGAACACCAAACGTAATAGTTCAATATCTTCTCAAGAGAAGTATATATACAGATAATTTCTTTAGTATATTAACAGCGAATTTCTGCGTGTTAAAAAAAGAAAAAAAAAAAAAAAAAAGACTCGACGAAGGCGAGCTGGGACGGAATCGCCACGTACAAAGCGGAGAGAATATAATAATACTGAGCGGAAAAAAGTGAATATTGTCTGTGCAACGAATTTGCAAAGATGAGAAAGAAGGCACCAAAACTTAAAACTAATAATAATAATAATAATAATAATAATAAATTAAAAAATAATTAAAATAAATTATTTTAAAATTGCAAAAAAATAATAGTAGTGCTCTAAAAAGTTAATAATTAGTAACAAAGTTTTGGCCATAATTAGGTATTGCATGGGAATATAGAAGAACTAACCATAAGGATCTCACCTTCAAGTGGTATATATGTAATAAATGCGATGTAATTAATATAATTTTTTTACTTTTGCATTCAACAATATGTCAAGAAACAACAATAGTTGTCGCCTTACTTTTGTAAACTAATCCATATTTGTTATTTCAATAAACATCGAGCATTGCGATGTATCACAAATTTTTGTTTGTTTTCGTTTTATTATAATGCTTGCAATAAAAGAGTGTAGAAATTTAATGAAAAAACTATTAGATATAAAAAGTTGAGAATATAAAAGTTTGGATTTTATATTAAATTTTTTTTAAAAAAAACTGTATATATAATTTGATGATTTGGTTAGGAGAGAGTAAGTGAACCCACTCGACCTAATTGAGGAAAAATCTTTGTGAATTTGGTTAATTTTAGTGACATGATTGCTAGCTTTGTGTGATGCATAATTAACTTAACTAGGAAGACTAATAATTGAGGACCTAATTTGAAGGTTTGTCAAAGGTTCGGATGATTTGGAAGCACTTTACGGCAATTTTAAATCTTGGTCCTAATTTTCATTGGATTTTGAGATGGACAAATACATAATTAATGTATATTTTCAGTTTGGTGTTTTGAATGATCTCTTATTTTTTTCTCGAGATATACATTAAATAACATAATAATATGAGTTGAACATCTTTAATATAAAAATAATATTTTTAAAATTAAAAATACTCCATATTTTAGTGAATAAGGTCAAATGAAAAAATTCGGCTCACGTGAAAGTTTTTGTTTAGTTCGGAAGTGGTGATAGTGATTTGGTGATGTTGGTTGCTAGGGAAGGCTTGAAGTCGGTACAATTTCGACTTGGACTATTGTAAGAGAGTCCAAAAGTTACAGTCTCCGAGGAATATCATATATGTTACTGGTATTGGTAATTAATGTTTATTCTTAAAAAAAAATATTTTTGTAATAATAATACAATAATAATGTGGTGACCTAGGTCTTGTTTTAGACACGTTCCCACCATGCAAGATGGTTTTATTATTATTTTGCAGCCAATTTTATTTTTTGTCCCCAAACAAATAAAAAATAAAAAATAATAATAATTTGATGCAACTACTACTCATTAATAAATAATTAGTCAAACTCTCATCCAACTACTACTAGCAATTATAATAACGATAATTGCGAGCATTACTGTATAGCCATTTTTTTTCCTGAGTATAATTGAAAAAAAAAAACGTGTGACCGAGCAAAAGCGATAAAAATGATCGCATTCTTTCGTTAACGAGTTTTAAAATTTCGAGTGTAATATTTTCAAATATCAGTTAGAATACAAATTCTTAATTTTGGTGTTTTTTTTAATACCAAATATGTTGATTTGACTAATAGTTTTTCCAGCACTATTTATATAATATTAGCTAGAGCAGCATACGCTGTGTGTGCATGATAAAATTGTTTTTTTTTTTAAATACAAAAAATATTGATAAATCACTCTATCATTTAGTTACTTTTGATAGAAAAGATAACAATGAGAAATTTTTAATTTAAAATTTAGTCATATCAGTTATTATATCTTCTCCTTCTTAGATCAGAAGAGGTTTGAATTTTATAAAAAAAATTTGAAAAAAAAAAAAGGAACCATCCATCTTAAATTTACTTGATGTATAAATAATTTGTATTGAAAGTTACGAGGTCTTGCCCATTGATGTAGTAAATAGGATCCGAACTAGTTATGAAGAGCACAACTTATTATTATATATTTTTCATAAATCGAATGAACTCCAAGAAAATCTATATATCCATTGCACATTTGACTCATTCCCCTTTAATTGAACTAATCGACAGTAATTGACTAATCTTTATTTTTAATTATTATTACTTTTTATTTTAAAAAACTTTTTACTTTATCAATTTTACATTAAAATTTGATAATTGATAATTTGATATTTGATGTGATGCGAGTTAGTGACAAAGAATAAGAATAATTTATCTTTTACCCACAATATAAACAAACTCTTTTGAACAACATATTATGGAAAATAATATGACATGGTGATGCCAATACAATTCAATAACACGACAATAAAAATACGAACTTTACCTTCCCCAACATATAATCAAGTAACCATTTATGTTCGGATAGGGTCCGCCTAACTCCGCCCAGAAGACTTTTGGAAAAAAAAAAAAAAACCATTTATGTTCATTTGTAATTTTGCTGAAAAATATATTTAATTTACCTTATAAAAAAAATACACGAACCCGACCCATTTCATCAAAATTGTCGGGTAACCCATACCCACATTACCAAAAACAGAATGTGTACAGATAGAATTAGGTGGTTTTATGATCAAAAGTTACCATTAACGGCTACAAAAACAGTGTCACCTTCGCTTTCGTCTTTTTTGGTTTACAAGAGAAGTTTCAGCTAGTGTGTCAGCTGATCCAGGTTTAACTTTCCCCGGCCGCTTCGCTACCTTCTTATCCTTCAAGAAAGTTTGAAGCAATATATTGGTGTCGCCGTCGTTTGGTTTTTCGATCGTCTTTGTACTGGAAAGAGTAGCATTCTTGGCTTTGGACAACTTCCCTGATAGAGCCAGCACCCTATCTTTACACATTGGAGGTCGAGGGCGAGCACTACGTGGCTTCACGGGAGGATGACACGCTAGAAAACAGGATACAGATTCTTGGCTAGATCCCACACAATGCTTCCTATACTCTCTCTTGACCAAGTCCCTCAAGGAGCATGCTGATTTGTACTCTCGTGTCCTTCTCGAGTAGAACACAAGGGCATTGTTCGCCAGCAACAGCAAGTCGGAGAATAGTTCTTTAACTGATCTGATTGAACGTTTAAGGATTCTTGACCTTATCGTGTTGATATCCACGTGCTGCCTGATTATTTTCCGGTATCTAGCTCGTTTCTGTTATTTTGATAGCAAATAAGCAAGTTCAGTAAGCTTGCATAAAAGGCTTTTTGGTGATAAAAGTTTGTTCTCAATTACCTGGCTGTCCATCCGATGTCTAAACACTGATGCAGGGTCGGTTTGAGCAATGGAGTCGAATATCTCAATTAAGTTCTCCTCCATAGCCGAATTTGAAGCTTTGCTGGGACTATCGATTTTACTCGATTCTTTGATTATCCCACCATTGTCATTGATGGGCGCTTCTTTTTGTGAAGTAGAGACAATATCAGAAGAACCCAAATTTTCACTTTCTCCAATACTCGTCTCTTTGGCAGCTTGGCTGCAATCCTTCCTCTTTCTCTGGCCTCGTCTCTTTCTCACAGTTATTCCTTGTCCATAACTGGTTTTAGTTATCTTATTAAAGAGCACATCTCTATCCTGCTTAGAAGAAACTGAGGTGTCGGGATTTGTTCGGGTATCTCTCGTGAAACTGCCAGCTGAGAATCCATCCTTTGATGCTTCCTTTCCCGTAGATTCAGTGCCATTTGAATTCAAAGAACGAAGAGCTGATTCGGTCTGGCTTGAACTATACTCAGGTTGATTGCAATGCTGTTTCTCTGCTTTTAAACTTTTGATTTTCGACTCGAGAGACCTGGAGACCCCAAATTTTCCTCAGGTTACTTGAGATAAATTTGTTCAGAGATGTGCACTTTTAAGATTTTACACAAGAATCGATTGGTTGCATAGTTATTAGAGGTATGAACCTCAGAGTCCCTTCATTTATAAAGATGAAGGATTATCCTTTCGGCATAACATAGGTAAGCAGCAACCCGAATTTCAAGCAAACAAGAGTTTGGCAATAAAAACAGAAACAATAGTTACTTTGTTTGTGGTAAACAAGCATGTGATTAAGCCACACATATTTGAACAAATAAAAAGATGTTTTGTTATATGCACTTATACCCGATTGAATCCTCAGATCTTGCAAGTTCTAGCTTCAACTCCGCCACTCGTTGCTTTCTCAGTTCTTCAAACCAAACCCTGAGGCATCCTCATCACATTTACAGTAAATGTGACAGCAATATAAGATACACACATTTTACCAAAAAACACTGAAGATTCGATGTAGCAAGTATTGACCACAAATAATGGTGAGATAGGAGATGAATATTTAACTCACCTGGACCCAGAATAACGCCGTTGCAGGTCCTCGTACCTGCTTTTACAAGCCTGCAATTTAAGCAACAATGATTTTGCAAATAATGATTGCGATCTACCCGTAAACTACTTAAATTCAAAAACTTGATTGTAATTCATTGAAAAAACATTATGGTAAACTTGATTACCATTTTTTTCTTTTGACAAAAAAAAAGCAACTGATTACAAAGAAAAATCTAATCTGCTGCTAATCGATTTTGATTTCCATGGAACCCCTAATGTAATCACAAAAACTCAGGAATTTATGAAATACTATTTAACTTCAGAGTAATTCATTGAAAAAAAAAACAGCACAGACGAAGTTAAGAACAAAGGGCGGGCGGAAAAATGTGGACCTCGGGGGTGAAGGTGAAGGGGCAAATGGAGCGGGACCGGAGCTCCGATGCGACGACGTTCCAGTCTTGCGTGCCGTGGCGGAGGACGGCGCCTCCCAGGATAAGCTCCTCCCACGTACCCCACCCCCTAACGGGCCCCACGGCCACTGCTTCGACCCCCATCGTTTCCGCCTTCCACGTGTACGGCTACGATTAAACAACACCAACTTTCAAAAAATTTTGAAACCGACTACAGTTTCACCCTCTGGCGCGCAAACATCCCCCGTCGAAGAAAAGTAATGGAACTAAACAAAATTGGTGAATATCTCCAAGAAAAATCCGTTGATTTGCACGTAAAATTGGTGAATTTCAGGGGGTGTTTTTGTTTGGGGTGGTGGTGAATAATCAATCAATCACTGGATTGATGGAAAATGAGAGAAAAATGGAGGAAAGGAAGAATCATTGGTGGACATGTGACGATCATGGAGAAAAACATGGAAGGCTTCGCTTGTGTGTGGAAATTATTTACAGATGACATGAAATTTGTTTCCTGGAATCTCTCTGTCCAGGACCAAAATATTATATTTTCTAACAATTTTTTCGAAAAATAAAATATCTCAACATTTATATTTTTTTTAATGGTAATATCCCAACAATTGAATTATAAGTCTTTCTCATTTTAAGAATTTTCCATTGTCATGTAAAAAAAAAAAAAAAAAGAAAAGTAATTGCTTTGTTTTTTGGTTTCTCATCTATTCTTAAAGAATCAACGTACTACAAACTTTTTCCACTTCTGCTTCCTCAAATTTTCAACAATTATAGTGTTTGGAATCATTAACAGACAGGACATGCAACCATGTTCCAAGTGAAAAGTCTTGTTCTTTCAAGCTTCATATATTCGGGTGGCTCGATGAGAAGCTAAAGGTATGGCAACCTGAAATCATGTCGCTTGCTTCAAGTTCGCAGGTAGAAAAATCTTGCAATCTTGGATATGTAACTTTCTTGTCAAGCTCTTTGTCCACCCATGCCAGCATTTTCAGTAAGCTATATAGTTTTGCCTCTGTTAACATCACAAGTAAGGGAAAGATAAATGTGTTGGGTACTTCAAAAATGAAATAGATTGTTACTACTTTTCTTTTCGCGCCAACGTATAGAACTCAGAAAATGTCAATTGAAAATCATCATACAAAATTCTGCATGAAATATCCAATAAAGTGATGCGGGGACATACAATATTAAAGTGAGAAGCAATTTAGAAAAGCTTTGATTTTCCAAGATATCATCTGTCTCAAAAGAAACACTCGAAAAGTTTTAACTGGAAAGTTGATTTCTTCATGAAATCACATTCACTCGAAACTCCCAACAATTTTGTCAGGCAGGCAAGTGCTAACCTTTTTCATTGGTTTGGCTGATAAGGATGGCTTCATTCACAACCCTAGCAGTCTCATTGCGCCGTGACATTTTTAGCAGGTCACTAACAGGATTGTTAGCGACATCGTAAAAAACAAGCAGCGAAAATGTCCTCTCGAACTCCTCTAGAAAGCCCTGCTAATATTACAGATATTTGTCATGAAAGACAAAATCACGAAATAACATATATTTCAAAAAGGAGAATTCTTTCAACACAGCACTAAGGTCTGGCAAATAAGATTGTGAAGGCATGAATGACAACATAATAAAGTTAATAACTATTATAAGAAGATTACATTTTGCTCTGCCATTGGAGCAAGTGCCCCAAGAGCAAAAATCATGGCCTCCTCTATTCTCCTATACCGTATCAGTTCTATGAAAAATTGTTGTTCGAGACTGAAGAGGGCTTTGGGATATTTGTATAAAATCTGCATCATAAGTTAAAGCACCAATAACAATCACAAATAAATTAAAGCACCGGGCAAGAAAATAGGGGAAGTGCTACCAGTATGGTAAAATTTTCTATGTTCAACATATATGATGCCAAACATGTCTACTACCTAAATCACCAAACACGCTAAACAAAATACTTGATATCTTAGTCAAAATTAAAGGAAATAGTCATACCGCCGGGTCCAAATTATGAATTTTTTCAATAGCATCTAGCACGTGCCCGTTTTGCACCGCCTTCTTAACTACCATGCGACCAGCTTTGACAGTTGCAAGATCTATATCTGCTGTATTTAGATAAGGAAAACCAAAGATATCCATCAAAATAGGAGAGCACTAGAAACACAAAGATTGATTATAACAAGAAAAAACATGAAAAAGATACGCTTAGTCCCAGATTCGAATCCAAATGTTTTAGCTGCATCTGCAAAACCCTCGGTCACCAGAAAGTTCATCACCAATTTATTCATATCCTCCTTCCTAACTGTAACTTCCTGGAATTCTCTGTTCCATACATCCATACCGATAGCTTTCTTTGATTCTGCCTATAAGTATGAATCAATCACAAAGCAAGTACTTCAACATCATCAAATCATTGCTCAAAAGATACAGTAATTGATCAAATAGTAAACGATTAGCCATTTGATTAGTCAATTGTGAACCCTACAACGCTAACTAAAATCCACCATTTTTTCACACGAATCAAGAGATACAAGCCCTTAATTTGACTCCCGAAAAATAATTTCAAGAAACGAACATATTGCACAATCGACATTCATTTGCACATCAAATCACCGAAAAGAACAATAAAACAACAAATCTTGGTTTACCCACATCGCGATCATGAACTCCACTTAAAAAACATATCACAAATCCGTCAGAAAAGCGCGCAGGACATTCATTCTTCGGGATGAAAAAGAAACTGCAAGAAATGCTCTCTTCGTGTATACAATCTTAATTTATTCATTCCCGTATCAAATCACCCCGAAAAGAATCAACAATGGCACAATGAAACAACAAATCACGAATAATTTTCATATATTAATCGTCAATTTCACTTCAAAAACACTTGATATATATCCATCATTTTCGAATTCAGAGTGGATTACCATGGGTTCCAATGAGAAGGCGGCTTCGCAGTTACATGTAGAGATTAAATATCTCGCTCTCTTCGTGATTTTGCCTCTGCAACAATCAAGATTCTTCACTGTTATATTTGCTTGGTTTTACTAGAGCGTGAAGCCAGAAGCATAACAAAACTATATTTTTGGCGGTTCATAACAGCAAATTTTTTTATATATATATTTATATATATTCCCATTTTAATATGTTTTCACTATTTCCCGAGCTCCTTAATTAATAATTTATATATATATGTATTAATAATGATCATTTTTAAGCAAATTTTATATTTTTAAGATACAAAACATATTTTGATAAATAAAAAAAGATACATAACATATTTTTTTGGAAAAAAATATATGTTTTTTTTTAGAAAGAAAAAATTATTTGTTTTTTTAAGACTTTGGTCCATTTTTTTTAAAGATTTTAGTTGTAGTATGTTATCTTTGTTTTTCACAAAATTTTACCATTTCACTCTTTTTTCCAATTTGACATTGGAATGTCATCAATGCAATGTTGATGTGTTGCTGACGTGTATGAAGCCACATTAACATTTCCAACGAAAAAACTAAAATTGTAAAAAAAAATAGGGCTAAAAGTTAAAACCGACAAAATTATATGACCAAAAATAGAGTTTTTCCTAAAATAATAATCGTATCAATCTATCAAACACCTAAAATATTTTTTGTTATTTTTTTTCCCTCATAAGTTAATTAGACGTCATGAGATGATTATGGAGAGAAATGAGGTTCCTTCCTTGCAAAAAGTGACTGATATGATCATCCCACAATAAAACGGAGGAACATATTTTCACGTTTCAAAATCTTATAACCTGTCATATATCATAAGATCAAATCTAAAGTTATTCACAATCATACGTGAGATATAAAAAATAGTAAGGCATGAAGCACGATATTTCATTTTTTTCATGATAATGACACATCAACAATGTTCGTACGCCAACATCGACAATGTCTAGGTATTTACTAGGAAAAAAAACATTTAACATCAATAAATACGTCAAGTATGTCGTATGTCAAGGAAAAACGATAAAACCCTTTAACATAATTATTTCTTGGACAGACACTATCGAAACTCGAGAGCAACTTCATGATTGATGCGAATATCATAAAATGAGTTTTCGGGTACTGCGTGGGTGAGAGCTCGGGTAATCCAGATGAAGGAATTTCTCGCCTCTACAAGTGATGTCTACACACAAGAAACAAGGAAACCCGTTAGTGGAGCGCCGGAGGGTCCTCCGACGTCGCCACTCTGATGATTAAGTCAGATTAAGATGTATGGAGTGAGCTTAGGAATTTGAGAAATTGAGTGTGTTTAAATGAAGAGAAATGGACATAATAATGTACCTCAACCAGGCCCCCGGGGACCTGGTATTTATAGAAAGTCCCTGAACAAGAGTAATGATTGCATGATATGGGACGTCCGACAGTATTTAATGTGAAGTGATGGATTTCGTAATTTCGGGAGACGGCCATACAGTCAAAGCATGGTTCCTGACAAACATGATTCTTGTGGACAATGGCATCCCACGACAGTTCGGCGTGTCCTCTTTATAACCACTAGAAATAGGTAAACCCGGTTATCCCATCATCGGGGCTTCTCGCCTAACTCCTCCTAGGTGTGTGATACCACTTCGGGCACTCTCTGCTCGGGCCGTATTTCCGGGCTTATACCCCGTTACCTCAGGCCCTTCTTCTTGACTCGGGTTTGGTGATATCCCGGGATATCACCAATGATCAAGGCGGGTTTTCTTTCTCAGTCGATAATGAGATGTTATCATGCTTTTATGATAGACTCAATTGTTCATAATTATTTTATGTGTAACTTCATATATCTTTTGTTGGCGAACCTCGTACAACACAACAATTATGAGCCACTCTATGCCTTGTGAATTATGATGTGGCGAAATAATACCTCGTACGTAGCTTCATTGGAATCTTGTTTCGTTCGTGGTTTAGTTAATTATTTGGGGAAAAACTACCTGGTAGCCACTCACATATGATGTATAATATAATATAATGACGATGAATATACTTGAATAACATAATTGTACACAATATTAATCATTTGAATTTGAGTTAAATATTTTCTAAGCAAAGATGAATAATCAATGTATAGTCGTTCGCAACAAATCGATGCCTTTGAATACCCACGCGAGACCGACTCGAAGAACCCACAAACAAGTTTGCGGAATCCAACAAACCTGGACTCAGCATCTATCATTCAGCCACTTCAAGATATCCCCACGAACAATCGCCACATTTTCATCGGTTTCTCCGAACAACAAAGAATGCATCATCCCCTCGTAAATCTTGATCGTTTTATCCTCACTTTTAGCCAATTCATACAACTCTCTGCTCACCTCTGGATCCGTAACCACATCCGCACTTCCATGAATCACAATAAACGGAATCTCCACATCACTCAGCCTACCATGGATTAAATCTGTAATCCTTATGAGTTCCATCACCGTACCCAATCTCGGCCTCCCCTGATACCTCGTGGGATTCTTCATCCCGATGATCTTCTTCTCCGGGACTTTGACGGATTTGTCCAACAAATCGGCAGTGGGAACGACGGCCAAAGTGGGCGCAAATCTCGCGACGGCGGTCAAGATCTGCGGGATCGGCCATCTGGGCTTCACTTTGTCGGAGATTTTACACATGGGAGCGAGCAAGATGGCGCCTTTGAAGAAAAGGGGTTTCTTGAAATGGATCAGCAGACAGATTGCGCCGCCCATGGATTCCCCGTACAAGAACACCGGGAGGTTCTCGAAATTGGGGTTCTGGGTAATCACCGATTCGAAGAAGGAGAGGCAATCGTCCACAACAAGGTCCACGTTGGGGACATAGGCCTTGAGGCCTTGCGAGTGGCCGTGGCCTTCGATGTCGAGGGCGAAAGAGGAGAATCCATTCTGGGCGAGGAAGATGGCGGTGGCCTGGAAAGTCCAGCTGATGGAGTTGCCGTAGCCGTGAATCATGCAGATGATGCCACGTGGAGGGGCGGACGGTGGCGGCTGCCAAGATTTGGTGAAGAGGGTGAGGCCTCTGGGGGAGGTGTAGTAGGATTGGGTGGATTTGATGCCATGTTGGGCGTAGAATTCTTCTTCTGGTGTGTCTCCCCAGTAATGGGATTGCTCCATCTTTTGGGGTTTGGGGATTTTGTTTCGGGGTTGAGGTTGGGGGTGTTAAGTTTATATTATTCATTATTATTTTATTGTGTTTTATATAATATTAACCGATTTTTTCTAACAATCGAACACATGATGTTTGAGACGATGGTGCAATGCGATTAGAGTCCAATGGACTCTACCAGTAGGCAAATTTAAGGTTGATGTTGATGATAAAGACCAAAGATATTTTATTCAACACAATGAACAAAAGCCAGGTTGAGTGTGGAAAACTGAAGTTCAACATACACACGCTAAAGAGATCGTTGTTGATATCCAAACTTGGAAATTGAGTGGAGGAACTGCAAAATTTGAACCCGAGACTGGACGTATGCGTCCATTGTCTGAATGATAGTTTAATTACGTGCAATGAAAACTATATATCTTTTAGTTTGTTTGTGTTTCGATTATTTAGGTAATATTTTTTTGTTTTTCTCAAATATATAAGCTTATATCCTTTCAAAAAAATATATAATTTGTTTATAAATGTGATTATAGGCTTATGTTGATAAGATTGTGAAAATATAATTTATAAATGTGATTATTAAACTAATTAGATATGATATAGAGTGTTATTAAAAAATAATAATTTGTTTAGTGTGATTTATTAAAATTGTAATTATAATTGTTATTAAACAAAAATTCACAATTTTGCACTTTAAATATGATTAAAAAAATTAGAAAGAAGGGTATATTAAGAGTTTTCTATTTTTCTTTCCATTTATTATCCTTAATGAAATTAAGAATTAAAAATCATGCTCAAATCTAATTATTAACGGGCCCTTGAGTTTAGGAATTTTTGTAAATTTTTAATTAAACATGGGATGAATTATTATTAATAGTCTTATGATATGATAATCACTCCAAGTAAACGCAGCCTTAGTAATCTTGTTTCTACTCTTTTATTAATATGCTCTTATTAAATAAGCTTTGAAAAAAGTGTAACCATTTTTGGAATGAATCAAGTAGAAATAAAATATGAATTTTGTGTGTAAATTTATTTTTTCAATGATTTTTCTTAATTTATGAGTTTAAAGAAAATAACAAGTTTATATAATTGAAACAGATAAATTTTTCTTTTTTTTTATCTTTGGTTTTTTGTCATCCATGGACAAGATTTTTGGATCTGCTTCTGGAACTAGGTGCATCGGAAGGAAGAACAACTTCAAGTATACCATTGTCCACTCGCGGCACACCAGCTTCATTATTTAGGTGTCACTGTTTACTCATTATCTGTATTCTTATTTTATATTAAATAAATAATACTTAATTTTATTTACAACTTAATACTTGTTCAAAAAATTAAATAATATTATTAATTTTAAATATATATTACTTAAAATCGGATTTATGATTTTTTTTATTTAGAATATATTTGTTTTTTAAAATAATTAACTGGATTAAAAAAACTGAAAATTATGGGGAGGCTGTGTGCGGTCATACATCCATACAATGTTCTAAAAAGCGGTTCTAACAAGCGGTAGGCGGACGGTCGCCCACCGTTAGGCGATTGCCTATGCAGTTTTTTTTAGCATAAATATCTAATTATTCTAGTAAAATTCATCTTAATATTTCTCCAATAATTCCTCTTTATCTAATTTACCTGCCTAAGTGGTGTTTTTTCAAGTCTAAATATCTAATTATTCTTGTTCATCTTAATGTTTATCCAATAATTTCTGTTATCGAATTCAACTCGAAATAAATGACATATTTTTCGTTTCATCCGATACAAATTGATAGACAAATATGTCAAATAATCTTTTTTAAAAGACTAAAAAATATTATAAGTTAATAAGGCAGATTTTGCGGCGTCTAGACGGTGATTAGGCGGCATAAATGGTCAATTAATGTAATAACTCCCAGAAGCTTCAACTGTCTAAAAATCGAGGAAGTGGACAACCGCCTATCACTTAGACGCCGCCTAGACGGTCTTAGTGATCAGAAAGACATACATAGAAATTAAAGTAACAACTAACTAACAAATAAATAAAACATAGTAGGCCTTAAATATCTCATACATTATTACAAGTTGCAAATTGGTGTATGACAGACAGAGCACGACGCACGACTCCTCCAACGAATCAGAACAAATCAGGACAGAAACTGTTCAACGTATATCCATACACAATATCCACAACAATTTTCCATCACATATTCACTCACCCCACCCAGCTTACAGTACTGGTCCCATACCCATTTCCCTCTCACATCGCCAACTTCATAAATCTCCACATAAATTTTCATAATGTTTTTTTATTACATTCCTCGTCTAACACCATGTTAGGCAAGTATACAACGAAATCGGATATCTCCACAATGTATGATATTGTCTAGTTTGAGCATAAATTCTCATGATTTTGCTTTTAAAATCACCCAAAAAAATGCCATATCAATTGAGATATCGTTCTATTTATTAACTCCTACCCAACACCTCAAAATACCAAATTTAAAACTTAGCTATAATAAAATTCTTTGTGGAACTCCATACTATGAAACCCTTGGCCGTCTTTTACAACACAAAAGAAATTAAGCAACCAACAATTAGGAAACAAACACACATGACTAAACCGAAGCTGGTACAAAAATGACAGCTTCAAACTTTAAGCTAAATCACACTACCCATCATCATAATATATAATTAAATACCAACTTCAAACATACATATACAACAATATATACATGACTCATACATTAATATATATCTTGAATCTTGTTTAGAATTGGAGCATCATCCCATTATGTATTTGAACTGATCAGGTGAAACTAACTCGTCGATTTCATGATTCCAATTCCAGTCGTCATTGGCCAAGTCCATTGTATCACTGCAGCTTTCCACAGTCACCCACTGCTGCACACTACTTGTGGCAGGGTTATTTACAGAGGTGATATTATTGGTGGATTCCACTGCAGAATCAA
Source organism: Henckelia pumila (assembly GCF_033568475.1). Classification (NCBI taxonomy): domain Eukaryota; kingdom Viridiplantae; phylum Streptophyta; class Magnoliopsida; order Lamiales; family Gesneriaceae; genus Henckelia; species Henckelia pumila. Next base: position 97,265,426 of record NC_133121.1, on the reverse strand, counting down.
GATTCCACATGTAGTCTTGGTACACATTTAAACAAGAATTCAGATCAAATATGCCTAAACTCGAGAATGGACACTGATCTGTACTCTCGATTTGAGATGCTGACACATGAGAATTTCTTGTATTGTTTGTGCCATTTTCGTCCGCCATATTGGAAGTCTTCTGGATATCTCGTAGCATGGGAGAGGGAGAACGGGAAAGGTTGTGATAGGGAGTAGTGGAGTACATGGTTTTCTGATCATTTGGGCAATCTTGTGCGGCGGCGGCGGCGGAGGAGGAGATGGGGATGGCGGGGGTGGACTTCTTGGGCCGTTTGCTTTTCCGGCCACCGCCAACCGGAACATTTCGAAGGGTGCCACCTTTAGTCCAATGCCTCTTACAAGATTTGCAAAAATAGCGTGGCTGAGACTTGTTGTAATTATTGTAGTAACAAAACTTTGTGTTTGTTGAACCACACCTGGGACACTTCAAGAACTCCGGCTGCTGTGACGTCTGTTGCCGCCGCATCGACGGCGGTTTTTCCAGCTCCGCCGCCGATCCTTGCCGGAGCAAAATCTGGCTCCAATCAACTCCGCCGTTAATAGAAACGTCCTGTTTAATGCTCCAACCCATGTATTGTCTTTATATCTTTCGAGAATTCAGCTCAAGAAAACCAGAATCAACAAATTCAAGATTGATTTTTTTTTTTTAGAAAAAAAAAAAGAATGTGTGTTTTGAAGGAAGATTGTAGGAGAATTTGTTGAAGAAAGAAACTGAGCTTGGAGGGTGAGGGAATGTGGAAGTGCTTCTTTGAGATCCTTATATCACTAATTCTATATACTTTGTTTTTCCAATAATATATATTTGTTAAATGGGAAATAATTCTTTTTTAAAAAAAATTGAAATAATTATAAGGAAACTATGGCCCAACGAAGGGTCTAAATTAGGACATCAACTCATCATCGAGCAACCATGATATCCATGTTTCAAACTTTCAATGTTAGGTTCTTAATTTTTATTTTAATTTTTTTAAAATTATAAGTTATACTATTCTTAATAAATTTTAAAATTGCAACATTTATATATATATATATATATAGCAAGAGCACCTTAGTGATCTCTTGATATGCTCATTCTATTTTATATTTTTTTTAAAAAAAACCCACAAAATTATCAAATTGAAAAAAAAATTAAAATCAAATACTTGAAAAAAATAAATTTATACTATATACACACGGAACATAATATTGTATATAACGTTACACACGCAATACATGTACAATGCAGCTAGTAGTCTTCCGCTTATTTACGATGTAATTGTAACTTATTTGACATATTGATGTTATAAATATTTTACACAAAAGAAAATTTTTGTTAACACACACAAATATACGTATATGTGTGTATACTAGAAATTATTATATATGATTTTCACGTGCTCACAAAATTAATTAATTGACAAAAAAATATAAAAGGGAAAAAATGTGAACTTTAAATAAAACAGAGCTGAAAAAATTATGAAAAAGATAGATAGGTGTATGAAAAATACTATTAATAAATTACACCGTAAAAGTTATATAACAAATATTATGTAAGATTAAAAAGAAATCAAACTTTGACAAATTGAGGCGACTCAAATATTATAAATGAAATTTGTCAAAGTTTTATATTCATATATGAAATTAAAATTGTCTATGTTCGAAAGAGTGCATGAGTGAGCATGCATGTAATAATTGGAGGATGTGGGGTGCAAACTATGCACAGTCGCAACATTCTGGTTCCCCCAATCCCTCACTCTTTAACCCCACACTCCCACATCTACATCATAATTCACACATAGTGGTACACGGGGTACAATATATAAATAGGTATAAATGTTTAATTTCAAATGAAAAAATAAATTAGCACATATTTTTCAAGAAATCATATAAAATATTGATCGTATCTCATTATTAAAGCTCTAAGAAGCTAGATGCATTACACCATGTAATTACTTCAAGATAATTCTACAAAATTACAATATATAAAATAATTAAGAGGTACAATATGAATCCAATTCATTCATTTATTCAATCGAACACATTTTAATTTACAATGAAGTAAATAACTAATACAATTCTATACTTAATTAAATTAAACCAAAATTAGAATACGCACTATCTTGATTCTTGTCCGGATCCTCCCCTATTGCTGAGAAAAGTAGAGGTGCTAAAATTTTCAAATAAAGCAAAATAAATTATATATATATATATATATATATATATATAATAATAATAGATATATATATAATAATAGATATATAAGTAGGTAGGGTGGCCAAGTACAGTTGTCACCACGTGGTTCGACTCATTATTGATTGGGGATCATGCCATGGCCCAATTCTTTGCATATAATTCATGACATCACATGTACTGGTTTTAAGGTGGGGTTCATGCAAATTCACTCACTTTACACATTTATTATCATGTTTATCCCATCTACTGGCTAGTCTAGTCTTTGAAGAGTTAACTTATTATAAGTTCCTATGTAATTCAAGCTAGTCTTTGAAGAGTTAACTTATTATAAGTTCCTATGTAATTGTGCCTGAATTCTTTAACTTGTATATATTTGAGCATATCAAATTTTGTAAATGTACTATAGGCTCAGTTTGGTTTGAATGATAGTATAAATAATATATAGATAAGTAATGTAATGTAATAAAAAATAAATAAAAAATGATAGTAAATATAGTAATTGATTTGATTGATATATTATAGTTTATTTGATTTGATTGGTTGAATTTTATATAAAAATACAAAATTACCATTTTGTCTTTTTTAATAATAAATAAAATATGAATATATTATTAATAAGGGGTAATATAGTAATTTAAATTCGATAATTTGATTGATGTAAGATAAATAATTAATGATTTGATTGATGTAAAATAAATACTTAATAGAAGGATAAATAATATGACGAAAAAAACGTAGGATTATATGTGTATGATGTGTGTTACCCCTATCCTTACAAAATAAAAAACATATATATATATAATATATATCTATGATATACTAACAAATGAGTGTGACCAACACACAAACACCCAAATGAGATTAATAATTAATATAGAGAGAGACATATTCACTATTTCAAATATTTTGTAGGGTAAAAAGTATCTACTTTGTTGAGGTGAAATCCGTGCAATTTAAACCATTGGATTATATAATATCTAATCGCAAGTAAATTTTCGGGAACCCGTATAATATTATATATATATATAAATATATATATATATGTATATATTATTTTTAAAAAATGTAAACATCCCACATGGATAGCATTATAAGTGGGGAAATTAGTCGGATCGCAGGAAAAAAATTTGTGTCGAGTAAAATATGGATTCGGGCTTAAAGTAAATGGATAGAGCATCGACCTTAAAACTTTTCCGGAAATGTGCAGAGCCATGTGAAATGATAGCCACTTCGAAGATGTCTGGCCCTGTGATGAATCGCATCATATGTTATATTTTAATGGACATCTCGAAATATCATTATATATATCCAACACAAATTGACGCACAATTACTTGTCAATTGTCATGTCTCGAAAACGCATGAACCTCATTTGCCATGTAGGGTGTAGGTACCACACTAGGGTCGGCAGCAAAATCACCAATATAATGATGATCATTCGTGAAATAAAGATACATTAAAGCATTTAGGACGACGTATATACATTCAGAGGAGAACAAGACCAAATTATCTTGGATTATCTTAGATATTTTTTTTAAAAAAAAAACATGAATTTCTTAAACATCTTTAAGAAAAGCCATGAATTTAATGCCCAAAAACTTCAGCTTGATCTTTCTTCTCAAGTCGCATAGCTCCACCTCGATATCCAAGCAGACGAAGTTCTTCATGAACTCTTGGAGCTAATTTATGTGAAGTTTTAACATGTTTGGTCATGAAAAGAATGGCCAAGCACTGAAAGTCAAGGCAGAAAAGATGGGAGTTTCTTGATAATTCAAATCTTTGAATTATGAATTGACTTAGCTTTGATCATAATATGAAGCAAAGTAACGTATGGTAAATTTCCTGAAGTTATGTTTGGATTTAAACATTCCTGCAGACGAAAAATCATCGTCAAAACTCAGAAATATAGAACAGAAAATAAAAGACCCAACACATAGTGCAAAAGGTGGATATCATTGTTACACTGCGATAATGCACTAATACAAACATACGGTTCGTAAGCCATACAAAAAAAGGTACGTTTAAAAAACCCCACTTAGAACTTGAAGTCTTTCTTCTTTGATTTGTTCTCCTTCTCCTGCATCTTTCGTTTACGCTTCTTCTCATTCTGTCAATTTTACCAAGTTAGAAAATAAATTGATATGGCCATAAGAGGATAAGATTCGGTTGCAAGATTAAGTGTGTACCTCAGCAACCATGTCACTGAAATCCTCCCGTTGAGTTCGCAGCTTCTCTTCTTCTCTCGCCTCCTCGTATCTGAGGATAAGTGGCATAACAATAAGCCACATCTTATATGAAACAATCGATAATGTGATTCAATGAATCAAGGAGAGCGAATGCTGTTGAACTTACTTGGCTGGCAAAACATTGTCCATGAGTTCCAACTCTTCAGGTGCCAATGTGACATCAACTTTATCTGCTTTCTGACCTCTAAGCAAATCAACCTGACCAGAGTGAACAGTATAATAGATGTCAAAGTCTCGAGATTTACATATCAAAATTCATCGATAGCAATTTTTACTAACAACATATTATATTTGTAGAGATCCTTCACTTCCCAATATATATTGTCCCGATTGAACTTTAATTAAAAAATGAAACATGGGAACCACGGGTTTGTCCTTCTGCACATCATAATATGCAGTTACAAACTTACAGAAAACAAGTCTTCCAAGCTAATCAGCTGCGGGATTAAAAATTTATTTTGTAGAGTAAGGAAGTTTTCACAAGATGTGTAGATTCTACAAAGCACAGGATGTGTAATCAAATTAAATTTGTTGAAAAAATTATATTATATTAATGTATCAGACAACCAAACACTTAATAAAAAAGACTCTAGCCTTTCATCCTTTCACTCAGGATAACATGGAAGCACTAACCAGATTAAATCACGAGGGATATCAGCAGCAATTGTGGAAAAGAGAAACTAGCATAATTACCCAATGTGATCGATACCAATTTAGAGTTAAGCTCTCACAGAGGTAGAGAGGGAAAAATAATCTAAATTATATATTGCTTACCCTTTTAGCACCGGTTTTGTCCTGTGTGCCAGTGTTAATCACATACCTGACAGCAAATGTAATTTAAAATTCCGAAGTGAAAATATATTATCCAGAAAACTTAAAGATGCAAAGAGAAGCAGATTGCATACGTATGGCTTGTTCCAAGTAAAGTTCCTGGTGCTATCTTCTCTTCTTTTTCTTCAAGGACCTTCACCAAGCATGAAATGAAAATTATTCCTCCAGAAAAATTTAAAAAAAAAGGCTCGTTAACAGTGCAGAACGGTGCTCCTACTTGATAGAGAGGCCTCTCAGGTTCTTTCCTCTGTTGCTTACGAAGGTCAATGACATCAGGAGTTTCCACACCAGTAGGAGTACTAAAACCCACAAGCAAGAAACAAAACTAAGAAACTTATACCATTAAAAAGGGAACACGAGATTTCCTAACATCAACCATGAAACTATCATCAGCTATTCAAAAATATTCATATCCGAGGGAAAACATGGAACAAAGGGCAAAAGCAAAGATCTCACCTTGAAAGGCTGTCAACAGATTGAATGCCACCTTCCAGTTCCTCTTCCTCCATCTGTTCTTCCTCTTCCTCCTCCTCCTCCTCTTCTTCTTCTTCCTCCTCCTCCTCCAAATCCCCCCAATGTTTGGTCTTATCTACGGGTTCCTCCTGAAATACAATCGGTGAGAGTGAGATAGAATGAGAGGAGACAGATGACATGCAAGGGAGGAAAAGGGGAGGGAAGGAGAGTAATAAAGATTTAAACTAAGCATGGAATAATGTTAATATATTTTCATATTTTACCTCATAATTGGGCATATCTTGTTGCAAAACACCAAAAACATCTCCATATAGAGGCCGCCCGTACTAATTTAGAAAAGAGGACAATGTGAGGAAAAAAATTACTTAAAAATTAGTACAGATTGCATCAAAACACGAAGGGAAGAAGGCTCAACCATACTTCATCAACAGGAGGTTTACCCCAGTCTCCATGACCGTAACCAAATTTAGCTCCAGCTGGAATAGGAGCATTGAGGCCCGGAATTTTTAGCTGAGGGTAAGAAGGTGGAGGACCATATCTCTGCCATGGAAAAAGAAACAGTCCGTTGGAATTCAGTTCAGCCCGTTCCAAGGAAATTGAGCAAGACGCCAAGAATACCAAACAGAAAAGTAAAGAGAAGAGAAGAAACTGAAACTGAAACTGTAAAAGAAAGTGACGAATTGTCCAACCTGCATATTAATAAGCCAAGGAGGAGGGGCACCTTCAGGAATGCCGAGAGCCTCTTTTAAATCTTGAGACAATGTCCCTGGCTTCATTTCTCTAAGTTTCACCTGTGTACAATCCAAATGAAGTCAATAACCAACACTTCACAGTAGAAGAAAAATCAAAAGTTTTGAAACTGTCAGGTAATCTCAAATAAAAATGAATGTAACAAAATCATCAATTTGGAGCTCCCATATCCTGTAAACACCTCTTAGGGCATGCTTGGTTACAATTTATTATAATATATATCAATAAACTATTATATAATTGTTTTATTATTATATAATGAATAATAATTATTTAAAATTAATTATCAATATTTTGATTTATTTATTTATTATTATTTATGAAAGTATTGATAAAAATATTATTATTGTTATTTATTATAAAAATATTATTATAATTATTTATAATTATTATTATAAAAATATTAATATAGTTATTTCTTATTATTATTATAATAAAATAATAGTATTAATCATATATTTTTTAGATTAGTTAAACTAAACAATAAAACTTTTACAATAATTAATACATCAACAATATTTATTATTTTAATAATAATAAAGCGTTTAAATAGCTATTATTTTGTATTTGGAGTTAAAAAATGATTAAAAATGATTAGATTATTAAAAATAATTTCATTCCATTCTTTTTCATTTTTTGTAGAACCAATCATTGGAATGAAATATAACTATCATTTCATTCTCATTTCATTCCAAATTCATTGTTTCCATTCCTACCTTATTCCTTTTCAATGTACCAATCATGCCCTTAAAGTCAAAATGCAAAAACCACTAAACAAAAATTAAACAGCAATATTGATCTGCAACCACAATCAACAAAATCATGAATAAATCATTGGTTCATGATTACAAATTAATTTATGCATTACGCAAGTAAGAATTACATCTTTGAAAATCAGTAACAGCTGCAATTGTATAGCATTAAAGAACGGCCAGTGTCTCATATATATAATATGACACGTGCACTGAGTTGCATACCTCAAATTCCTTTCCCTCGTAATACAAATCACCATGCGATGTCAACTTAGGTTTAGTCTGATGCTTGAAGAAGGCATCATGCAAGACCTACACAAGTTGAAATAGAAAGCATGTGCAAAAATCTTCAATAGGAAATTATTACAGAAGATCTTATACAGAAAGAACCCTACACAAATTATTATAAACTCAAAATTACTACGACAAGAGACTTTGTTCGGTAAAACAATTTCAAAATTGGGACTTCAAAATACCTGATAATCAATGTCCATTTTTCCCATTTTAGGCTGCATCCGTTCACGCTGTTTCTGTTTCAATTTCTTACTATCCTCCTTCTCAATGTACGCCTGGCACGTAAAACAAAAATGCATCAATAAGTACAGATAAAATGTTGATTATAAATTAGTAAATAAAAAACGTAACAATAAGAACAAGATGCAAGGTATCCTTTCCCAAACATCAAGAGAAGAAAAACAGATGGGGAAAACCCTTAAATCGAAAGAACATAATGCGGCAACTAGTACCCCAGGATCAATCACTATATAGACCCATTCTCCCAATATTTTTAATGCCAATGGCCAGAATGTGTGCCACATAGAAGTATCTTCTGGGGTTTTACGTCTTACAACAATACATAATGCCAACAGGCAACAACTGGTAATGATTATTGATTTCCATCATCAGCCTGAAAGAGCAGAAAAATTGCATGCTATCCGCTGACCAGAAAATTATTTAAAGATGGCACTTGTAGTTTTAAAGTGCCTAGGGCATTTGTTCCTCATACTAACTAATTAAATATTTGAACTTCGCAAGTGTGAGATGGCAATAGATTAAGCGCGAAACCATGGGGATGGCAGCTTAAGCATCCAAGTAAACTATCTGTAATTGACACGATCAACACAAAACTGGCCAAAAGAAACATGAAAAAATGCAAAAAGGGAAGGTCAAACTCCAAATGCACAAAGATTACATCAAACTGACTTCTAACAGTTTCACCACCAAATGTTTTTCTACAGCAAAATGCAAGGAAAAACGACACCAAGACCAAACCTCTTTAATTGCAATGCTTAACCTAATTGCTATGCTAGTAAAGGAACAAAACTACCCAAAATCCCTCTCACATTCTAAAACTTCTCTTTTGTTCCTTTAAAATAAGATAAGGAGATAAAATCAATTTTTTTTACTTGCAATGGACCCACTTCATGTTTTAGGCTGCAATTGCATTACTTTACGGTGTCATTGTGATGCTACTCAGTAAATCCATGGCCAAGGTCATTCCCAAATCCCAAGCAATAATATATAATATAATGACCAAAACCACTAATTAAAATGCATGAACTTGCATTGAAGTTAATATGACTACAAAGAGGAAGTCTCACTTGTCTTATTTTCTCAATTCCTGTGGCAGCAATAAAGTCAGGAAGCTGAAAGGGGAGTTTTTCTATACCTCGTTTTCCCTGCAAAACAAAAATAAAAAGATGAGTTAGAACTCATACATCATAAAAATTGTACATGCAAATCAAATGGGTTTAACAACCTCTATGAAAGCCAGTACAGAAATTATAGTAGTTTAAGCTATCAAAAACCCATGCAAATTCCTTGGCATTGTGCTATCAAGAGTTACAGGTTCGGCTCCCAGAAAAAGTACTTAGTGAGGCATTTTTTAAAAAATATATGACAGCTTTATAAATGATCTACACCCCATCCCACACTACCAAACAGATTAAAGGGAAATTCATGCAAGATTCCCCTTTCCAAACACCTACATGTTGAGGCTCCACAATTGCCAGTGCTGCTGTCCTGCAAGAAGCATATATATGTATAAGACAAACATCATTGACTTTGCCATCTATCACACTCCTCCCCAAACCCATCATTTAATCAAAACCACTTTTTTCCCTTTCAGATGAGTGTTTTAGACATTAAAAATTGTAGTGACACAAACATATATTATGACACACTGTGCATATCAGCCGCAATAATTCACCTGCAAAAATTTCCTTTTCTGGCACCAGTGTCGTGGTACTGCAACAGTATTGCGATATGATTTCAGATACACTAGCAGCTTGGGATCTGATGAAGTGGCATCCCACACCTAGGGAGACAAAACAACAAGTGTCAAACAAGTGCCGAAAAAATCATCTCAGTCAATCAATGGCATACCACTATTGAATCATGGTCAAGGGAAAACAATGACTCCTTCACTTAACATCACTAATGCCAACTACAGAAAACATCGCTTCACTATGAAGCAGGTGAAATTCCCTTATACTAAAGAAAATGGAAGAAGAATTACTGTGCCACAATGCGCTTAGCAAATGTTAATTGTAAGCCTTTTAACATTGGGTAAAAAGTGAGATCTCTCCACCTTGACAGCGTAACATATGCACAAAATATCATATCAAAGAAATAAATTCAAGAGTATTTAAAATCTAACAAGCCTAGAATAGGTACTCTTATATCATCAGTTTGAAAACTTTGCAATTTTTTTTTATTATTCCCCAAACCCCCAGTTCCAGCTCTCCAAATATAAAATCAAATATCATAACCTCATCATCAATCATTTTACTAAAAATATAGTTTTATAAATCTCTACCCTTCTCGTAATAATCATAATATTTAATTCAAACAAATCCCTACAGGTGGCCATATAAAGATAACCAAACAGGTTGGAGCATATGCAAACTATGTCAGACACGTCAACAGAGCAAACTTCCAAGTCTACTTAAACAATATTTCCTGATGCAGACTTGTAGCATCCACAATTTCTATTCAAGTTATCTGATATGAAAATAATGTTATACTTCCTAATAACTTTGGTAGCATGATACATTTCACAAATTGGGCATTCCTCATAAAACGTTAGCAAGATCCTGAACTCATTTGCTGGCTAAGAGCAGTTGAATAACAAATATGCAAATGAAGCTCGGAATCCACTTCAAAAGTAATATGCTTAATAGCTGATTCAAAGGTAACACAAGGTTTCTACGGAAATAGCAATTAAAGTACTGACAAGATTAATCAGAAAAGACTTGGTTCAAACACCAAAGAAATTACTGAATCTTGAAAATCACCAACAGTCACAAATTAAAGATGTGGTCCACAAAACAAATAACAACAAAGCCGGCATAAGATATTAATGAACCATACCTCGACTACATCAGGCCTAGAGGACAATTGTTTCAGTTCAGCGATCTTCATTCGACGTTGTAGCTACAAGACAACAAAATCAGTTTAGGGACAGAAATGTCACTGAAAATTTTGATAAATGCAAGAAAATCTGTCCAACCATGCTTCTTAAGTTCAAACATGATATTGTCAACTGTATAATTGTTGCTGTCAAAGAGTTACCTTTTTCTTCTTATTAGAGATCCCTTTCTCCTTTAGTTGTGTATCTTCTTCCTCTTCTGAATCAGAGTCATCCTTCTTCTTCAAAGCTGCATCAGGTGCAGAATCATCTTTTTTTAAATTTTCCTACAAAATAGAAAATTACAGTACAGCAGAAGAGAGAAAAAGAAGATCCAAGGAGAAAAGGAATCAAAAACTAAAGCAAAATTGGCATATCAAGCGAACAATATATATGAACATTCTTACCTCAGAAACAGCACTCTCCTTGAAGTTGAATTTCTCGAAAACCTTTCTAAATTCCTCACTCAACTCACCATCTAATCCTGCTATCTCCGGCACATATTCAACCTCTACTAGCGGTAAAAACTGTCAATTAAAGAAAATAAAAAGAAAACAAAGATAATTCACATGATTGCCAGAGAAAAAATGATAAAGAATCCAACAGCATTTGCACAACGTAAGCATGACTGAATAAGATATCAATATCAACTACAATCAAAAGATTAATTAGATCGGATCTTTCGCATGGATACTTAAATGAACAGAGCATCAACCACGAGAGACTACTCTGAAGTCAAGACAACACGATAACATGCCAGCTCAAATCCATCATAAGCACTAAATTGAGTGGAGCAGTAAATAAACTAAATTGGTGCATCCGGAACTCACATTCACAGTAACTGAAGTCTAGAAAATTAGGGTTACGAGCAACAACCTTCAGAGGATCGGAGTTCTCTTTGGAGTCTTCAGGAGCATTTCCATTGGCGTCCTCTGCGTCGGTTCCGCTTTCGTCTCCTCCCGCGGCACTCTGTGAAGCTTTGCTGTTCTTCTTCTGCTTCCTCCGCCTCCGGCGTCGGTCGCTCTCTCGCGATTTCTTAGCGGCGTTGCTAGGGTTACCAGATTTAGAATCTCCATTCTGGTAAGCTACTGCCTCTACAATACCGTTAGCTACTTCCGCGGGCATCTTCTCGGCTCTCTCAAGTTGTTCCCCAGGTCTGAGAGATTGAACTGCGAGCGAGGGGGGAAGGAAATTGGAATTTAGCAGAAACCGGGCTGATTAATGATTTGGGCTTGATATAAATAATCTTAAATTCGGGCTTTTCATTCACTTCATTTAGGTGTTTTGATTTGGGCTTAAATTGGAAGCCCATAGGACTCAGTTGGGTCACCTTCTTTCCTCCGTCAGAGTCATGGTTAAAACGACTATTTTTCAGCATGTACCCAATGAATTTATTATGTGAATGGTGTTGTGCAAGTTGCAACATTAGTGCAACCAAGCCAACATGAAGAACATTTTTTTTAATTTAGGAGGAAAATTAACACACATATATATAGTGTATATGCCACTCTACCAATATTTTATAGGGACGATGTGCTACTAAAGTAGTGTTAGAGAAATTTTTTAAAGAAATAACTGAGAAATACTTGCTAGAAACATTTACGAACAATGTCTACCAATCCTGTTCATGACAAAAAAATTGAACATGTTCCAAATGTCTTATCTATCTATGAGAAAGAAAACTTATTTTTTTTCTCGTGGTATCGTAATTGGACAGCTGCCTATGTAGGCGAAATTCTCGTGTATCAACCAATTAAAAGTAATAACATCGATTTTGCATTTGTATGACCAAACTTCCACCACATCCATGCATGCTCATATAATTAAATAATAATTAATGCGTGTAGCTACAGTTAAGTTTCCACTCTTCAAAGTTCTATTATTATTACTCAAATGTACATTTCCATTATAAGCTGAACCCAAATTGATTGAATATCATTTGAGAATAACATATTTTTTTTGTATTAATTGATTAAATTAATGCTAAAAGTCTGCATTAACAAGTCCTTGTTTGTATGAATGTATTTGAAAATTAGGTGAACAAAGGGAACGGAAACAAAACTATGACACGTGATTTTATTTCAGAACATAGGAAAGCAAGCTGAAAACAGTTTCATGTCCAAACCCAAACTATAAGATAAAACCATGGAAAATAAACTGAATTGGTCCAAAACTACACATGAAAAATCCTATAATATTACTGTCAAATGATGGAAGAAACTTAAATTTTTTCAGAAAATTTATACGTTTTCGTTACATATTCTGTACTGCCAACGAAGATGAATTGCACAACACACAAGAACTGGACATCATGTGTTGTATGATACTTCCTTCTTCAACCTTAAACCCTTTGCTCTGCTTATTCCAAAGATGAACTGCGAAGCTTTGGCCATAAATCTGCCTCAGTTTTCCTAGCAACCATCTCGAGTGAACCGCGTTTCTAGGCCCGCGAAACAGGCCACCGATCCTACTCCAATCCACCGGATAAAACGCCATGGGAGGCAAAACTGTGACGTTGTATTCGATGCTCCCACGCAGCCTCGAGACCACCCGCGAAACTAAATAAGGTCCATTGTGACCCCATTTGTTCCCATTGAATGTGAGCGCGAATTCTTCGATGAATTCGTAGAGAAGATGATGGCCTTTGTCGAATATCATCACGGCATTGTTCAGTCTGCTCCATTGGCCTGTTTCAAGATCCAAAGTCTGTGCTCCGATTGCATTTTTCAACTCCCTGAAACTCTTCAAAACTATGATGTCTGTGTCCAAATAAATCCCGCCAAATCTGTACAATAATCCCAGTCTCAGCAAATTCGAGAGGTTTTGGCCTAGAGAAACTCCTCCGGTCCTAACACCTCCTCCTCCTCGGACTAGCCTGTTGTACCAGGACTCTGCAGCAGTGTTGTTGAACAAAAAGTCGAAATCTGGAGAAATTGCTGTTACTTTTAGCCCCCTGTCTAAAAAGGGCTTCAACATGAGCGTCCCTTTTCTTGAATCCATGGAATTCGACACGACGATTAAGCAGCCACTTGGATGTGCTTTGAATACACTCTGAATGGCTAACAACTCCCTATCTCCAAATGACTCGATTGAAGAGATCCAAGTCATGAAAAACTGAAACTCGCAGTGGGAACTAGTGTTAAAGAACTGCATCACTCTATCTTCAAACCGCATTCCATTAACATTGGAACTTAGAACTTTCAGCACACGCCTGTGTCTTTTTCTTCTTCTTGGATGATACAAAATGGCATTTTTATGCATAAACGGCGAATGGGTTCGCAGTTTTCCATCTGAAGACGACAGTTTTGTTGACAATGAGAAGAATCTTCTAGAGTTTCCGGTGGCATTTCCCGGCAGAAAAGTCTCCGGCTCGGATGGATGATTGAGCATGAAGGGGACATGTGTGGAGAATATAACGCCACTATTATAAGCTAAAAGGCTAAGCAAGAACAGAGATATCAAAGCATAGAAAGATATCTTAGTTCTCTGCCAATTAAGAAGGAGACGGGCCAAGAAAATATTCATCTTCTCCACTGGAGAATGATAGATACAGGGAATGCAAGATAAAGTTAAAGATTAACACGAATTTTTATTGCGAAAAAGGGCTAAAATGGTGGCTTCTTCTTGAGTATAGAATTATATATTATTCAGAAACGAAGCAGTGCTCATCTTTTTTGTTTGGCTTCCACTTATTTGCTGCAAAAAAAGGGGGATTGCATGAGTGTTAACTGGCATCAGTTATATTAATGTAAAACATAAATTCTTAGATCAATTTTTTAAGATAGTATTGTTATCGTAGCTTGAACTCTACTAGATAATGAAAATAATGTGAAACCACGCAAGTTTGATCGGTGATGAATGTTTATGCTTGATTGTGTTCTTAAATTTTACCAATATATAACTTTCATTTATAGAGGCAAATATCAATTTCAGAAGTACAAGAAAAGAATGAAACCCTCTCCTTCACCGATTAATTAGCATTATCGAAAAATTAACTTTTTTTTTTTATTGGCATAGAATTCTTATGCAAATTGGATATTTCTTTGGTAAAATTATATAAGAATTACATTGATCCGTAATTTAATCAATTTGTTAGGAATCCTCAAGATTTTTTATACCTGCAACTTGCAACTGTCAAGTCATAATGTAAATAAATAAATAAATCCATGCAAATAATTATGATGGTTGTGTAAAGAATTCGATTATTTGAGTGATCGAATAGTCTGTAGCATCTCTATTTTCTAGACCAACCATGCATCACGACCTTGAATTGTGGCTTTGAATAGTTGAAAAAGTAGGCATCCATGTGACATTATCCAACTTCCATTAATACACGCATATATTTATAATTCTAAATAAATAAATTGTAGCACGAATCTCATTGACTAATTATTTTTTTTAGTAATCAATATCATAAAATCGTCATCTCAGAATGTTACACTTCACAGAAAGACTTAGAAACATGAGACATTTGACCAAAATCGATATAATCTATGCACGCTTCAACCGAAAAATCAATAAAAACTCATACATGAGCAGTGTGATTAACCGAACGTTTAGAAGAGGCACTGGAGCTTCCATAGTCAATCTCCTTGACTAATTATAGAACAATACGATTAATTATAGTCAAAATTTTGTTAATGAAAAGCCGAAAAATGATTTCTAGAAATTCTCTCAAACACAACCTAAATTAATAGAAACATTAATAAATTCACTCTATATTATTGTAGTCCTTACTATTTTTCTCTATTTTATTCTCATTGATTATTTTTAACAACGATGACTATTATTATTAAAAGTTAAAACTACTAAGAATAGTAAATCAGAAGTAAAAAAATTCAGCATGTGACCGTTTGTGTCTTCGTGATCTAGGAGACTAACGCTTCATATTGTTCACTATTAAATTAATACTTTTTTTTTCAAAATCCATGTAGAAATTAAATTAAAACTAAAAAAACCAAAAAAAAATTATAACACTCGCTTGTAAATGTCTACATATTTCAGCATTCATAACTATCACAATCACAAAGAAATGCATAACTATTACAAACAGCTTTAGACAGAAATGGTTAACATTTTGCCAATTGTTCGTATACAATCATATCAGTCTCCATCAACATGTAAAATAGCTAACTGCCGGATCAAGAAAATATATAAAATTACCACAAGAGAGCCCAAAAAAATATACAAAACAGAACCAACAAAGAACTATGATACTCCCTGTGGTAAGATTCGTAACCCGCTGCAACAGCGGAACCAAGAGAGGGAATTCTATGGTGACGCTGTTCATAGTCTTGGCAAATTTGAGAGCTCTCAATGAATCCTGCACGATTCAATAACTTCTAGCACAGCAGTGTGTGTTTCCGGTGATATCATGTTCAAAGATAGATGAAATTCCTGGGCAAAGTTAAAAGATTCAGATTCAAATTGTTATCCATCAATTCAAAATATAATTCGCTTCAGTATCTCGATAACAGGTAGAACAACCTATGTTGTTTCCCAGCCATGGACACGGATACCGCAAACAACTTAAAACAACACGGCAAAGAACAACAGCTATACATACACACACACACGTGAAGATAATACATACAGACATTTAAAGTTGAAATTCAAACCAAGAAAATCAATTATGTCCGGTGAAATGAGTATACTTGCGGGGAAAAAATATATATTGGTGCATGCACAATGCTTTACCCAAGGCGAGCTACATAAGAAATGCCTTACCACAAATCTCTCTAACACTGGAACAAGTATTGCCAGGTTCTGCTTGGGGAGACATTTAGCAATGGAGTTCCGTGTGCCCTTACTGGAAGTCAAGATTAAATCAATGATGAGAAACCGGCCCATTACACATTCACACACAAACAGCTATACACATATTATACGTAACATAAGGGCTGTGACCGCAACCTAACCTTTCTTTTGAAAGGAATGCAAGAAGAAGAGCAGCATAAGCTTCTACAATCATCTTTTCAGCTTCCCTTTCTCCCTGTAATATGGAATCTTCATCCTCCTGTATCAAACAAACTTATTTATTATTCAGTTTCTAAAATCATTAGAGTACATTAAAACAACTCCATTGGCATCTCCCTAAAAGTCAGACTAGCTAAGGAGAGTAGTTATAAGGTTATATTTGTTGCAAGGATGATCAGAAGCAACATGGTGTTCGTGCAATTAGAAATCAGGGAGTTGTCAACCTAATTTAACCAAAAATTTAATCGACATCAACATGTATTCAGATTCATGAACTTAATACAGGCATATTTTCTCTTGAGAAAGACACCACACCTAGCTCGCACATAAGTTATCTGTTAAGTTCAATAAGTACTAACAAAGTTGTGAGATTTCAACTTTCAGTTTTCTTGAAATCTCTTTCCTCAGAGCAAACAACAATATAGCAAACAATTCCACAACGCAAATTTATGATCCATAATATCCCATTAGGTATTAAGAAAGCATAACAAAAATGGTTTCCGCACCAAGGACAAACATTTTCCCTCTCCAGCAGCTTCACCATCCCCTTGATTAGCCAAAAAAATTGAGCACAGGAGCGAGATCAAATCCCTTCTATCCTCTCCATTGCCTTCCAGGTGGGGTAATGAAACACTGGACGCTGCAAGCCGAGCTCTGAAACCAAATAGAGTAGTTTAATTATTTCCGAAGTGTACAACTGTACACAAACAAAATTTACAGGGTAACAGCCAAAATAGTACTGCCACTTGATAAAGGTCAACGCTGAGAACTGACTGGTGACAAAACTATTTTCAGATTTTGTTTCATAGATCTGCTAGATGTGAGGAAAAAATCTTCAATGGAGAAATTCGCATTACGCTTTCTAATCATCTCTAACGATTTAAAGATAGAGGAACCTCAACACTGTTGGTTACCAATCTACCCTTTTGAACAATAATTAGACAGAGGAAAATTTGCCCTGTTTCCATGTACACCTGACATATTCTTGCCCTTGTAAATACAACTGTGGACACTACCAACTGCTGTATAATCAGGTTTCAAGAAACTTTTCAGCAGATACTGAGACTTAATTATGTGCTCTCTGTGTGCTTAATATCTGAAAATAATCTGTTCTATGAGCAAAAACAGAAATAATTTACCTATTGCAGCTATCCTTCTCTACCAAATTCACAAGCAAACCTAAAATAGCCACAAGAAAGTCCAACTGTTGATCAGATAAACTTGGGTCACTCAGGAGATCAATTTTCGGAATTGATCTAGGTGACAAACTGCTCCCTCTCAGATCATCACTCTGTGGCGAAAATAACGTGAATGATGAGAAATGATCAGCAATCAGCGAAGATAATATTTCCAGTCCCCCGGAGTTCGCAATTTGTTGACAACCCTCGGGGTTATCATTGGTCAAATTCATTAGAACCTGGAAAAGTCAACAATACCATTTAACCTCAATAGTTTCCCCAAAGATGATGCAAACACGGAACAAAAAAATCCAGAAGGATAATATAATGGTGATCAATAACAACAGAACAATTTATAGATGTTCCTGTCATTTCATGCGAAATTGTCATTGTAAGCTATATAAGAAGCCATGGAAGTGACCTTGACAAGAGATGAGGTCAAGGGATTTCACAAACGTCGCATATTGAAACTTAGCTGGTAAATTACCTTGACAGCAGTGAGAAGACAATCTGCTAGAAGGATGGACTGCTCTTCGTAAACCATTGAAGAACAAGAGGCCTCCTGATTATGACGATTTTCAGTGTTGCTAGACTCTTGCTGGCTCAACACCAATAAAGAGCGACTCCCATCTTTAAATGGTCTCATGGTTGGCCTACTTTCTTGTGAGTGAGGTTTGATTAACCTTCCGGATAGCAAATCCCACTTTGAGGGTTCAAAGTCATCATCATCAAATGCAAAAGGATCTTGGCTGTCATCCATAGCTCCAATATTGGTACCCTTGAGTTGGGTCTTTCCACTGCCAAATTCAATTTCTGAATCAAAACATCTCACGCTAGGAACAGTGTTTGAATTTCCGCATGATCCACTGCATGACCCTGCTTTTGAAGATTCTACTCTCATCTTGAGCATTAGAGGATCAGATGAAACTTGACTAGGTTCCAGACAAGACTTAAAAGATTCTGGCTGACCAGAAATCAGGAATTGATTGGGTTGTGATGCATTGAAACTTTTCTGTGAAACAGTCAATTCCATGCCACAACCAGATTGACTGCTCCCATTAGAAGTATCGGACAACTTTTTATCATAAGAACTGCCAGGGAAACTTCTGAATAAGGAAATGCCTGGGGAACAAAGCACCATTGCCAGATATCAGAAACAAAATCAAGCCTTGAGCTTTGACAAAAACAAGAACAGACCAAGGTAGTCAACAAACTAAAGTCGGTGAGAATTAAAAACTACAAGGTAGATAAGATACAAATCACAGGTCAGCTATATACAAAAAATACATAAATACCTGAGAGAATCTTAATGAAACTCAGAATGAGCTTTGTGAAAGAATTTGGAGCCTGTTGACCATCATATTTTCCTTTCATCCCAAGCAAGTGGCACTAAATGTAAAAATATATCCCAAGATGGAAAATTGCTGATTAGTAATTTAACATAACAAGGTAATAAACAGTTCGAGTAAAATATAAAGGCATGCGGAGTGTGTGACACAAAATGTAGAACCTGATTATCCTTGCTAAGGAATGTAGCATTTTCCATGATTTTTAGACATTTCAAAAGCAATACTAAACTTTCTGGCCCCGTAGTATCCTTTGAATCAGGTACATGAGTTTGCTCCAGCCATTCCTGCAATTAATGAGCATTAAGTAACATATCCCAAAAATATCTCTGAAAACTACAAATATATCAAATTGCTAATAAGAATCTAAAATATACACAGAGACTAGCCAGAAATGGCAAGTGACAGTTCATGGTAAAAATTAATATAGGTGGTAAATAATTTTCACGCTATCAAGGAGACATCTTTTCAGCTGTCAAGACTGAGCAGCATGTATCAGTCAGCGTGTGTTGTCCACCATATATTAAACCAAAAAAAAACACCATACAGGCTCATACCTCCATAACAAAATGACTTTTCCTTGCCTCTTCAAACACAGCATCAAGTCCTCCATATTCTCTCAATTTTTCCTTGAAGTTGCCACCAGTTTTTCTTACTGCACCAGAGCTGTCTAACAATTTGAAAAAGCACAGAGAAATTGTATGAGACTAAAGTACAAAAACCAAAATTTCAGGGTGGGTGGAAATAACACCAATGAGAACTATACATTTTCTCAGGAATCAAGAACGTGCATCAATTGTATAACAAGCAAATAAGAAGAAAAACTACAAAGAAACCAGGTGCGGTTTGAGAAAATATTATGCAACCAAAATTAAAAAGCAATGTACGAGATAATCTGCAACTAAAAGATAAAAGAAAACCGAGCGAGACTGTTGCAATATGCACTATTCTCGCTAATTAAGGTTTTTCACAGTGAAATCAGAACCCTTTGTTTGGCATCAGGTAAGTAAATTAGAGAACAGAAGGTTGGGATGAAAAACTAGCCGACAACATCAGAAAAAATGTTATCGGAGGTCAAGAATAAAAGGCGAAAACTCCAAGTATATGTGGGCTTAGGATGAAGATGTATGTAAAGAACAAATAAAATATTTTCCAAATACACTGATTAACGGATGTCTGAGAGATTGTTCGGAAGGAGAGATGTACATTCCTCATGATCTGAATATATAATAAAAAAGGCAATTAAAACTCTAACGAGGTTATTTGTGGCATAATCAAGCTAATCCAATTAAAATTGAAAGTTGAAACTGTTGATAGCCATTGTTCATCCTATAGACAAAATAAAACCTTGAAAGTAGATAAATAAAAATCTAGCATCACTTATATAAAATTGCAGCAGCAAGTGATTCAAACCTTCAATGGAGATAGCAGATAAGCAAGCTTTCTCCATTGTAAGTAAACTAATCCACTTGGGATTCAACTCGGGCTTTTCTTTTACATTATCACAATCATCTCTTGGCTTTATTTCCTTGCAATTGATAAGCAGCTCATGAACTTTGAGTGATATTGCAGCAACACTGGAATCCGTTCCCTTGGCTGAATTTTGTAAGAAACCAGAATTCTTGCACATGCCTAAAAGCTTGCTACCAATGCTCGGTGCATTTTCTTTACCAGCATTAGATGAAAGTGGTTTCAACAATCTTAATAGAAAGCGGATGCAATTTGGTGAATCCAGTAGATTATCATCTTGACCCTGACATAGCATGCATTTTACTTTAAATTTGAAAAGTATCAATTTTAGAGGTTACAAGGAAAGTAATGTTTACATGGTAACTAATTAAAATGCGACAAACAAAGTAAGTCCAGGCTATGACATAAAATCGAAATTACTCACATCACTACTCAGAATGTAAAATAATGCAGCAGCAGCAAGGTTGCTGGGAGGGTCGTCAAAGCTGAGTCCCAATACAGCATCCATGATTGTTTTGGCCATTCTAAGAAAGATGACAAAAGTAACAGGTTGGTCAGCGAGCCAGGAAAAAATCCCCAAAATGAGCAAATTACCAGAACTCTCACTACACACACACACACACACACACACACACTATAAATGCAGCAAAAAGATTCAAAGAAATACTGAAATAGCATATGATATCGCTTCCTATTGCAATGAAAGACAAGTTTCGTGATTTGGTTCTACATTTCTTTCAGTTACTTGAACTTTTCCCAATATCATAGAGGCCCACAGGTTTAGACTTGCATCATGAGTACTGCAGTTAGAAAAACCAGTGATACGAAAAATCCATAAACTTTCCTTTTCTATTTTTCATAAACTTTCCTTTTCTACACGTTCTTTTCCTTTGACACACACGTACCATATGAATAAATGAGACAAAAAGTTTAAAATATATAGCAATTGAATATGCATGTCAATATACTGATGGTTTTTCCAAATCGCAGGAAAATACCCATGAACCCTTAAAAGCCTCCGTTGTTGTGATGTTCCACAGACGGATAACAATGACAGAAGACTTGCCCTCCTAACTGTCACCTGCTGTACCTTCTTCAATCCATCCAATGCAAAATTCACCTCATCCATGTGTTCCATCATTTCCCCGAACTCCTGAGTCTCCATCAATGTACTGGTGAGACATACATCGCCTGATACCAACTCCTTGATTTTCATCTTGTTCTTGTTCTTTTTCTTCTGCAAGCACACATTTTCCTTCTTCCTCTTCTTGTCCGGTTTCCCAGAAACCTCTTCAAATTTCCAGGGATCACTGTCACCTTTGCCCTTTCTTGGCAGTGAAATCCCCAATTCACTCAATTCCTGAGAGGAATTTAACCCATATGAATCATAATCAATGTTCTTGAACTTCTCCGATTCCCAAAACTCACCGTCTGAAAACTCAAAAACCTTATTCTCCCCACCCTTTCTCTGGGGTATCTCCAGCAATGAATCAACACCATATGGATCCGAATCGACTTTCTTGACCTTCTTGGATTTCAGGAAACCCCCATCTGAAAACCCCAAAATCCCATCTTCGGCCCCATACCCAGAGCTCGGAATTGCAAATTCTCTCGAATCCTGAGACGAACTTGAACCGTATGTCTCCAAATCAACGTCAAACATCTTCACTTTCTTGGGTTTCCACAGCCCCCCATCAAAATCCCCAGTATCCCCGTCCTTTACTGAGGGCAAAATCGTCAATTTCCTATCCTGGGACGAATTGAAACCGTAGGGATCTGACCAGTTGCAGCGAGCGGAGTCTTGGGACGACAAAGTGAAATTGTAAACATCTTGGGAGAATTCTTGATTAGGAGAATCGGCAACGACGTCTGATAGGCTATTGTCCCCGGAATAGCTCCTTGTCAAGTCTCTACCCCGGCGACCGTACTTTCTAACGATCATACCTATACTTATTGAAACCAATAGTAACAATTCAACGACTGCATATAGAATCAACAAGATAGCACGTGGTTTTACTGGGCAAAACCTGGTAGAAAATTAGGGATTCTCCTCTCGTTCAGATTTGGGCTTCCTCTTGGTTTTGCATCAAACTCCGGTCAAAAGATTTGAAATTACAACCGGGGTTGTTTGATAAGTCCGAAGCAGAAGAAGGATTCGAACAATGCAAGCGTCGAATTTGATTTTAAAAGATTTAACGATCACTGGAAAACCCAATTGAGATCCTAGCCGTGCCTGTAATCTTACTCGAATGTGATTGGTTCTTGTCCGTTGATTCATCCACCCATCTTTTTCAAATACAAACTGTTATTATTTATTTATTTATTATTATATTATTATTATTATTATTATTATTTTATTATTATTTAATAGTTACTCTTTTTTTATATATATTTATACTAGCAGTAGGGACACACGCATTGCATGTGTAAGTTGTAACGAACAAACGTCATTTTTTTTCTCAAAAATGGAAAATGTTGGAAAGTGAAAAAGTTAAAATGACATAAAAGTTAGCATAGTGGATTTTGAGATAGTCAAAGACTCAAAATTATGGTAGGAATTCTGTAAGAGAAAGTACTTGAAAAAGAATGTGGGTGTAAAGTGTATTTTTTGGCATTTGAAAAATAAACCAAAATATCAACACACAGTTTCTATAAGGTACACAAACTTAATTAATAGTAATAAAAGATAAAAGATATATATAATAATATAATATAATATATATATAAGATTTATTTTAAATGTCCGCTTTTCTTTTTGGTCTCAACAAAGATGCTCCCATGATCCAATCTATCCATAACCCCGGCCCGAATGCTTCCTCAAATTATTGTCTTTAACGAGGTTTACGTATGAGCAAAATCACATGAAAATCATTTGAAACATTTATTCTAACTTTTTTGTTGTATTGATGCCGATAATTAATTGTTATAAGGATTTAAACTATTTTTCTAATTACATAATCATGATTATAAATTTGTCACATCAATAAAAACTTCACGCGTAACGATATTATACTAAATGTTGTAGATGACATTTTTCTGAATGAGAACTCGTCGACAATCAATAACGAATCCATAAATTTTGTTTAAGGGGCACGATCAAGGCAGAGCCATGTGTTGTTCCGCTTAGGCAGAGGTGAGCCAGTTCTTTTTCGTATTTTTTATGCATATTTTGTACAATTTATCAATATACCGATGATTTTATTTTAAAAATAAAAAAATACATCTTTCATTGGGCATAATTCATATGAAATTGTTGAAATATGTCCAACATCGATTTGATAGAGTTTTTTGAAGTTCAATACATGACCTTGGACAACTCTACTCTCTTGAGTTAGTTTTTTATGTTGAGTTAGGTCCAACACATACAACCGGCCTGAGCTTTGATATCGCGTTAAGAAATGGAATTGGACCTAAGTACCTAACTCAACCTCAAAATCTAGCCCAAGGAGAGGGTTATCCAAGACAGGTCCAAGAACTGTATCCAACCAATGTGGGACATATCTTAACCCACATCCCACACGCCCTCTAATTAACATCTAGAGCATGAAGCATATCTTAACACACACATCAAACGCCCATGAATGAACATCTGAAATGTAGAGATATTAACGGAAAACTCAATCATAGGCAGCCCAATTAGGTAGACATATATTTAACACACCTATCAAATGCTCATGAATGAACATCTAGAGCGTGGAGATATTAACGAATGACACAACTATAGACATGATCGGCTCCAAGGGGAGGCGGCTGCCTAAGGCCTCCCCTTGGCATGGGCCTCAATTTTTTTTTTTTTTAAAAAATTAAGTATTATTTTTTATATTTAAAATATTATGTGAGCCTATTTATTTTGTTTAAAATCTGAAATCGTGGTCAATTTTTTGTACTTTTTTCCTATTATTTTTTTAGTAAAAAAAATATCTCTTTATATTTAAACAAAAATCTCTTTTTTCGTTAAATTGATCAACTCAAATGAGTATGATTATTCAAATTGGGTCAATCATATTTCGTTTATTTATTGAATGAGATTTACTTTTGTACTGTGGTTGATTTTTTTTAATTGATTTAATTTTTTGTCTCGATATCCAAAAATCTTGTAATTTACTTATTCGATAATGAGAATGATTTTTACTTAATTATATTATAATTATTCCTTGTTTATGTTACTATTTAATTATAATATATACTAGCGACCGAGACACAAGCGATGCGTGTGCGATGTTTGTACATGAATATTAAATAAGAGCGTTACAAATTAAAATAATGTTAAGAGTGGATGTCTAAAATAATAATTTTATCTTACCACAGTTGAAACTTGAAAAATGTGGATAACATATAATTGAATTTGTAAAAAGATATAATTTGTTCTGTTTAAGATATGTTCAAACAAATTTAATTTCTTAAAACAAATTTCTTACTGAAATATGTTGAATTTGTAAACAGATATAATTTGTTATGTTTAATATATGTTACAAATTACATATTTGTTTAATATATGCTCAAAAAAATTCAATTTCTTAAACAAATTTCTTTTAGGATTAAATATATTCGTAAAGGATAGAGATAATGTAAACAGAACAAATTTATATGTAACAAATTGAATAATAGATACTCAGTGGTGCAATTGCAGTGAAATATGTTGAAT
Source organism: Henckelia pumila (assembly GCF_033568475.1). Classification (NCBI taxonomy): domain Eukaryota; kingdom Viridiplantae; phylum Streptophyta; class Magnoliopsida; order Lamiales; family Gesneriaceae; genus Henckelia; species Henckelia pumila. Next base: position 97,240,139 of record NC_133121.1, on the reverse strand, counting down.
TTGTTCTGTTTCTATCCTTGAAGACATTTTATTTGTTTAACATGTTTACGCACGCAACGCTTAATATATTCACAGATTCATGCACTGGACAATGAAACATGAAAATATTTAACATGTTTTATTTGATTATCCAGTTACGCAACGCTTGAAATTATCCCCTAAAAGAAATTTGTTCTTTTTACATTATATCTGAAACATCTACTACTAATAAATGCGGAATTTTTTTTTTAAATAATACTAAATAAAATAGATGTACATATATGCCCATACATATATGCACAAAATAAACAAATTTAAAAATAACATAAATAAAATGCAACATTCTTACTTAAATAACTGAGTCAAACTTAAATAGAATACTGTCAAACAATCCACTTAAAAGTTTGCATGCAATAAAAATTATTTAATAAAAATAGTACTAAAATTCACCACTGACAAACATAAAAGAAACAGAGTTTTTAAAAATTCTTAAAAATATCCATAAAAACTCAGCCGGCGGTCACGGGGGATCACTGCATGTCCGCTCATACGTCCTCACCACCGGTAGGAACTACATCTTCCTCTACGTACTCACCTGCACCATATAAGTGTAGTGAGCCTAGAGACCCAACATGCTAACATAACAAGGGTTTAAAATAATTTAAATCACTGGAATACTAATACATAACATATACATGAATGAGCATGCTTAAAAATCATGAATCATGATTGAAAATCTTGCTTAAACTTGATCTTATATATAATCATATATTACATACATAAACATTGTTGAGCATAACATTTTCTAACATCGCATGGTCATATCCGTAGTGTAACCTTAAACTTAAAAGTTCGACTGATCAGTCTCTTAGAACCAACGTACGCGGCGGTGACGAATCACCTCTCACTGGTAGTAAACTACCCTTAAATTGACAGTTAACTGTCCTTAACATGTGGGGACTGATCCCCCTTAAATTGTCACACTACTTCAATTTCCAACATAAAATTATTTTCTAGCTCAACCTTAAACATTAAATCATGCCATAAAATTATTTCATGAATGCATGCACTGAAAATATGTCCGTAATATATATTTAATTAATTTTTCATAATATAATATACTTATACTTAAAATAGACTTTATGCATAAAAATAATTAAATATATATCCCGGACTTATTTATTTTTCATGGGTTGGTCCAGACTGCTGGTCACTCACTCTAAGCCCATTAAACTTAAATAAAAGCCCAATAATCATATCTTAGCCCAAATAACTTAATTAAACTTAATTGGGCCTAAATAAAAATATTTAAGCCCATTAACTTAATTAAGCCCAATAAAATTCTAGACTGGCCCAAAAATTCTCATGGGCTCCCAAGCCCATAAAATCATTGGGATAACTTAAATAAATTATTTAAAGCCCAAATAAAATTATTTGGAGGCCCAAATAATTTTCTAACTAATTAATAAAAGCCCAAAACCACTTAATCTCTTAATTAATTAAAAATTAAAATACTCGAGCCCGGCCCACCTAACCCGGACCCGGACTCACTTGACCCGACCCTAAACTCTACTGACCCGACCCTGACCCCAAGACCCGACCCAGCACCCAGCCCCAGCCCAAAACCCATACCCCCCCTCCATACTCCCTTCGGCTGCGCGAGCAGCAGCCCTTTCAGGGCTGCTGCCGCCTTGCTCCGGCCATGGCCGGCCGGAGCACCACTGGCAGGACCTTCCCAAGGTCCTGCCGGTCCTAACCTACCATGGCTCGGTCCCAGCCATGCCCCATACAGCAGGACCGAGCCCCTCTTCCAACAACCCTAAACTGTGCACCCCAAGATAACCAGCTGAGATGGCTTCGTTCCTAGCCCTTCCTGGTTCGATCCCACTGAGCCAAATGACTCCTAGGACCCTCACTCACACCCTTACATGACCAGCAGCAGTCTGGTCCCTGCCAGGCGGCACCCCGGGCACCAAGCCCGGCACTCAGGAAACAACACCACGACGAAACGGCCCCACAAAAGCGAGTCTTGTTAGCAGGTAGAAGCAAGCATCTCGAGTCGATAGCCCGGAGGAGAAAAATCTAACTATTGCCTTTCAAGGCTGAAAAACGTGGCTATGTCCAAGCAAACAAGCAAAAACATGAATAAAAACATGACTAAACATGCATGCTTCAAATTTTCAGATTTTCTAACGTAAAAATCGTGGTGATTCTGATGAAAAGAGATTTAATAGCTTATATAGTGTAGAAGAAAATGAATCAAACATGCCTTTATAATTGTTTGAAGTAGGTTGATGCGTATAAGGGCTCCGGGACGACGAACGGACCAAAAACTCGATAAATCTTCAAAGAACGAGTTGATCGGCTATGGAGGACTATTTTTCTGAGATGGAGGCGTGAAGAGGGTTTGGAAGAAGGTGGGAGTCGGCTGATTAGGGTTGAGAGATAGGGTAGGTTTGTTTTAAATTTGATAAATAGAATTAAAATAGGATATTAACTAATTTAGAAATAAAATCATACCTAATTAAATATTTAAAACTTCATAATAACTTAATAATTATGATAACACAACCCAAATCCCGAAATATAAATTTAAGGGATTTTTAAAATTTAATAAAAGTCATTAAAATGACTTATTTTGGCTAAAAATAAACCCTTAAATAAATATATAACTAAATACTAAATTTTTCTTGACAAAATATCTTAAAATATTATTTTAAGCCTCATAAAACTCATAAAATATTTTTGGATAAATATTTTGGTATCTCGTCCGTCCACGGTCCCGTCTACGCGATCAAAACAATTAATTTTCATAAATCATGAAAAATCACTAATTATGGGTTAAATGCTTAAAAATAACTTAAAACATGCACACATAATTTCACATAATTATTTAACCCATAATCTAAAATTCTAAATAAATAAAATCCCTAATTATGCATGCGAATTTACGTATTAAAAATACTGGATGTTACAATTCTCCCCCCCTTAATTTGAATTTCGTCCTCGAAATTAAAGTACTTACCCGAACAACTCCGGGTAGCGAGTCCTCATGTCTGCCTCGGTCTCCCAAGTAGCTTCCTCCTCTGAGTGATTCAGCCACTGAACTCTGACCATTGGTATGACACGCGTCCTAAGTCTTCGCTCCTCCCTAGCCAAGATCCGTACTGGCCTCTCCTCATAAAATAGATCAGGTGGCAACTGCAAGGGCTCGTAATTCAACACATGCGACGGGTTAGAGACATATCTCCGAAGCATGGATACATGGAAGACATTGTGCACTGCTGCAAGCCCTGGCGGTAGTGCTAATCGGTATGCCAAAGTGTCAACTCTATCCACGATCTCAAATGGCCCAATATATCTCGGATTCAACTTGCCTCTGCGTCCAAATCTCATCACCCCTTTCATAGGTGACACTCTCAGAAACACGTGATCACCTACTGCGAACTCCAAATCTCGTCGTCGAGTATCTGCATAACTCTTCCGACGACTCTGAGCAGTCCTCATACGATCCTGAGTCTGAGTCACAATGTCAGCTGTCTGCTGTACGATCTCAGGACCAAGTAAGATCCTCTCGCCGACCTCATCCCAATGCATAGGAGATCTGCATCTCCTCCCATACAATGCTGCATAAGGAGCCATACCTATAGACGACTGAAAACTGTTGTTATAGGTAAACTTCACTAATGACAGTCTAGTCTCCCACGAGCCCTGAAAATCGATGACACAGGCTCTCAGTAAGTCCTCAAGAATCTGTATCACCCTCTCTAACTGACCATCTGTCTGGGGATGAAAAGTTGTGCTGAACAGAAGTCTAGTCCCCAATGCTGTGTGCAAACTCTTCCAAAACGCAGACGTAAATCTCGGATCTCTGTCTGATACTATCGACACTGGTATGCCATGCAGTCTAACAATCTCCTTGATGTAAAGCTCTGCATACTATGTCAACGAGTAAGTAGTCCTCACCGGCAAGAAATGAGCTGACTTGGTGAGTCTATCCACGATCACCCAAATAGTTGTGCTCCCTCTGTTACTCCTCGGAAGGCCAACTACGAAATCCATCGTGATGTTCTCCCACTTCCATACCGGAATGGGTAGAGGATTAAGCAATCCTGCTGGACGCTGATGCTCTGCCTTGACCTGCTGACAAGTCAAGCACTCTGATACGAATCGTGCGATATCACTCTTCATGCCGGGCCACCAATACAAAGTCTGCAAATCCTTATACATCTTCGTACTTCCTGGATGAATGGAATACGGAGATGTGTGAGCCTCTGTCAGGATCTCAGTCCTTAACTTCGGGACACACAATCGACCACTGTACTGAATAATGCCATCACTGACAGTAAAAAGAAGATTGCCCTTAGCCTCATCCCTCTGCACCAACCGCTGTAACTCCTCATCTGTAGGCTGTCCATCTCTGATCCGATATCGTAGAACTGGCTGCACCGTCAACACTGACAAGCTCGGTGCATGACCACTTGAGTAAATCTCCAAACCAAACTTCTGAATCTCGCTCTGCAGTGGTAACTGCACTGTTAAACACGATACCACTGTCGACTTCCGACTCAAAGCATCGGCCACTACATTAGCCTTACCTGGATGGTAGCTAATGTCGCAGTCGTAATCCTTCACTAACTCCAAATCATGTGTCGGGTAGTTCTGCTCGTGAATCTTCAACTGCCTCGACGCATAAGCAATAACCTTACCACACTGCATAAGTACTGCGCCTAAACCTAGCTTAGACGCGTCGGTGTACACCACTAACTCCTCGTGTGGTACTGCCATCGCCAACACCGGTGCGGTAGTGAGTGCTTCCTTTAGCTGATCGAAGCTCTTCTGACAGTTTGGACTCCAAATAAACTTCGCATTCTTCTTGGTTAAGGAAGTCAAGGGTACTGCAATAGAGGAAAAACCCTTGATATACTTCCTATAGTATCCTGCCAAACCCAAGAAACTGCGAATCTCCGAAGCATTCCTCGGAATACCCCATTTCTGCACTGCCTCAACCTTCGACTGATCCACTGCAATCTCATCTCTAGAAATAATGTGGCCAAAAAATGCCACCTTCTCAAGCCAAAACTCGTACTTGCTGAACTTGGCAAACAAACGATGCTCCCTCAAAGTCTGCAAGGCTGTCTGTAGATGTTGTCTATGCTCCTCAACGCTCCTAGAGTAGATCAAGATATCATCAATGAAGACTATGATGAACTGATCAAGATACGGCTGAAATACCCGGTTCATGAAATCCATGAAAACCGCTGGAGCATTGATCATCCCAAATGGCATCACTAAGAACTCGTAATGCCCATAACGTGTTCGGAAAGCAGTCTTGGACACGTCTGCATCTCTAACTCGCAGCTGATGATAACCAGATCGCAGATCGATCTTGGAGAACACTGAAGTTCCCTGCAACTGATCAAATAAGTCCTCTATCCTCGGCAGTGGGTACTTATTCTTCACGGTGACTCTGTTGAGCTCTCGATAATCGATGCACAGTCTCATACTGCCATCTTTCTTCTTCACAAATAACACTGGAGCTCCCCATGGAGAAAATCTAGGACGAACAAAGCCTTTCTCTAATAACTCCTGAATCTGCTCCTTCAACTCTTTCATCTCGGTAGGAGCGAGTCTGTACGGTGCCTTTGAGATAGGCACAGTGTCTGGCAATAAGTCGATACTGAACTCCACCTCTCTCACTGGTGGAATCCCTGCAACATCCTCCGGAAAGACGTCCGAAAAGTCACGAACTACCTCTATCTCTGATAATGATCTACTGGCTGGTTCTGAGGCCGTGACAATACTCGCTAGGAAACCTCGGCAACCCCGTTTCAACAGCTTCCTTGCCTGAATAAGAGATATCACCTGAGTAATATCACTGCTCTGAGATGCATGAAAAGTAAACGGGTCGCCTTCCGGTGGTTTCACTGACACTGTCCTCCGACGAAAATCAATCGAAGCTCCATTGACTGTCAACCAGTCCATACCCAATATCAAATCAAAACCGCTCAACGGCAAAACCACTACATCTGCGCGAATGGAGTGCCCCTGCAGCTCCAACTCCAGCTCTCGAATGACACTAGAGGTAGAAATAATCTGTCCTGACGGCATAGTGACATCATAACCACTGTCGGCAATCTCAGGTGTGATGCCTATCCGTCTGATAAACTCTAGGAAGATAAACGAATGCGTAGCCCCTGAATCTAGCAACGCAAACGTGGAGTTGCCTCCAACTAGAATTCTTTCTGCACGCAGAAGAATCCCAACAACTTCATACCACTACTAAACTTTTCCCCCAAAGATGAGTCACTAATAACCCTTAATTCTAATCACAAGTAAAACATGATTTCTATTCTAACATGCAGATATAAAAAATCCCAAATAACAAATTATTCCACAAAGAAAAATCAAAATTCTTAACTAAAAGAAGAAATTATAAAATACTAGGGGTAAGATATACCGGTGATCAAGGAGGTATCTAGGTCTGCCTCCTCAGCCTGCATCACAAACACTCTTCCTGTAGTGTTCTTCTTCCTCGGGCAATTGGCCATCTGGTGTCCTGGCTCCTTACAATGAAAACAGACGCCCGCTCCTAGAAGACATGGTCCTGGATGCATCTTCTGGCACTTCGGGCAAGTAGGATATCCTTCGGCATTAGGGGCCCCGCCCCTAGGCTGCTGTCTCTGCTGCTGTGGCTTCTGCTGGTTCGGGCCCTTAGACGGCCCAGTATACTGCTTCTTCGCAGGAGGCTGCGAAGATGGTCGCTGATATCCAGACTGAAACTTCCTCTTACCCTGCTGCTCCCTGTGGATCTCTCTCCTACCATCCTCCGAACGCAAGGCTCTACTGACTGCCGTCTCATAAATAAGGACGTCCGCCATACGAACGTCATGCTTGATCTCTGCCCTGAGTCCCTCGATAAACTGTCTCATCTTCTCAGGTGCACTGTCAGCAATCAATGGCACCAAGTGACAGCCCCTCTCGAACTGACGGATGTACTCCCCAACTGTGTTGTCTCCCTGCCGAAGACTCATGAAATCTCGAATCATCCTACTGCGCACGTTTTCAGTGAAATACTTGGAGAAAAACATCCTCCGGAAGTCTGCCCATAGCATAGTAGTCAGATTCACTCCCTGTGATGCACTCTCCCACCATAAGTCTGCATCACCCTTCAGCATGTACACTGCGCATCTCACCTTGTCCGCATCAGTCAACCCCATGTAAGCAAAGATGCTCTCCAAAGAACGGATCCACCCCTCAGCAACGAGTGGATCTGTGGCACCTGAGAACTCCTTAATTCGGTCCCTTCTTCTGGAACCTCTTAGCCACGTCCTCATCATGGGAAAGTCTCGGACATGCCACCTGCTGCTCCAACAGAGCAGTAATCCCAGCCATCATGTTTGCATTGGCCTGCTCCAATGCCGAAAGCGGATTCTGCGGAGGTGGAGGTCCCCCGCGTCTGTTAACTGGTCTCGGAGGCATTCTGCACCACCACATATTTCTTTACGTAAATCGTCATGCATAACTAAGTACTTAAAAATTTTCTGCTAACATAAATGCTTAAGTCTTAAACATGCTACTACTAAATCATACTAAAAGCAATTAAAACTTACAGACCGGTAGCGTGGATTTCTGAGCTCGCACAGCAGTGATGACCCCTCCAAGAACGCGGCTCTGATACCAATTGAAACATCTACTACTAATAAATGCGGAAATTTTTTTTTAAAAATAATACTAAGTAAAATAGATGTACATACATGCCCATATATATATGCACAAAATAAATAGATTTAAAAATAACATAAATAAAATGCAACATTCTTACTTAAATAACTGAGTCAAACTTAAATAGAATACTGTCAAACAATCCACTTAAAAGTTTGCATGCAATAAAAATTATTTAATAAAAATAGTACTAAAATTCACCACTGACAAACATAAAAGAAACAGAGTTTTTAAAAATTCTTAAAAATATCCATAAAGACTCAGCCGGCGGTCACGGGGGATCACTGCATGTCCGCTCATACGTCCTCACCACCGGTAGGAACTACATCTTCCTCTACGTACTCACCTGCACCATATAAGTGTAGTGAGCCTAGAGACCCAACATGCTAACATAACAAGGGTTTAAAATAATTTAAATCACTGGAATACTAATACATAACATATACATGAATGAGCATGCTTAAAAATCATGAATCATGACTGAAAATCTTGCTTAAACTTGATCTTATATATAATCATATATTACATACATAAACATTGTTGAGCATAACATTTTCTAACATCGCATGGTCATATCCGTAGTGTAACCTTAAACTTAAAAGTTCGACTGATCAGTCTCTTAGAACCAACGTACGCGGCGGTGACGAATCACCTCTTACTGGTAGTAAACTACCCTTAAATTGACAGTAAACTGCCCTTAACATGTGGGGACTGGTCCCCCTTAAATTGTCACACTACTTCAACTTCCAACATAAAATTATTTTCTAGCTCAACCTTAAACATTAAATCATGCCATAAAATTATTTCATAATTGCATGCACTGAAAATATGTTCGTAATATATATTTAATTAATTTTTCATAATATAATATACTTATACTTAAAATAGACTTTATGCATAATATAATTAAATATATATCCCGGACTTATTTATTTTTCATGGGTTGGTCCAGACTGCTGGTCACTCACTCTAAGCCCATTAAACTTAAATAAAAGCCCAATAATCATATCTTAGCCCAAATAACTTAATTAAACTTAATTGGGCCTAAATAAAAATATTTAAGCCCATTAACTTAATTAAGCCCAATAAAATTCTAGACTGGCCCAAAAATTCTCATGGGCTCCCAAGCCCATAAAATCATTGGGCTAACTTAAATAAATTATTTAAAGCTCAAATCAAATTATTTGGAGGCCCAAATAATTTTTTAACTAATTAATAAAAGCCCAAAACCACTTAACCTCTTAATTAATTAAAAATTAAATACTCGAGCCCGGCCCACCTAACCCGGACCCGAACTCACTTGACCCGACCCTAAACTCTACTGACCCGACCCTGACCCCAAGACCCAACCCAGCACCCAGCCCCAGCCCAAAACCCGTACCCCCTCCCTACTCCCTTTGGTTGCGCGAGCAGCAGCCCTTTCAGGGCTGCTGTCGCCTTGCTCCGGCCATGACCGGCCGGAGCGCCGCCGGCAGAACCTTCCCAAGGTCCTGCCGGTCCTAACCTACCATGGCTCGGTCCCAGCCATGCCCCATACAGCAGGACCGAGCCCCTCTTCCAACAACCCTAAACTGTGCACCCCAAGATAACCAGCTGAGATGGCTTCGTTCCTAGCCCTTCCTGGTTCGATCCCACTGAGCCAAATGACTCCTAGGACCCTCACTCACACCCTTACACGACCAGCAGCAGTCTGGTCCCTCCCATGGCTGAAAAACATGGCTATGTCCAAGCAAACAATCAAAAACATGAATAAAAACATGACTAAACATGCATGCTTCAAATTTTCAGATTTTCTAACGTAAAAATCGTGGTGATTCTGATAAAAAGAGATTTAATAGCTTATATAGTGTAGAAGAAAAGGAATCAAACATGCCTTTATAATTGTTTGAAGTAGGTTGATGCGTATAAGGGCTCCGGGACGACGAACGGACCAAAAACTCGATAAATCTTCAAAGAACGAGTTGATCGGCTATGGAGGACTATTTTTCTGAGATGGAGGCATGAAGAGGGTTTGGAAGAAGGTGGGAGTCGGCTGATTAGGGTTGAAAGATAGGGTAGGTTTGTTTTAAATTTGATAAATAGAATTAAAATAGGATATTAACTAATTTAAAAATAAAATCATACCTAATTAAATATTTAAAACTCCATAATAACTTAATAATTCTGATAACACAACCCAAATCCCGAAATATAAATTTAAGGGATTTTTAAAATTTAATAAAAGTCATTAAAATGACTTATTTGGCTAAAAATAAACCCTTAAATAAATATATAACTAAATACTAAATTTTTCTTGACAAAATACCTTAAAATATTATTTTAAGGCTCATAAAACTCATAAAATATTTTTGGCTAAATATTTTGGTATCTCGTCCGTCCACGGTCCCGTCTACGCGATCAAAACAATTAATTTCCATAAATCATGAAAAATCACTAATTATGGGTTAAATGCTTAAAAATAACTTAAAACATGCACACATAATTTCACATAATTATTTAACCCATAATCTAAAATTCTAAATAAATAAAATCCCTAATTATGCATGCGAATTTACGTATTAAAAATACTGGATGTTACAATATCTATCCTTCACGAATAAATTATTTGTTCTGTTTACATTATCTCTATTCTTCGCGAATAAATTATTTGTTGTTAGTAAATTGTATTCTGAATTCTGAAAACTTCAATGTCGGAAGCAATCAACAGCAACAAAAATGATCAACACAGTCGAGGCGAGAGAAACTCTCTATCCGCAAGACGAAATTGTCCGTTCCAAGTGCTAAACGTTAGCGGCAATCGTCTCTAAGATACAACGACTTTCGATCGTGATATAGCAGCACATCAAATATCATGAACTTCAACGAACGAAAATATTCTTTAACTTTTCTTTGAGAAAGTGAGGGAGAGATTTTGAGAAATCAGAAATCTGAAATGTATGTTATCAGATGTTTCTATATATGTTTTATGTGTTATAACCACCATATATATAGTCTTATACACGAAACAACACGTTTGAAGGCGTAAGCATGCAACCCATGATAGAAAAATGCCAGAAACAGTCGTGACTGTTCATTCTGTAGAAGGTGCGCTCGGGCGGTAATTTTCTACCGCGCGAGCGCCCAACTTTAAGCCAACACACTGCCTCGCCATTTTGGTACCGCGCTCGCGCGGTAATTTTTAACCGCGCGGGCGCACTTCGCTTTGAACTCACTGTCTTGCATGTGCGGTGCTGCGCCCGCGCGGTAATATTTTACCGCTCGGGCCTACTCCATAAAATAATAAAATATTATTTTAAATAAATTTTATTCAAAAAGAATAATCGGATCAGAAGACCACACCACACCACACCATACCACCCCACACCGAGCCGAGCCGGCCAGCCGCGAGTATCCTGCATTACTCCACCTTATAAGTATAGGAATCATTAAAAAAAAAACTTAACCTCACCACATTTTGCAGGTTATGTCAACTTGGATGTTCCAGGAATGAGTAAGTAATTTTTTCAAGTACTCAAACTGATATTTATAAATTAGTTGTCCCATTGAACCAAGGTTTTGGGATCTCCAATTCTCAAGGTTGGGTTACCGTTCCTCCAAGTAGTTTGTACATTTGATCTCTATTTATACTTTTTGTAAGCGGATCCGCAAGGTTTTCCTTTGACTTCACATAGTAAACCGAAATAACCCCATTCGAGATCAATTGTCTTATGGTATTATGTCTCCGACGAATATGTCGAGATTTACCATTGTACATACTACTTTGTGCTCTTCCTATTGCTGGCTCACTGTCACAATGAATCGTAATGGAAGACACTGGTTTATTCCAACATGGAATATCTTCGAGAAAGTTTCGAAGCCACTCGGCTTCTTCTCCAGCTTTATCTAGAGCAATAAACTCGGACTCCATAGTCGACCGAGCTATACAAGTTTGTTTAGAGGATCTCCATGACACCGCTCCTCCACCGATAGTGAACACATATCCACTCGTAGACTTGGAGTCTTTTGTGTCAGAAATCCAATTTGCATCACAATATCCTTCTAGGACCGCAGGATATTTTGTATACACGAGTCCATAACTCAAAGTGTATTTCAAATATCCAAGCACTCTCATTAGTGCTTTCCAATGATCCTTACTTGGATTACTTGTGAATCGACTTAGCTTATTTACGGTATATGCAAGATCAAGACGTGTACAATTAGTTAAATACATCAAACTTCCTATCACCCTTGCATATTCCACTTGTGAAACAGGTTCTCCTCTATTTTTGGCTAAATGTGTACCCAATTCCATAGGTGTTCTAGCCGTAGGATGATTTGTGGCATTAAACGTTCAAGAACCTTTTCTACATAATGAGTTTGGGATAACATAATTCCAACAGGAAGTCTAGAAGCTTTAATCCCTAGAATTATATCACACAATCCCAAATCCTTCATATCAAAATGTTGTCTCAACATTTTCTTGGTTTTCGCAATCAATTCATGGTTGCTACCCATGATTAACATGTCATCTACATAAAGACAAACAATTACATATGCATTTGTAGTACCTTTAATGTAGACACATTTATCATATTCATTTATTGTGAAACCATTTGACAACATTGCAGTGTCAAACTTTTGATGCCACTGTTTAGGTGCTTGTTTAAGTCCATACAATGACTTGACAAGTTTACACACCTTTTGTTCTTTTTCGGGTACAACAAACCCTTCTGGTTGTTTTATATATATTTCTTCATCCAATTCTCTGTTCAAAAACGCAGTTTTAACATCCATTTGATGAATCTCAAGATCATGCAATGCTGCAATAGCTATGAGAACACGAATGGATGTTATTCTAGAAACCGGAGAGTAGGTATCGAAGAAATCATATCCCTCTTTTTGTCTAAAACCTTGAACCACGAGTCGAGCTTTATATTTATCTATAGATCCATCTTCTTTGTATTTCCTTTTAAGAATCCACTTGGATCCTAAAGGTTTACATCCCGGAGGGAGATCAACCAACTCCCATGTATGATTATGCATTATGGAATCTATTTCATTTTGTATGGCTTCCTTCCAAAAAGGAGCCTCAGGATTTGATAAAGCCTCTTTAAGAGTTTTTGGTTCATTATCTAATATGTATGTTAGAAAATCAGGACCAAACGATTTTTCAACTCTTGCACGCTTGCTGCGTCGTGGTTCCACGTTGTTTTGTGAAGTTTCAATTGTGTTTTCATGAGTTCGCTTGTTCGAACTTATTTCTTTCTTGTCTTTACATGGAAAGATATTTTCAAAGAATACAGCATTCCTTGACTCCATAATTGTGCCTTCATGTATATCAGGATTCGTTGACTTATGCACTAAGAATCGGTATGCAATACTATTGTATGCATAACCAATAAATATGTAGTCAACCGTTTTAGACCCAATTTTTATTTGTTTTGGCTTAGGTACTTCTACTTTTGCCAAACACCCCCACACTTTGAGGTATTGGTAAGAAGGTTTACGACCTTTTCACTGTTCATATGGTGTTTTGTCTTTTCCTTTGATTGGAATCCGGTTTAGAATGTGTGTTGCTGAGAGAATCGCTTCACCCCACATATTTTGAGGTAAGCCAAAATTTATTAGCAATGCGTTCATCATTTCCTTTAATGTTCGATTTTTTGCGTTCTGCAACGCCATTGGATTGAGGTGAGTAAGGGGCCGTCGTTTGATGAATGATGCCCAAAGTTGAGCAAAATTCTTCAAAAGGAGCCACATACTCTCCACCTCGATCACTTCGAATCATTTTAATTTTCGAACTTCGTTGATTTTCAATCTCAGTTTTATATTTCTTGAAAGCGTCGATCGCTTCATCTTTGCTTTTCAATAAATATACATAACAAAATCTGGTGCAATCATCAATGAATGTTATAAAGTACTTATTTCCACCTCGTGTTTGTACCATTTTTAAATCACATACATCAGTATGTATTAATTCAAGTGGCGTAGTACTTCTCGTGACATTATGAAATGGATCTTTAACCATTTTCGCTTCAACACATATCTCACACTTGTTTTGTGGATTTCTTTTAAATATAGGTATTACATTTAAATTTGCAAGTCTTTGCAACATGTTGAAGTTAACATGTCCTAATCGTTCATGCCATATATCATTACTTTCAGTCAAGTAAGCAGAACCAATAACTTTATTCTTCGCCTCAAGGCGGGAAACATTCATTACATTTAACTTAAAAAGACCACTATCTTGGTACCCTTTCCCAACAAATACACCAGATTTAGTTAACACAAATTTATCAGATTCAAATACCATTCTAAATCCAGCCTTGCTCAAGAGTGAACCAGAAACTAAGTTCTTCCGAATGTCTGGCACATGCAGCACATTTTTGAGCGTCACCTCTTTACCAGAGGTCATCTTCAACACCACATTTCTCACTCCCACAACTTCAGACATTGCGGAGTTTCCCATTAACAACTTTCGATCTCCAAAGGTGGCATAGGTGGAATACATGTCTTTCTCGGCATACAAGTGACTCGTAGAGCCGGTATCGATCCACCATCCTCTTGGATCATCCACCATGTTGGTCTCACATATAACAGCACTAAGATCAATATCAGAAAGTGCTAAAAGGTACATACCTTTCTTGAACCATGTTCACTTGCCTTGGTTTCTGATTTTTGTTATTTTTCTTTGGAAGTCGGCAGTCCCTTGCCATATGATTCGGTTTGCCACAGTTGTAGCAACTTCCTTAAAATTTCTTTGCTTTCCCCTTTTGCTTTTCATCGTGGGGGCGCTTCCTCTTTTGACTCGTACTAGACTCCGCCAGATTTTCTTTGGCCTCGGTTTCCATCAGCTTTTTATGTGACTTGGCCTCGGTATTTCTGTTGTCCTCCTCGATGCAAAGCCTCACAATAAGATCTTCAAGTTTCAACTCCTTACGTTTGTGCTTAAGGTAGTTTTTGAAGTCTTTCCACAGTGGAGGCAATTTCTCAACGATAGACGCGACTTGGAATGGTTCATTGATTTCCATTCCTTCGGCCAATAAGTCATGCAAGATGATTTGTATCTCTTGCACTTGACTCATTACAGTTTTTGAGTCTACCATCTTGAAGTCCAGAAATTTGCCAACTACAAACTTCTTTATGCCGGCATCTTCAGTTTTGTACTTCTTTTCCAAAGAATCCCATAATTCCTTGGCCGTCTTCACAGAGGAGTAGACACTATAGAGAGTGTCGTCGAGGCCATTCAGAATATAATTCCTGCAGAGAAAATCGTTGTGGTTCCATGCATCTATTGTTGTCCTTCTTTGTGTGTTAGAATCGCCTTCAACGACGACGGGGGGATCCTCCTTGAGAAATCTAGACAGATTAAGGGTGGTCAGATAGAACAGCATCTTCTGCTGCCAACGTTTGAAGTCGGCACCAGAAAACTTTGGCGGCTTTTCTCCATGAGCGGGGGCGGAAGCGAGCGGAGTGAATGAAACGATAGACATCTTCAGAATCCGGAAAATACAAAGAATTTAGTCTTGCGATTGTTAGTAAGTTGTATTCTGAATTCTGAAAACTTCAATGTCGGAAGCAATCAACAGCAACAAAAATGATCAACACAGTCGAGGCGAGAGAAACTCTCTATCCGCAAGACGAAATTGCCCGTTCCAAGTGCTAAACGTTAGCGGCAATCGTCTCTAAGATACAAAGACTTTCGATCGTGATATAGCAGCACAGCAAATATCACGAACTTCAACGAACAAAAATATGCTTTAACTTTTCTTTGAGAAAGTGAGGGAGAGATTTTGAGAAATCAGAAATAAAAAATGTATGTTATCAGATGTTTCTATATATGTTTTCTGTGTTATAACCACCATATATATAGTCTTATACACGAAACAACACGTTTGAAGGCGTAAGGATGCAACCCATGACAGAAAAATGCCAGAAACAGTCGTGACTGTTCATTCTGCAGAAGGTGCGCTCGGGCCTACTCCATAAAATAATAAAATATTATTTTAAATAAATTTTATCCAAGCCAAGCCGGCCGGCCGCGCGTGTTTGTTGCATCGACTAGCGTCTTGCCCCTTTACAAAACATCCGGTGCCCTAAGGGCCCAATCCCATAGTCCAATGTTGGACTAATTAAGGTGAACAACAAATTGGAGTTGTTCCAATGTGGAACTACCATTTTTCCATTTTCCTCCAATTTATTTCACCAAAATTTTGAATTTTGTAATACTTTGGACAAGGCTTTTACAAACAATTTGGATTAATCAATTCAAACCATTTCAAGCCCATTTCAATTGTAATTCATTCAATAATATAATTTCCAACATTTGTTAGCTAGAAACAATTGAAATTTGTTCTGTTTACATTGGAATTTGTTTTGTTTAATTGTTTTTTTTTTTTTATCGCGAAGTATATATTATTTCACCATAAAAGATCATGTTTTATTAGCGAAAGATCATGTTCTTTTTTAAGAGCATATTTAGAATTTGTTTTGCTCGCCCCTATCCTACATAATGTATTACATATGCACTGATCTTTTTGTGAAATTGCACCATAGGAATCATTCGTAAGCACCAAAATATTTAACCCTTCGTCGACAATTAAATGATTCCTTAATATGTACGAATGATGAGTTCACAAATATAATTAAATGATTCCTTAAATATTTTCAAAATATGTACCGCCGCGAATAAACATGTTAAATATTTTCAAATTGAAATACATAATTTCATGCTTAATATATTCACAGATTCGAGCAAAACAAGTTCTATATATTTCATTGCAATTGCACCACTGAGTACATATTATTTCGCCTCATACATAAGTTTTTATGTACCATCATAACTTGAAATTCCCAAATTAGATCAAATCCATACATGTAGCACTACTAAAAACACATTTTCTTTTAGTAAATCATTACCCTTATTGAAAATATTCAAAAGCATCAATCATGAAAACAATTATTCAATTAATTATTCGGCCACAATTTTAAACACTGGATTTATTTTCATATAACAAACATATCTCATACTGAATCTAGTTAAAAATAGAAAATAAATTATCTAAGCACCTTGGTTATCACCAGCCACCAGTCACATAATATTAACCTAACAATCCTTCATGAACTTCTCTTCCATAAAAAATTTCTTTAGCTTCAATTTCTCTCGATAAACTGTTTTCATGACCTTTTTGCCTAACAGAATATTTCAAATCCGATCCAAGCCATGCATCATTGAATCATATCATGATCTTTTGTCTAATGGATATAATCATTTTTTTTCGCAATTGAGATTTATGAGATAGTTTGAAAAATAACTTTGGTCAACCAAATTTATTGATTTATGACATTTTTTCAAAAAAATTTGAAAAATGACCTTTAAATACAAAGGAAATGCAAAAACAAAACAAAGAAAAAAAATTGAGAAGGTTATATTTCAAAATCATGGTCAAACGAAGGTTATTTAGTTAAATAAATCCTTTATTATTTGTCATAAGAATTTGTGTTAGTTTATATTCATTTGAAACAATAACCGAAAAAAACCATAAAGATGATAATGGAACCAAAAAATCAAGGAATAAATTCAAATATAATTTATAGTGAAATGAAATTGTGGAATAACTACAATCAACACATTCGGAAACTAATATTTTCATCTCATAAAGCGTGTAATATGATAATATAAAAAAACAAAGAATTGATAAATATTATTTCTTCTTAGTTGAGATTAGGAGTCACATATTAAATTTTATTGTATAAACCACCAATAATAAATAATAAATGTAAAAAACAATTCAAAGAGTGATGTTAAATGTTTATAAATTTCAATATTGATTTAATTATCAGGAGTAACACGTTAAAATTGGCTCCTAAAAAAACATTGTAAACCAACAAAAAAACACTATACAGAGATAACAATCTATTGCAAAAGAGTAGTATCATATTCTGTGGCAATTTGTTGATTAAAAATCCCAAATAACCATGAATTAATCAATTCCCGTCCAACATGCATGGTTCATCATTCCTGAACTTGGAAAAAGGAAAAGACAATGAATTTAATAAAAAAAAATGTAAATGATCATCGAACTCTCGCTAGAGAATGTATTCAATTTGGGAAGATAGCCTCAGCAGTAGTATGAATAGTAAAGGTGATAATTTTTTTTTGCAATTTCCAAGAATGAGATCAGATGCGTAATGGTAAAAACCAGGATCAGATTTAGCAAATTTGAATGAGAAACCTATGGTCCGAAGAAATTTGTTGAAATGACCACTTTTGCAAATTGGGTGTATAAAACTGCTAGGCGGTTGCAGTATCCTTCCATTTTATGACCCATGATCGGTGATGAGAGGGACAATATATTTTTGAAATAAAGAAGAGAGTTTTTATAGCTTGGTCATACCAATGTACCTTATAAAGGTTCGTCCCCAGGTTATGGTTTTCAACGTTTGAAAGATATAATGAAGGAGTAATGAAGCTGTCTTAGGCATTCACGTGCGGGGAAATAAGATTAAACCAAATTGTTCTCTATTGACGACCGATGATGACAATGGATACTGAGATAGATGTCATGACCTTTTGGTTTGATCTCACATGTTCTGCTCCGTACTTTGTTAATCCTCATTCTGCAATTGTCTAGAAATCATGTCTTCGTTCAAAACCCATAAAAATTTGTCGGCATGGCAAATATAATTTTTTTGTTGAAGGCGGAAGTTACAACTTTTTTTCTCCATATTACCCACCATGATTGAAGAGGTGTGCGACGCTTTCACTTTCAATGAATGAGGTTTTTAAGCGGTTTTGGCCATACCAAAATTGATGGGCAATACCAAACATACCAAGAGGTTTGTAGGATACCCTCACTCTTTATAAAATAGAAAAGATAGAAAATATTTTTTTGTCAGATTTGTTGTGACAAAAATATATTATTTATGCTTTCTTAATTTGGAAATTCTTATTCTATTTGTATTATGCATTAATTCATCTTTTATTCATGAGATTTGAGTATTCATCGACTTATTTTTTAGTTTTAGTTTTATTTTTTATATTTCAATTCAATTGTTGTTTATGTCATTATTTTTAGTTACAAAAAATTGAAATTTTGATTTTAGACGATGAAGTGATTGTATCGATATTTAGAGGGTGTTTGACTAAGCTTATTAAAAAGAGCTTATAAGCTCCTAG
Source organism: Henckelia pumila (assembly GCF_033568475.1). NCBI lineage: Eukaryota > Viridiplantae > Streptophyta > Magnoliopsida > Lamiales > Gesneriaceae > Henckelia > Henckelia pumila. The sequence continues at coordinate 97,221,277 of NC_133121.1, read as the reverse complement.
AACTTAAAAGCTGTTTTACGAGCTTATAAGCTGTTAGAACTTATTTTAAAAATAAACTGTTAAAGTGTTTGGATAAACTTATTTTAAATAACTTAAAGATGTTGATATGTTTGGTATTATAAGATCTTTTTATCGTCGAAATTACCAAAAAAAGGTATAATTATATGAAAATAATGTTTTGAGTTATACATATATAAAAATAGTTTTAGAATAAACATATATTAAAAAATAAAATTGTTATAATATTTTATTTTAGAAAAAATTATGTGATTTGGAATTTTTTTTAAAAAATAATATTTAATATTTAATGGGTAGAGGATATGATGGAGATTTATTAAAATATTTAAGGATATTTTAGAGAAATAGAATGTTAAAATAAGATCTTTTTGAAAAAAGTACCTCCCCTTAATTTTTTAATAACAACTTATAAGCTGTCAAACAGCTTATTTTGACAGCTTATAAGCTGTTTCTAAAAAAAATTACCAAACAGATCCGGAGAGCTTTTAAGCTCTAAAATAGCTTAAAAGCTGTTTTTAAGAGCTTAAAAGCTCTTCCAAACACCCTCTTAAAAAAAAATTTACATAGCCCTCTCCCCTTAATATTTACCTAAGGCCTCTAATATTCTGGAGACAGCCCTGACTATGGACAACCCAATCATTTAATATCTAGAGCGTGGAGTACATCTTAACACACCCACTACACGCCCAAGAATGAACATCTGAAACGTGGATGTAGAGGTAGAATGGGGTCGGGACCCGTCCCGTAACCATCCTACCCAATTTTCATCCCCAAAAAAATTGATAAAATTTGTTCTCCCGATCTACCCGACACATTTCGGGACTCGAATATTCGGAATCCCGTCGGGTAGAGAAAGAAAATCTCGAATTTTTTTTCATTTTCAAGATTTCGTTCAAAAACCCAAAAAAAAATTGTTATTATTTTATTAAAAATATTATTTATAAGTTTATATTTCTAAATAAAAAATAAATATTTAACTTAAAACATATAATATTAAAATATTCTGGATAATATGTCAAGGTTTTGTCAAATGATATGTATCGGATAATTATTAGTAAAATATTCGGATATAAATTACTAGATAAATTTTGTTAAATAGATTGTCAAATTACATCTTTTATTCTAGTATTTGTTCTAATTAGATTATTATAAATATGAATTAATTAAATTATTAATTTAAATTTTAGAAAATAATCAAAAATGTTATTTCGTTATTCTATTATTCGATCATTACAAGAATAAACAATTACGTGCATTAAATACACAATTAATTGTTACATGGGTTGAGACACAATAATATTTAGCTTAATCTATTAATAAAATTATTAATAAAATATATTATAATATTATTTCGAGACGGGTTGGAAAACCTGTCAAGATAAGGTTTTATTCTCGATCCCTCTCCCGATATTAATCGGGATAGGAAAAATCCCGAAAATTCGGGTTGGAAAAATGTCGTGTAAAGATTTTTTTCGGTACGAAAATGGGATGGGATTTGGGAAGGGTCGGGATTTCGAAAATTTTTACCACCCCGTACTTGGAGAGAGATATTAACATGTGACTCAACTATGAGCAGCCCGATTAGGTGGACATATCTTAACACACATATCACATGTTCATGGATGAATATTTGGAGCGTGGAGATATTAACGAGTGGTATAGGCAGCCCAATCATGTAATATATCTCACATCGGTTAGATAGAGTTCATGGGAGTTCAATATATAGTATTGGACAACACTTCCTCCTTCATTTAGGTTTTGGGGTTGATTTAGGTCCAAATCCATTTCTTAACACAGTGTCAGAGCCTAGGCTCGCCGTATGTGTTGGACTACCCATAATTGAGATGCTTAAGCGCCGCCAGGGCCGTGGCCAGCGCCCAAGAGGGCGCTTGGTGTTAGGGGTTGCCCCGAGACCTCTTTTAAATGTATTTTTGATATCCTAAAGCTATTTTTTAAGGTCTTTTAAGGCGTTGAGACTATTTTTAAAATGTTTTCATGGAAAAAATGTTCAAGTTTTGAAGTTAGAAAGGAAAAAATGACTCACGTAGATCGATTTAGTTATGTAATGTATTATATATTAGTACGTTATCGCGAAAGTTATGTTCCTTATGAAAAACATGAAATATTGTAAAATTTTAATGGACTTGTTTATCTTTATTTTATTTTAATTTATTTAGCATGCATAATTTTCAAGTGCAAAAGAATTCAAATAGCATGTCATATCAGGTTTTAAGTTATTTTCAAAGTTCATGATGACATGATGATTTTAAGATATTTTTAAGTATGTTTCATGAACGATAAGAAGTTTTATGATGAGAATGATGAAGTTATGATAAAGTTTATGATGATGATGTTTATGACGAGAAAGCACGACAAAGTTTATTATTGTGATGATGTTTCATCGAAACATGATAAAATATTTTGATGTTATGTGTGTTCTTGTAGTAGCAGTATTGGATTGGAATTTTGAGATGAGCTTCGGGAGAACCTTTCCAAATAATTAAAGTTTAATGTACGTATTGGCGACGGTCGATATGGGACGGTACGCATATTGGCGTAGAGATCACAATGGGCAGAGTTAAAACCCCGCGTTAAACCCGCTCCGAACGGGGCGGTTTCAAATGGGTTTTGGGGTAGGACGGGTCTGAGATGGGTCGCGAGTTTGGATGGATCCGCCCTGTATATATATGTATATAATATAATATATTATATATGTATACTATATATATATATATAATGCGTATATATTATTAAATATATATACACACCATATTATGTATATATATTTCATATAATATATATAATATATATGTGGGTATATTTTTACATATTATATTATTAATAATATATTTAAGCTTTTTAAATAAGTGTAAAGCGGGTCCACGAGTCCAACTCGGGTTGGACCCACCGAGTAGGTGGGTCTAAAATCGAGGTGGGCCAGGTCCAGGTCCAAATTTTCCTTGGCGGGGTGAATCCGTTGTCATCCCTATATTAATGCAAGACTGGTATGAGTGAAAGAGTGGGTGCCCGGTTAGCCAACTTGTGACAAAGGGCTTTTATGACTCTATGTAAAACAATCTTTTGTTTAATATAATTTACACTTTTATAATGGCATTGACTTTATCTTTCTTCATATTGTTATATTATGATATGATATTGTTGTTTTGATAAAGACCTTGAATATACTATAGTGTATGTAAGATGTGGTAGCACATGAGGATGGCTATCATGAAACACATCTTATAGTCACTGTATATTCTAAACAGTTCCTAGTCAATTGAGCCGTCCGCAAATAAGGATAAGGATCGCTCGAGATTGAGACTAGCATTTGCGATGCCGAGTACCACGTTTCATTGGTATGGAACATAGAGATGTTCAAAGCATGCAAATGGATATTCATATGATGAATGATCGAACTACCCTATTCGGACTTTCCAAGTGGTTATCACTTATCGAGTGGATAAAGGCCGCGGTTTTGGTTGTACACCATTAGTTCTTATTACTTGAAACATCATTGAGACTCTATATGCTAGTACTGTACTTTGACTCGTTTACCGACTCTATTGGGGTCATCAGGTGTCGGGATTGGGTACAGTTACGACACATATAGGAGTCGATGCTTTGTTGTCAAGGATTCACCACATACTTGCGAGTGTGGATATCCTATGCGATCTGAGGAGATATTAGTGTGACGAATCTCTGGCCAGAGTACATGATGTGTTTTAGGTTAATGGGTTATCCTAGTAACACATGCGATGTCACTATTTGATCTCCAAGATGTTATGCATAGTTATCGAATCTCGAACGACTCTCGATGCACCAATGGTTGTTGATTCGATCGGGATATATGGTTGAAGGGACCGTACTGTACGCTAACCAAAATCTACTGGTTCTTGCAGGCACTATCAGTAATACCTAGGGAATCATGGGGCGATGTTGCTAGGCGCTCTTACCATGATTCGATGGGTAAGTCGGAAATTATTGTTCCGAGTCACAAGGAGTTGTGAGCCCACGGCTAGCTGTATTCCTGAACCATTGAGGGTTACACAAGTAATGAATTACTAAAACCCCGTAGAGATAGTTAAATTTAAAGAGTTAAATTTAATGAAAGAGAAGTTGGACTTCTTAACTAAAGGGAGTGAGATTTCCTAAAATGACATAGGGATGTGCATTTTTGGAAATCACTGAATTCGGATTCAGAAAAATTATCTTGACTTTAAAAGATGCAGAAATGGTTTCTGTGCACATTGGTAAAATCAGTTTATCAATCGGAGTCACGATAAATTTTATATTAATTTTTAGAACAACGGGCTTGGCTTGTTGGGCTTAAGTTATGGATTGTGGGCTTTAAGGAGTTAGAGTCCTAACATAATTATAATTTAACCTAGTCTAGAAATTATCTATAAATACATGTAGTGGGTTCGAAAATTGCATGAGAATTCATTCATCAAATTTTCGAACACACACATATTATTTTCTAAGGGTTTTTCGAAAATCCTTGTCCCTTTTCGGAGAAAATTCAGTCTTGTGATTTTTGTGAAAAATTACAATTCTGAATTAACAGATTATATCTATTTATTCTCTACGCAAACTTCTGATTGATTTCTAGTGCAGTCAATCAGAGGGTTTTGATTTCTATTCGTGGACCTGATTGAAGAAACGTTCGTTCATCAGTTCCTGAAATATACAACAAGAGCAGATTAAATTCTGTTGGTGTCCATAATCTCGCTTCGAGATTTTAAGGTAAAATATTTAATAGTGATTATTTGTTTTACTTATACAAATTTAATCGTAAAAGTTTTTGATACCCATATATGGAATCGTTCCATATAATAAAATAAATTTTAAACTTCGCTGCACCGGGTATCAATTCTTAATTGATCTGAACACCGTTTTCCAACAATGAGCTGTACCAAATGTTATATATTGGTTGTACAACGATCGTGATCACGAAAACTCAATGGCTCATAATGGGTGGTAAATGTGGTTGCAACAATTGTACATATTTCATCACCACAGAATGAAGAATTTGAATTTTATGTTTTTTATTTTTATGCATGCTGTTTATATTTATGTTTTACAAGTCCCAAACATGATGATTTTTATTATGTATTCATTATGTATATGAATATTCTTGTTGAGACTTTAGAGACTCGCTATATTTGATTGGTGCAGTTGGAATTGAGAAGTAAATGAATTAAAAGTTTTGGTAGAAATGCTGAAGAGTTCAAGAGCCGAAATGATTGCATAACACGACTGTTCGAATCTCTGGCGTTTAAAGCGACAAGTTTTGCATATGTTTATTGATATTTTGTTATTACATTATTTCGATGCACGAGCTTTAAAAATCAGTGGTAAATAAAAATTAAGATTTAGTATTTTCAATGACGGTTTCATGACGATGTGTCCACGTCGACAAGAGGGACATAACTGGAATTACTTTAAATTAATTAACTAGATTGGTCCAAATTCATATCACAGTTGAATTATTTATGTAAAAAATAAAATTAAAAAATGGCATAATTGGAATTATTTTAAATTGACTATGTTAATCCAGATTTATTGAAAATAACAACATAATTATAATTATTTTAAATCGACTATGTTAATCCAGATTCATATCGCAATTAAACTTTTTATTTCAACAACATTTATAGTTGTTACCATGCAACAATCAATATTCAATATGTTACAATCAACCGAAATTTTACATTATCACTAATTAGTCGTATCTACGTAAAATCAAATGCTAGAAATAGGAATCATAAAATGCATGATAGACTAGTTGTTTGACTTGGTGTTTTTGTTTGAGAAAAAGGCATCGAGACTAAATGAAGGTTAACCAATACATGTTTAGTAAGTAATGACTTGTTTGTCAAGTTGTAGGAACTAAATTATCGAACGCGTATGTGAATGAATATATATTTTTCAGACTATATGGATTAAAAAAAAGTTATTATTCACTGAGAAGACATTTTAAAAATAACAACGATGACAGTGAACATATCCATAAGATATTTGAAAATTGAGATCAAATTCAGAACCTAACTGTTATATCTAGAACTAGAATAACAAATTAACTCTTTTAATATTTGTTTCAAAAGCATGCAAGTTAAAATACACGTGGTAACTAAAACAACGACATTGTATATGGCAAATATTAGAAAAATGTAAGATGTGTTTAAATAATTGAATGTACTTTGATTTTCTTAACAATCTATTTTAATCAAACACATCGCATGTTATATATGTGATACATTATACAACTGCTTTTTAGCATGACATAAAAAATGAAAAGTGTTATTTACACTTCAAATTTTGTTAATCACACTTCAACTCTACTTTTTTAATTCATAAGATAACCATAATATCCTTTATCAATTTAATCAATTATTTTCCATAAATACACCCAATAAAAAATATTGAAAATATCCTTGTACTTTATTCATAAAATTTCATAACATTAATTTTTTATTTATTTCATTTACTTTTTCCCAATGTACTATAACCAAAAATATTTTTTACAACATGCCAATATTTATGTCCATATACTATGTGTACTTATTAAATGATAATAGTAATATCTTCAATATTATAAATTTTATTTAAATCTATTTTAATTTTTAGACTATTATATTTTGTGCCATAATTTCTCTAATTTTCAATAAAAATAGAATTATAATTTTGGAATTATAAAAATTAAATTAAATTTAATGATTAATAAAAATGTCAAAGAAATTCTAAAATTTATTAAATAGAAACTATTTCAGAAGAACTATTAAATGTATGGAGTTTTGATTCAATATTTTTTTCTTTTATATGAAAGAAACTTTGGACTCAATAAAAATTATGATTTAATTAATCGGAAATAATTTCAAAAATATTTTTTTAATAAAAAATTTGAGAAGTTATGATACATTAGCTAATAAAAAAAACGAAGTAAGAGTTAAATAAGATCTGAAACAAAAATGACATTATTTTATATTAAAATATAAATAAAATACTGAATATGATATCATGTAATATAATAATTACACATATTACATACACGTCAAAATTATGAATTTTTTTTCTTTCATATTGCGGAATTGTATTTGTTAAAATGAAAAGTATTTACTGGATTTTTTAGGGCACTCACAGTAGTGGAAACATTACTCCCAAACATTTGTGGGTCTATTTGTCCACATCATCTCTCAAATATCCCACTTCTCAAATATTTCACATTTCACAATCAAATATCATACAAATCAAATATTTATGGATCTCATTTATATTTTACTACTATCAATTTATTTTATATTCTAACAACAAAATTATCAATATTAGTTTCTAAAGAATGCATCGTAATGAAAATTACAATTAATTTAAAAGGTTAATTTTTTGTTATAAATTATTTATACAAAATAAATAATAAACTTTAAGGCACCATTCTGTTCATCATATTACTAATATATGTATAACTCATCTCATCTCATCCCACGTTCTTCTTATCATATTATTTATATATCCATATATTAACTATTTATTTTATATCAATCAAATCATTAATTATTTATCTTACATCAAGCAAATCATTGAATTTAAATTACTATATTACCCCTTATAAATAATATAATTTTTATTTTATTTATTGTTAAAAGGACAAAATAATCATTTAACATTTTTATATAAAATTTAATCAATCAAATCAAATAAACTATAATCTATCAATCAAATCCAATACTATTTTAACTATCATTTCCTATTAATTTTTTATTACATTATATTATTTATCTATATATTACTTATATCATACCTCAAACTGATCGATGTCTAAATATTTTAAAACATAAAATAAAAAAATTAAAGAACAATTGCAACGCGCTTGTGCTTGTAGCAGGCGTGTAGCTCACGCTGCACGCTTGCTACCAAATTAAAAAATTAATTAATTTTTTTTATTTGGATGGAAATGTCCGGACACTAATTACGTCACAACAAGGAGGACATTTCTGTTTAAGGGACATTTGGAGATGTCCTCCCTTGTTGACTTGTTGTAGATGTCCTTACTTTTTTCTTCATTCTTTCTCTTTCTCTTTTACTTTTTTGAATATAGTAGTATATTAAATTTATATTATCTTCTCAATAACTAATTTTTAACTACTAAATAATACATTATTTCATAAATAAAAAATCATAAAATATCATATATTATATCAAACACGCAATTGTGTATGCTTATGTCGCTAGTATCTACAATATTAAGGACCTCTATAGGGGAATTTATGTGAACACCATTGTTCACAAATGACATACAAGTGATATTTATCATCGTATCTAAATATACAAGCAAAATATATTAGAACACAGAGCACAAACCGACGATGACAGAGAAAAATTTTGTTTGAGTTGAAATCGCTCACAAATCATCACCTTCTGAAGGTCTTACCGAATAATATTGTTCACACTTCACTTTATATAAAACCACGATTCCGTTTTTTTTTTATTTTTTGTGATATAAAAATTCAAAATCATAAAGGAACAAATTAACAATTATAATTTTTAGAAAAGTGTGCGGGGAGATGTATTCATAAATCATAACTATTTGCAAAATTAATAAAATATAGTATAATTAATATTTTTAAAAATCAAAATAGACCAACATATTTTGATATTTGAAAATTGAAAGTCCCATGGTTTAAAAAGTCATGAACCAAATTAATGAATTATTAATTAATGAAAATAAATAAATAAATCACCGTGTACATAATTAATACGTAGTACACTGTACTGTACTGTAATTTCATCTCATAACATTACATACCATAATAAACTGACAAAATTACGTGTAAAGCGCACGCGAGAGGCATCAAAAGCAAAGGCGATTCGAGTTTCCGGATCTAGGGTTTCTTCCCCATCGTCACACACACTCCTCTGCTAGTACCCATCGCACACTACAAATTCATCACTTTTTTTCTACAACTTTGACCCAGAATTCTCACTCAAAATCTAAATCACACTTCGGTGGCGTCAAGAAAATTCAAGAATTCGACCTAGATAAACAATCATCACATCAATCTTGATTTAAGAAAACCTCTAATCTGTGACACAAACTTCTTTTTTTTTTTTATTATTTCCGATTTGATTTCGCCCACAAAATCAATCTGTGAATCTGAACAAATTGAACCGATGAACTTCCACCACAACAAAAAGTGAGACCCTGCCAATTTTATTATGGACGGTTGGTTTACCCAATATTGATTGTTTTTAAATCTTATTATTTTGGACGCATCAAATCCAAGGGCAGGACTCGGAAACGAAAGTTCAGTTTTTTTTTTTTAAAAAAAACTCGGAAATGAAAATGTATAGTAAATCGGTGGTGGTGTACGAAGGAGACAGGGTTCTGGGAGAAGTGGAGTTGCACCCTCAAAATGGGATTGCATTTGGGGAGGAGTTTAGGGAAATTCGGATATCGCACTATTCACAACCAAGCGAGAGGTGCCCGCCACTCGCTGTGCTTCACACCGTATCCGCAACTGGAGTATGCTTCAAACTGGAATCTTCTTTAAAATCTCAGGAATCGCCGCTTTCTGTATTGCATGCCACATGTCTCAGAGATAACAAGGTATTGAACACTGCGTTGCCAACCAACAGTTTCGGAATCACTTTCTTAATATGTAAACCTTCAATTACCTAAAGTCTCAGTTCTGTTATCATCACGAAACAAACCTAGCCCAATCTATGTTGATTGGATTAAACTCTGATTTATTTAATTTATGAACCTAAGGGAAGAACACACCGTTTGGTACAGAACAAGTTTCATTTTATCGATAAGAGACTCTGATTCAGGTAAACTGACCTTAAGGCAAAACCATTTCGATTTTTACTAATGAGTGAAGACCCCCCAAAAATTTTGACACGAATGTTGATATATGGACTTTCTATCTGAACGTTTGCCTCGAACTGCCGACTTCCACTTCCCTAGTCGGATTCAACCTGAAAATTTCTGAACAGCTTAAGTCTAGGTGGTGACATAGGCGGTGACAATGCTACTTAACTCATATAATTCTAAAATCTAATTTATGATCCTTGATAAATTCACTCCAATTCATGATGATGTTATTTTTCCCAATGCCGTTTTTCGCGGTACTGTCTTTGATGGTTTGAAGTTTAAGTTTCAATGGCAGGCCCGCTGTACTTTTGATCATATCGGAGCATGCAAGGCTTGTTAAGTAATTCTCATGTTTTCGTGCAAAAGCATTTGCAAATTCCTCTTCTTAATTACAGATTACAATTTTTTTATCGCTTATCTGAACAAACTTTGCAAATAAAAGGGGTATTATCTATTTAATAGAATTTATTTGGAATTCTTCAGTTGGTCTCTGTTCTGAAAATGCTTATTTATAACATGTCAGTAACTTTGTTTCGTTTATATGCCTATGTGCTTCAAGCACATGGATGCATCTTTGTATTGCCATAAATCTCATCACAATCATTTTCGTCAATTCAGTGGTGCATCTAAATTCTCAATAGAATATAACTTCTTGTTTGCATCTTGGAAGTAACTGCACTTGCTAATATCGGATCCTACATTTATTATCTAATCACGATATTTTGTTTTGCAGACTGCTGTCATGTCAGTTGGAGGAGGGGAAATACATTTAGTTGCCATGCATTCTAGGAAGTATGAAGGACAGGGCCCTTGCTTTTGGGGGTTCAATGTTACTCCGGGACTTTACAGTTCTTGTCTTGTCATGCTGAATCTTAGATGTCTTGGCATTGTCTTTGATCTCGATGAAACTCTCATAGTTGCAAACACAATGCGCTCATTCGAGGACAGAATAGAGGCACTGCAGAGAAAAATAAGCTCGGAGTCTGATCCACACCGTGTTGCTAGCATGGTTGCAGAGGTCAAACGTTATCAGGATGATAAAAATATTTTGAAGCAATATGCAGAAAGTGATCAGGTGATTGATAGTGGGAAGGTTATCAAAGCACAGTCTGAGATGGTCCCAGCCCTGTCGGATAATCACGAGCCTGTTCTCCGTCCAATTATACGACTGCAAGAAAAGAGCATTGTTCTGACTCGTATTAATCCTCTGGTATTTATGCCATCTCTTCATCTAGCATTTGTCATTTACCTTAGAGTTTGTGAGTCCTCTTATCTTAATATTTCTGGCTTGAGAATTTTTTTTTTTGCCAGTATGGTTTACTTACATTGTAAATTCAATTGATCAATATTCAGTTATATAATAACTTCTATGTATAATAATTTCTCTCAATGCCAATTTGGGCTAAAAAGATAAAATAATTAATTAGATAATACTTTTCTGAAAACTCTTATATTAGTTCATGATACCTATCAAATCATGAATTAGTAAATTACAAATCTTACAAAATATTTTATTTTCACATTTTCTTATAGTATGAATCGTGATTAGATTTTTTTTCCTTGAAATTTTAATATTTAATCTATCTCTAAATTTTTTGATGAAGTTACAAAATTGACTTCTCAATTTATAATAGAATGTTATGTTAGCGTTACTGTTGTCGAAACTTCGAGAGCTCCATACCTATGCATGTTAAGATTTTAATTTGAATTGCCGTCTTATGTGGTGTCTTACTCTTTTGAGTATCAAGCATATCGAACAATATAATTTTCTTCCTTCCTCTCTGTTATTTTGGCTCTTTGGTAAGTATTTTGGAGGATTTCCTATATATTAATATTTAATTGATTAAATAATAAAATATATATGGATTCCTAGTTGATTTCATGTATGTTCAATGAATTGTAAATTGATAGTACTTCAGTTTCAGGGACTCCAAGGCTACACATGTGAATATCTTAATTTGAAATATCATCACGTATATTTTGTTCTTTGTATTTGTATCTTCTTCTCTTTTCACATCAAGAAATATGAAATAATATAATTTTCGTTTCAGTCTCTCTATTATTTTAGTTAGGTGGTAAAAATTTCTGATGATTTTCTAACACGTTAATAAATGAATTCGTAGTTAATTGATTAAGTTTATAATATATGCATTTTCACGGTCTATTGAATTATACTAATTAAATCGTGAATTTACGCTACGGAATAATAAATTATCAATTTACCGATTAATTAGTATCCCTTTCCACTAATATGGTAATACTCAACACTATTTATTTATAGTTATATTGTGCGGCACTGGCAAATAACATATCTAAACAAGTTTATATGGTTGTTCAGGTATCTGCATATTATAGTCCTTCCTGCGGCAACTGTGCCAAATGCACCACCTTTTTGGTGATTGATGCTTTTATTTCAAGTTATAATCCTTTTAAGATTAAGAATTTTTTGCACTCCAACAGATTCGAGATACCAGTGTCCTTGTGAGATTAAGACCTGCTTGGGAGGATCTTAGAAGCTATTTGACTGCTAGAGGTCGAAAGCGCTTCGAGGTTTTTGTTTGTACTATGGCTGAAAGAGATTACGCTTTAGAAATGTGGAGGCTTCTTGACCCAGAGTCAAATTTGATAAACTCTAATGAGCTCTTGGATCGAATTGTTTGTGTCAAGTCTGGTAAATTTTGAGAAACTTCATTTTTAGCTTTTTAACTGCTGCTACCGGGTATTGTCTTTGATTGCACGGATATGTCGAATTTTATACAGGTTCTAGGAAATCCCTATTTAATGTCTTTCAAGATGGAAGTTGTCATCCTAAGATGGCATTGGTGATTGATGACCGTTTAAAAGTTTGGGATGAGAAAGATCAGCCTCGAGTGCATATAGTTCCTGCATTTGCTCCGTATTATGCGCCTCAAGCTGAAGTAATATGCCTTCCACAGCACCCTTCCACTTTGAATTTTAAAATGTTTGTTGCTAAAAATTTCAAAAATTATGTTCCTCAGGCTAACAACACTGTACCTGTGCTTTGCGTTGCAAGAAATGTTGCCTGCAATGTTAGAGGTGGATTCTTCAAGTAAGTTCATATAGGAATAAATTCGCAGGTCCTTATTTAGTCTGTCAAGATTTGTATTAGCTCTTTAAGGATTAGGCTTAATGTAATATACTGGACGCAGAGAATTTGATGATGGTCTCTTGCAACAAATTGCTGAAGTTGCATACGAAGATGATATTAAAAATGTGGCTTTCCCACCTGATGTGAGCAACTACTTGATTTCAGAGGCAAGTGAAAAACGTGGTTCTTTGCCTCATTTCTTTTAGCCGGTGATAATGTTGTGCGAAAATTTTGTGTCTTGAGTAATCGAGATTATGAGTTCACACTTGTCATCCAAGATATTCAAAATTAAGTGATTCCATTGGATTTCTTCATTGCTTAGGATGATCCTTCAACATCTAATGGAAACAAGGATTTGCATGTTTTTGATGGAATGGCTGATACTGAGGTGGAAAGGAGGCTAAAGGTGCAATGTCTTGTTCTATTAATTTTGTTTTACTCTTCTAGTTAATATTTGTGCTGTCCTCTAAATTTATGCTGATAAACTAAAATAATCAGGAGCCAATTTCTGCTCCTTCAACTGGTCCTCCACCAACAAAAAACTTGGATCCAAGAATTCCTCCGGCTCTCCAGTACACAGTACCATCCACTTTTTCAGTTCATCCATCAACAATTCAAGGGTTGCCAGTCTCTTTTACCAATCAGCAATCATCTCAGGTGACCTCTTTGCTTAAATCACCATTAGCTCCTGTTGGGCCAGCGGAACCTACTTTTCATCTTTCTCCTGTAACCGAAGAGGGCGAGGTACCAGAGTCTGAATTAGATCCTGATACGAGGAGGAGACTGCTCATCTTGCAACATGGTCAAGACATGAGAGGCCACACTCCATCTGAATCTCAGTTTCCTGCCCGACCTCCCATGCAAGTCTCTGTTCCAGCAGTTCAACCACGTGGTTGGTTTCCAGTTGAAGAGGAGATGAGCCCAGGACACCTTAATCAAGTTGCGCCAAGTAAGGAGTTTCCTTTGAATGCAGAGTCTCTTCCTATGGACCACCATCGGGTTCATCATCCGCCTTTTCTACACAAAGTGGAGCCTTCTATTCCACCTGGTAGAGTTCTTGAAAACCAAAGGTTGTCGAAGGAGGTAATTAATTGACATCGCTGTACTTGCTTCGTAGAATTGAAAAATAAGATGAAATTGATATGACTGTAATGTGAGTTTCCTGATACAACAAAGGCTTATATACAGGTGCTTCCTAGGGAAGACCTATTAAGGTTAAACCAACAGCTGCCTGGTTTTCATTCCTTTTCTGGTAATTGCTAAATTCCACTGGAATCTCCAGATATTTTACATTTTTTCCCCACGTACTCTTGGGCAAAAGCTCAAACGGCTTAGAAATATGAACTCAATCTTTTCATAATTTTTTTCATGTGGAATGATGCACCTATTTCATGTCATTGCCTTCATGGATAGCTTGTATTAGAGTTGAATTTTAACGTTTATGCATTTCCCCCTTTTGGCTCTGCATGCTCATTTCTCGACTCTTCTTAAAAGTAGCAATAATAGGAAGAAAAGGTTGAAAAGGAACAAGTATCATCAGCTGCATCTGGCTAGAAACTTATCCAATTCTACTGCTTTATCATGTGGAAACCTTTTGCATACTGAGATATATGTCTTCAAATGAGAAATATTGCGCTGGGAAAGTTGTGTGTGTGTCCACACAAGCAAATTGCAATAATATTCTTAATGAAAATCTTGCATTCACAATAGTAAGTTTCAAGAGATTACTTTTGTTATATTACTTTCAATAGGCATTCTCAAGTGGGTGGATATTTATGTCGTTCAATAGGCTTTCCAAAAATAATTCTGTTTTTTGATGTCTCCCCTTCACGTGGGCTGAAACGGGATGGAGATTGCCTGTCATTTAATATCTTCTTCATTTACACATTGGTGAGATATTCGGGCGATGGATGCTAAAACATAAGTACCTAAACCAACCGTTGAAATGTCAAACTTTCTGCAATACTACGCATAAAAAATTTAGATGGGAAATTTGTGCTTTCATCGCTTAAAGTTTCAGGATTATGTGATGAAAAATATATACTATCTATATGGAAGCTCCTATCAATAATGGCATCGGTACTATTATCCTGACTGGAATCTTGTTGATAAAATTGTAAAGGTGGTCTTTTTAAAAAAATTCTCTTGTTTACAACAGAAAATTTATGAGATTATTAATGCTATATTTTTTCAACATGAGCAAAAAAAATCTATTGTGCGATGTGTAATCACTAGATTAACGTGCCATTAAAGATTCCCCTATTTATATTTATACACCTAAATGAGGAGAAAGCGCAGAGAGGAAATATAAAGTTTGTTTTGATGACTCGAACTTTTTCCAGTTTAGTAGATCTGCTTGAAGCATATAAATAATGTCTACTAATGTCTTCCATGTCAGTCAAATATTTATGTCGATTAAATTTACTATATATTTTTTAGCATCTGATAGGATGCTTCAAAACCTAGTACCATGCCGACTCTGTTTAGAAGTAGTTACACTGAGATGCATGTTTTTTTTACAAGATGAAGGTGGTCCTCAAAGACCTCAACCATATATAGTAAACAAAGATCTAGATCTTGAAGCGGGACAAATTGACCCCTGCCCTGAAACGTCTACGGGTGCCTTACAGGATATTGCATTAAAGTGTGGAACAAAGGTATGATATCTAGTTGATTCTTTTTGTGTTGGTTCCTGCGGTTTAGTTGTCTAATTTTGTGATCGTGTGTCTCACATTTCTGTAGGTTGAGTTCAATCAAGCTCTATCACCGATCTTGGAACTGCAATTCTCTGTGGAGGTCGTTTCACTTTGGCATTTTCTGTTAGTTTTCACCTTGTGTAAACAGAAAGAATAATTGATTAATAAAAATTGAGATCGACATTTATGCTATTTTCTTGTTTCTACCACTCTTTCTTGCAAATTCATCTTATATTTTGTCACGACACCTGATGCTGATTACTTAATTTGAAAATACTTGGGTGAGAAAGTCCATGAGATGAATATGTGGCTTTCTGCAGGTTTTGTTTGCAGGGCAGAAAATTGGTGAAGGGATTGGCAGAACGAGAAGGGAAGCACAGCGTCAGGCTACTGAAGTATCTCTTATGAACTTGGCCGGTAACATATCAATGCAGGCCTCTTTATTTTGAAATGGAAAGGTTGCTGTATATTACATTTTTACTTGTAGTAGTCGGATTAGTTTTTTACTTGGAAGATTTCATTTACTATGCATAATTACTTGAACCTTGCGAATGAAGTCCTTACAAGGTTGAAGGGTCTGATGCTCAAAAGAAAGCTCCTGGTGAACCTTTTCCTATTCAGTCTGCCAGCATAACAATGAAGGAAACCTCTTGAGACTAGTTTTCTATGAATTTTCTAAAGCAATTCCGTATGGATAGCCCGTCCACTTGAGCCTCCACTAACCTCTAATGTGGTTAGAAAGCATATTCTTTGAAAGTAACTAAAGCCGTATCGGGGCATCCTTAACAATGTTTCCTTCCATATAAATGTGTGAGAGATGAACATGGTAGGAGAAATGGATCAAATTCTCGTTATAATGTGATTAAAATTGCAATCCCAATGATCCAATGTGATGATGTGCAATGAAACGAGTGAGTCTGATTCACGATAAAGAGGGAATTAATGGTATTGTTGGCAAAGTTCAAATCCCATCCTTTTGGCCATTTATTCAGCCTTGATATTGAATCTGACGCCAGTATAATCCTGAAACGCGCATATGGTGCTCTCTTTGTGAGCTCATATGATACCACCAACAGAAGATTCACCTGAGAGTAGCCATCTGTATTAATTAAGTTTAAATGAGTCAAATTGTGGTTATTCAATCACATTCGCGCGGTTATCTTTCCATATTGAGCGAGATACACCAAGCTATGACAATTTGTGATAATCCAATGCTCACATTTACACAGCCCCACATCAATACAATGAGAGATATAAGATGAGATAGCTTGAATAATACTAGAAACATAGCACTTAACATCGCTGTTTTTGGGGTTATTGCGTGCTACCCAGATAAACTATATAAGAAAAAAGAGAAGGCCCCCCTTGATGTGCCCCTTTTGCCACTATCCTTATCCAAGCTTCTAGTCCTTCAACCTGTCAAAGTGAGAAACACCAAAGAAACGGGCGAAATGTGTCCATATATGCATAGCAATATCGGTAGAGCATAAGAATGATCCATTGCTTCCTCGTGGTTATAACATTGGCATTTAGACACCAGCTGAATTTCCTGATCTTTGTTGATCCCACCAACTGGAATGCGCCTGGCTAGTGGCTAGGTACCTCCAACAGAAGAAGGAAATGGTAGGAGAAAGAAAGGTAGTCCAACAAGGGGTATTGATAGCATTTACCTCTTTCAAAAAGAGCAAATAAGCTGCCAAGCCAATTTGGTAGAGAGAAGGACCCATTAGAGCTATTTTTTATCTAAATTTATCAGGCTAAGATTCCAGGATCAGGACCTGTAATTATATGTCAGGGGGAACAACCTGAAGAAGTTTCTCCACATGCCATCATCTATTGACCCAAAAGAAATTAACGGTAACAGCCCTAGGACCACTCACCACTCGATGATGAGATATTTATTGCCTGAGAACTGAAAGCGTAAAATAATGTTTAAAAAATATTTTTCGTTGAAAAAAAACACCCCTGGGACGAGTCATCAAGCACAAACTGGATAGGGGTCCTGACATTACCCAAGTATCATCTTATAATCTGATATTCACAGCACGCAGATTCCCAGCTAATCCCTGCTTCAGCTATAGCACGAATCTTAAGAAGCCAACACCAAGTAGGAGAGATATCCTCTCTGCTAGGAGCTCCCATTGGGGAGCACGAATGGCAATACTTATCCCACATGAAGTTAACCCATAATGAGTTTCTATGCCGAAGTTGCACCCCGAGTTTAATGGAGAAAGCCTTCATTGACTCTTTGAGGCGCCGAACGCCCAACCCTCCTTTGAACTGTTTTGCTGTGAATACGTTCTGGTAAATTTTGATTTGGTTCCTGAACAAGAAATTACTACGTGAATCATGCTAATTTTGAACCTGTCACTGCTTCTTGTATAGAATGTTTTTTCACAATCAGAGGCTAGGTGAACATCAATGGGAACGAAGGAATGTACTTTCCATTGGCACATGCTACATTTATATTATTCCACTAAAGGACTCACGCTATATTCAAATCCTTTAATGTTCTTTAAGTTTTTCATTTTAGCAGCAATCTTCAGTTAACTACGTATATCTCGTATTAATTGTCTTGCTTTGATTTTTTGTTATTGCCTTTTATTGGTAAATTTTAATTGAACTTGCTAAGTATCACGTGTGATGATAAACAGAAATCATGTTTTGTGGAAACCTGCCAATTAGTGCCGGGGATAAGGCAGTCTTTATTGCAAACTTTGGACTTTTTTGGTTCTCAGCATAACAAAATTTGTTTGACTCGTGGCATATATTGATGCTAATGTTCATTGGTGAATCATAACATGATGCTAGAGAGAGGAATTTGTTTATGATCATACTTGCCATTTTCAGATTTTGGGTTAAAATTAAGTTTAAGATTGCTGAAATAACTTTGGTTCCTGGAGATGTGTGTCGCTGTAGTTTGTAGAACATTATGAGGTCTGATATCTATTGAAGATGTGATGCTGTGAGTAGCATGACAGAGATATTTAAGTAATATTTATTTATATTTAAATGAAGATGCCCTTGTAGCATGAAAATTTTGGTGATCTAGTTTATAATGAGATGGGAATGCTGCCAGTCAAGTGATAAAAGGTGATGCGTGAATTCATTCTGCATGTCATATTCTCCTGGCAATGTTCGTAATAAGGATTTTCTGTTGGTGTTTACCTGTGAAGTAGTTTGTATTAGCTTTGTAAACTTCTTTGGTTGCACATAATTTGGCTACCATAAATGAGTGTTTGATTCTTCACTTTTAAGTAATGTTTATATTTATATTTAAATGAAGATGCCCTTGTAGCATGAAAGTTTTGGTGATCTAGTTTATTATAATGAGATGGGAATGCTGCCAGTAGTGATAAAAGGTGATGTGTGAATTCATTCTGCATGTCATATTCTCCTGGCAATGTTCGTAATAAGGATTTTCTGTTGGTGTTTACCTGTGAAGTAGTTTTTATTAGCTTTGTAAACTTATTTGGTTGCACATAATTTGGCTACCATAAATGAATGTTTGATTCTTCACTTATGTATATACATTCTAACTTATTTTCAGCATTATTTTTTTCTTTCATGCCACAATTCCTAACGCACTGGTGCATATATAACTGTAGGATTTCGTGGAATCCCAGCTTAGAAACTTTGACATGGTTTTTTCTTTTATGCCACTGTTTTGATGCCAATCCTTGTCATGATAGCTGACCTTTTTCTGCAGATAAATATTTATCAAATCTGGAACCTGAGTTCAGCCACACCTCTGGGAACGATGGTAGGTTTGCCAATCCTAATGACAGGGTTCTTTTATGATGTTAATTCATTTGTATATCACCTTTTTCAACATCAGTGTCACCAAGGATTCCTGATGCAAGAGTCGAGAACTCCAAGAGGTCAATGGGTTCAATAGCTGCACTTAATGGATTTGTGAGTGTCATAAACTTAAATTGGTTATTGGCTACTGCTGTAAATGTTGATGGTAGAAGTTAGTTTTTTGATCCCTATTATTCATTGATAGTTTCTAATTTTTTAGTGTGCCAAAGAGGGACTTGGAGTAGCATTTCAAACTCAACCTCAATTTTCGGCTAACCCTAGCCTAAAAAACGAAGTGTACGCTCAGGTAAGACATTTACACTTTATTGTTTATAGCCGCATTCTTGAAAATTTAGATGTGGACTGCGTGCTGGCCTGCTGGGACAAAGACCCACTCTTGCACATGAAAATTTAGTCTCGTGTCTAGCAAGATTCTATTCTGAATTTTATCTGGTGAATTCCGGCAATCAGTTTGTTGGTGATTCAGTTTTTGAGAATTTTGTCACTGTCTCAATTCCATCTCTCCCAGATTTTAAATCCTTCAGAATTCAGATGTATATAAGAGATTCCCTTGTCTTCACGATTCTGATGTTCTAAACCCTGGGTTTTTTTTGATTAGTTGTGGAGTGGACAAGTGGACATCACAGTATGAGAGCGTTCTAATTTTGAAAACTATTGTTTCTTATTTGCGGGCGTTAATTGATATTTTATTGATAGCTTTGTTAAATCTGGTCGACTGGTCCTATTGGTGCGGGACTGCTTCAAAAAAAGAATATTAAAAAAAAAATCTACCTTTTTTAATTTACTTCCCTCTCTGGTACTTCAGGTTGAAATTAACGGACAGTTGATGGGCAAGGGAATTGGTCGAACATGGGATGAAGCTAAATCACAGGTACTCTTATCAGTTCAAAATTCGTGTTTCTTTCCTTTCTAATTCTAACTATTTTTTCATTGAACTTATCTTCTTCAAGATATAAGTTGTGAATTTTGAAAATCATTTAACACAGGCTGCTGAAAAGGCTCTTGGTGCATTGAATTCCATGGTTGGTCAGCTTCCTCACAGACGCCATGGCTCTCCATCGTGAGTGATTTTACCTTGTTTTTCTTTCTTTCAGTTTGTCTACTTAATTTGAGTATTCATGTCAACCAAAAAAAATTTGGTGATATGCCTGGAGCAATTCTCCTATTGCGGGTAAATTTTGGATGAAGTTAAATCTAACCTCGAGTAGAATTATCACAATTCTCTCTCCTTGTAACCCTGTAGCATCGTTTTAATTGAAATCCTTGCTTTTTTCTCCATTTCTGCAAACTAAAACCCTCTTCCCATTGGTGTGATTAGATCCCTCTTCACCCATCAGAATTCAGAATTAAATCTTGTTAGTTCATAGTGCACTTGCATCTTCCATATAGACGAGATACATTCAAAGTAATGGGGTATTGAGATGAATCATTAGAAGAAAAAATTTGAAGATTTGGACATAAATGTTGCTAAATGCAAGTTCTATTGTTCGCCAGCCTTTCATGTCTTGTACTTGTCATACGTTCCAAGTTCATGGAATACATTTGCAAAAAATATAGGCGATGCTACTCTACATGATATATTAGAAAAGATAACAAAACTTATTGCTACTTGACTCGTGAGATAAGTCGCACTTAGGAGCGGAGGATATGTAAATAAAAGACTGTACCGCCACACTGCAAATGAAGGACTTAAAGAATCTAGGTGGTGGATTAGATTGCCAGTTCACGCAACTTGTTCTCCAGCAAAGTATTTTTGCTATCACGAGTCTTTGTCGAACATACTGGGGCCATTCCGAGTCCTCTTCCGGCAATGTTAATAATCAGAAATTGTTAATATCATGGACTTGACCCAACTCTGCCCCCAAAAGTAACTCAAGGGAGGTAGATTGTCCAAGCCCATATATACAACTCTCAAGAGTTTAATCTAAATCAAGAACTTAAGCCAGCTGACGTGGGTGTTTAACACACCCCTTCACCCCCTCATGTCCATGAATGAACTACTGAAGCGTGAAGTGTACAAGACATCAACGGGTGGCCCATTAGGGCAGTCCTACACATAATGGTGGCCTAAGCTTTGATACCACCAAAAGCCATGTCAAAGGAGGAGAATTGTCCAATTCCATATATACAATTACACAACTCCCAATAACTTAATCCAGCCAGCATGAGACAGTCAACAAGAATGTATTATCAAAAGATTTATTATTCAAATCTTAAATGGTTTTCGATGCTGGACTTTGTAAACCATGTTTTAATTGTAAAATGTACATGTTTCATTTTTTGTCTGCCATACTTCATGGCTTGCTTCTTGTAACTTATGTGTAGGCTACAATTAGTATCATGTTCTTGACTCTTTGATCTTCAGATCTTTGCAGGGCTTGCCAAACAAAAGGTTAAAATCTGATTTTCCTAGAGTTGTGCAAAGAATGCAATCCTCTACCCGATACCCTAAGAATGCATCTCCCATACCATGAATCTTTATCCTACCTGGCTTTATCATTCAAGAATCATAGATTTGTAGCAAAAACATGTAGTTGATGCAGCTGAGCTGCCGAAGTTGTAGTTCTGGCTGTTCACTGTGGTTTGCTCTTGTGATTTCCTGGAGCAAATGCGAAGAGTGCAGGTCTCGATTTCTATTACTGATCCAACACTAATCTGTTGGAAGCTGGAGCAGTTACTTATCCCTTAGGTTGAAACTCAGAAGTTTGTGTACTTCTGCTGGATCATTGTGACCGATGCATCTATCTACATCTTGGCCTAGAAATGTAAATACTGTTCAGGTATAGAAGAAAGATGAAAGACCTTCAGTTCCAACTTGGGAACATTATTCGCAGCGACGCAAATTTTATGCAAGTTTTGGTGGCTGAACATGTACTCGAGGTGTTTTTTGATCTGCTAGCTGACATCACCTCGCTCCCCCATTATGGAGCATGTCAACTTGTATTTGTCACTCCTACTTCTTGACTTATCTGTACCGGGCCAAGCAATTATATGCTTGTTTTGGAATATGTCGATGTTTGGAACTAACTGAGGGCACGGACGCACTGCACTGCAGAGAAGCAGACGACCCCCTCCCCAAGTTTCTGTTAATAGTGTCGAAAATCTCTCTTTCTTGAGATTACAAGAGATCAATTTTTTTTTTTACCTTCTGGTATTGATTTGTTGAGGAACTAGTAAACAGCACTTATTTATTTTTGGCTTAATTCATGTCAAGGGCAAGAAGGTCATTTTGTGCGGAGCTAGTAATCGTCTAATCCTCATTGCTAGCATTAAACATAAATCCAACAGGCTTGTGAAGACCGAGGCGATATAATGAAATGCTAGCACAATAGAAGTACTCTTGCACTTCATTCAAAAGTCAAATTTTAATTTGGCTATTTGGTTTCATGGATTTCGTGTGTCCAAATCTTTGTGCTAATAAGAACTCAAGTACTCAACGCTAATTAAATGAATGATAAGTTTTTCAAAAAAAAAATGAATGATAAGTAAATTGGCACACAAAAGTTTCATTATTAAAATCGTATATTTATATATGTACAGGAACAGGAGTAGTCACATTAACTCACATATACGTACACAAGAGTAATGTTACGAGTATAATTACATTTGTACTATTAATTCTTAAAACATAAAATTTAATATAAAATTTCGTTTTTCAAAATTTTGTGATACATTGGATATAAAATCTCACTATATAATAATTATAAATATTATTATACACGATATTTTGTACAAATAGCATCATCGCACACAAATATACATCTATTGAGAAGAAACAGAGACACATTGAGCTCGATCTTGTATGAATTTATATCCCCATCATTAAACATCGGAAGTTAGAATTTATTTATTTTTTTCAAACAATAAATCACACGACAATATTTACAAAACATTTTATCCTAATAAATCAGAAATTAGAATTTATTTTAAGCAAATATTTGGCGAGCTCTTTCGACTCTGCCCAAGAGCTGAGATGAGTGCCGGTGGCGGCGGAGCTCAGGCGGCGCACTCTCTGGCGTTCAGGGTTATGAGGATGTGCCGCCCGACCTTCCACGTAGAGACTTCTGCTCTCAAATTCGATCCCTGCGATCTTTTCTTCGGCGAAGACCTTTTCGACGATCCAATCGCGGCCTCTCACCTCCCTCGCCTTCTCACTAACATTAATGTCGGCGGTCAGTCGAACAACTCCGCCATGGATCCAGCGGATCTCAGTTACCGGAGCAGGTTCCTCCTCAACCACCCTTCCGATTCCATCGGCCTCCCTGGCCTCCTCGTCCTCCCCCAGTCATTCGGGTATATCACCACAGTAACATATGCACGCACCTTCTTCATATCTAAGCTTATACCAGTTTAATTCTAGAGGAATGTGTGGCGAGCATCGTTGTACTAATTATTGTTGTCGTGGTTGTAGGGCGATATATTTGGGGGAGACATTCTGCAGTTATATAAGTATCAACAACAGCTCCAATGTTGAAGCCCGGGATGTTATAATCAAGGTCTAAAAGTTTTATTTTTTATGAACCGAAGAAATGTAACTGAAGTTATTTTCCTTCTGCTGTGATTTGCATATTGATGTTGCAAGTAAGCTAAGTGATAAGACCAAGTCATCGGCTTGAGCTTGTGCCTAGAATTTATTTCTCTTTCGACGGTTCAATCCATATTTGTTTCTAAGCATGCTCTATAGGTTTGTTTCAGTTTGCTACAGATGTGCCATTATGCTTCAGTGGTGTATATATTCTCTTTACAATGCTATCGGTAACTTTACTGTATTTCATATAAATTTAGGTTCAATAGGGATACAGACATTCACTCGTTGTGTCTAGATTTAGTGACCTTTTTCCTTTCCTGTCTTAAGAACTTTCAAATTGGAAACCATGATGGAGAGAATGTTCCAGAAGATTATCCATGTCACCGTTCAAATCCACGAGAAATCTTGGGAGAAACTTTAGATTCTTGTGTGTATGAGTTAGAATAGTTTATCAACCTTTTGGGAGACACTCTATCAAATCCTCTTTTATGTACTGGCACCAATCTCAAGACACTCAACTTAATTTGTGCAATTTTTTGTTGACAGGCTGAAATTCAAACAGAAAAACAGAGAATACTGCTGTTGGATACATCAAAATCACCCGTCGAATCAATACGTGCGAGTGGAAGATATGATTTCATCGTCGAACATGATGTGAAAGAACTTGGCGCACACACGTTAGTCAATTTGGGGGATACATCTTAAATATTTCTCTCTGGAAATCTTTAATAATTGATCATATTTATTCTAATTTCAATGGTTGCTTTTTTCTTATCTGTAGCTTGGTGTGCACCGCACTTTATAGTGACGGTGATAGTGAGAGGAAGTATCTCCCACAGTTTTTCAAGTTCATGGTTTCTAATCCCCTCTCAGTTAGAACGAAGGTACAAATTGTTCCAAGTCTTGCAATGTGCTTCCCCACTGAAATATCTGACAATTTTCTTTAAAATATTTGCAAGGGGCAAAATGCCGTCTCATTTGTATATTTTATCTTGAAAATTGACATAATTATTAAATTTTCAAATTAACTAATGGTTACTCTACTTGTCATGCAGGTTCGCGTTGTGAAGGTAGGTTGATGTGTGATTGTGACATTAAGTGTAAGTTCGTGATCTTTCCTTGCAATTCATAATATGTTATTCTATAAACCTCTTCTGTCATATAGTTCTTAGGCAGAATGACATCTCCATTTGTATGACAGAGACAGACTTTA
The DNA here is from genome assembly GCF_033568475.1 of Henckelia pumila. Taxonomy (NCBI): domain Eukaryota; kingdom Viridiplantae; phylum Streptophyta; class Magnoliopsida; order Lamiales; family Gesneriaceae; genus Henckelia; species Henckelia pumila. The sequence goes on along the minus strand of NC_133121.1, from coordinate 97,196,023 downwards.
GGATGGTTTGATGAATTTGTACCTGCCTCAGTTTTTGTTATACATTTCCTGTGTTTGATGGGTCTTGGAAAAGTTTTAAAAATACGATGCTCATGTTGTCCTCAATTATGATCCATATATCATGTCATATAGTTTGAGTCAGTTCCGGGAGTCCACAAAGGTGGCTGAGGCTACTGGAAATTTGGACTCAGTTTTTTTTTGACCTGTTTTAAAGTTCACTGTAGCAGTAGATCGTAACGTGCATTTAATTTTTCAGGATGAGATGCAAATATTTGTAAATTAGAAGTAACTGTTGAGCTTCTTCCCTTTCATGATCGTCAAATGGTCCTTCCCCTCAGGAAAACACTTTTTTGGAGGCTTGTATAGAAAATAATACAAAATCTAATCTATACATGGACCAAGTTGAGTTTGAGCCAGCACAGAATTGGACTGCAACAGTGCTCAAAGCTGATAGTCACCTTTCGGAACGCAATCTATTGACGAGGTTATTTGGAAAATTATTCTAATTAATTCGCAATCTTGGTTTTTTTATCGTTTTTAATGGTTTAACCATTTAAGTATCTACTTATCCAACTTGGTGTTGGCATCACCTTCTTTATAGTCGTTAAAGTGAACACTAGATTGTTTTGGCAGAGAACTGTTTAAGGAACCCATTCTCATTAGAGCTGGAGGAGGAATTTACAACTATCTCTATCAGTTAAGGTTGTCATCACAGGACAGTGCACGAGTGAAACTTGAGGGAAGTAATGTTCTTGGTAAGCTTCAGATAACATGGCGAACAAATTTGGGTGAACCTGGTCGCCTGCAGACTCAAAATATTCTAGGAAATGTAAGTTGATTTTTTATTGGTTTTTTACTTTAAAATGTTGACATGTATTGAATTCTAGTTTTTATCCCCCTGCTGACTAGATACATCTGAAATGACAAACATTATTTAAAATGAGATCTTGTCCCTGATATCTAATTCAATAATTAGAACTCAACACTAATGGAATTGTCTATTGTAATTTGAAGATATTTAGGGTCTGAATACTTTTGTTTTGGTTTGAACTGTGAAGGGCTGATTCAGTAAAGTATATTTTTTAATATATATTCTTTTGGATAAGAAACGATGATATATTAATATAGAAAGTTAATGATTACATAAGGCGGGCAAGAAATCCGCCGCAGGCAATAGGGTAAACAAAAGCCCTAACAAAAGGGTTAATAATGTAGATTTTTTTAATATCACATTTCTCTATTCTTACAACTATTATCATTTACTCCCTTGCAGCCCATCACACGCAAGGAGATTGAATTGCAAGCTGTTGAGGTGCCTTCCGTCATTATCTTGGAGAAACCTTTTGTGGTAACCTCCATACTTTTCTAGATATGGTTGTATGCATTTATTGAACTTCTTAGTTCTCACTTAATTAATATTTGGCCCCCTTTTGTGAAGAAATGTCCTCATGCCTTTGCTATTTTTAAATAACAACTTATGATCGGAGCTATTTTATTATGAAGAAGAACATCCATTATCTTTTGATCCTGCTGAAGGGTAAAGCTTGGATTTCCCGTTTGTTTTGGTAGTCACAGAATGAGCATTCTCACAGAAAAGTGGCCCTTAGGATTGTCTTTCTGTTTATTAGAGTTTGCCTGTTAAATTATGTAAATGGTGGCCTCGAGTGCTGATCACAACAGTACCATTGCCGAGTGAGGTCGCTGGCAATTTATATTCTTTAGCCATGCACAAAACACAGTATAACTTTTTTTTAATGCACGATTCACAATGTCTAAGCTTAATCATTCACATTCTTGATATCCTTATTTAGGCACGCTTGAATCTCGTAAACCAGACTGAAAGAGTTCTTGGGCCCTTTGAGGTATGGTTATCAGAAAGTAACACACTTGATGAGAAGACAGTAATGGTCAATGGTCTTCATACAGTGGTGAGTCTTTTAAAATGGCTTGATTTGTTGCAACCCTCAGTTACAAACACTGATTCCATCCTGAACATGAAATTGTTTTTGTACTTTCATCAACTCCTAGTTTAATTCTTAACCGCCTCATTGTTCATACATGTACTACTTTAAAGAAGCCTAAATTATCCATCAAGGCATTTTCAAGATGTGACATTGAATATCGTATGTTTTTTAATGCTGATTCTCAGACTCTTGGAGAGGTGCAAGCTTCAAGCTCGTTGGAGTTCCAGTTGGTCAGTGTGTTCACCTTTTGATTTCTACAGTAACTTGATTTGTGTTTGAAACTTGTATTAATAAGCTAATGATGGGCATTGCCTTAATAAACATATTGACGATTCAATGGAGAAAAGAAAATATGTTTTTTTAAACCACTAGAATTGGATCACTGGTGAATAACATCTTAATGATCTTTGTTCATTGTTTGCATGCAGAACTTGATAGCAGTAAAGAATGGGATTCAGAAAATCCGTGGCATTACGGTTCTTGATACAATAGAGAAGAAAACTTATGATTCTCTACTAGAACTGGAGGTTAGCTGTTTTCTTGAAGTTCCTCACCACTATGTATTACCATGGCCAGATTTGTGTGATCAGTTTGACTGATTTTGGATTTGAGGCAGTCCTGTTGGTCACACTAATTCATCTTTATTTTGAACTCTTTAATGGCATTTGATCAGACATTGAAATGAAGTGTACTTTGAATTTTTGAAAAGATATATGAAATTATTTTGAAATGATTTTGACATGATAATATTTGGTTATGAATTTCAAAAATTTTGGATATTCCAGAATAGATATGGTGGTGTAATGATTGTATGTGAAAGATGGAATATCACTATTATGAAAAGAAAGAAAGCAAATGATTGTGCGATCATTAGGTTTGAATGACCGTTTTGAAGTGTCAAAATTAAGCAAAGTCAGTTGAGTTTTTGGTTCAATACCATTGAGTCCGGGTATCAAGAGTCCAGCCAACATTAACTGAATTTTTTTATTATCCCAGAAACAAAAATTTGATGGTTTGGGTTTAGTCCGTGTTCAGTGAAGAAACCCTTGTTTTATATGATAATTTTTCATGCTTTTTCTTATATATATCTTGTTTTTATAATGTACTGATGGACCATTATTCTTAATGTAATCTGCAGATATATGTTGATTCTGAGTGATCAAAAGTGTGTTCTCTAGTGCTGAAGCGGTAGGTCTCCACTCCATACTTGGTTCTGGGATTCTTTTGTGAAAGCACGAAGTTTTACAAACCCACTCCCTTTTGTTGTTGAAAGATGATTGATTATTTTCATCTGGGAAATAAAATTATTTCGGTTTAGCTTGATTTAGTTGGCCAAGTATTTTGGGGTTTGTAGTTTTTTTTTTCACTAACAATAAAAAGAAAGGTAAAATATCTCGCACTGGGTACCGTTTGAAGTTACAGATAGATATAATATAGAGATAAATAATCTAATATGATAAAAAAAATGATAGTGTAGTATTTGGTTTTTGTTAAATAATAGTTTGTTTGATTGATTAAATTTTAAATAAGATGATAGATTATCATTGTCATTTTAAAATCAATAAAATTTGAGTAACATTATTTATTTAGGGTAAAATAGTTATTTAAATTCAATGATTTGATTGATGTAAAGTAAATAATTAATTGGTTTAAGATAAATATTTAATAAATACATATTAAGTAAAAACGAGATTGAATAAAATAAATTATCGATTTGTTAATAATATGACATTTCGAAAGGTGTTTTCGTTTACTCCTTTGGAATCGGGCCAGAAAAAGAGGTAGAGGTACGTAAAACAATGCTCACTCTATAATATCATTCATTGAATGATATAAAGATCGTTTTTTATTTTTCCATTTTAATTATTTTAATATAACATAGTTTGATATTTGCATCGGTATATACTTGATTATGCAAAAAAAATCCAAAAAACACGTGTGTCTGATCCAAAACATCAATTCAATTGGATATAAATGAAATATCGGATCAGAATTAAGTCAATTTCAATTGTTTGAAAATAAATGTCTCATCGGATCAATATTTTCAACGAGTTTGGCATTACTGTATCAGTTGCTGTTATCAAGTTGTAGAACTATGTTCTAGAGTTCTTTCAGGTTGTGTAATTTGGATTGATGAATATTAAGTACTTTGATATTAAATTCAAAGTGCAATTTCATTCTCTTTTTGTCTTAAAATAGGAGTAAAATATTGAAATCCATATTTTCAATTGGAATGAAATTTTTCGCTCCATTTTGTGCTATGTCTCAATAAGAAGCACTTATATCATAATTTTTATTTTTGAAAAAAACATATCATACACATATTTGTTGCTCGTACGATATTATAAAACACACGCACACAAATATATACTAGCATATTTGTACACGCGTTGTGTGACGAAAAATTTGATTTTTTTTATTAAAAATAATTTTGGAAAAAATATAATAAATTTATGGGAACAAAAAATAAATGTTTCTTGGGTTAAATATTAGCCATAAGTCTATGAGGAGTAGTTAAAAGACCATAAATTGTATACTTATATTAGTTATTTTCCACCATTTTTTTCAAATAATTTGAAATTCAAATTAAGGTCGAAGAGACCAAGTTAATTTCTCTAAGGTCTAACAATCCTTTGATATCCAAAGCAATAACTCTCTCCGGTACCAGATTTCCACCGTTGAATTCACTACTTGGATTGCGAGTAAGGAATCTTTGAATACCCGAAGGGTGGGTCGAATACTAGACGCATGAACAAGTCATGTCGAATAACCATCAATTATACCGTCACCACAGAAGTGGGCTTTCGGATTTTCACAGCTGCTACATATTGATGTAGTGTTTGAGATAGCTTTTAGGAAGCACTTCTTAGCTTTTCTTTCGCAAAATTTCAGAATTTTATGAAAGAAAAAAAAAAGTCAGCTCTCCTAAACACTACCTGAAACTGTATCTGCCCTCACTTTTCATTCAAATTTTCCATTTTTTTTTTTCAAAAATTTTAAATTAATTTTTATTTTTAATAACATTCAAGACCTCCAGATCAATCTAGTTGTTCATACTTTTTTTTAAAAAATAAAAAAATAAAGTGTTGATGAGCTTCACCGCATAGAACCCACCAACATCACCCCATGTGAAAACTTTCGCGTGCGGTTTCCTCATCTCTAACGACGAAGCTCAACTTCATCGACCGTTGGCCATGCTCTTTCGAGGATAAGGTCCAAAGATATATCTTCAATTAAATTTGGTCCCAAATAAAAACTGACATTGGAATTTGTGTGCAGCCCTAGTTGCTGGTGGGGTTTGGCTGCATCTGAGATTAATGTGCTGAAATTAAGGTTGTCGTCGAGTCGATTGCACATACGCAAGTATTTGTCGTGCTGAGGCATAAATGAATATGCACTCGAGTGATTCAAAGGTAGTCATTTACCCGAAACAATAAAAAAAATCATCAAATAAATGTATGTATATTTGTTAATATAGATTTTCAGCATTTCGATCTTCATAATGTCTTGAATAGTTTTTTTTTTCATTTAAATTATTGAATACTATAATCTATATTTTATATAAGCCACCAATTCACATGATGAATAGACAAAATAGATGATAAGATCTAAGAACTTTATATTAGTAATTTTCAAAATTTTAAATTGAAGGTTAGGGAACAGTTGGTGAATAAATACGGTATATATGATAAAATAAAGTAAATCAATGTAGTATTGTAGTTGATTATTTCAAAATTGTTTCAAGATATCATTAAGTATTATTTAATTAGTTTGACTAAGTTTCTGTTTATTTATTTTGTTGGTGGTTACATAGTTTTAAATCTAGTGCAAGAAAGAACAAACCTTTCAAAAATAAAAAATAAAAAATCTAGTGCAATAAATTGTAGGCCGAATAAAAGAAACAGTCGAATCATAATTCATTGCAATAAATGATAATATGGGTAATATGATGATTGATGAAGGGGACCGAAAGCAGCCCAAAGGGACAAAAGCATAAAAGTATGATTATTACAATGATGATTATTATTACACACAAGTTTGAGAACGTCTCATGATTTAATTTAAGAGACTTATATTTTATTTAAATTATTCATAAAAAATTATTATTTTATAATAAAAATATTACTTTTTATACCTTAAAAATAAGGATTTGTTTTTTTAAAACAATATTTTATATTTTTTAAATCTGAAAAAGTAGTCAATGTCAGAGACTCAGAATCTATATTCAGATACATAATCATAATAATTCATAAACAACCAAGTTATACACTTATGCATATAATTAATAAGTTTATATTTATATAATAACATATTAATGATTAATAGCATCGAAATTTAAAGAGAGTGGGGCCGGCAATTATGGATAAGGTCGCCACCAGAAAATTGACTCATAATAATGTTTACCTTTGATATTTTTCAATAATAATAATTATAATAGACAAGCCAACAGCTGTACTAACAATAGTGAATTTGTAAATCCCTTATGAATTTCCAAGTTGGTGTGGTAACCAGTAAGTGAAAGCTTGTATTAAGTAGTTCATTTTCTTTTACTAGTTTGCAAACTATTATGTTAGTATGAGGTTTATTAGTGTGCATCGAAAGATAGCGGTTGCGGATTCTTACATCATTAAATATAATAATAAATTTGTGAATAAACACTTGCAAATCTCCTTTAAAATCCTCGAAAACAATCTTATAGTTTATCATCTGATATCAAAATAAAACAAATATTACGCTTTATTTTTTATTTTCGAGATATGTTTTGGGTTCATAATTAAGTTGTCACATACTATGATAATATTAATGATGAATTTTAAACTAAAAAAATTATTTTTGAAACTGTTTCATGAGTTAGTTTTATGATACTAATATTTTATTCGAAATGATCTCATATTTCATAACAAGTAATACTTTTTCATAGGTTTCCAAATAACAGATCCGTATTTTGAAATTGAGTCATTAGATTGGGTCATAAGAGTTTATTATAATTTTAATTTTTGAAAAATCTTAATAATATATATAAATAAAAATAATTTAAATTACTTTTTTCTTAAAAAAAAATGAAGGTGGATATATATTCATTTTGTGTTATTTATACTTTACTTGTAAGTAAATTAAATACATATTTTAAACATTAAAAAAATGTAAATAACACAAAATAGATCGTAAATATCAACTCTCATATATTATTATAATATATAATATGAGAGACAACTCGAAATCGGCGAGGCAAGTCAATATCAGTCAGGATTTTCCTTGGAAAATTTCTAAAATTAATAAAACAAAAAATTGAATAAAAAAGCAAATAATCGTTGAGAAAATATCTCTCACCTTTTTTCTGTGCAGTTGTTGTTCAAATTTCATCCGCAGGCGATGATGGTTATTTGAGAGAGGAAAGAGTAGAATTGTTTTTGGAGGAGATGTACATAGGCGGCGTAAGTCCCACGCGAAAGTCTTTCAAGGATTCGCTCAAATTGCTTGAAGCTGATATTCAGCATGCTAATACTCTGTATGAGATTTTCGCCTTTTTTTTTTCTCTGTTGTAGAATGTTTGGAAAATCCAGTTTGTATTTTTCGTTTGTTTGTTATTCATAGTTTTTTTCGCTGCAGAAGCAAAGAAATCGACGATCAGTCCTTTTTTTTTTCATCCCGAATTTTCCTTTGGTTTCTTCGGTTTCATGTTTTCTTCGATATTATTTGTGATTTCCTTCTCTGTGACTGATCAGAATGTCTTTTTATTTTATAATTTATACATTAAATTGTAAGGATTCTCGTTTTGCAGTTGAATTGGGAAAGTTTTTAATTGTAGAATAGATTGCTTAAGTGTGTTGCGGCCTTGCGGATCAATCTAATGAGCACCAACTATTGATTCTGAGCATTTAATTTGTCTGTTCGGAGTATCTCTAAGTTATATTTTTTTGTGAAATTTGCTTATTGATTAGATTTTTAAAAAAAAATTACTTTTTTTTTAATGTTGATTAGTAATAGGAACCTGAGAGGTTAACTGAGCTTGGCTAATGGTTGTTTGGAAAGGATCGTGATTTTTTTTTTTTTAACTCAATAATTTTATGCTATTAGCCTGAAGGAAATCTCGAATTTTGAAAAATTTCCCGTTGCAGTGCATCTGACTTCCCATGCGAGTACGATGGTGCCTGCCTACAAATGAGACTGTCGTACAGTCCGGCAGCTCACCTTTTCCTTTTCCTGGTACAGTGGACTGATTGCCAACTAGCCGGTGCTCTTGGACTTTTGAGAATCCTGATATACAAGGCAAGTATATTTTAAAAATGCTCTGCTGCTTCCGGTCATGTTTGTTTTCCCAGTTAGTGGCTGAAACTGGTCGTGGCACAAACATACGTACTTTCCTTGACGCGTTTTCCTCGTTATGCTGGCAATTAGATTGAACTGCATTGTGGCACAGGTATATGTTGATGGCACCACCACTATGTCCACTCATGAGAGAAAAGCAAGCATCAGAGAATTTTATGGTAAGCTTGTTTTTCTCTTGCAGATTAAGATTATTTTACTGGAAAAGGCTTTTAGTGACTGGTGGAATCTGATTTCTGGTGTGTTCGGTGGTCAGCTGTTATTTATCCTTCTTTATTGCAACTTCAAAGTGGTGTCACTGATTCAGAACATAAAAAGCAAAAAGCTGTTTGCTTTGAGAGATACCGGAGAAGGGATGAAGATGATCATAGTTTTTATTCTGAAATAGATATTGAAAGGGAAGAAGAATGTGGAATTTGCATGGAGATGAACAATAAGGTAGTCTTGCCAGGATGCAACCATGCCATGTGCCTGAAATGTTATAGAAACTGGTACTTTTTCCGTCTTTTCGTTCATCCCTATTTCTCGCGTCCATATAAAATCAGACTAGCTAGTTATTGTTGGAGTCTCTACAATTGCTTTGTGCTGAAGATATCTTTCATTTGATTGATCAAATATAATGGCCTCAATATAGTTACATCTATGATATCTAAGAAATTGCATGATTTCAAGTCATGTTAAACACTGCATCACTTCTAATTTCTTTGCCTGCGTGTTTTCACATGTCAATTCAATGCTTAATCTTCTGACTAAGAAAATTTTGGGTTTGCGTTTAATAAAAGTAGAGAACTATTGGAGGAACATTTGGAGATTTTTGAGGACAAGAATTAGGAGATGACATCATATCTGGAAGGTTTCTTTGTGGGAACGGCTTGTAGACCGACATTGTCTTTTTAAAGTTACTCCTGGAGGGAAAAGGCTGTCAATGTCACCAGGGATTGGATTATTTTTCATCATGTTACTTTTTCCATCTTGCTGTCCTCAAATCTTAATCGACCACTTATGTTTTGTAGCTCTTCATAGTTAGGAGTGTTTATTCAACATGCCAATCATTTACCTTAGAATCTATCATATTACAGAGGCTTTCAAATTGTACATTCTTCCGCATGGAAAATGAATATGCTTCAAATCGAATGATTATAACTGTTGGCCATAGCATACGATTACCAAAACCTATTCGTTCAAGCGGATACTTTACCATCAGTATACTTTTTAAATGTTAATATTAATTAGTTCTCTCTGTTTCATGGAATGAGTTGAATTGTATTGTACTCTGTTTTTGAATTATTGAATACTTTCATTCATACATGTGCAAAAATCATGTGTTGTAATTGGCTCTTTTGTCGGGTTTCTGCACAATCTTGTGGCGATGCCACCTCGCATGGTGATTTATGTATCAGACTAATGTTTGTTCAAATCATGTGTGTATATGTTCATTTTATTGTGGTTAATAACACAAAAGGTCTTATTTTTGCAGGCGTGCTAGATCAAAATCATGCCCGTTTTGCCGCGGCTGCCTGAGGAGAGTAGACTCTGGTGATCTATGGGTATATTTGGAGGGCAAGGATGTGATTGACATGAGGATTATAACAAGGGAGAATTTGAAGAGGCTGTTCATGTATATTGAAAAGTTACCTCTTATTATCCCTGATACCCTATTATACGATTATGATACGCATGTGAGGTAATTATCTAACCTCTTCTTTGAAGCCCATATGCCATCAAATATTAGTCATTTTCTCGATCCTGTGGACAATAATAGTCAACGTAAATAAAGTTTAGAGAATTGTGCGGTTCATTCCACCTATGTCCTATTATAAGAGAAACCGAGCCTTGATTTATCAATGGCAGACGATTAAGATCAGCAGATAAAAATAGTGTAGGTAAATATAATTGTTGCCTTAAAATTCAAATGTTCGTGTACAGTTTGATGCTGCTTATTGAATAAATAGCAAAATTTCTCAGACTTTGCTGCGGAATTGAAAAATGTACTATGCTCCATGTGTGTGTGTGTTTTTTTTTTTCCTTTTTATTCTTTTGGTTGAGAGGTTCGTATTTTCTTGAGGCAGTAGGTTTAGTTCACATATCCAAAATGTATGATTCGATGTCCTGTCAAATTTACGCCGCAGGTTTGAATCTTTCTTTGATTGGTGGTAGCTACCCGATCCTTGCATTATCCCTGCCAAAGACTAGTGTTGTTGCCCAATTCACAGCCACGTAAAATCTGTTCCTCCAGCTAAGAACTCGAGTTAGGTAAGCAGAGCGCCAAATCAACCAGCTTAAAAATCCGGCAAGCGATAGACCTTTTACATCCTGTCAAATATATTCGTGCTAGCAGTTTGTGAGAACTATAGCTATAGCGATCGAATATCTAGTACAGAAGGACAAAATGATGACCCGACCGACCTTGGATTGACGTAGATCGATGAGTGCCTTGTATCGCCCAACTGATGCCATGCTTCCGAGATGTTTGTACACAAATGGATCCCCTAGTGCCGAATCTTTCATGGAGAAAGCCTTGCCCCAATCCTGTGTTCTTCCCATTCTGTTAAATAACTCAACAAGGAATTTTCCTTCCCGTTCCGCAACCTGTTTTTAAGGTATATAACATTAGATTCCTGCCCTGCGCTCTTGAATGAAATCTAGCAGTTCTATGTTAATAAGGCACTCCAATTGAACTTACAACTTCCTTTCCCAAATCACTAGACACATTTTTTCCCATTTAAGAACAATGGATCAAATTATGAGAAAAATTCAAATTATATGAACTGAATTGGAACCTGAGCTAGAGCTGGAAGCACCGGTCTCCCAGTATGTTCAAGAAAACCAGCGCAGTCTCCCATGGCGAAAACATCTTCCGCCGATGGAACTCTCAGCCATTCATCCACACCAATCCTATAAGACCCAGAAAATATGCACATAATATACGTACATGTATGCACTTTACTACGTGGAATAAATAGGCTATACCTTCCTCCTGGAGACTTGGGGAGATCTAATGACTTGACAAACTGAGAGGGACCAACCCCAGTGGACCAAACAAGGAGGCCGTAAGGAACTTCACTTCCATCACTGAGAACTATCTTATTCGGGTGAACCTCTTTCACAACACCGCGCACGAGCCGTACACCGCACTGAAATACATGCACAACTGTCAGATCAAATTGACACTATCTCAACGATTTACTGGAAAGAAGTCTGATTTTAAGGTACCTTTGTCAGGTGCTTTGCTGCGTATTGACGTAATCCAATATCAAACGACGATAAAATCTCGTTTGCCTGTTAAAATTTGAAGTTGGCACAAGATGTATGAACAGCTATTGGTTGTCAAACAGGGTAAATTGCAATTGAGATCTAACATTTAAAAGCACAAGGTGTTTTTTTTTTTTTTTTGCTTCAAGGTGCAATTTCCCAGATTTAAGTATAACATGGTATGTAATGATCAACAGGTACCTCAATCAATGTGACACGAATATAGTTCTTGACATGAGAATATCTCTGTCTGGCATCTCTAATTATGAAATCACTCAATTCTCCACTGAACTCAACTCCGGTAGGTCCGCCTCCGATCACAACGAAATGCAGTAGTCGTTCCTTCTCTTCTTCCGACACGCCTGTAAAAATGCAAATCTATTTGATCTCTCCAAACATGAATACACACACATGAATACGTATGTGTACCGTGAATCCAAAAATATAATGTTTATGAGAAGATTCAATTAGATAATGAAACTCTTGCATCATCCGTTGAAATTCGAAACAATGGTTCTTGGTATGATTCATGTGAAAAGTTTTAACATTTGAAAAGGATTCGAGGAAAAGGGTTCATTTGTAGGATCGTTACGGATGGACTGTGGTTTTAAGAAAGAGTGTGGTACTGCGGTGAAATTTACACTCAAAGAACCAAAATCTTCATAATTGGTCTCGATCGAAGCATTGAATGTCCCCATTAAGGTGGACTTATAATTTAATAAATTCCATTTTTCACCAAAAATCATGTTACAAAATTTCTATTCTTTCAGGAAAACTTCTCTTTGCTCATGAAATCCCACCTTGTTGGGGCAAAAAAGTTGGTGGTTCAATGAGATAGTCACCTGGATTTTCAGACAGCATCAGATTGAGTAGAATCTTCTTCCTTATCTCCTGGGCTTGAGTCACCTCCCGCAGGAAAAAGGCATGTTCTCTAACACCCTTTACGCCGAATGTCAATGGATCAGCTCCGGAAGCAATCACGAGCTTGTCATATGAAACACTAAACCGGTAAGGTTCATCATCAGGTCCACCAGCATCGACCGTCTCACAACACACCTGATTTAGAGGCCAAAAATTATGCAATAGCTTCAAAAGATGCTCAAACGAATGAGGAAATCGAACAAGAGTCGTCGTATATAGGCAACTACTTACTTCATGTTTTTCCATGTCGACGCCATTGCATGAAGCAAGGAAGAAATAAGAATTAGGATCCTTCGACAATGCAGTTTGTATCCGGCTAACTGGCTCTGCTACAGAACGGAATTCCAGCGTTCCGACACAAGTTGAGGCAAGCAAAGGAGTAAAGACCATATGATTTCTGGGTGAGATGCAAACAACATCGTATAACTTAGTGTCGAGGCCTTTGAGGAATCTACATGCAGCCCATCCACTACCCAAAACAACTACTCGAGGCTTTTCGCCTGGCTTTGTGGCTTCAAGTGTAGGATAGTTGATGCTTTCATATTCTGAATCAGACTCTTCCACCACTCTTTGTGCATGAGCAAATTGATAATCAGGAGTCATCATGATTCCTCTTCTTCCACAATTTATACCAGATGATTGTTTAAGATTTGACAAATACAAAAAGTTTCCACTCGCTGTAACGTTTTCAGCGACAGGTGGGCGAGGTTTGGGAGCCGAGACACCCTCGCTGAGTATATCCCTCTGACCAGAATAATTTCCGGTGATTCCACCGGATCGTCTGAAACCATTTCTCAGTACTCTTGAAAATGCCATTGGAGTATCAGTCACAAGGACCAACACTCTTGAGGTAACTTGTGATTAGCGCAGGTTGAAATGCTTTATTTTCTTGAAAGCAGGCCAAACTGCAATATATTTGTGCAATGATTACTAATTAAGGAAACTGGAAACCTCTAGTAGAAAGACAAAATCAACTTCTCCAATCAATTGGGAGAAGCATAGACAAGGCCAAAAACCTTTTAACGATCTCGGTTTAAAATAGGTATCTATTGTTTCGAAACAAAACAATATAAAGTTTCTGACTTTATGCGAAAAGAAGACAAGACAGGCTTTTTTGGCCTTGTAAATCTCTAATAAAAGGATCTATTACCAAGAAACGGTATCAGGCAAATTCTTGCCTCATGAAACATGCATAATTTAGCTGTTTCTTCCATTTCCATTCTGGCAATAGTTTTGTCCTAGACAAATAGGACGGTTTCTAACATCAAATGAACAAATCTTTGAATGCATGTGCTGAAATTCTTGAATCTAGCTCCTGTTTTCTCCTACTTTTGTTGCGCATGTTTAACCGAATTTGAAGGGGAAAAATCAAGAAAACAGAGCATGAAAAACAAAGCAATAACTAGAAAATGAACATCAGCATCAAACTTCTGTAGAGACGATTAAGGTTTATGAATAGAGCAGAAAACAAGAACAATAAACAGATTCCCTTTTCCTTTGGAAATGGACAATGAATGGGAAGCAGTGAGATCTTTACCTTGGGGTATCGTCAATGGTGGATTAATGTGTGTGAAGCTGCTGCTGCTTCTTGTTTGCAGAGCAGAGAAGAGAAGAGAAGAGAAGAGAAGGGTTTAAATGAAGGGTTTAGGTATGGAGAAACAAAAGCACGATTCCAAGATCTCCGGAATCTTTACTTTTTTCCAATAAATTAGTTTCCAATCTTGAAAATAATACACCCTTATATACTAGTTTCTTTCTTTATTTATTTATTTATTTATTTTTTTATAAAAAGCATATTCCTTATTGGGGTTTATTATTATTATTGTCCGAAATGACAAATATTTGATTTCTACGAACGCTAAAGTATCAAAAAACGTGGTACAACTGGACATTATGCTAAATAAATTGATGGAATTGCTAAGAAAGTTAGAGAAATTTCATGTTATGCCTAAAGGTAATAAGTAATGTTATATTTAAAAATCTATACATGCAATGGTGGCATCAGTAGTCTAGGCGATTCAATTTTTTTTTAAAAAAGTTATATATTAATTTTGAATTAATTAGATATTAGTCAGGTAACTTAATTCAAAAAATAAAATGATTTTGGAGCTTAAATTCTGGGTCAAACAGATTAATAATCCTAACTCCATCATTGCATATGTGGGGTTTATTGCAAGAAAAATGAAAAACACACCTGTATTGATAAATATTCGCGTTTGAATGCATTCTTATGACAATATCTTTGAAATAACATCTTATCTTCTCGAATCTACACTTGTGTCGAGAAACTAAGCTAGAAAATCGAGTTTATTTATAAAATTGTAATTTTTGTGAAAAAATTACAATTTTAATAGTATACGTGGGTCTCAATTCTCATTGACATTTTGGTCGTATAAATAGTCAAAATTCAAAATTAGCCTATTGACTTTGCAATTTATTTTACAGTTTTTAGTCATTTTTTGCAATTTAAATCGTTTTCCATGCGGCAATGCTTACGGTAACATGAAACCAACATGACATGATAATTACTATTATGTTTGAGCCATGTTAGCACCTATGTTATGTAAATAAAAACGAATAAAAACACAAATAAAGGACTAAAATTGGAAAAAAAATAAAAAATAATAAAACTTAGTTTTGATAAAAATAATAAAACGTTTTCCCTCTCGTTTTTCATGTCTTCTTATAAAAAAAAAATAGTATCGCGGGCTTGGCGTATTTTTCGTTAAATGAACATTTGTCTTAAAACCCCATTTGCCTGTTTAAAGGAAACCCCATGCTTGGATTTTTATTTATTGCGTGTACTTCCCGTAAAATATCGAAAATGTGTATTTCATTTTTATGAAAATTGAGTAGGTGTTTGAGTCTTTGATATTTTATAAAAGTTGCCCGATCTACGCCTGTTAATGTGATTTTTTGAACACATACTGCGGTGAATTAAGAAACCAACGTGAAACTTAATTAACATTGACTTAAGATTTCCCATAAAAGAAATCGTGAAAAGATTCCATGGTTTCTTGTTCAAACTTGTTGTGTGGATTTGAAAAATGGACAATACTATGTGTACATAAAGTCTTACATAGAGGGTTACACGTTCTATTAATTAGGAAAGTATCTCAATTTTTTTAAAAAAAATTATTTCTTTTCAACCTACAATTTTTTGTCTTACTTAAAAATTTTTTTAACGAAATTATTATTATTATTATTATTATTTATTACTTGCTTATAGAATTAATTTTACCGAGTTCAACAAAAACAATTATTTTCTAACATTTTAAAATATAATTATTTACTGAGTTAAAAATAATAATAATTGTTTATTTTTTATAATAAATATATTTTAAAATTTTTAAAATTAAAATTTCAAATTTAAATTATATTTTTAGCGAGATTTTATTATTATATATTTAATATTATTATGTGTAATAATTAATTATTTTGTTAAAAAAACAAAAAAAATCAAATTATGTAGGTTTCGGTTGATCGGGTTAGTCGAGTTCGAGTCGATCGCTATTGATTTATTCTGATTTGGTTTGAGAAATTTTTTCAAAAATTTTGTATTTATTTATAGAATTAAGAAATATTTACTATATTTTTATATATTGTATGTTTGAAAAAAAAATTATTGTATATTGTATCATAGATTTTCAACATGTAATAATTATTTTGTAAAACATTGATTTTTAAAAATAATTTTTATTTTGTGTAGTAAATATATTTTAAATTTTGTATACTTGAACTTTCAAATTTAAATTATATCGTATTATATAAGCTATTATGTATTTAAATCAAAATATATTGATTATTATTATGTGCATTTAATTATTTTGTTAAAAATTGAAAAAATTCAAATATTTCGGGTCCAACCTGAATGTAATGTCTCAAATATCAAAATCGAAGCGTTACTCAAACATACATACTTCAAATTTGGGAAAAATAAAAGCTTTGCGGAAGCATACTCTTCTTTATTCAAAAGAGCGTATTAAAAGTGCATAATAATGAAATAGCATTTAAAAATCTTTGCCAAACATGATCATCAACATAAGATTCAAAACTTGTTTTCCATTCATCATTCAAAATGTTTAAACATCTTCCATTCAACAGCATTCGCACTCATGCATTGCCCGTGGGTCCGACCCCTGCCTCTTCTTCATGTCCGTCCACATAATTAATCATCAATAAACACATCCACATCATCGTTACCTGCACCATTCAAGTATAGTAAGTCTAAAGACTCAGCAAGGAAATGCATAAAAAATGATTTTTTTTCTTAAACTTTAAAAGAGAAAAACATTGTCATACACTTTCATGCAAAACGTAACATAAATGCATCTTAATGAAGTCATAACATAAACATTTGGGGGTGATAAAGTATGTGAATTGTGGTAACCGTCAAAATGAGTCATTCATAGGTTCCTGTTGATCAACAAACATATGACATTACGCCCGTAAACTTTCATTCTTTGGATAGCCGCTTCGGAGCTCATCCCGAAGTGCATACACCGTATAACCATCACGTGAGCCATGTTTGGATAGCCGCTCCGGAGCTCATCCCGAAGTGCATACTGAAAGAGTGGGTGCCCGGTTAGCCAACTTGTGGCTAAGGGCTTTTGTGACTCTATGTATAAACAATCTTTGTTTAATATAATTTACATTCATTAATGACATTTTCTTTGTCTTTCTTCATATTGTTATATTGTGATATACTATTGATATTTTGATAAAGACCTTGAATATACTATAGTGTAAGTAAGATGAGATAGTGAATAAAGAGAGATCACTATTATGAAACACATCTTATAGTCACTGTATATTCTAAACAGTTCCTAGTCAATTGAGTCGTCCGCTAATAAGGATAAGGATCGCTCGAGATTGAGACTAGCATTTGTAATGCCAAGTACCACGTTTCATTGGTAATGGACATGGAGATGTTCAAATCATGCAAATGGATATTCATATGATGAATGATTGAACTACCCTATTCGGACTTTCCAAGTCGTTATCACTTATCGAGTGGATAAAGTTCGCGGTTTTGGTTGTACACCATTAGTCCTTACTACTTGAAACATCATTGAGACTCTATATGCTAATACTGTACTTTGACTCGTTTACCGACTCTATTGGGGTCATCAGGTGTCGGAATTGGGTACAGTTACGACACATATAGGAGTCGATGCTTTGTTGTCAAGGATTCACCACATACTTGCGAGTATGGATATCCTATGCGATCTGAGGAGGTATTAGTGTGACGAATCTCTGGCCATAGTACATGATGTGTTTTAGGTTACTCGGTTTTCCTAGTAACACATGCGATGTCACTATTTGATCTCCAAGATGTAATGCATAGTTATCGAATCTCGAACGACTCTCGATGCACCAATGGTTGTTGATTCGATCGGGATATATGGATGAAGGGACCGTACTGTACGCTAACCAAAATCTACTGGTTTTTGCAGGCACTATCAGTGATACCTAGGGAATCATGGGGCGATGTTGCTAGACGCTCTTACCATGATTCGTTGGGCAAGTTGGAAATTGTTGTTCCGAGTCACAAGGAGTTGTGAGCCCACAGCTAGCTGTATCCCTGAACCATTGAGGGTCACATAAGTAATGGATTACTAAACCCCGTTGAGATAGTTAAATTTAAAGAGTTAAATTTAATGGAAGAGAAGTTGGACTTCTTAACTAAAAGGGAGTGGAATTTCCTAAAATGACATAGGGATGGGCATTTTTGGAAATCACTGAATTCGGATTCAGAAAAATTATCTTGACTCTAAAAGATGCAGAAATGGTTTCTGTGCACATTGGTGAAATCAGTTTATCAATCGGAGTCACGATGAATTTTATATTAATTTTTATATTAACAGGCTTGGCTTGTTGGGCTTGAGTTATGGATTGTGGGCCCTAAAGAGTTAGAGTCCTAATACAATCATAACTTAATCTAGTCTAGAAATTATCTAATAATACATGTGTAGTGTTCGAAAATCATAAGAATTCCTCTCTTGCAATTTTCGAAATCACACATATATTTTCAAGGGGAATTTTCGAAAATTCCTCTGTCCCTTTAGAGAAAATTCGGTCTGTGATTTTTGTGAAAAATTACATTCCGAATTAACAGATCAAATCTGTTTATTCTCTTCAATAAACATCTGATAGATTTCTAGTGCAATCAATCAGAGGGTTTCTGTTTTCTGTTCGTGGACCTTATTCCGGAGATTGATCGTGAACCATCGGTTCCCGGGATATACAAGAAGAGCAGATTAAATTCTGTTGGTGTCCATAATCAAGCCGTTGCTTGAATAGGTAAAAATTTAATTGTGATTTTATTTTTACTTGCATAATTTAATCGTAAAGTTTTGATACCCATGATATGGAATCGTTCTATATCGAAAATAAAATTTTTTAAACTTCCGCTGCACCGGGTATCAATTTTTAATTGATCTGAACACGTTTTCCAACAGTGGTATCAGAGACAGGTTGCTCAGATCAAACGATTAAATTAATTGATTGTACAAAATTTTTGGCCTCAGGTTTTTGAAACAAAAACAAAATTTTAAATTAAAATTTAATGGGCACATCAGGCAGCGATCGTCGCTGCCCGGGGCAGCGAGCCCATCGCTGCCCAAGGGGCAGCGAAGGGCTGCCCGGAATTGTTCCGGGCAGCCCGGAAAAATTAAAATTGATTTTTAATTAAAATTTTAATATTTTGGAATTTTAGTTTTTGGTTCGATCGAAAATTATTTTTGATTGGTCCACGAGGCATCGGATCAAATTGTTTGAGTCCAAAATTTTTAAAATTGATTTTTGGATAAATTTGAATTTTTGGAAAATTTGTAAATCTTATCCGTTAAATTAGATTTTATAAAATTAATTATTTTGGTACAATTGATGATAAGATATGATCTTATGAATGTATTAGATAAAATATGATTTTATCTTTTAATTATGATGTCATTGCATGTTATCCAATTATTTAATTATTGAATTAATTATTGGATAAAAGGATGATCGATTGTCATGACCAATTTGGTAGGTGTATGTTAGGTTATTTACATTTGGTTTTATTGTTGTTGGGTTTTATTAAATGGGCTTGGTTTATAGCCCAATTTGAATTATCATTTGTAATAAAAAGTGGGCCTGGTTTATGGCCCGTTCCCACCCTTAAATATGTATCACATACTTGTCATCGAAATTTATTGTAAATTTATTAGACTTAGTGGGAGATAAAGATTTGAAGACAAAGGTGGGCCCAACAGACAATAAAGACCGAAGAAATGTAAATTGAAAGCTCAATGTAATAGGATTGCATTGCATACTTGCATATCACCTAGGATTGGACTTAGACTCGTGATTGGAAACCACGGGTCGATTAGTGATTGGGATCGATCATCCTTTAAATAATATATGATATTATTGATGTATGCATGTTTAGACTAAATTGTATGAATCCCGCAAGCATACATAAATTGCATGATGAGACAGATTTTCAAAAATTAAAAATCCCTCATTTTAAATATGATTTAAAATTGATATCAAGATAAACAAAATGAAATTTAAATATTGTTTAAATATTCCTAGCTTCCATCAACGATCAATGTATGAGATGCTACCCGCGGGCATGGTCCGGCTCATATTATTGGGGGTGCCCGTTCGTCGGAAAGTTGTAAATTGGATCAACACATGTTGTAAGTTGGGTGGAACTCCAATGGGATTGGCTCATATTATTGGGGATCCACATGGCGACCGTCCATCACAACTTAATATTGATGGGTCATCTTGACATGTCACATTAAACGGCGTCATATTATTGGGCCCTTATTGGACATGAGGTAAAAAACATGGGGGTTGCTTTGAAAGAAATTGGGCTCTACCTTTTAAAAATTATGGTTGGCTGATATTATTCGGGACTATAGTTTGTCAATTGGACTCCATGTTTCCACTAAGGAAACAAGTTTCCCGTTTTCACTAGAGGGTAGTGAAATCGTTAAAATAGTGGGAGTGAAATTCATAAAATAAATTTTGCCATATTTTATGTCTTAGTAAATTAATTAAACAATCATCGATTATTGTCTGTTTCATCTCAGTATATCATTATGATGAATCTTCGTAATCCACATGTTTCAATTCTCGAACAAAACAAACTTTCTGGCGCAAACTATACGGAATGGTTCCATAAGTTAAGATTGTCCTGAGTTCGGAAAAGATTTTCTAAGTGTTAGAAAAGGCTCCTCCGAAAAACAGCCCTGGCTGATGTAACTTCGAAAGGTTGGCCGAACTAGAGAAATGGTAGGACCATGATCTCAAGGCCAAATGTTTCATGTAAAGATGGACAAGTCTAAATAAGTTTGTCATCACTGCAAGAAACCCGGTTACTGGAAGCGCAACTGCAAAGAATGTATATCGAGTAGTTACGAACTACAAAGGATATATTTTTCACTTAATACTATTTCTTGGGTATTGGATACCAGATGTAGATCTCACATTTGCAATGAGTTGCAGATGATGACAAAAAGTCGTAAGCTTAGGAAGGGTGAGACCCAGCTAAGACTCGGAAATGGTTCTAGAGTTGAAGCCCAAGCTATAGGAGACATTTATTTAGTTTTGCAGAACGATTTTAAGTTATTTTTGAAAGACGTTTTATTTGTGCCAGATTCGATTAAAAACATTATTTCTATTTCTATGCTTGATAGAAATGGTTTTTCTTGTAATTTTGTGAATGAGATTTGCAATATTTACAAGAATGAATGTTTGATTGGAAATGGACAACTTGAAAACGATCTATATAACTTAAAATTAAAAGACATTCCAATTAATTATGTTGATAAGCCAGTAACAACAAACAAGAGGAAAAACGATAGTCAAAACCCGGCAAACCTTTGGCATGCTAGGCTAGGTCATATTTCCTCAAGGAGGATGAACAAGTTAGTGGGAGAGGGCATGTTTGATATGTCTGATATTAACTCTCTACCTACTTGTGAGTCCTGCCTAAAAAAAAAAAGACTAAATCTCCTTTCAAAGGGAAGCCTGAGCGTAGTCAAAACCTGTTGGATTTGATTCATACAGATGTCTGTGGACCATTTAGTATCGGTACTAAATTTGGACACACCTACTTCATTACCTTTACTGATGATTATTCAAGGTATGGGTATTTATATTTAATGAAATATAAGTCTGAATCATTTGAAAAATTCAAAGAATTCAAGGCTGAAGTAGAAAACAAACAAGGTAGAAGTATTAAAGAACTTCGATCAGATCGAGGTGGAGAATACTTAAGTACCGAGTTTTTGAGCTATCTAAAAGAGAATGGGATTCTCTCTCAGTGGACTCCTCCTATGACACCTCAGCTGAATGGTGTCTCGGAGCGTCGCAATCGAACTTTGTTGGACATGGTTCGATCTATGATAAGCTTCACTGAGCTCCCACCTTCGTTTTGGGGCTATGCGCTTGAAACGGCGGTATTGTTGTTGAACAATGTCCACACTAAAGCAGTAGATAAAACTCCATACGAGTTATGGAATGACAAAGCTCCTAAGTATTCGTACTTAAGGATTTGGGAATGTCCTGCTTACGTGAAGCAGACAGTGGGAGATAAGTTGGATAGTCGATCCACCTTATGTTATTTTGTAGGATATCCGAAGAATTCAATCGGATATTATTTCTATCATCCTTATGAGACAAAAGTATTTGTTTCGAGGAATGCCACCTTCATGGAGAAGGAGTTCTTATTAGATAAGAAAGGCAAGATGATGGAACTCGAAGAAATTCGAGAAGAACCCGAGATACAAAATAACGATCACACACCTCAAGAACCTTCAATGGACACGCCTATATCTAGGAAATCCGAGAGGACTTCTAGACCTCCTATTCGATATGGTCTTCTTCTTAAGGAGATCAAAGTGAACCCGACATTGGATGTGATCCAAGAAACTTCAAGGAAGCAATTTCTGATGCGGATTCTAATTTATGGCTTGAAGCTATGCAGTCGAAAATAGACTCGATGCATACAAACAAAGTTTGGTCTTTAGTAGATCCTCCCGATGGAATTGTTCCAATAGGATGTAAATGGATCTACAAGAGAAAAATTGGGCCTGATGGTAAGGTACTTACCTACAAGGCACGATTGGTAGCAAAAGGTTATACTCAAAGACAAGGAGTTGACTATGATGAAACCTTTTCACCAGTCGCAATGTTCAAGTCCATAAGAATCCTTATTGTCATAGCAGCATGGTATGACTATGAGATATGACAAATGGATGTGAAGACTGCATTTCTTAATTGAAACATTAAGGAAGAAATCTATATGATGCAGCCCGAGGGATTCACATCCATGGGAAGCGAGCATAAGATATGCAAGCTTCAGAGATCAATTTATGGTCTCAAACAAGCATCAAGAAGTTGGAACCAGAAATTTGATGAAACAATAAAGGACTTTGGTTTCATCAAAAACCCGGAGGAACCGTGCGTGTACAAGAAAGTAGTTAAGGATGCGGTGACATTCTTAGTGCTTTATGTTGATGACATCCTACTCATTGGGAATAACGTAAGGATGTTGCAGTCAACAAAGATATGTTTATCAGGTAGATTCTCGATGAAGGATTTGGGTGAGGCATCCTATATTCTAGGGATACAGATCTATAGAGATAGATCTAAGAGAATTATAGGACTCACTCAAGCAACCTACATCGACACCATATTGAAAAGGTTTTCTATGGATGAGTCCAAGAGAGGACATCTACCTATGTGTCATGGAGTTTCTCTATCCAAGTTTATGTGTTCCAAGACTGACGAAGAGATAGAGAAAATGACACACATACCATATGCGTCAGCCATAGGTAGTATTATGTATGGGATGATATCTACCAGACCGGATGTAGCCTTTGCTCTGAGTGTCACGAGCAGATATCAGGACAACCCCGGTCAAATGCATTGGAAAGCCGTGAAAGATATTCTTAAGTACTTGATAAGGACTAAGAATATATTCATGGTTTATGGAGGAAGAGAATTGAAATTGGAAGGCTATACCGACTCTAGCTTCCAAAGCGACGTGGATGACTCGAAGTCAACCTCTGGATTTGTATTTATGCTCAATGGCGATGCTGTCTCTTGGAAGAGTTCCAAGCAAGACACCACAGCGGATTCCACCACTGAGGCAGAATACATTGCAGCATCAGCTGCTGCTAAAGAGGCCGTTTGGATGAGGAATTTCGTCCAAGAGTTAGGCGTAATTCCTGAAGCTGTTGGTCCAGTTCCGGTATACTGCGACAACACTGGTGCCGTTGCTCAGGAAAAGAAACCAAGGTCTCATCAAAGATCCAAACACGTACTGAGGAAATACCACATCATCCGGGAGATTGTGGAAAGAGGAGACATCACTGTCGAGAGAGTGGTCTCTACAGACAATATCGCTGATCCACTTACTAAGCCCTTGCCAGGACCATTGTTTGACAAACATCGCGAAGCAATGGGATTGCGTAGTATGACTAGTTGGCTTTAGGGCAAGTGGGAGATTGAAAGAGTGGGTGCCCGGTTAGCCAAGTTGTGGCTAAGGGCTTTTGTGACTCTATGTATAAACAATCTTTGTTTAATATAATTTACATTCATTAATGACATTTTCTTTATCTTTTTTCATATTGTTATATTGTGATATACTATTGATGTTTTGATAAAAACCTTGAATATACTATAGTGTAAGTAAGATGAGATAATGAATAAAGAGATATCACTATTATGAAACACATCTTATAGTCACTGTATATTCTAAACAGTTCCTAGTCAATTGAGCCGTCCGCTAATAAGGATAAGGATAGCTCGAGATTGAGACTAGAATTTGTGATGCCAAGTACCACGTTTCATTGGTAATGGATATGGAGATGTTCAAAGCATGCAAATGGATATTCATATGATGAATGATCGAACTACCCTATTTGGACATTCCAAGTGGTTATCACTTATCGAGTGGATAAAGTCCGCGGTTTTGGTTGTACACCATTAGTCCTTACTACTTGAAACATCATTGAGACTCTATATGCTAGTTCTGTACTTTGACTCGTTTATCGACTCTATTGGGGTCATCAGGTGTCGGGATTGGGTACAGTTACGACACATATAGGAGTCGATGCTTTATTGTCAAGGATTCACCACATAATTGCGAGTGTGGATATCCTATGCGATCTGAGTAGATATTAGTGTGACGAATCTCTGGCCAAAGTACATGATGTGTTTTAGGTTACTCGGTTTTCCTAGTAACACATGCGATGTCACTATTTGATCTCCAAGATGTAATGCATAGTTATCGAATCTCGAACGACTCTCGATGCACCAATGGTTGTTGATTCGATCGGGATATATGGATGAAGGGACCATACTGTACGCTAACCAAAATCTACTGGTTCTTGCAGGCACTATCAGTTATACCTAGGGAATCATGGGGCGATGTTACTAGACGCTCTTACCATGATTCGTTGGGCAAGTCGGAAATTGTTGTTCCGAGTCACAAGGAGTTGTGAGTCCACGGCTAGCTGTATCCCTGAACCATTGAGGGTCACATAAGTAATGGATTACTAAACCCCGTTGAGATAGTTAAATTTAAAGAGTTAAATTTAATGAAAGAGAAGTTGGACTTCTTAACTAAAAGGGAGTGGAATTTTCTAAAATGACATAGGGATGGGCATTTTTGGAAATCACTGAATTCGGATTCAGAAAAATTATCTTGACTCTAAAAGATGCAGAAATGATTTCTGTGCACATTGGTGAAATCAGTTTATCAATCGGAGTCACGATGAATTTTATATTAATTTCTATATTAATAGGCTTGGCTTGTTGGGCTTGAGTTATGGATTGTGGGCTCTAAGGAGTTAGAGTCCTAATACAATCATAACTTAATTTAGTCTAGAAATTATCTATAAATACATGTGTAGTGTTCGAAAATCATAAGAATTCCTCTCTTGCAATTTTCGAAATCACACATATATTTTCAAGGGGAATTTTCGAAAATTCCTCTGTTCCTTTAGAGAAAATTCGGTCTATGATTTTTGTGAAAAATTACATTCCGAATTAACAGATCAAATCTATTTATTCTCTTCGATAAACATCTGATTGATTTCTAGTGCAATCAATCAGAGGGTTTCTGTTTTCTGTTCGTGGACCTTATTCCGGAGATTGATCGTGAAGCCATCGGTTCCCGGGATATACAAGAAGAGCAGATTAAATTCTTTTGGTGTCCATAATCAAGTCGTTGCTTGAATAGGTAAAAATTTAATTGAGATTTTATTTTTACTTGCATAATTTAATCGTAAAGTTTTGATACCCATGATATGGAATCGTTCCATATCGAAAATAAAATTTTTTAAACTTCCGCTGCACCGGGTATCAATTCTTAATTGATCTGAATACGTTTTCCAACACATACCACATATAATCACCACAAGACGCATAAATCAAAAAAAATTTCCATGCAACATAACATTCATCTTATCATATCATGGCATTTCCATTAATCTCATAACATCATGAAATCATGCTCATAAAATTTCTCGTGATGCTAACATGTTTAAAAATACTTCAAAACATTTCATGAGAAAATCACGTAATCATGCAATACATAACTTGACCGATCTACGTGAGGCATTTCGTCCGTCCCGGACATTGAAAACTTGAAACTTTTTCTACAAACATTCTTAAAAATAATTAACATACATTAAAATATCAAAATCATAATTTTTGGGACCCTAAAATACGAAAAATAGGATGGGGATCTCGAGCCTGCGGCGCGGGCGCGCGGAACATTCGGACAAATGCGGGGTTGCAGCGCGGGCGCACCGTCACGACTTCTTTTCCGAAAACTGATTTTTTCTGCACTTTTTCTGAAGCCTACTGTGAGACCTCGGTTTTAAACATCTAATTAAGGAGTAAACAATAATTAAACATCCAAGATCTAAGAACTAAAAGCAAAGCAAAGGAAAAAAAAAAAAAATTTAAAGAGGGCCGCGCTCGGGCGCCCAAAAACCGCCGCTCGAGCGCGCCCTGGACAGAGGCGCTACTGTGTTCTCAGAGTGGGGTGCGCTCGGGCTGCTAAAAATTGCAGCTCGGGTGCCCCCTACAGCAGAAACAGAACAGCAGAAAACATGCTTTGCAATTCCATCTAAAACTATTCCAATGTAATCCAAATCAACACATACATTATAAATGCAGTTCCTCCGATTAATACATGAAGTTCTAGAGTTTAACAACTACTCCAAAATAGAACATGCCACGATAACAACACGGCAAAGCTTGCATGACAATACAACATAATAATGAAGTTTGTTATCTAAACATGTTCTAACAACACTAGGTAGACATGCTGACACGACTTCTAAACCGAGTCTCACTGCTACAACTTTCCCTCGGAGCTAACCATGCCTCTTCTGACTTGATCCTGCCCCACCTTTTGCCAAGTACACATACAAAACAAAGCAACAGCCGGGTAACCGGTGAGAACGACATTCCCAGAAAAAGCAACATAACAATTAATACAACAATCAACATGCTTTCAATACAACAATTAAATTAATAACAACATAATGAATGCATGTCTTTTAAACCGGGATATCAATCTGATAAACGAGGGATTGTTACTGTGCTTTTGGGATCCCGAGGATAAGATCACGTAACAACTCACCGACTCTCCTAATCGAGGTGGTGCCACGTATCTCACTCCTCTAGACTTTGAGCAACTATAATGAGTATGCTAGCACTAGGCGAAACGACTACGACCTAGGCCACTCAATCATAGTTCCCAAACGTCTAAACAAAAAGGGCGGTTCTGCCCGCTGAAAACAAGATTGGCTCAAGATGAATGCATAACAAAAACATAACACATAAGCCATTTAACAAAAGCCAATACAATCAAACAAGACACAAGTTCCTCATGCTAGAACAAGTGTAAATGCAAGTATGTGATTTCAAAGGGGAAACTCGAGAACCACAGTCCCGAGTATGCTATCCCGCTATGATGACTGCTTTTACCTTTCAATGCAGTAGCTCCCAACTCTGGATACGCTACAAAAGAGATTGTATCAACAACTATACAATCTAACAACAACGAGGCAACGGTTCAAGGAAATTCTTTATACCGTTCTTCGTTCAAATCTCGGAAACGATCAAACAGCTGCTAACTCTGGGCTTGGTACCTCCAAACGAATCTGTTACGGAGACAAAAGAATGATCAATAACCACGATCAACTTACAAGTCTAGTTCAACAACTCAAATACGGTTCGAAATCCCCAAAACTCAAACCGACGGCATAACGGTTATAACCACGAACAAACCGCCAACGCAGACAGCAGTTCAATACCGATAACAACTCAATTCAATGCTAATACAACAAAAACAAGGCAAACCCAACAAATCTCAAAACCATGATTTTCGAAAATGGTTTCCAAAAATCGTAACAATTCCGAACGTCGCTCTAATTCAAAACCGACAGATAATAAACGATCAGAACTCCGCCAAGAACAACATACTAGAATCTAAATCGATTCTAAGATCCTCCGAAAAATAAAACAAATCCGATCGGAGAAATACTTACGGTATAACGGAGCTCTCACTGCTGTGATCACTAATCTGCCTTCAGAATTAATATCCAACGGACGGATCGAGTTCGGACTGGATTTAAAGAGCTTGGAGAAAGCTTTGGGCGTCTCTAATGGAGAGAAATCGATGGAGAAGGAGAAGAAGGAGAAAAGGAGACTTGGTCAATCCAATTCCAAGAGTAGATAATATAACAAATCCACTATTTGCGTTTTAGTCCCTGAAATTTCCAAAATTTACAAAATAGACCCCGATCAATAAAAAGTCTCATTAACTCTGGAAACTCTGATTATCTCAAATAAGCTCAATTAAGATAAAAACGGGGCTTTACAATTCTCTCCCACTAAGAAGAGATTTCGTCCTCGAAATCAACGAGAACCACAACTCATAAGATAGAATAAAGAACTAAAGACAGTAAGAAGAACTCACGTCAACTGAATAACTCTGGAAAACGCTGTCTCATGTCAGACTCTGTCTCCCAAGTCGCTTCCTCGACTCCGTGACGGCTCCACTGTACTTTCACTAATGAAATCAACTTGGTTCTGAGTTGCTTCTCTTTCCGATCAAGGATCTGAATCGGTCGTTCAAAATAGCTCAGAGTCTCGTATAACTCGGCTTCGTCAGGCTGAAGGATGTGAGTAGGATCTGGATGATACTTTCGCAGCATAGAGACGTGAAAAACGTCGTGAATACCAGATAAAGACGGAGGAAGTGCAAGTCTGTAGGCAAGATCGCCTATCTTCTCGAGAATCTCGTACGGACCGATGAATCTCGGAGATAACTTTCCTCTCTTACCGAATCTGACTGTGCCTCTGAACGGAGAAATCTTAAGGAACACACGGTCTCCCTGCTCAAAACTCAGAGGTCGACGTCTGACATTCGCATACTTCGTCTGTCTATCTTGAGCTGACTTCATTCTGGTCTGAATGATCTTAACCTGCTCTGCCATATCTCGAAGCATTTCCGGCCCCAAATCTGGTGACTCGGATAAATCATCCCAAAACAGCGGAGATCGGCACTTCTTGCCGTACAAAGCCTCAAAAGGCGCCATACCGATACTCGCTTGGAAGCTGTTGTTGTAAAAAAATTCGACAAGAGGCAAAGAATCCTGCCAACTAGTGCCAAAGTCTAGCACTACCGCTCGCAGCATATCCTCTAACGTCTGGATAGTCCGCTCTGACTGTCCATCGGTCTGAGGATGATAAGCTGTACTCAGATTCAATCGAGTACCAAGTGCCCCCTGAAGACTGTGCCAAAAGTGAGAAGTGAATCTAGGATCTCTGTCTGAAATGATCGGCTTCGGCACACCATGCAATCTCACAACATTGCTAACATACAACTCAGCCATCTGATCATGACGATACGTCATCCTGTACGGAATAAAACACGCAGACTTCGTCAATCGGTCGATCACTACCCAAATGGCATCGCATCCTCGAACAGATCGTGGTAGTTTCGTGACGAAATCCATAGAAATGTGATCCCATTTCCATTCAGGAACAGATAAACTGTGCAACAGACCTCCTGGTCGCTTCCGTTCTGCTTTTACTTGCTGACAGTTCAAACACCGAGATACAAACCTCGCAACATCGCTCTTCATTCTCTTCCACCAAAACTGAATCTTCAGATCGTTGTACATCTTACGACCTCTAGGATGAATGCTGAACCGACTGCAATGAGCCTCTCGGAGAATACGCTGTCTCAACTCCGGAACATCAGGCACAACAAGACGGTTATTCACAAACAAGACTTCATCTCTAACCTGGAATTCAGACTGATGCCCAGATCTGACTTTCTCTACTGAAACCTGAATGCTCGGCTCAGACTTCTGTGCTTCTTTGATTGCAACAAACAACTCTGGTTCGGCTTGAATAGCAAACACTCTGATAGTCTCCCTATCTGTTTCAAACTCTAAACCAGAAGTGCAACAATCATCGATCAACTGAGAAACACCAATAGTAGAAAGAGATAAAGAACAAAGCTTTCGGCTCAAGGCATCTGCAACTGCATTCGACTTCCCGGGATAATACTTGATTTCACAATCAAAATCTTTCAACAGATCTAACCATCTTCTCTGTCTCATATTCAGCTCTGCCTGCGAAAATAAGTACTTAAGACTCTTATGGTCAGAAAAGATCTCGAAAGACTCACCATAAAGATAGTGACGCCAGATCTTCAAAGCAAATACAATCGCCGCTAGTTCTAGATCATGAACCGGATAACGAGTCTCGTGCGGTTTCAGCTGCCTCGATGCATACGCCACCACATGCTTATGCTGCATAAGAACACAACCCAAGCCTCGGTTAGAAGCATCACAATAGACTGTGAAACCTCCAGTACCCTACGGAATAGAAAGAATTGGAGCACTGGTCAGTCTCCTCTTCAGATCAACAAAGCTAGCCTCACAATCTGGAGTCCAAACAAAAGGCTCATTCTTCTGAGTCAGCTGGGTAATTGGTTTGGCAATAGACGAGAAACCCTCGATGAAACGACGGTAATAACCAGCTAAACCCATGAAGCTTCGGATCTCAGGTACTGATGTCGGTCTAGGCCAATTCATAACCGCTTCGATCTTGCTGGGATCGACAGAAATCCCATCTCCAGAAATGATTTGACCGAGAAAGACAACTCGATCTAACCAGAATTCACACTTAGACAGCTTGGCAAACAACTGCTCAACTCGCAAAATCTGCAGTACGGTCCTCAAGTGCTCTGCATGGTCAGTACGGTTCTTCGAGTAGATAAGAATATCATCGATGAAAATAATGACGAACTCTTCTAAATAACGCTGAAAGATACGGTTCATCAAACCCATAAAAACCGCTGGAGCGTTAGTCAAACCGAACGGCATGACTATAAACTCAAAATGACCATACCTCGTTCTGAATGCGGTCTTAGGAATATCTTCCTCTTGCACTCTCAGCTGGTGATAACCTGACCTTAAATCAATCTTAGAATAGACAGAAGAACCCTGCAGCTGATCAAAAAGGTCATCTATTCGGGTTAAAGGATACCTGTTCTTGACTGTAGCCTGATTCAATTGGCGGTAGTCGATACAGAGTCGCATAGAACCATCCTTCTTCCGAACAAAAAGCACAGGAGCACCCCAAGGCGATACACTAGGTCTGATGTATCCCTTGGCAATCAAATCCTCAAGCTGCTCTTTCAACTCTCTCAATTCAACAAGTGTCATACGATAAGGAGCTTTTGAAATAGGTTGAGTACCTGGCACTAAGTCAATACTGAATTCGACTTCTCGAATAGGCGGCAATCTAGGAACATCTTCCGGAAACACATCCGCAAAATCTCTAACCACTGGTATATCGACCAAAGCTGGGCTAGATTTCAGTACATCAACTGCATACACCAAAAATCCTTCTGCACCTCTCTGTAGCAAACGAGTCATAGATAACACTGAAATCAAACAATTCTAGATCGAGAACCCTTACCAAAGAATTTCCACTTGTCTGCCATTTCAGGTCTAAACCTGACAACTTTCTGAAAACAATCGACTGTTGCCCTGTACTTGGTTAAAGCATCTATACCGACAATACAATCAAAATCTGACAGTCCAAGCACAATACAGTCGAATTCTAGAAAATTTCCCTCAAAACAGAGCTCACTATTCCTGACTAATCTGACAGAAACAATTCCTACACCCAAAGGTGAAGTAACAGCTACTACTGTAGGCAACAATTCAGTTGGCAAAGCATGCAATAATACAAATTTCTCAGAGATAAAGGAATGGAAAGCACCTGTATCTATCAAAACATGAGCAGAATGACCAAAAATCGAACAGTTACAAGCTATAACATCATCAGGTGCTGCCTGAGCCTGATCCTCTGTCAAAGCAAAGACTCGTGCTTGTTGTCTCAGAGGCTGGTTCGCACTAGAATTACCTCCCTGTCTATTCTGCTGCTGAGGCTGGAAAGAGTGCACTGCAGACGACTGCCTCTCCGGCTGAACTGCAGGTCTAGATGAACTCCCACTCTGAGCTCTGTCTCTGCTACGCTGAGGGCACACCTTAGAGAAGTGTCCCGGTTGCTGACAGGTGTTACAATTACCAAAGACTCCCACACACTGATCCGGTGAGTGTCTTCCTCCACACTTGCTGCAGTACAAGGATGATGACCCAGAACTCGGTCCTGAACCAAATTGCTTCAAACCACTGGAACTGGACGAACTGTTTCCTTGCCTCTTAAACTGCTTACCTCTTGCCTTGTACTGATCCTTTCTGTTTCCCCCACTGTTTCCACCTTCATACCTCTGCTGCTGGTTCTGATGCTGCGGTGGCTGATTCTGATACTGAGATGGTGGTTTCTGATACTGCCTCTGTTGCTGAGGTGCTACCTGGTTACCTCTTTGCCTCCACAAGCTCCGCAAAGTTGTTAGGCCTGTTGGTATTTACCAACGTGAAGACGTCGGGGTTCAAACCATTGATGAACTGATCTGCCTTAGCTTATTCATCCCCGGCAATTAGCGGCGCAAAACGCAACAGACTATCAAACTTAGCCACGTACTCTTCAATGTTCAGATTCCCTTGCTTCAGATTTGCAAACTCTGCTCCCTTATCCTTACGATACGAGATAGGGAAAAACCGCTTATAAAACTCAGATTTAAAAAGAGTCCAAGTAACCTCTGTACCTCTACTTTCAAATGCTTTCTTTGTCATGATCCACCAGCTCTTAGCACCACCACGCAGCTGATGAATTACTAACCTGATTCGGCGGTCATCTGTGTAGTCAATGGAATCAAACAACTGATCCATATCATCCAACCAACTTTCACAGTCAACTGGATTTTCTGAACCCATCAACAACGGCGGATTGAACGACTGAAACCTCTTCAGCAAGGTTTCCATAGAAATCGCTGAAGCATCCAAATGATCAACTACAGTGCTAGCTTGCTCAGTCATAGGAATAACTGGCGGTGTGTTTCGGTTTATCACTTGACGAGGACCCATCTGATAATCAAAGGTTAGGACACGAGATATCTCAATCGCTACAATCAGTGCCCTTACAACCGCTTGGAATACAGGATACCAGTCGATAACAGAAACAGTTATATCTCAAGTAGATCATGCTTTATAAATTAAATCACATAACCATGTAATTCAATAATTCTAACAATAAAGCATGCTCGCATGGAATTAAGTACACAGTTAAAATAATTCAAACACATGCGAGGAGCCAATACACACAGACTTGATCTACCCACTCGCTCTAGTTCGACCAAGAATCTTAACGCTCTGATACCACTTAATGTGAGACCTCGGTTCTAAACATCTAATTAAGGAGTAAACAATAATTAAACATCCAAGATCTAAGAACTAAAAGCAAAGCAAAGGAAAAAAAAAATTAAAGAGGGCCGCGCTCGGGCGGCCAAAAACCGGCGCTCGAGCGCGCCCTGGACAGAGGCGCTACTGTGTTCTCAGAGTAGGGTGCGCTCGGGCTGCTAAAAATTGCAGCTCGGGCGCCCCCTACAGCAGAAACAGAACAGCAGAAAACATGCTTTGCAATTCCATCTAAAACTATTCCAATGTAATCCAAATCAACAAATACATTATAAATGCAGTTCCTTCGATTAATACATGAAGTTCTAGAGTTTAACAACTACTCCAAAATAGAACATGCCACGATAACAACACGGCAAAGCTTGCATGACAATACAACATAATAATGAAGTTCGTTATCTAAACATGTTCTAACAACACTAGGTAGACATGCTGACACGACTTCTAAACCGAGTCTCACTGCTACAACTTTCCCTCGGAGCTAACCATGCCTCTTCTGACTTGATCCTGCCCCACCTGTTGCCAAGTACACATACAAAACAAAGCAACAGCCGGATAATCGGTGAGAACGACATTTCCAGAAAAAGCAACATAACAATTAATACAACAATCAACATGCTTTCAATACAACAAATAAATTAATAACAACATAATGAATGCATGTCTTTTAAACCGGGATATCAATCTGATAAACGAGGGATTGCTGATGTGCTTTTGGGATCCCGAGGATAAGATCACGTAACAACTCATCGACTCTCCCAATCGAGGTGGTGCCACGTATCTCACTCCTCTAGACTTTGAGCAACTATAATGAGTATGCTAGCACTAGGCGAAACGACTACGACCTAGGCCACTCAATCATAGTTCCCAAACGTCTAAACAAAAAGGGCGGTTCTGCCCGCTGAAAACAAGATTGGCTCAAGATGAATGCATAACAAAAACATAACACATAAGCCATTTAACAAAAGCCAATACAATCAAACAAGACACAAGTTCCTCATGCTAGAACAAGTGTAAATGCAAGTATGTGATTTCAAAGGGAAAACTCGAGAACCACAGTCCCGAGTATGCTATCCCGCTACGATGACTCCTTTTACCTTTCAATGCAGTAGCTCCCAACTCTGGATATGCTACAAAAGAGATTGTATCAACAACTATACAATCTAACAACATCGAGGCAACGGTTCAAGGAAATTCTCTATACCGTTCTTCGTTCAAATCTCGGAAACGATCAAACAGCTGCTAACTCTGGGCTTGGTACCTCCAAACGAATCTGTTACGGAGACAAAAGAATGATCAATAACCACGATCAACTTACAAGTCTAGTTCAACAACTCAAATACGGTTCGAAATCCCCAAAACTCAAACCGACGGCATAACGGTTATAAACTGAACAAACCGGCAATGCAGACAGCAGTTCAATACCGATAACAACTCAATTCAATGTTAATACAACAACAACAAGGCAAACCCAACAAATCTCAAAACCATGATTTTCAAAAATGGCTTCCAAAAATCGTAACAATTCCGAACGTCGCTCTAATTCAAAACCGACAGATAATAAACGATCAGAACTCTGCCAAGAACAACATACTAGAATCTAAATCGATTCTAAGAACCTCCGAAAAATAAAACATATCCGATCGGAGAAATACTTACGGTATAACGGAGCTCTCACTACTGTGATCACTAATCTGCCTTCAGAATTAATATCCAACGGACGGATCGAGTTCGGACTGGATTTAAAGAGCTTGGAGAAAGCTTTGGGCGTCTCTAATGGAGAGAAACCGATGGAGAAGGAGAAGAAGGAGAAAAGGAGACTTGGTCAATCCAATTCCAAGAGTAGATAATATAACAAATCCACTATTTGCGTTTTAGTCCCTGAAATTTTCAAAATTTACAAAATAGAACCCGATCAATAAAAAGTCGGCTCATTAACTCTGGAAACTCTGATTATCTCAAATAAGCTCAATTAAGATAAAAACGGGGCTTTACACCTACAATGTTCTGAAATACTTTTCTATCAAAATACCATTCAACATCAGGAAACTTTTAAAATAACACGCACCAAAACACAATTGAATTCAAAAGATCTTTCATCAAAAACCTTCTTTCAATCTTTTGCCCAAAAATCCAATTTTTTGCCTTCAAATCATTCAAAACTCAATAAACATGGACATAACACATCAGAAATGCTTCACGTATCACAATCAAGCAACATACTCATAAATTTTTCAAGAAAATGCATAGACCATCAATCAAAACACTTAGGGTTTTACCTTGAAAATACATATATTCTTGAATGTGTTTCAAAATCAGTAAAAACTTGTCTGAATCGTCTGATTGAGATTAGCCTGGACTGCTGAATGATCTAGCCTTGAGAAGTCGAAGAACCCTAGCCTGAAGATCGCAGTGTTTGAGAGAGATTTTTTTTGAGAAGGGAGCGTTCAAATGAGAGTTCAGAATAAAATTCTGAACGCTTTCTTTTGTGACTAATGGGCTCCAACACGGCCCATTAGTTACATTTAAAATCCTTTAAAATTTTACTCTCCCAATTAATAAAAATACACTGCATTCCTTTAAACTTAATTTAAAATAAAAATATTTTTCTTAACTCAATCCAAGGTTAGGCTCGTCCCTACGACCCAAAATTAATACTAACCTGAAAACTTTAAAATCATACACATCACATAAATTTCAGGCATTACAATAAATCACATAATTTCACATAACAATTAAATATTACAAATAACATGCATTAAATCATATAATTTAATTAATTAATCGTGATTAAGCTAGTGAACTTTTTGGACATTACACTGAACCCCAAAACCTCAACCTTAACCCGATAATTATCCGATCAACTCAGGTCGGTTTCAATTTTGACACTCCTAAAACTGCACAATAAATAATAAAATAAAAATAATAATATTTTCGTTAAGAGTTTTTTTGAACAAGACAAACAATTGTAGGTTGAAAATAAAAACATTTTAAAAAAATTTTGATATATTTTCCTAATTTAATAGGACGTGTAAGCCTCAATGTAAGACTCTATATACACATATCATTATCCTTGAAAAATTATATTTCGATGGATTTATTGTGCGGATATTGAAAATTTTTTAGCACTATTCTAAAAAGTACCAAAAAACGCCACTTAAGCGTGATAATTTGTTATTTTGAAACTTATTTTTTTATAAATTAAACTTTACGTATTTATTTTAAAAATATTTAAGTTTGTATGTTATTTATTTTGTTAATTAACTTAATATAATTAAAATTATACCAAAAATGAAAAACATTTTTCACGCTTAACATTATTTTAAACTCACTTAAACTTGTGAAGCTTGAAACTTGATCGTCACGATTCGTGCTTTTTAAAACCATGCATTTTAGATTAAAGAAATGTTAATTCTGTATATTCAATGTAACATTATTCAATTTTTTATTTCTAAGCTTTAACAAAGGCGCATGTTCCAAAAAATCATATCAACAAAGATAAATCATACAATTTTTATAAATAGTGAAAAACTGATATGCCTATTTAATTTTTATAAAGTCAAATATGCATTTTGTTTATATTTCAGGATTTTTGTGCAAACAACGCGTATATAGGAACTCATTCATATTCTCATTCACGTTTCTCATCCCCAAGCAAGCCATCTTTTACGAATTCGTTTGCATTATTTTGTGGCACAAAGTAATGTTAGCTGCACCAATTGTTGTCCAATCTCAATCATTTGGCACAAAGTTACGTATGTACTATTTTAATTTTCTTGCTCCTATTTTCTAATCTGGTCATTCTTCTGATCATCTTTGGATTAAATATAAAAATTCTTTTATTTTATTTCTCTGTATAACATACAATATTTTAAAAAGCAATAGGCAGAAGACGGTTGACCATTGCTAATTGCCTAGATGTTTAGGTGATTTTTTAGGCAGGTTTTTTTTTTTAGCATGAATATCTACTCAGATACGGTTTTTTAGTTTAAATATGTAATTCTTTTTAATTTGTTCATCTTAATATTTCTTTGACATATTTATCGAATTCAAACTCAAAATTCATCGCATAGTCCTCATTTTCATCTGATACAAATTGATCGGAAAAGCTGTCAAATAATATTTTTAAAAGTTTAAAATTTAAAAAATAAAAATATATATTATATATTATTAATCTAGGTGGTCACCGAGACGGATTTTGAGCCATCTAAGTGACAATTAAGAGATCTAGATATATGATCAATGAATGAAATAGCACCCAGATGGATCAACTATCTAAAAATCGAGACGATGTGCAACAGTTTAGCGTATAAGCACATCGACGCCGTCGTTTAAAACATTGATAATATATAAATACTTTGACAAGTGTACTTAGATTGAGTTTGAATCCATGATTTAGACCTTAGGTGTATTTAAAAGAAAATTTGAAATGACTTCATTAATGACTGAAAAAATAAATATTTGGGATTTGAAATATGTTGTCGAGTGGATTTCGCCAAACGAAACAATAGATGTGTTATTATTGGTTTGAATCTTTGATCTCTAACTTTAAATCCATCCATCAAAATAAAACTTTAAATATTTTGAATTCCAAACTATTTTTAAATAATATTCCTTTTTTGTTTGTAACGATGAGACCTACAACCGTAATTTTTCGATGCGCATTGGGTAAATTTTCGAACTAATGTAAAAATATAGTGTATATATAGTAGTGACAAGATGTCTTTCGTACTAAAAATCACACTAGAAAGTAAATCACACGGAGAAAAAACCTATGCGACAAGTTTGGTATGACTGTTTTAATAATGTTCTTGATTTATGGAGATACACTTTTGTAGCGCAAAATTTTTTATTTCTTGAAATTAAGAAATAAAAAATGAATACAAAGTGAATTTGAGAAATTAAATAAAGATTTGTGGATGCGATCTCTAAATAATCCCTTGATGTTCATCTTCAATGACAATTTCTTGATGGATTTGAATTTCTTGAGTATTTGATCTTTTTAAAAGACGATTTGATATCTTGATATTTGATTTGATGTCTTGATAAAGTTAATTAATTCGATGGGTTAATACCTTGATATTGAATTAAACTTCAAAATTTGGGAAGAAATCGATGAACTCCTTGAATTGCGTCTTGAAATTTGCTATCTTGAATTTGACGAAGAACATGATCTTCTTGAATTTGATTTATTTGATGAAGAACACGAACTTTATCCTTGAATCACGTCTTGATCTTCTCAAATTTGATGATTTTGAAGAAGAGCGCCTTGTATTGCGCCTTGAACTTTTTGAATGTGACTTGAGAGAAAAATCTTGAATTCTTATACTTCTTTGTTTCAGTCTTCTGTGTTGTTTTTTTTGTTCTTGGTCATCTGCCCCTATTTATAACTGAAGGATGCAGATTCCTATCATTTTCATTTTATGAGGTGTCGCAATTTGATTGGATCCTCCTGATTCATTTTGTGATTATCTTTCATTAATCACAATATTTGATTTTAAATACTAAAAATATAAGTATTTTCTTCCATTTGATTCAAGATTTGATTAGAAATACTAAAAATATTAGTATTTCATTTCATTTATTACAAGATGCAATCTTGATTTAAAATCTTGATTTTCTGAACAAAATATATTAAAATATCAATTAATTAACAATTTTTAAGAATTTAATTTTCCAATAAGTAGTCAATTATTTTTTCTATAGATATTTAATATTATTTTGTACTTTTTATAATTTTAAGGTCAACAAATTTAATTGTCCACGTCCTTTTTGTTGCCAACATTTGAAAATACATAACTTGAATGATGTAAGAACATATTAACCATGAGTACACGTTTCCAATGTGTGTGTGTGTTTTTTTTTTCGGTTGCTTGGTGGAAAAGTCACCACCATTCAAGGAAAAATGGCTTGAAACTCGTGCATTTTAAATCTTCCACCGTTTACTGACAGCATGCCATGTATCATATTTTTTTGATGTATCATGCCTTACCAAAATTCAAACGCAATAATTCAATGTTTTTTTAAGACATATATAATGTCATTTGTATGAATAAATCGTATGTAGAAATAGGTGACTAATGGTACCATCAAATTCGAATAATCTATTCAATATCGATCCGTCAATTGAAAAAAAAAAAATTATCTGGATCCGATTTAGTTTGGGTGTGGTTTTGTACTTTTGTTTGAGTGTGTCAATGTTATCCTACGTAGGGATGAGTTTTCGGTATATCGTATCAAAAAAATTGATATAAAAAAATTTATACCTATAGCAATATCGTAATTTCGAAATTTTGGTATGGAAAAAATCCATACTAATATCGTATATATATCGAAAAAAAATTCGATATAACAAAAAAATGTCTATATATCGAATCAAAATATCGAAATCCATACTAATACCGTATAGATACCGAAAAAAAATTCGATATAACAAAAAAAATGTCTATATATCGAAAAAATTTTGATACAATATCATCACAAAAATTTGATATTTTGATTCGATATTCCAGCTCTAATCCTACTAACACAGCCGAAAGATGCATCAAATGGTCTTTTTTTTTTTCACCGAAAAGGTGAAAAAAAGAAAAAAGAAAAAAAAAAGCTCTCAGATCAAGCACATGGGCCCTGCCGATGTGATAGCATTGAGAAATCTGATTTTGAAATGGACAAAAGTGAAACAGGAAACGGTGTTTAAATGAAAAATGCAAGGGGTTTTATTCCTTTCTCCTCTTTGCGGGTTAAAATCAAAAGGGGCCGAACAACAGTTTTAGTTTTACTACCTTGGCCCAAAACATACATGGACTTTAACAAGATTCAGTTTGGGCCACGAAATATCTTTTATTGTCTGAAGTGGTCTATCTTCTCATTAATTTTTCAATTAAAAATATTATTTTTATAATGGAAAAAAGGTGTTTTTATATTAAAAAATAATAGTTTTCATCATAAACATGATTGATCAACTTGTCTTATGAATATAAATCTTGTCTGATCATGTATACAAGAAACATACTCTTATTTTATATCAAATATCGAACAATTTATATTAGAATAAACGAAAGTTGAATAATTTTAACAATCTGAACCTCGAACATTAACTAAATAATAATAATTACATCAAGAATACCTAATTAATGGATGCCTTGACAATGATATAGCTAGGGCTAAATTGCTGGCATGGGATCTTGTAGAGTATCACCAAAAATATGGTTCAAAATCATGGCTAGTCGGACTCCACCTTGAGCTATTCGTTTCACTACAATCGACATTCTTGAATTAAAATACTTATCTGCACACGAAAATAAATCAAAGAAAAAACAATTGTCAATCATCGATGCTTGGAATACCATAGATATTATTTTTGGAAAAAAAATGTATGGTCACAAATTTATAAACTAGTGCTGGATATAGGTTATGAATCTACACAATCGATATTATATTATTAACCTTGAGACATTTTAGTATCATTGTCCGTCATTTTATTCGATGTTAAATTTATCCTAACTTGATTTAACATTCATTATTCAAGAAAAAAATATACGATCTTAAATTTATCGGCACAATATTATTATAAAAAAAACCTACATCATATAAACATAATTTTTATGCGTATTAACTAATTTTGAAATTTACAATTTTTTCGTATGCACGTATCGCATGTTAATAATACTAGTGTAATTAATTATAAACCATTTTTATTTTAATTTTATTTGAGTATATATTCTCTCAGATATGGGTACGATCCGATCCATATTTACAAAAAAATAAAATTTTTGCGATAAAAAATATTTTTTTATGAGTCAGATCAATTAGTAGACTTGTCTCATAAAATTGACTAAAAAGACCGTCTCATACGATTTTTTTGTGTTTTTGTAGTTTTAGAAAAGTAACCATCTTGAAAATTTGCATAAATAATATCTTTCAATTGATATTTTATGATCTATTGGCAAATAAATAAACTTCTTACCCGAAAGAGTGTCCCCTGATTCAACACCTTTGTATCCCCATTTGCAAGCTATATTAATACTCTCAGAGGCATACCTAAGCATACATAATTCAAAAAAAAAATTAACATGAAAAAAATAGTCATAAAATTGAATTATTTATTTCAATTTTTTTTTAATCCACGGTGCAATTTTTTATTTAATTTGTTTGAAGAATTACTGAGAACTCACTTGTTGACACAAGGAAAAAGATCAGTACAATCTGTCCACGAGCCAACATCATCAGACCAGATTCCCTGTTTGTTTCCATTACATACAAAACATTGAATTAATTAATTAGCCAATACTAAGAATTAATTAAATTTGATACGAATTAACTAAAAAAAGTTTAGTTTTTGGAGAAATGATAATGAAATTATAATATATATATATATATCTATAATATATTCCAATCAAGTAATTTATATTACCAATTCGAGATTGAATATTCTACCATTAAGTGAACTTACATGAGTAAAGTTTCTTTTGATGTCTTGTTGGAGAAGGTTGATGTCCTTTCCATAGTAATCTGCAGCAGCTGTAAGAATTATCTCTCTGTCCCAAACCTAAATTAAATCGATCCATGAAATAATTAATTAGCCGTCCCGTATCGCTAGCTGTAATTTTTAGTAAAATGGTATATCGTCTATGCGACATTAATTAATTTTATTCGATCTAGCTAGCTACAGGCATGGAAACTAGAAGTTTTGGACAATATATGTATGAACTTTACATGGTGCAGATTAGACTTGTGCCTGTACCAACGCAAGTCAATGGTGTTTCCTCCTTCGTCGCTTGTGAACCCAACATGCATTGGCTGTATCATATAATCCATCATTCATTAATCTTTTTTTAAAAAAAATTATATATATATATGTATGCATATCGTACAAAGAATTAATACAAGTAATAGCAATTATAGTATAAAAATTTGATGGTTTAATCATATAATGTTTACCTGATGGATATCCCCCATGAAATGTGCTAAGAACAATAAGGCTTCTGTCATGTTGTCTGTCATATCAAAATGAAATAATAAGAATAACAACAATTACAAAATAATCAATACTTATATGTCGATGACTTGTAGTTTATCTGATATCAAGATTCTAAATTTGAGACGAGATATCGATTCTAGACTAATTATATATAACAATCACTTCCTCCATCTCCAAAAATTAATTTTAAAAAAAATTCAACTGCTACATTTGTTAACTATTTTTCCATATATATATATATAATTTCTTTTATTTCACGTTTACAAAAAAAAAAATTAAAATTAAAGAAAAATGATCTTACGGCGGCGATCAGAGGTTCCATGCTTGTAATGTGAGAGTTGATTGGTGAAATTTCTTATAGCTCCCGCAACACACATATCCTCAACTCCATGTGAATCGTGGCAGTCCCCTTTTATTTAATTTGATCAATATAATTATTATAAATTAAATATGATCTATATATGTACATAAAAAAGAGAAATGAAACTATATATGGACAAAATATATATATACTTTGATAATTAAAATTGCAAGCTTGATCTGGGGTGTCGATGAAGTGAAGCGGGCTGGTCCAGCGGTACTTGTACCAGTGCCTGACTTGGTCCGGCCACACGCATAGCGCCGATAAATCACCGTCCGCGTAGTCCGGTAAAAGCATTTTCACCGCAGCATCTGCTTCTGGCTCTAACAATTCCTGTGATTCATCCATTTTCAAGAAAATTGTACGAAGGTTCGATTTCGAAACACGGGATGATTAATCCAGTATACCCTAGCTAGGCTAACAAGATATGATTAAATTCCATAGTATATGTATTTGGTTTACTTCAATTTAAATATTAAAAAAGATTTATATAAAAAAATTTGAAGAAATGAACCTGTGCAATCTTGCATGTCATGGCATGCCCTTCTTTGCTCCAACCTTGAACAATTGGTTCATAAACAAAACAAACACCGAGACAGTATATGAAAAGGAAGAGAGACACCACTTTTCTTGAAATTCTCACTAATTCTCCCATTATCATGAATATCCACTCTTGGATTATAATTCAAACAATTAAATGATTGTTCGTCATCACGCCGGCCTCATTGAATATATATACATATATTTCATATATGTATAAATACAATGCTTACAAGCAAAAAATTCTACCTATTTTAAGATACCTTTTTATAAGTTGTCCAACAAGATAAGCAAAGATAATATTGGGCATATATATTATAAATTACATCGAAAAATCAACATTTTGATTATTAGAAGCGAAATTTCAACATTTTTTAGTGTGCACATCAAAAAGAGCATCTCTTTGATGCCAAAGATTTATCTTTTAGCCATGAATGCTATATATGCAACACCTTTGGGGTCTGATTGATGATTCACGCAAAGGACGTTTTTTGACTTGCAAGATATATAATAAAGTGCTATAGTAAATTACATATATACATAAAGAAAAGGGAAAAGTACACTTTTGGTCCTCTAATTTGCACATTTTTTATTTTTGGTCCTATTAAAAGTAAATTTGCAATTTTAGTTTTGTAATTTGCATTATTTTTTTATTTTTGGTCCTATTAACATTGAATTCGCATTTTTAGTTCTGTAGCTTTCATGAATTTTCATTTTAAGTCTTGTTAACACCGAATTTATATTTTTAGTCCTGTAACTTG
Organism: Henckelia pumila; assembly: GCF_033568475.1. Taxonomy (NCBI): domain Eukaryota; kingdom Viridiplantae; phylum Streptophyta; class Magnoliopsida; order Lamiales; family Gesneriaceae; genus Henckelia; species Henckelia pumila. The sequence continues at coordinate 97,152,053 of NC_133121.1, read as the reverse complement.
CATTCTTTTTCATTTGTAGTCCAGTTTACATATAATTTTCATTTTTTTATCTTGTAACTTTCATATATTTTTATTTTTATTTATATTATCGATGAATTTATATTTTTAATTCAATAAATTTCATATTTTTTTATATTTTTATTCATAATATATTATGATTTACATATTTTAAAACTTTTAAAATTTAAATGAATAAAAAAAAATAACTAAAAATTATTCGAAAATTTTTACACTAAATATCATCTTATAAAATACAAAATATAAATAAAAATATTAATTTAATATGAATCATTTTTTCGGTTTAGTTTTTATGTATATAATATGAAATCGAACCATATAATTTTATTTTATTTTTAGTCATATTAAAGGGGAATTCAATAGTCTTGTTAACACTTAATTTTTATTTTTAGTCATATTAAAGGTGAATTTTTATTTTCATACCATGTAATTTGTAATTTTTTTCATTTTTTATTTATATTCTACCAAAAATTGTTTGTGACAAGCATAGATTACGTGAGTACTTAAGCTTTGGTTAAAACAAAAAAGACCATAAATCCAAACTCAAGAAAAAAAAAATACAAAACGAAAATCGAATTTTGGTTGGATATAAAATTTAAATTAAAAAATTTCGATTTCATATTATATATCAAAACTAAACCCCAAAAAATATGATTCACATTATATTAATACTTTTATTTATATTATGTATTTTATGAGATGATATTTAGTGTAAAATTGTTTTGAATAATTTTAGTTGATTTTTTGTTATTTAATTCATTTAAATTTTAAAAGCTTTAAAATATGTAAATCATAATATATTATAAATAAAAAAAATTATGAAATTTATGGAATTAAAAATATAAATTTATCGATAATATGACTAAGAAAAAATATATAGAAGTTACAATACAAAAAGTAAAAATTCAATGCAAAAATGACTAAAAATGAAAAAAATTTGCAAGTTATAGGACTAAAATTGTAAATTCAATGTTAATAGGACTTAAAGTGAAAAATTAATGAAAGTTACATGACTAAAAATGCGAATTAATGTTAATAGGACCAAAAATGAAAAAAGAATGCAACTTACAGGACTAAAATTATAAAATTATTTTTAACTGGATCAAAAATAGAAAATGTGCAAATTATAGGACCAAAATTGTAATTCTCCCAAAAAAGTGACGCATTAATTTCGAAATATATGCACACTATTTATGGGTTTTTAGCATGCTTTTCTCGCTTGCAGGAAAATCAACCACAAAATAAGGCACTTTATTTATGTCGTGGATTGTGGGGAAATCCACGCCCCTACGGGATGGTCATAAAGAAAATGTGACGCATTAATTTCGGAGAAAATTATATTTTTTGTTATGTAATTTGTATTGTTTTTTTTTTTTTTTAATTTTTGTGGTTATGGACTTATGGTATTAATTGGTCCATTAACGATCTTATATACTATATTAACTTACATTTTTTTTAAAAATAGTCGTTTACACCCGTGTGCAAACATGGAACAATGAATGTTCGTAGCCATTTTGGCAATTTTAGGTGGTACATTGTATTTTTTAGCGTCACGTAAGCACTTCGATGAAAAATGACTAAAATAAGTTAAAATACTAATTAATGGGTTAAGACTGTAAATTAACTGATAACCTAAAAATATATAAAATATATAAATTAACTGATAGATAACCAAACATATACAATATGCAAGTTACATGACAAAAAAACATATATTTTTCATTAATTATATTGTGGGTTTACATGTGTGTAAGGAAAAAGTACACTTTTGGTCCTTTAATTTGCACATTTTTTATTTGTAGTCCTGTTAAAAGTAAATTTGCAATTTTAGTCTTGTAATTTGCATTATTTTTTCATTTTTGGTCCTATTAACATTGAATTCGCATTTTTAGTTCTGTAACTTTCATGAATTTTTATTTTAAGTCTTGTTAACACCGAATTTACATTTTTAGTCCTGTAACTTGCATTCTTTTTCATTTTTAGTCCAGTTTACATATAATTTTCATTTTTTTATCTTGTAACTTCCATATATTTTTATTTTTATTTATATTATCGATGAATTTTATATTTTTAATTCAATAAATTTCATATTTTTTTATATTTTTATTCATAATATATTATGATTTACATATTTTAAAACTTTTAAAATTTAAATGAATAAAAAAAATTAACTAAAAATTATTTGAAAATTTTTTACACTAAATATCATCTTATAAAATACAAAATATAAATAAAAATATTAATTTAATATGAATCATTTTTTCGGTTTAGTTTTTATGTATATAATATGAAATCGAACCATATAATTTTATTTTATTTTTAGTCATATTAAAGGGGAATTCAATAGTCTTGTTAACACTTAATTTTTATTTTTAGTCATATGTGAATTTTTATTTTCATACCATGTAATTTGTAATTTTTTTCATTTTTATTTATATTCTACTAAAAATTATTTGTGACAAGCATAGATTACGTGAGTACTTAAGCTTTGGTTAAAACAAAAAAGACCATAAATCCAAACTCAAGAAAAAAAATACAAAATGAAAATCGAATTTTGGTTGGATATAAAATTTAAATTAAAAAATTTCGATTTCATATTATATATCAAAACTAAACCCCAAAAAATATGATTCACATTATATTAATACTTTTATTTATATTATGTATTTTATGAGATGATATTGAGTGTAAAATTGTTTTGAATAATTTTAGTTGAATTTTTGTTATTTAATTCATTTAAATTTTAAAAGCTTTAAAATATGTAAATCATAATATATTATAAATAAAAAAATTATGAAATTTATGAAATTAAAAATATAAATTCATCGATAATATGACTAAGAAAAAATATATAGAAGTTACAATACAAAAAGTGAAAATTCAATGCAAAAAGAACTAAAAATAAAAAAAAATGCAAGTTATAGGACTAAAATTGTAAATTCAATGTTAATAGGACTTAAAGTGAAAAATTAATGAAAGTTATAGGACTAAAAATGCGAATTAATGTTAATAGGACCAAAAATAAAAAAAAATGCAACTTACAGGACTAAAATTACAAAATTATTTTTAACATGACCAAAAATGAAAAATTTGCAAATAATAAGACCAAAATTATAATTCTCCATGTGTGTAAGTGTGTTCGGTCGAGCCTGAAAATCATGCCGAGCTTGTATTCTTTATCCAGGTTCGTACTTAATTTACGGGCCCAAAAAATGTTTTAACTAAAATAGTATGATATTTTATTCAAATAAGACCAAAAACATTAACAGTTATTTTACTAAATTATACAACAAGTTATAAGATGAAATGACTCCACTTTTATTAATCATGTATTGACATATAGTATAAGTAAATTTAACTAATTACCATCTACTTTGATTTAGTAGTAACATGCATATGTGGTTTAGCCGTTTATGTAATCGAATTTTAAAAAATATAATTTACTTTCAATTATTAAAATCTAGAATTTTTCAGTGCATGCTTTACGAATTGATTACTTTTGTCATCAATTTATCTGATTTTTTTAATGAAAGAATATTGCTAAAATCATACAATTGAAATACGCTATCCACGTATCAATTTGAAAATGCTTTCTAAATTTCTAAGATGTAATTTGTTGATATATTAGATAGAAAAATTATTATTAATTTTGAGTACTGGTTATGATAAAATTAGTATGACGCCGAAATATTTTCCTAGGAATGAAAAACAAACAAATAAGTGAAACAAATTGAAGAAACTTGGTTTATTTATGGATGATAATGAGCTTTTGTTATGAACAAACTGAATACAAAATACAGTGGCAATATTATTGAATATGATTAATAGATAATATATAATTAAGAGAATTTATTTCACTTGAGTATTGATCATCTAGATAACTTATAATATATATATATATATAGTTTCTTTCAAGTGCGCACCTACTATGCCCACCACCATGCCCACTATATATATATATATATATATATATATATATATATATAAGTACTTTCAGCTGCCCAAAAATATTTTTCCAAGTTTTTTTTTTCGCATCACTAAAACACGATACCGGATTTTAGTGGTCGGAAACGAGTTGAGTATCATTGGTTGGGCAGCTGAAAATTTAAATATATATATAATATTCTTGTTCATTCAAGATTGTATATCTTGTAACAACTCATCCGGCTGTTATTTCCTCGATTCCATTTAAACATGAATAAAATTGAAATTTGATGGTAGCCAAAAATTGATGTCATCCAATTGGATAAAATCGAGATAATCCGTGGAGATTTGGGTGGTCGGATTAGTACTCGAACAAGTCCAAAGAGCTAATTTTGTGGGTTGTTACGTGCATCACAAAACAAAAGTGAATGGCGTTTGGGGTTCTCGTGCGAAGATACTCCGATACTCAAGTCAGTATTTGTCCAATAATGGTTCTAGAGAACTAGAACATGTGACTATAGAGAGCGTACATTAAAAATGAGGTAATTTGATCTATTTATATATATTCGCAGAGTCTCGTGGGCTTAGCCTATAATATGGTTTAATTTGGAGTTTACGAGTCTTGATAAAATGTCCGACTAAATATTATTTAAATAAAATTTGGCCAATTAAGTCAAGTCATTGGGCTTGTGCCAAGAGAAAAATGAATTATGTCATAACCCATCAAATATCAATATTAATATATCATTTTGAGAATATATAAATAATGTAGAGAAATAGAGAGTTGATAGAAACAACTTATGAGAGAAGAGAGAATTTATGATTCAATACTCAAGTGCAGTTTTTATTGAACTCAATCACTCCTATTTATAGGAGAAAATAATAGGATACAAATCTTTGCGGATATTATATATCTTAACATATTTATCTTGATTACGAATTTTCCAAATCTAAATACATAAAGATAATCATCTATAATAAAAATATATTTATAACATGTATAAAATTGAACGGGAAAATATCGATTTTAAATTATAATGGTTTATGCACTAATAAATATTTATAAATCACAAGAAATAGTAATTCACGCACGCGAAACTTCGCGTGTATAAATAGTTTATGTTAAATCTAAAAATAATAAATATTTTTTTATATTTTTAAATTGAAAAAAAAACAAAGTTTAAAATATGATAGTTATAAATATTAAGGGCATTTTTGTTCATTCATTAATTTGACCAATATGATTATTCTAAGGGGCATGAATTATTATAGTGTATTGTATGTATAGATGTATAGATTTTAATCCCCAAAAAAATTATTATTATTTTTTTCGAAAGCAAACCCCAAAAAAATTATAAGAAACTTAGAATGAGCATGGAGCAATAATCGCGACGGTGATATATATCGACTCTATTATGATCATTATTTTTTTCGACAAATCCCGTCTCTATTATATTTCGGAATTCCAGTTGATTGGCAATCGAAAAGCCACGTGACTTTGTGTGTGAATTCCACGTGCCATATACATACATATATATATATATATCCATTTTATTTATGAATGTTACAACGATAATATAATTTTTAAGATGATAATTGAATATATTAAAAATTTGTACTGGATCGAGTGTACATGGACAAAGTCAAGACTAAAAAATATATGTACATGCTTGTATAGTTGTATTTCATTATATATAAAAATAAATTTGTTGTGGCTAAAAATACATGCAAGTAAATGTGTGTTAACGTGGAAGTTGATGTTAAAAGAGTGAGTCATCGTAGGATTGGATTACTTAATCAATATCTTAGTTGAGTGACGTGGAATAAAACCCATAACGTAAAATACAAATAATATTACTTAATAATATATAAAATCCAAACTATGAGAATTTTGAACAATTCAAAAACTTCAATGTATGCGTACGTATCATTGGTTGAAAGATGTTTAATATATATTACACGTCTATTGCTACGTGGCTCCTCCAATGATGATCTATTACGATCATATAAATATCAAATCCATGGCTAGCTGCAGAATCCATTAATGATTTCTTCTTCAAACTGATACAGTAACTGAATTCATTATTGGCAGATATATATATATATATATATATATATTGCATGGAGTCGTCAAAAAACACGTTGATTATGGTGTCAGCTGGAGTAATATTAGCACTTGTTTCGTTGGGGGTCATAAAATCTGCTGAGACCCCTACATTTGTATGGTTTATTACCAATAATATCCTGTATTGCCTTGAGCCTCCTTACTCCTACTTGATCATCTACGCCATCATCCTCTCCATTGTGGTGTCGTCGCGTTTCCATCGTCAAAATCATTCTCTTTCAGCCGACGAAACTGCGCTGATTAGTACGCTTCTTGTAGAGTATTCGACGGCGGAGGCGATGTGTGAGAATGAAGATCATAGGCTAATATTGGAGAAACCTCTTGTTTGTTCTAGATTTGGTCCAAACAAATCCAGTGCTGAAGGTATTCATTTTTTTTTAATTATTATATATATATGTCGATTTAGGTAAATTAGATTCTACATGCAACATGTATAGCAGTATAGGTACTGCATTGTTAGGATAGTGCCTATACAGCTAAGGTGAAATTTTCCGTTTGAAAAAATACTTGTAAAACGTTTTTATAAAAGTGCTTTTTTATTAAAAAAAAAATTATAAAATATTTTAAAAATTGTTTTTTTTTTTTTTAAAATTTGGGCATGCAGGTGTGAAAGTCTTGCGGGTGGCCAAGCCTAACAAGGAGGAGATGGTGGAGAATGCATGGAAGATGATAACCGACGGTCGGCACATGCCGCTTACCAGGCACAGGCATCTCAAGAAGTCTGCGGTTTTGAAGGACCGGACGAACTTCGAATGGACGGGTTCAAGAATTCGAAGAGAACCGTCGCTGAGCCAGGAGGAGCTGAACCGGCGGGTCGAGGCCTTCATTAAGAAGTTCAATGAAGACATAAGGTTGCAAAGGAAACAGTCGTTGAAACGGTATATGGAGATGATTAATGCATAGATGCATGTATACATACGCATTGTTAACCTATGGGAACAATTATTATTATTATTATTATTAATATTATTATTATTATTATTATTATTATTATTATTATCACTATTCATATATAATTTATTTATTCACCTTTGATTAATCACATTTTTTGAAACAACCAAATTTTCTAAAATAACATATGCGAATTTTTTTTTTTTATATATATCCTAAATGAAATAAATGTACATACATGATCATACATATATGCACAACAATAAACATATTTAAAAATAACTTAAATAAAATGCAACATTTTATAATTAAATATCTGAGTCAAACTTAAATAAAATACTGTCAAAACAATTAACTTAAAAGTTTGCATACAATAAATTACTTAATAAAAATAGTATTAAAATTTGCCACTGAAAAGACTTAAAAGAAATAAATAAATAACAGAGTTTAAAATTCTTAAAAATATTCATAATGACTCAAACGACGGCTGCGGGGGATCACTGCCTATCTGCTCATACGTCCTCGCCGCCGGTAGGTACTACATCTTCCTCTACGTACTCACCTGCACCATATAAGTGTAGTGAGCCTAGAGGCCCAACATACTAACATAACAAGGATTTAAAATAATTTAAATCACTGAAGTACTAATACATAACATATACATGAAATGAGCATGCTTAAAAATCGTGAATCATAACTTAAAATCTTGCTTAAACTTGATCTTAAATATAATCATATAATACATACATAAACATTGTTGAGCATAACATTTTTTTAACATCGCATGGTCATATCCATAGTGTAACCTTAAACTTAAATGGTTCGACTGATCAGTCTCTTAAAACCAACGTACGCGGCGGTGACGAATCACCTCTTGCTGGTAGTAAACTACCCTTAAATTAACAGTAAACTGCCCTTAACTTGTGGGGGCTTGCCCCCCTTAAATTGTCATACTACTTCAACTTCCAACATAAAATTATTTTCTTGCTCAACCTTAAACATTAAATCATGCCATAAAATTATTTCATGAATGCATGTACTTAAATAAAAATGTGTGTCCTTCATATATATTTAATTTAATTTTTATACTAACATATAAATACTAAAATAACTTTCATGCATAAAATAATTAAATATATAATTAGGACACATACAATTTCTCATGGTTTGTACTGAACTGCTGGCCCTAACACTCAAGGTCATTTTCTTAAATTCTGGCCCATTAACACTGAGACTGGCTCATTAACATACTTAAGCCCATTAACACATTTCTAAGCCCAATAAATCAATTAAAGTTCATTAGCACATATTTGGCCCAATAACAACTTAATCTGGCCCAATGGGCCCAAAAGCCCAAAGACTAGCCCAATAACTCCCATGGGCTCCCAAGCCCATAAAATTATTGGCAAACTTAATTAAATTTAATTAAGCCCAAAAATGATTAAATTTAACCCAAAATAATTAAATGGAGCCCAATTAACTTTTGGGATTTAATTAGGCCCATTTAACATTTAATTAAACTTAAAACTTAAAAATAAATATACCCGAGCCCGACTAACTTGACCCGGACCCGGACCCAACTAAAATAACCCATGACCCACCCAAACCACCAAACCCGACCCGGACCCATCACTGAAACCCTAACCCGAACCCTACTTCCCTTTTCATGCGGCCGCGAGCAGCAGCCCTTCTAGGGTTGCAGCCGCCCAGCTCCGGCCGCCCCTGACCGGAGCTCTGCCGCCCAGACGTGGCCCACGTCTGGGCGATCCTAACCTGACCAAGGCCCCGACCCCATGCAGCCCACGCACAGAGCACCGAACCCCCTTCCATCAAACCCTAAACCTGCGCCCCCTAGCCCGATCCTGCACCAGCACCTACCTGGGCTCGTTTGGCTCGAACCACTCGAGCCACTCGAGTCCAGACCACCCTCACACGACTTAGGGACCCCTGACCAGCAGCTATACTACCATGGAGGGAGAAAAACGTGAGCTTGAATGAAGAAAGCACATGAACGAGCATAAAAACAAAACCGTCTCATTTTTCTGAAAATCTATGAACAAATCGATGCATACACAACACACTCATAATAATCACTGATATAGTGCAAAAAAGAGAAAGAAAACATGTCTTTCACCGATAAAAATAATAGAAGGGATAGACGGTGACGAATCCGGGACGACGACGACGACTAACTTTGAAGCTTCAAAACTTGGCTATGGATTCCTTGCTGCCGTGCGCCTATGGAGAGGTGAGGGAGAAGAGTGGAGGCGGCTAGGTTGAGAGAATGAGGGAGTGAGCGTGTGTTTAGGGGTGTTATGGGCGATGGATTGGGGAGTAGATTAGGTAGATAATGATCTCAATAATTAATTAGGAGATAAATACCAATATAAAAAGATTTCCTAACTTAATAAAATACTAGCTAACTAATAAAATAAATAAATCCCGAAATAATGGATTTAGGGAATTTTAAGGATAATAAAAAGTCATTAAAATGACTTAATTTGGATAAAAACGGACTTCTAAAATTATTTAAAAATCAAATATTGATAATTTTGAGGAATAAAAACTCAAAATAATATTTTCGGGCTCCAAAAAGGCTCATAAAATAATTTGGGTAGAAAGTTTTCATATCGTCCGTCCATGATCCCGTCAACGCGATAAAATAATACAATTACCATAAATCATGAAAATCTCTAATTATGGGTTAAATGCTTGAAAATCATTTAAATCATGCACAAATAATTCACATAAATATTTAACCCATAGTCTAAAATTTTAAATAAATAAATTCCCTAATTATGCATGCGAATTTACGTATTAAAAACACCGGGTGTTACAATTCCCCCCCCCCCCCTAAATTGGATTTCGTCCTTGAAATTAAAGTACTTACCCGAACAACTCCGGGTAGCGAGTCCTCATGTCTGCCTCGGTCTCCCAAGTAGCTTCCTCTTCCGAGTGATTAAGCCACTGGACTCTGACCATCGGTATGACCCGCGTCCTAAGTCTCCGCTCATCCCTAGCCAAGATCCGCACTGGCCTCTCCTCATATACTAGATCAGGTGGCAACTGCAAGGGCTCGTAATTCAATACATGCGACGGGTTAGAGACATATCTCCGAAGCATGGATACATGAAAGACATTGTGCACTGCCGCAAGCCCTGGTGGTAAGGCCAAACGGTAGAACAATGTGCCAACTCTCTCCAAGATCTCAAAAGGTCCAATATACCTCGGATTCAACTTGCCTCTGCATCCAAATCTCATCACCCCTTTCATAGGTGATACTTTCAAAAACACATGATCACCCACTGCAAACTCAAGATCTCGTCGCCGAGTATCAGCATAACTCTTCTGACGACTCTGAGCTGTCCTCATACGATTCCGAATCTGAATCACAATGTCTGCAGTCTGCTGTACAATCTCGGGACCCAATAGAATCCTCTCTCCAACCTCATCCCAATGAATAGGAGATCTACATCTCCTCTCATACAAAGCTGCATAAGGAGCCATACCTATAGACGCCTGAAAGCTGTTGTTATAGGTAAACTCCACTAATGGCAATCTCGTCTCCCATGAGCCCTGAAAATCGATGACACAGGCTCTCAGTAAGTCCTCAAGAATCTGTATCACCCTCTCAGACTGACCATCTGTCTGGGGATGAAAAGCTGTGCTGAACAGTAGTCGAGTCCCCAATGCTGCATGTAGACTCTTCCAGAACGCAGACGTAAATCTCGGATCTCTGTCTGACACAATCGACACTGGTATGCCATGCAGTCTAACAATCTCCTTGATGTAAAGCTCCGCATACTGTGTCAATGAGTAAGTAGTCCTCACTGACAAGAAATGTGCTGACTTGGTGAGTCTATCCACGATCACCCAAATAGCCGTGCAACCTCTAGCACTCCTCGGTAAACCAACTACAAAGTCCATCGTAATATTCTCCCATTTCCATTCCGGAATAGGAAGAGGTCTAAGAAGTCCTGCTGAACGCTGATGCTCTGCCTTGACATGCTGACAAGTCAAGCACTCTGACACAACTCTTCCGATGTCTCTCTTCATCCCAGGCCACCAATACAATAGCTGTAAATCTCGGTACATCTTCGTACTATAGGGGTGAATGGATTACAGAGATGTGTGAGCCTCTGCTAAAATCTTAGCTCTCAACTGATCGACGTTTGGTACCCACATCCTACCACGGTACTGAACAATGTCATCCACAACTGTATAAAGAATACCACCCTTGGCCTCATCTCTCTGCCTCCAACGCTGTAACTCCTCATCAGTAGGTTGTCCATCTCTGATCCGATCTCGTAGAATCGGCTGCACCGTCAACACTGACAAGCTCAGTGCATGACCACTCGAGTAAAACTCCAAATCAAATCTCTGAATCTCGCATTGCAGTGGTAACTGCACTGTCAAACACGATGCTATTGACGACTTCCGACTCAAAGCATCGGCCACTACATTAGCTTTACCTGAATGGTAGCTAATGTCACAGTCGTAATCTTTCAGCAACTCCAACTATCTCCGTTGCCTCATGTTCAACTCCTTCTGAGTGAAGAAGTACTTGAGGCTCATATGATCAGTGAAAATCTTGCACTTCTCGCCATACAGATAGTGCCTCCAGATTTTCAAAGCGAAGACCACTGCTGCTAACTCCAAGTCATGTATCGGGTAGTTCTGCTCATGAATCTTCAACTGCCTCGACGCATAAGCAATAACCTTACCACACTGCATAAGTACTGCACCTAACCCTAGCTTAGACGTGTCGGTGTATACCACTAACTCCTCGTGTGGTACTGTTATCGCTAAAACCGGTGCGGTAGTGAGTGCTTCCTTCAGCTGATTGAAGCTCCTCTAACAGTCTGAACTCCAAATAAACTTCGCATTCTTCTTGGTTAAGAAAGTCAAGGGTACTGCAATAGAAAAAAAACCCTTGATGAACTTCCTATAATATTCTGCCAAACCCAAGAAACTGCGAATCTCCGAAGCATTCCTCGGAATACCCCATTTCTGCACTGCCTCAACCTTCGACTAATCCACTGCAATCCCATCTCTTGAAATAATGTGGCCAAGAAATGCCACTTGCTCAAGCCAAAACTCGCACTTGCTGAACATGGCATACAAACGCTGCTCCCTCAAAGTCTACAAGGCTGTCTGTAGATGCTGCCTATGCTCCTCAATGCTCCTAGAGTAGATCAAGATATCATCAATGAAGACTATGATGAATTGATCAAGATACGGATGAAATACCCGGTTCATGAGATCCATGAAAACCGCTGGAGCATTGGTCAGCCCAAATGGCATTACTAAGAACTTGTAATGCCCATAACGTGTCCGAAAAACAGTCTTGGACACATCTGCATCTCTAACTCGCAGCTGATGATATCCAGATCGTAGGTCGATCTTGGAGAACACTGAAACTCCCTGCAACTGATCAAATAAGTCCTCTATCCTCGGCAGTGGATACTTATTCTTCACTGTGACCCTGTTGAGCTCTCGATAATCGATGCACAGTCTCATACTACCATCCTTCTTCTTCACAAATAACACTGGAGCTCCCCATGGAGAAAAGCTAGGACGAACAAAGACTTTCTCTAATAACTCTTGAATCTGTTCCTTCAACTCTTTCATCTCAGTAGGAGAAAGTCGGTACGGTGCCTTTGAGATAGGCACGGTGTCTGGCACTAAGTCGATACTGAACTCCACATCTCTCACTGGTGGAATTCCTGCAACATCCTCCGGAAAGACGTCCGAAAAGTCACGAACCACTTCTATATCTGATAATGATCTGCTAGATGGTTCTGAGGCCGTGACAATACTCGCTAGAAAACCTCAGCAACCCCGTCTCAACAGCTTCCTCGTCTGAATATAAGATATCACCTGAGGAATATCACTGCTCTGAGATGCATGGAAAGTAAACGGGTCGCCTTCCGACGGTTTCACTGACACTGTTCTCCGACGAAAATCAATCAAAGCTCCATTGACTGTCAACCAGTCCATACCCAATATCAAATCAAATCCGCTCAATGGCAAAACCACAACATCTGCACGAATGGAGTGCCCCTGCAGCTCCAACTCCAGCTCTCGGATGACATTAGAGGTAGTAATAATCTGTCCTGATGGCATAGTGACATCATAACCATTGTCGGAAATCTCAGGGGAAATGCCTATCCGTCTGATAAACTCAAGGGAGATAAACGAATGCGTAGCCCTTGAATCTAGCAACGCAAACGTGGAGTTGCCTCCAACTAGAATTCTCCCTGCACGCAGAAGAATCCAAACAATTTCATACCACTACTAAACTTTCCCCCAAAGATGAGTCACTAATAACCCTTAATTCTAATCACAAGTAAAACATGCTTCTTATTCTAACATGCAGATAGGTAACCCAAATAACAAATTATTCCACAACAAAAATCGAAAAAATATTACCCAAAAGAAGAAATCATAAAATGCTAGGGGTAAGATATACCGGTGATCAAGGAGGTATCTGGGTCTACCTCCTCAGCCTGCATCACGAACACTCTCCTTGTAGTGTTCTTCTTCCTCGGGCAATTGGCCATCTGGTGCCCTGGCTCTTTACAATGAAAACAGATGCCTGCTCCTAGAAGACATGGTCCCGGATGCATCTTCTGGTACTTCGGGCAAGTAGGATGTCCTCTAGTATTAGGGGCCCCGCCCCTAGGCTGCTATCTCTACTGCTGTGGCTTCTGCTGGTTCGGGCCCTTAGACGGCCCAGTAAACTGCATCTTCGCAGGAGGCTGCGAATATGGTCGCTGATACCCAGACTGAAACTGCCTCTTACTCTGCTGCTCCCTCTGGATCTCTCTCCTACCCTCCTCAGAACGCAAGGCTCTACTGACTGCAGCCTCATAAGTAGGGACGTCTGCCATGCAAACGTCATGCTTGATTTCTGCCCTGAGCCCCTCAATAAACTGTCTCATCTTCTCAGGTGCACTATCAGCAATCAATGGCACAAGGTGACAGCCCCTCTCGAACTGTCGGATGTACTCCACAACGGTCTTGTCCCCCTGTCGGAGACTCATGAACTCTTGGATCATGCGGCTGCGCATGTCCTCAGTAAAATACTTGGAGTAAAACATCCTCCGAAAGTCTGCCCAAAGCATAGTATTCAGATTCACTCCTCGTGATGCACTCTCCCACCTTAAGTCTGCATCACCCTTCAGCATGTACACTGCGCACCTCACCTTGTCCGCATCAGTCAACCCCATATAAGCAAAGATGCTCTCCAAAGAATGGATCTACCCCTCAGCAACGAGTGGATCTGTGGCACCTGTGAACTCCTTCGGTCCCTTCTTCTAGAACCTCTCCGCCACGTCCTCATCATGGGAAAGTCTCGGACGCGCCGCCTGCTGCTCCAACAGAGCAGTAATCCCAGCCATCATGTTTGCATTGGCTTGCTCCAATGCTGAAAGAGGGTTCTGCGGTGGTGGGGATCCCTCACGCCTGTTAACTGGTCTCGGAGGCATTCTGCACCACCACATATTTCTTTACGTAAATCGCCATGCATAACTAAGTACTTTAAAAAAAATTTTATGCTAACATAAATACTTAAGTCTTAAACATGCTACTACTAAATCATACTAAAAGTAATTAAAACTTACAGACCGATAGCGCGGATTTCTAAGCTCGCATAGCAGTGATGACCCCACCAAGAACGCGTCTCTGATACCAATTGAAACGACCAAATTTTCTAAAATAACATATGCGAAAATTTTTTTTTTATATATATCCTAAGTGAAATAAATGTACATACATGCCCATACATATATGCACAACAATAAACAGATTTAAAAATAGCTTAAATAAAATGCAACATTTTATACTTAAATATCTGAGTCAAACTTAAATAAAATACTGACAAAATAATTAACTTAAAAGTTTGCATGCAATAAATTACTTAATAAAAATAGTATTAAAATTTTCCAGTGAAAAGACTTAAAAGAAATAAATAACAGAGTTTAAAATTCTTAAAAATATTCATAATGACTCAAACGACGGCTGCGGGGGATCACTGCCTGTCTGCTCATACGTCCTCACCGCCGGTAGGTACTACATCTTTCTCTACGTACTCACCTGCACCATATAAGTGTAGTGAGTCTAGAGGCCCAACATGCTAACATAACAAGGATTTAAAATAATTTAAATCACTGAAGTACTAATACATAACATATACATGAAATGAGCATGCTTAAAAATCGTGAATCATAACTTAAAATCTTGCTTAAACTTGATCTTAAATATAATCATATAATATATACATAAACATTGTTGAGCATAACATTTTTCTAACATCGCATGGTCATATCCATAGTGTAACCTTAAACTTAAATGGTTCGACTGATCAGTCTCTTAAAACCAACGTACGCGGCGGTGACGAATCACCTCTTGTTGGTAGTAAACTACCCTTAAATTGACAGTAAACTGTCCTTAACATGTGGGGGCTTGCCTCCCTTAAATTGTCACACTACTTCAACTTCGAACATAAAATTATTTTCTTGCTCAACCTTAAACATTAAATCATGCCATAAAATTATTTCATGAATGCATGTACTTAAATAAAAATGTGTGTCCTTCATATATATTTAATTTAATTTGTATACTAACATATAAATACTAAAATAACTTTCATGCATAAAATAATTAAATATATAATTAGGACACATGCAATTTCTCATGGTTTGTACTGAACTGCTGGCCCTAACACTCAAGCTCATTTTCTTAAATTCTGGCCCATTAACACTGAGACTGGCCCATTAACATATATAAGCCCATTAACACATTTCTAAGCCCAATAAATCAATTAAAGCCCATTAGCACATACTTGGCCCACTAACAACTTAATCTGGCCCAATGGGCCCATAAACCTAAAGACTGGCCCAATAACTCCCATGGGCTCCCAAGCCCATAAAATTATTGGCAAACTTAATTAAATTTAATTAAGCCCAAAAATGATTAAATTTAACCCAAAATAATTAAATGGAGCCCAATTAACTTTTGAGATTTAATTAGGTCCATTTAACATTTAATTAAACTTAAAACTTAAAAATAAAAATATCTGAGCCCGACTAACTTGACCCGGACCCGGCAAATAACATAACCCATGACCCACTGACTTGACCCGGACCACCAAACCCGACCCGGACCCATCACTGAAACCCTAACCCGAACCCTACTTCCCTTTTCATGCGGCCGCGAGCAGCAGCCCTTCTAGGGCTGCTGCCGCCCAGCTCCGGCCGCCCCTGGCCGGAGCTCTGCCGCCCAAACGTGGCCCAAGTCTGGGCGGTCCTAACCTGACCAAGGCCCCGACCCCATGCAACCCACGCACAGAGCACCGAACCCCCTTCCATCAAACCCTAAACCTGCGCCCCATAGCCCGATCCTGCACCAGCACCTACCTGAGCTCGTTTGGCTCGAACCACTCGAGCCACTCGAGTCCAGACCACCCTCACACGACTTAGGGACCCCTGACCAGCAGCTATACTACCATGGAGGGAGAAAAACGTGAGCTTGAATGAAGAAAGCACATGAAAGAGCATCAAGAACAAAACCGTTTCATTTTTTTGAAAATATATGAACAAATCGATGCATAGACAACACACACATAATAATCACTGATATAGTGCGAAAAAGAGGAAGAAAACATGCCTTTCACCGATAAAAATAATAGAAGGGATAGACGGTGACGAATCCGAGACGACGACGACGACTAACTTTGAAGCTTCAAAACTTGGCTATGGATTCCTTGCTGCCGTGCGCCTATGGAGAGGTGAGGGAGAAGAGTCGAGGCGGCTAGGTTGAGAGAATGAGGGAGTGAGCGTGTGTTTGGGGGTGTTTTGGGCGATGGATTGGGGAGTAGATTAGGTAGATAATGATCTCAATAATTAATTAGGAGATAAATACCAATATAAAAAGATTTCCTAACTTAATAAAATACTAGCTAACTAATAAAATAAATAAATCCCGAAATAATGGATTTAGGGAATTTTAAGGATAATAAAAAGTCATTAAAATGACTTAATTTGGATAAAAACGGACTTCTAAAATTATTTAAAAATCAAATATTGATAATTTTGAGGAATAAAAACTCAAAATAATATTTTCGGGCTCCAAAAAGGCTCATAAAATAATTTGGGTAGAAAGTTGTCATATCGTCCGTCCATGGTCCCGTCAACGCGATAAAATAATATGATTACCATAAATCATGAAAATCTCTAATTATGGGTTAAATGCTTGAAAATCATTTAAATCATGCACAAATAATTCACATAAATATTTAACCCATAATCTAAAATTTTAAATAAATAAATTCCCTAATTATGCATGCGAATTTACGTATTAAAAACACCGGGTGTTACAATTCTCCCCCCCTTAAATTGGATTTCATCCTCGAAATTAAAGTACTTACCCGAACAACTCCGGGTAGCGAGTCCTCATGTCTGCCTCGGTCTCCCAAATAGCTTCCTCCTCCGAGTGATTCAGCCACTGGACTCTGACCATCGGTATGACCCGCGTCCTAAGTCTCCGCTCATCCCTAGCCAAGATCCGCACTGGCCTCTCCTCATATACTAGATCAGGTGGCAACTGCAAGGGCTCGTAATTCAACCCATGCGATGGGTTAGAGTCATATCTTCGAAGCATGGATACATGAAAGACATTGTGCACTGCCGCAAGCCCTTGTGGTAAGGCCAAACGGTAGGCCAATGTGTCAACTCTCTCCAAGATCTCAAAAGGTACAATATATCTCGGATTCAACTTGCCTCTGCGTCCAAATCTCATCACCCCTTTCATAGGTGATACTTTCAGAAACACATGATCACCTACTGCAAACTCAAGATCTCGTCGCCGAGTATCAGCATAACTCTTCTGACGACTCTGAGCTGTCCTCATACGATTCCGAATCTGAATCACAATGTCTGCAGTCTGCTGTACAATCTCGGGACCCAATAGAATCCTCTCTCCAACCTCATCCCAATGAATAGGAGATCTGCATCTTCTCTCATACAATGCTGCATAAGGAGCCATACCTATAGACGCCTGAAAGCTGTTGTTATAGGTAAACTCCACTAATGCAATCTCGTCTCCCATGAGCCCTGAAAATCGATGACACAGGCTCTCAGTAAGTCCTCAGGAATCTGTATCACCCTCTCAGACTGACCATCTGTCTGGGGATGAAAAGCTGTGCTGAACAGTAGTCGAGTCCCCAATGCTGCATGTAGACTCTTCCAGAACGCAGACGTAAATCTCGGATCTCTGTCTGACACAATCGACACTGGTATGCCATGCAGTCTAACAATCTCCTTGATGTAAAGCTCCGCATACTGTGTCAATGAGTAAGTAGTCCTCACTGACAAGAAATGTGCTAACTTGGTGAGTCTATCCACGATCACCCAAATAGCCGTGCAACCTCTGGCACTCCTCGGTAAACCAACTAAAAAGTCCATCGTAATATTCTCCCATTTCCATTCCGGAATAGGAAGAGGTCTAAGAAGTCCTGCTGGACGCTGATGCTCTGCCTTGACATGCTGACAAGTCAAGCACTCTGACACAACTCTTCCGATGTCTCTCTTCATCCCAGGCCACCAATACAATAGCTGTAAATCTCGGTACATCTTCGTACTATAGGGGTGAATGGATTACAGAGATGTGTGAGCCTCTGCTAAAATCTTAGCTCTCAACTGATCGACGTTTGGTACCCACATCCTACCACGGTACTGAACAATGTCATCCACAACTGTATAAAGAAGACCACCCTTGGCCTCATCTCTCTGCCTCCAACGCTGTAACTCCTCATCAGTAGGCTGTCCATCTCTGATCCGATCTCGTAGAATCGGCTGCACCGTCAACACTGACAAGCTCGGTGCATGACCACTCGATTAAAACTCCAAATCAAACATCTGAATCTCGCTGTGCAGTGGTAACGGCACTGTCAAACACGATGCTATTGACGACTTTCAACTCAAAGCATCGGCCACTATATTAGCTTTACCTGGATGGTAGCTAATGTCACAGTCGTAATCCTTCACCAACTCCAACCATCTCCGTTGCCTCATGTTCAACTCCTTCTGAGTTAAGAAGTACTTGAGGCTCTTATGATCAGTGAAAATCTTGCACTTCTCGCCATACAGATAGTGCCTCCAGATTTTCAAAGCGAAGACCACTGCTGCTAACTCCAAGTCATGTATCGGGTAGTTCTGCTCATGAATCTTCAACTGCCTCGACGCATAAGCAATAACCTTACCACACTGCATAAGTACTGCGCCTAACCCTAGCTTAGACGCGTCGGTGTATACCACTAACTCCTCGTGTGGTACTGTCATCGCTAAAACCGGTGCGGTAGTGAGTGCTTCCTTCAGCTGATCGAAGCTCCTCTGACAGTCTGAACTCCAAATAAACTTCGCATTCTTCTTGGTTAAGGAAGTCAAGGGTACTGCAATAGAGAAAAAACCCTTGATGAACTTCCTATAATATCCTGCCAAACCCAAGAAACTGCGAATCTTCGAAGCATTCCTCGGAATACCTCATTTCTGCACTGCCTCAACCTTCGATTGATCCACTGCAATCCCATCTCTCGAAATAATGTGGCCAAGAAATGCCACTTGCTCAAGCCAAAACTCGCACTTGCTGAACTTGGCATACAAACGCTACTCCCTCAAATTCTGCAAGGCTGTCTGTAGATGCTGTCTATGCTCCTCAATGCTCCTAGAGTAGATCAAGATATCATCAATGAAGACTATGATGAAATGATCAAGATACGGCTGAAATACCCGGTTCATGAGATCCATGAATACCGCTGGAGCATTGGTCAGCCCAAATGGCATTACTAAGAACTCGTAATGCCCATAACGTGTCCGGAAAGCAGTCTTGGACACATCTGCATCCCTAACTCGCAGCTGATGATATCCAGATCACAGGTCGATCTTGGAGAACACCGAAGCTCCCTGCAACTGATCAAATAAGTCATCTATCCTCGGCAGTGGGTACTTATTCTTCACTGTGACCCTGTTGAGCTCTCGATAATCGATGCACAGTCTCATACTGCCATCCTTCTTCTTCACAAATAACACTGGAGCTCCCCATGGAGAAAAGCTAGGACGAACAAAGCCTTTCTCTAATAACTCCTGAATCTGTTCCTTCAACTCTTTCATCTCGGTAGGAGCAAGTTGGTACGGTGCCTTTGAGATAGGCACGATGTCTGGCACTAAGTCGATACTGAACTCCACCTCTCTCACTGGTGGAATTCCTGCAACATCCTCCGGAAAGACGTCCGAAAAGTCACGAACCACTTCTATCTCTGATAATGATCTGCTAGATGGTTCTGAGGCCGTGACAATACTCGCTAGAAAACCTCGGCAACCCCGTCTCAACAGCTTCCTCGTCTGAATATAAGATATCACCTGAGGAATATCACTGCTCTGAGATGCATGGAAAGTAAACGGGTTGCCTTCCGACGGTTTCACTGACACTGTTCTCCGACGAAAATCAATCAAAGCTCCATTGACTATCAACCAGTCCATACCCAATATCAAATCAAATCCGCTCAATGGCAAAACCACAACATCTGCACGAATGGAGTTCCCCTGCAGCTCCAACTCCAGCTCTCGGATGACATTAGAGGTAGTAATAATCTGTCCTGATGGCATAGTGACATCATAACCATTGTCGGAAATCTCAGGGGAAATGTCTATCCGTTTGATAAACTCAAGGGAGATAAACGAATGCTGTAGTAGCCCGTGCCCTAATTGAGTAATTAAAGGATTAATGCTAATTAATTGAATTAGGTATCGGACGGATCGGAAGCTCCGAAGGCACGATCGGAAGCTCCGAACAGGATCGGAAGCTCCGATGAGCGATCGGAGGCACCGATGTTATTACGTCAGGCATGACGTGTGGTTGGATCGGAAGCTCCGATCAGGACCGGAAGCTCCGATCACCCCTATCCAGAGTCATCAAGTGATATTTTGACACGTGGCAGATCAGGATCTTCGGAAGCTCCGATGGCAGGATCGGACGTTCCGATCGAGGTTCGGACGTTCCGATCAAGGATCGGAAGTTCCGATCGTTGTCTATAAATAGAAGGCCGAGGCTTCACTTTCATTTGCCAATTCCGAGTTCTCCTTTCCATTCTAGTCCTTTTGGAGCTATTCTAGTCTTCTTAGGCTTGGTCCGGAGGTCGGCGAGGCGTTCGGTAGTCGTAGCGGAGTTGTGCCCAAGTTCTGGAGGCATCGACATCAAAGGGCTAACGACGGACGCAGGTATAACTTTTGCTTCCTATAAATATTTAGGATTATGCAATAGCTTAGTTAAGGCTTTTAGAGCACTTTAATGATAGTAGTATCATTTGGCAGTGTAGAGCAGACTATAGGCGTGGACCTAGAGTTGGTAGAGCTTTCACTGTTTTGAGGTACGAAAGTACTGTTCGAGATATCCTGACTGAGTATGCATGTATTATATGACTGCATGATTTATATGCCATGATATTATGCTGCATTCATTTGCATCTTGCTGTATCTCCTTCGAGATGTCTGTAGTAGGGTTGTACCCTATCCTGTTAGTGGATGGACTTCCATCGATTTGGGTCCGGCGTATCCACGATTATCTCGGTATGGGAGCCACCTCCTGAATCGACGGCAAAGCGTGCTACATACCAGAGCCCGGTTTGTCTCTGTTATCTGATCCTTGACCTCGAGTCTATAGGGAGTTCACTTTGCATGCATGTATACTCATACTCTCGCACTGAGCGTTTTATGCTCACGTCTCGTACTCTGTATTTTCTGGACACCCTATTCCATGGGGCAGGTTTGCGATTGGACGAGGAGGGTGGATCCAGGAGGGGCTAGTCAGTGGTTGGCCAGCTGGAGCTTCGTCTAGGTTTTATTACTGTCGTTTGGGTTTATACAGCTATTCGATTTGGTTGTATATTATTGGATAATTATAGATTCCTTTACTTGGGATTGTATAATGTTATTGGATTCCGCAGTTTTATTCTGATATCTGTTTAATTAAGTTAATTGTATGCATAAGTTCTGTTTAGTAGGTGATCCGGGTAAGGGTCACTACAAATGCGTAGCCCCTGAATCTAGCAACGCAAACGTGGAGTTGCCTCCAACTAGAATTCTCCCTGCACGCAGAAGAATCCCAATAATTTCATACCACTAATAAATTTCCCCCAAAGATGAGTCACTAATAACCCTTAATTCTAATCACAAGTAAAACATGCTTCTTATTCTAACATGCAGATAGGTAACCCAAATAACAAATTATTCCACAACAAAAATCGAAAAAATATTAACCAAAAGAAGAAATCATAAAAAGCTAGGGGTAAGATATACCAGTGATCAAGGAGGTATCTGGGTCTGCCTCCTCAGCCTACATCACGAACACTCTCCTTGTAGTGTTCTTCTTTCTCGGGCAATTGGTCATCTGGTGCCCTGGCTCTTTACAATGAAAACAGACGCCTGCTCCTAGAAGACATGGTCCCGGATGCATCTTTTGGAACTTCGGGCAACTAGGATGTCCTCCAGTATTAGAGGCCCCGCCCCTAGGCTGCTGTCTCTGCTGTTGTTGCTTCTGCTGGTTCGGGCCCTTAGATGGCCCAGTAAACTGCTTCTTCGCAGGAGGCTGCGAATATGGTCGCTGATACCCAGACTGAAACTGCCTCTTACTCTGCTGCTCCTTTTGGATCTCTCTCCTACCCTCCTCAGAACGCATGGCTCTACTGACTGCAGCCTCATAAGTAGGGACGTCTGCAATGCGAACGTCATGCTTGATTTCTGCCCTGAGCCCCTCAATAAACTGTCTCATCTTCTCAGGTGCACTATCAGCAATCAATGGCACAAGGTGACAGCCCCTCTCGAACTGTCGGATGTACTCCACAACGGTCTTGTCCCCCTGTCGGAGACTCATGAACTCTCGGATCATGCGGCTGCTCACGTCCTCAGTGAAATACTTGGAGTAAAACATCCTCCGGAAGTCTGCCCAAAGCATAGTAGTCAGATTCACTCCTCGTGATGCACTCTCCCACCATAAGTCTGCATCACCCTTCAGCATGTACACTGCGCACCTCACCTTGTCCGCATCAATCAACCCCATATAAGCAAAGATGCTCTCCAAAGAACGGATCCACCCCTCAGCAACGAGTGGATCTGTGACACCTGTGAACTCCTTCGGTCCCTTCTTCTGGAACCTCTCCGCCACGTCCTCATCATGGGAAAGTCTCGGACGCGCCGCCTGCTGCTCCAACAGAGCAGTAATCCCAGCCATCATGTTTGCATTGGCTTGCTCCAATGCTGAAAGAGAGTTCTGCGGTGGTGGGGATCCCTCACGCCTATTAACTGGTCTCGGAGGCATTCTGCACCACCACATATTTCTTTACGTAAATCGCCATGCATAACTAAGTACTTAAAAAAAAATTTTCTGCTAACATAAATACTTAAGTCTTAAACATGCTACTACTAAATCATACTAAAAGCAATTAAAACTTACAGACCGATAGCGTAGATTTCTGAGCTCGCATAGCAGTGATGACCCCACCAAGAACGCGTCTCTGATACTAATTGAAACGACCAAATTTTCTAAAATAACATATGCGGAAATTTTTTTTTTTTTTTATATATCCTAAGTGAAATAAATGTACATACATGCCCATACATATATGCACAACAATAAACAGATTTAAAAATAACTTAAATAAAATGCAACATTTTATACTTAAATATCTGAGTCAAACTTAAATAAAATACTGTCAAAACAATTAACTTAAAAGTTTGCATGCAATAAATTACTTAATAAAAATAGTATTAAAATTTGCCACTGAAAAGACTTAAAAGAAATAAATAAATAACAGAGTTTAAAATTCTTAAAAATATTCATAATGACTCAAACGACGGCTGCGGGGGATCATTGCATGTCTGCTCATACATCCTCGCCGCCGGTAGGTACTACATCTTCCTCTACGTACTCACCTGCACCATATAAGTGTAGTGAGCCTAGAGGCCCAACATTCTAACATAACAAGGATTTAAAATAATTTAAATCACTGAAGTACTAATACATAACATATACATGAAATGAGCATGCTTAAAAATCGTGAATCATAACTTAAAATCTTGCTTAAACTTGATCTTAAATATAATCATATAATATATACATAAACATTTTTGAGCATAACATTTGTCTAACATCGCATGGTCATATCCATAGTGTAACCTTAAACTTAAATGGTTCGACTGATCAGTCTCTTAAAACCAACGTACGCGGCGGTGACGAATCACCTCTTGCTGGTAGTAAACTACCCTTAAATTGACAGTAAACTGCCCTTAACATGTGGGGGCTTGCCTCCCTTAAATTGTCACACTACTTCAACTTTCAACATAAAATTATTTTCTTGCTCAACCTTAAACATTAAATCATGCCATAAAATTATTTCATGAATGCATGTACTTAAATAAAAATGTGTGTCTTTCATATATATTTAATTTAATTTTTATACTAACATATAAATACTAAAATAACTTTCATGCATAAAATAATTAAATATATAATTAGGACACATGCAATTTCTCATGGTTTGTACTGAAATGCTGGCCCTAACACTCAAGCCCATTTTCTTAAATTCTGGACCATTAACACTGAGACTGGCCCATTAACATACTTAAGCCCATTAACACATTTCTAAGCCCAATAAATCAATTAAAGCCCATTAGCACATACTTGGCCCAATAACAACTTAATCTGGCCCAATGGGCCCATAAGCCCAAAGACTGGCCCAATAACTCCCATGGGCTCTCAAGCCCATAAAATTATTGGCAAACTTAATTAAATTTAATTAAGCCCAAAAATGATTAAATTTAACCCAAAATAATTAAATGGAGCCCAATTAACTTTTGGGATTTAATTAGGTCCATTTAACATTTAATTAAACTTAAAACTTAAAAATAAAAATACCCGAGCCCGACTAACTTGACCCGGACCCGGACCCAAATAACAAAACCCATGACCCACTGACTTGACCCGGACCACCAAACCCGACCCGGACCCATCACTGAAACCCTAACCCGAACCCTACTTCCCTTTTCATGCGGCCGCGAGCAGCAGCCCTTCTAGGGCTACTGCCGCCCAGCTCCGGCCGCCCCTGGCCGGAGCTCTGCCGCCCAGACGTGGCCCACGTCTGGGCGGTCCTAACCTGACCAAGGTCCCGACCCCATGCAGCCCACGCACAGAGCACCGAACCCCCTTCCATCAAACCCTAAACCTGCGCCCCCTAGCCCGATCCTGCACCAGCACCTACCTGGGCTCGTTTGGCTCGAACCACTCGAGCCATTCGAGTCCAGACCACCCTCACACGACTTAGGGACCCCTGACCAGCAGCTATACTACCATGGAGGGAGAAAAACGTGAGCTTGAATGAAGAAAGCACATGAACGAGCATCAAGAACAAAACCGTCTCATTTTTCTGAAAATCTATGAACAAATCGATGCATACACAACACACACATAATAATCACTGATATAGTGCGAAAAAGAGGAAGAAAACATGTCTTTCACCGATAAAAATAATAGAAGGGATAGACGGTGACGAATCCGGGACGACGACGACGACTAACTTTGAAGCTTCAAAACTTGGCTATGGATTCCTTGCTGTCGTGCGCCTATGGAGAGGTGAGGGAGAAGAGTGGAGGCGGCTAGGTTGAGAGAATGAGGGAGTGAGCGTGTGTTTGGGGGTGTTTTGGGCGATGGATTGGGGAGTAGATTAGGTAGATAATGATCTCAATAATTAATTAGGAGATAAATACCAATATAAAAAGATTTTCTAACTTAATAAAATACTAGCTAACTAATAAAATAAATAAATCCCGAAATAATGGATTTAGGGAATTTTAAGGATAATAAAAAGTCATTAAAATGACTTAATTTGGATAAAAATGGACTCCTAAAATTATTTAAAAATCAAATATTGATAATTTTGAGGAATAAAAACTCAAAATAATATTTTTGGGCTCAAAAAAGGCTCATAAAATAATTTGGGTAGAAAGTTGTCATCTCGTCCGTCCACGGTCCCGTCAACGCGATAAAATAATACAATTACCATAAATCATGAAAATCTCTAATTATGGGTTAAATGCTTGAAAATCATTTAAATCATGCACAAATAATTCACATAAATATTTAACCCATAATCTAAAATTTTAAATAAATAAATTTCCTAATTATGCATGCGAATTTACGTATTAAAAACACCGGGTGTTACGTTTTTCTATTGCCCATTTGTTATATAGTAAGTTTTTTAGTTTTATAGGAATATTTAATGTAATCCGAATTCGGATTTATGTAAGAGAAAGTCAATAAACCATCTTGTCTTTACTCTTTACCTTTCAATTTAAGGGGAAATGTCGATTATGTATTGAGACATGACAATTTTATGTCAAGTATCTTTTTTGAATCAGTTATAATACTAGTTTAAAAAAAATCAGTTATAATACTAAAACTATATTTTAACGATCAATTTTAATCCTTTTCTAAAATCATATAATTAAATGAGTGAGATCACATCTCTCTGGCTCAAGCAAGTGCTCAACGATGAGTCTATGACCTCTCTGTCTTTCCATGTTGGTGCTGGATCTCATTTGGGCCTAATTATTAAACAGCTTCTGGGGTCTAGGCCCATACATAAAAAACCAGAAAGAAACAAATGGGCTTCAACAAGCCCAGTGAAACTAGTGGGCCAATGTACTCAATAATTGGTGACAGGTGTTAAGCCCCCAACGAAATAAATAACAGGAAATTAAATAAAAGTGGACAAAAGAAATTAAAGTATTGGGATTGGATAATGATGGATATAATGGAGTTCCAACAAAAACAGGTATGATTGTGGTAACATGGCCTTTATTCAACTGCCGAGACAACATTTCAGAAATCTATTTTATTTTTTTTAATTATATATATATATATATATATATATATATATATATATATAATATAATCAAAATTTGAAGGAGGCATGGATAGTCTTTGGTTGTTATGTCAAAAGTCCTCGTTACGGGACAACAAAATATTTGATCTTATCTTTTTATCCTTTTTTTTTGGTTTGAACAATGCTATATGTACAACCAAATTTGTACGTCAATTTGTACAACATAAAAAATTCAATACAAAAATTTTATTTATCAAAATCTCATGATAAATTGAATGTAAAATATCGCGATATAATAGCAAAATCTCACGATATATTTATTGTAAATATCGCTGTACACGATATATGTTGTACATCTAGCATTATTCTTTCTTGTTTTTATTATTATATTAAATAAAAAGGTTTCTTGAATCAAATCTTATCGCATTTCGTGATCTATAACAAGCGTGCTATTGAGTTTGATTGATAGAAATTGGTTCCAGTGGCTAAATTATACACTTTTGTTTTGTTTTTTGTTTGAGGTCGAATCAAATGAGATGTAAACTCAAGCCATTTTGATTTTCGAGATTAAGATGTCACTCTGTCTATTTGGTGGCATTGATAAAACAAATTAAAAATTATGTTTTGATTTCAAATGAAAAACTAATTAAACTTGGTTTTTATTAGGTAAGTTGTGTGATTGAATAACAAAGATTGAGAGGTCACGAGAGGTTGGGCCAAAGTCTCGAAAGCGAAAGCCATCAACTACTATCTATCCCTCCATACGTCGTCGTCGTTTGCAGGTCAAAAAGTATTGATGTTGATTACTTCGTGCCAAATTTAACGCTATTTGGGTCCAATTTCTCGAATTACATATTATATCATATTATATTATATATATATATATATAAAATTTTACTATGCTGCCCACCAATCATGCCCACCAATGATATGACACTATTCTATTGGACCTACAATTTATCACATCTTTATCACATCCAATAGAATAATCACATCGTTGGTGGACATGATGATGAGCATGATAGGTGGGCAGCATAGTAATATATATATGTGTGTGAGTCGTTTACATTTTAAACAACTCTTATAACAATACAATTCATGTGACATCGTCTTATACGTTAAATTTATGGTACAGATCTATCCATTAAAATGTATCATTTTATATTGTAAATATGAGCTGGATCGACCCGTAAAACCAAATGCATTACTTTTCACTCTATATTTGGTTGAGTCAATCTATCTCACGTATAAATATCCATTAGCACACCGAACACATGTGTTGAAAGATCGAACAAAATATATTTTTATAAATGTGAATTTATTTATTACTTTTTTTCCATCAGGATAATGTGATAATTGTAATTAAAAATTGGGTGATGCTACATATACTTAGAGGGTTACACGTTTGATTACACGTTGCACTTGAAATTACATAAATATCGTTAATATATTTTGTAAATAGTTTTTTCAAATAAAGTGGATAGATAATTTTGTAATTACGTGTACATATAGCATCACCCTTAAAAATTAGGATAATGGGATAATGAGAAAAGGAGTGGTAAGTTTTTGAATGATAAATTATTTTTTTTGTCTCTTAATTATTAAATATGTTGAAAGAATAATAATGATAAATTTGAAAATCTATTAAAATGACAAAATCTGAAAACTAGTTTTTTAAATGGGTTTATCTATTATCTATTATATTATAAAATATTGTAAAGATGAAACCGTATCACAAGATATTTAACTTAATAATAATGATAATAATTTTGTCCAATGTTATAAAAAGCGCTAGGCGGTAGGCGGGCGGCGACCCACCACCTAGCGCCTAGCCACCTAGGCGGAGCCTAAACGGTTTTTTTTCAACCTAAAAAATTAAAATCATGAAATATTTATGAGCTTTATTGTGAAAAATAATTTTTATGTCTTATGTTTTTTCAGTTTTTTGTATAAAATTCTTTTAAAATTTTAATAATATAGTAAAATATATATACTAATATAGTCAATACTCAATAGTTGGGAAGACAGCAAAAAGGTTGAACATTGAAGACAAGTTCACGACGGCTTTTCTTTGTTTTCTTCCACTTTTTTTTTTGTTTTGTTTTGTTTTGTTTATTCTCTTTTTTGATCGTGGGTTTGTGGTCCTTTTTCTTTTTTTTAAATTTTATTTATTATTTAAAAAAATTAAAAGTTTTTTTTATCGCTTAGGCGGCCAGTTAATTGGGTGACGCACCAGCCATTAATCGAGGTGGCAGGTCATCGCCCAGCGCCTAAGCGGTGATTTTTAGAACATTGATTTTGTAAAAAAAAAAAATAATGATAATAATGGACAAGAAAATTGGAAAATGGGGAATGATACAAATTGGGATAGATAATAATAAAATAGTACATAGTTTTGAAAAGAAGACTAGATGCACCACAATTTCGTACCCATATGGGATATAAAATTAAAGTGGGATTTATTTTGTATATAGAAAAGTTTGAATGGATAATGATGTGATATAGAGGCAGAACGTGGCTCCTTTTGTTTTCACTTGCTGTATTATTGCATCTCTATTATTTGAATTAGTCAAGCTTCACTTTCATGCCAAGAGGAAACTAAAAAAAGAACAAAATTTCGTTTCTTTTCTTTGATCAAATAGGAAACAAAATCAATCAACTTCTGAGGTTTCCTAGAATTCATTACCAATAAATAACCTGCATTTCCCTTTAGAAAATACCTTAAATCATAAAAACAATGTAAAAACTAGTTTTTTTTTTATTTAAAAAAACTAAAATCTAAAATAAATTGTGCATACTTCTTTTGAAAACACATCGATACGTGTGATGAAATGATTTTTATTTTTCTGCACACAAAACATTTTTTTTGGGGGTATTATGTGTAAAATTATTTGAAGAATCTCGATAAAATAATGGAGGTTGGTTATTTAGAAAGCTGGGAAATGAGTGGAGCCTTTATTGGAAGATCAATGCAAATAGAAAGCGAGAGGGATATCAAATAGGGAGACCTCACCAAGAAATATTCCCATTTAATTGCATCAACATTTTCTAAAATTAATAACATATTAGATCATTCGTTTCTAAAATGGAACATAAAACATTTGGTTGAGTTTGTAATAACATAAACATGAAATATATCTGATTTTTTTTTTGAAAAAATTTATATTTTTTAAACTTTTCACGAAAAAAATCATCGGTACGAATAAGTCGGCATATTCCTTCCCTTCGCTTAAGTCAAATCTGAAGATCCGTTAGGCGAAAAATATTGAATTTATATTGTGTGACACCGTATATGAAGATGGAACGATGCAGTTGAGTTGGAATAACAAGTGAATCAATCAACAGTGAAATTAGTGGGTCCCGCCATTACCCCTAAATCACATGATTATTGAAATTTAGAACATGCCACAACATATTATATTAATTTCCTAATTATGCCAAGAGAATATTAATCATAGTCATTAAGCCTCTTACCCCAGGACCCACTTCTGCATCAAAGGTCAATCTTTGTTAATAAATACTCACTACTCTTCTGTATTCGAGTACAAGTATATATCTCATGTCTCGTTTTTTTTTTATATACTTAATAACGTGAAAAAACACGTATTATTGTTATTTTCGAGCATTTGATCACATACGATGATATAATTAATTATATTTAAAAGTTGCAAACGGTATTAGATCCGGAGCAGGAAACTCTAACATGCGCCGGGGCCAAATAATGTGATAAGGTTTATACGTGTAGCTTATCTATTGGCCAGGCACAATCAGACCGAGGTGGAGGTTAGGTGCCTTTCCTTGCTACCGTCAGCTTCGGCGAATAATATATATATATATATATATATATATATATATATATATATATATTATATAGCGAATAATTGAATTGAAAGCCCTTTGATTAATTTTCAAATAATTAATAAGAAACCATTTGATTATTTTTGTAGTTGTAATTTAAGTGGGTTTTGTGCCTGCGACTTTTCGGCTCCTTCAAGCAATACAACACACACCAAATTCGTTCCTGCAAAGTTTTTACATTTCTCGTCATGTAATCTGTAAATTGTTCAAACATTTGATGAACGCATGTTTCTGTAAGTTTTTTGTTTTGTTTTGTTTTTTTTCCATTTCTTATATGAATATATATGGATTTATGTTTCTGGGGTATAATGTTTCATGCTTGATTTCTGGTGTGTGTTTCTGAAATTTGAGATGCTTTTGAGTTTTGACACTCTTGTTTGTTTGTTTTTCAGTACCATATCTTTAAATAACCTCAATTTTCGAAATAACCTTAACCTCACCTCGAGATGCAAGTGTTCCATGGAAAAATTGAGAGTTTTTCATTAGCAAGAACCTTTTTTTGGTTTACTTGCAATAGAGTCTTCCTCTGTATTTTTAGTTGTAGTAATGAAGCTCTGTGGCAGTCTTATTGTCTCCAAGATTATGTTTTTCTTTGACTTTTTTAATTAAAGATTCTTGACTTATTGCAATACTGTGGTAACTGGAGTTGTTCGTTCGGGTAAAGATTTATTTCTGATTTTATTATGAGATCATTGCTTTGAAGTGAATTGGGTTTTTTTGTTTTTAATTTTTGTGGACATTTTCTATGTCAAAATCGCAGATTCGCAGTTGTTTTTGGGAGGTTGAGATTCTTCTGAGTCATCAATCGAGGTCCAAATGGATCAAGGCTCCAAAAAATCGAAATTCTCGCCACCACGAAACTTAGGCAACTCGAAAGCGTCGGTTACGTTGCACTCATCACTATTCCCAGATGAAGTATTGGAAAAAGTGGTGTCATTCATTGATTCACACAAGGACAGGAGCTCGGTCTCCCTGGTGTGCAAGGACTGGTATAATGCTGAACGCTGGACAAGATCAAAGCTCTTCATAGGCAACTGCTATTCGGTGTCTCCTGAGATTGTGGCAAGAAGGTTTCCAAGAATTAAGAGTGTTACCCTCAAAGGGAAGCCAAGATTTTCGGATTTCAACCTTTTGCCTAGAGATTGGGGCGCTGATGTGCATTCTTGGCTGGTAATGTTCGCCGAAGTTTACCCCTTTTTGGAGGAATTGAGACTCAAGAGGATGGCTATAAATGATGAGAGCTTGGAGATCTTGGCGAAATCTTTTCCAGGCTTTAAAGCTTTGTCTCTGTGCAGTTGCGATGGGTTCACTAACAAGGGGCTCAAAGCTATAGCCACCCATTGTAGGTAAGAATCTTTAGTGTTTCTTTCGATAGTTTCAGTTCTATTTTAATGTGTCATGTTTAATTTCATAGATGCTGTCTGGGTTGCGGATGGTTTCTTGGAGATAGAATTTTGTTTTTTCCCCTTATATAATGTGGATTTAGATTTTTGAATATTATAGACAAGATTTCTTGGAAGAAAATTATATCCCTCTTTTTGCTTTCCTTTTTTGGCTTTTGAGGATGCTCCGTCTGATCTGATATTCCGATTCCATCTTTAGTGTTACTTTCAGTTACCTTTCTGGTTTCCTCTTAATCTTGTTTGAGTTTCTCTTTTGTGTTAAGGTCTCAACTCTCCAAAGTTCAGATTCTTTTTTTGAGATTTCAATATAATTTATATAAGTGGCACCCTTTTCTTGAAGAATGCTCCTAAAGTAACAGTCTTTTTATTCGAAAAATAGTTTTTTAGTTGTATTATGTAGTTTTCGTGTGGCACCAATAGATTGTGCTTAATGATATTTGTAGATTATGTGAGATAAAGTTCGAGACATATGGTTTAGCAAGCTGAGATTATATTAATGTGGTTATGCTGTCACATAGTGGGCTTAGGGCCTGAAAAAGTTTTGTGGGTTATATATATGGTTGAGAAATAAATGAGTTAGCTTTGGGTAGGGCAATGGTGTTTGTGTGTGTTCCCCATCTCCTTTTTTGGTTTGTTTTTACTGTAACGAACAGAGATTTAGTGGAAAATTTAAGTGCTGGTACTTTATTTTTCTTGTCCTCTCAAAGCTTATTGGTGCTGCTTTCTTGATGTGACTACTGACCTGCTACATGGCAATGGCATTTAATGAAATAACATAATATATATTTATGCTCACCTTTATCTTCATAATAAATCCGTGTTCATTGGTGAACCACCCCTATTTTCATTACATTGAAATCGAGGGGCTAAATTGCAATATCTTGAAAAATCCAGGATTTGATGATGATCAAGCGGTGTAAAAAAATCATTGATGCATTACCTAGTGTTCGCTTGGTAATTTTAACAAAACCAAATATTGACAATGTCGAGGATTCACGCATCTTGAATTGCTATATTAGTTTCTTTAGCATTAAGCACTATGGCTTCCTAGATGTTAGTATTTCTTGTGATGAATTTTTAACAATGCAAAAAACTTATCGTGTTCCCATTTGGCGTCCAGGAATTTGACAGAACTCGACATACAGGACATAGCAACTGATGACTTCAGTGGAGATTGGCTGACTTGTTTCCCTGAAAACTTTTCCTCACTGGAAATATTAAATTTTGCATGCCTCAACAGTGAGATCGAATTTGATAAGCTCGAGAGACTTGTCAGTAGGTGCAGTTCATTAAGTGTTCTAAAGGTTAATGAGAGTATTAGTTTGGACCAACTGCAACGTCTGCTTGTGCTTGCTCCTCAGTTAAAAGAGCTCGGCACCGGTTCCTTTTTCCCAGAACTTACCCCTCGCCAGTACCATGAAGTTGAAAGTGCATTTAGAAATGTCCGAAATCTTCAAACTCTATCAGGCTTATGGGACGCCACGGCCTCTTATCTCCCAGTTCTTTACGGAACTTGTGCAAGTCTGAGTTTCTTGAACTTGAGTGATGCTGCCCTTCAGAGTGCTGCATTTGAAAAGCTTCTCGCCCACTGTCCCAACTTACGACGTCTTTGGGTAAGCAATGTATATCTGACATCATTACTTGAATTGATTCGTAAGGGAGATACTTAGCTTATTCTGTAAGTTTTAGTTTCTAAATGGATTCTTTGGTTGTAGGTTGCCGATACCGTAGAGGACAAGGGGTTAGAGGCCGTTGGTTTAAGATGTCCCTTGCTTGAAGAACTCCGAGTTTTCCCTTCAGATCCTTACGACCAACATCAACGTCATGGAGTGACAGAGTTAGGTTTTGTAGCAGTGTCTCGTGGATGTCGCAAACTCCATTATGTCCTTTACTTCTGTCGGAGGATGACTAATGCTGCTGTTGAGACCATAGTAAACAACTGCCCTGATTTTACCCACTTCCGTCTTTGCATAATGAATCCTGGTGAGCCAGATTACCTGACAAACGAGCCTATGGATGAGGCCTTTGGTTCCGTTGCTAAAACTTGCACTAAACTCCAGCGGCTTTCAGTTTCGGGGCTTCTAACAGATCTAACCTTTGAGTATATTGGTAAATATGCCAAGAATCTGGAGACCCTTTCCGTGGCTTTTGCTGGAAGCAGTGATCGTGGGATGCAATGTGTTCTTGAAGGTTGCCCCAAGCTTAGGAAACTCGAGATAAGAGATTGCCCATTTGGAAATGCGGCTCTGCTTTCTGGGCTCGAGAGATATGAAATGATGAGGTCATTGTGGATGTCAGCTTGTAACGTCACTATGAAAGGGTGCAAGCTACTGGCAAGGGAGATGCCGAGGTTAAATGTTGAAGTGATAAAAGACGAGGAAAGCGATGGCTTCCAAGCTGACAAAGTTTACGTCTATCGTTCGGTAGCAGGTCCGAGGAGGGACGCCCCGCCCTTTGTACTTACCCTTTGATACCACCACACATGGCCAAAAAATCCTCGGTCAGTAACTTTTCTCTCTTTTAATGGAATGAATTTTTAAAAACAATGTATCAGTAAGATGTAAGTGTATTGAAATTCCTGATCCGATCATTCAAGATTGTCGTTTGGCGATCTTTGTACTAATTTGGGTTCCTAATTGTTGCAGGATATGTGCATTATGCCATTCAAGAACGTAAAAGTTAATGGTAAAAGATGTCAGTATGCCAACTGAAGCATGAAAACTTGTAAGCTCAGAATCTGAAAATTTCAGAGAAGATATGAGGCGTTTCTAGATCTTGCATCTGAATCTGTCCTCCCAATTTCATATGTTGTAATTTTAGTATCTTTAATCTGTTAAGCACTGAGAGAGATTGGTAAACTTGAAAAATAAATAGTTGATTGCGATTGATTGATTCTTGTACGATTAAATAGTATGTTGTTTAACTTTGTTGATATTTTTTTTATATAACAGCAGATTTAAATGATCATGCGATTGGAAAATGGATTCATATTTTTGTTACAAAGGAAATACCTGGAAAGAAATAGGGAAGTACAGCAAATCGTTTGAATATAGTTTGAGATATATGTCATAAATCCCAATATATGTGGCCCATCGTTGATAATATAGACATAGATATCTTTTGGTACTATAGACATAGAATATGTGATGAATTATACTTTTTTACTCATCTCATGTTTGTCTCATTTTATGATTAACTTAATTTTATCTCACAGTCCGTGATGTCATTGCATATAGGTTAGATGAGACATCATTCCTAGTTCATGTGATGAGGGCATGATTCACATGATATGAATGAAATTTTACTGTTAACTTAATTTCATCTCACAGTCTGTGATGTCATTGCATATGGGTTAGATGAGACATCATTCCTAGTTCATGTGATGAGGGCATGATTCACATGATATGAATGAAATTTTACGAATATAGCCTTTTTTCTCTACAATTATTTGCAATTGACAAGGGCATTTAAGACATTATATAGTAATAAACATTATACCGTTAGGTTTTATGGATGTGATGAATGAATGATGAGGACAAATGTAATAACAACATGATAAGATATTGATGATTAATATATGAAGATGAATAATATGTTATTTTATATGGAGATGAATAATATGTTGTTTTGTATTTTTTACTTTTGTAGGATTTTATGAATGTAAATATGTGATTAACAAAGAATGTGTACTGATAAAATTGAGTAATATATAAAGATGAATAATATATTATTTTGTATGTTTTTATTTTTGTAGGGTTATTATGTTTACTATTGTATAAATTTTTAAATGTCCTTGCCAATATGCAAACAATTATAGGGAAAAAAGTTATACTCGTAAAATTTAACTCATACCAAGTCAATCTTGCCCTCATTACATGAGCTAAGAGTGATGCATAGTTCAATCCATATGTAATAACATCACGAGTCATGAGATAAAATTAAGTTAACCAAAAGAATGACACACATGTGGAGTAAAAAAATGTTGTTCATCTCATTTTCATCTATTGTACCAATCGACTACAATTTTTTTTTTAAATCACTACAAAATTAAAAACATACAAAAAAAACATATTATTCATACATGTATATTATTCATCAATTTCGTATCATATTTTTATAGTATTTGTACACTTTCTTTATTCATATCATCCATAATACCAAATAGTTTAGAGTTTCATTAAAACCATGACTTGAGCTATGATTATACTGGGAGTGTTATTCTCGATCGATTTAAATTATAATATGAATATCATGTATGCAAATGCAAAACGAGATTTAAAAACATATCATATATTGTCAAAAGTTTTATACCGTGCACAAAATAACAACGGGTAGCATTGCATGGACATTTAATATAGCTCTGCATGTACGATACAAGGTATATATAGTCGTCAAAATAGGTGGTGGGTCGGAAACTCGTCACAACCCATTATTGGTAAGGTAGCCCGTCATTTGGATGAGTTGACAATTTCTTAACTCAATTCGCTTGTTTGGTGGGCGAGACAAACCAACCTAACAGACCTAACTACTTTTTTTCATGTATATTAGACGGATTGGGGCAGATTGGCTCGCTTCCACAACCCATTGCATTAAGAATGACAGTACTGCAGAGCGGGCTAAGAAATTATCGACTACGTCTGTTTGGTTGGATCGGGCTAGTCGATCTCCAATAGACTCAATGCATTTTGACAACTCTATGTAAACACAACTACACAATTTATGAATAAATTTTTTTAAATCATAATTTATGAATAAATTAAATGCATATTTAACATATTGTTGCCGGTTGGAGAATGAATTACAATAAAAATTATGATTTATTTTGTGAGATTGACGTGTTAACAAAACAAAATAAAAATAGCTCATAATTCAAATCTTAACTTATGGCAATAAACGTTGGAAGTTGCCCACAATATTCCCTTCCTTTCAAGAAGCTTATTAGTCATGCATGACCAGATTGGCTATGCCAGTATAAATAAATTTTTATATTATAGTATATTTTTCTATGTTAGGTAATTTTTTTTTAAAAGAAGATTATATATTAAGTTAAATTTTATTGGTGGTTTTGTAATAATTTTTGTGACAATTAATTGGAATATTTGTTTAAATAATATAATTTTGCCATGTTCAAAATTTTTGGAGTTTTGTTGCCCACTTATTTCATAATAGTTTTCTTGTACTGGTTTACCATTAACAGAGTAAAATCTATTAAAAACATTATGTGACTACTTACTAAAAAACTATAGCAATAAAATATTTGATTAGTCAAGTTAATTCAATTTTGCTAAAAAAAATTATTAAAAAAAATTAGCAAAATTAATAAATAAGCGGGTAAAAGCTGCAATCAATAGTACAAGGAGGTGAAATGTGCATGGCATATTGTTAGTTCATAGGTGGGAACTGGGAATATATAAATACATCAAAAGAAATGATACCATTCACAGTAGTATGCAGAGTATCATGAACATAAGCTTGTATTTTTAAATTTTTTTTTGTTGAGATGTTAATGTGAACATCTCAAAAAAACAAAAAACAAAACAAAAACTCGGCAAGTGGGCTGTCATCTCAACATCTCAACAAAAATAAAAAAATAAAAAAAACACGGGTGAAGGGATCACATTGAAATAACTAAAAATACAAGGAGATCAAATTTTATGAATGACATTAGTGGTTAGGTTTTTTGTGAGACGATCTTGAATGTATTTATCTTTAAGGTAGATCGACTTGATTTATATATAGGGATGTAAACACACCGAAATGTTCGCGAGCTATTTGGAACTCGGCTCAGTAAAAAGCTCGTTCGAGCTCGTTTGTTAAGTTTATCGAGCTGAGCCCGAGCTTGATTTCGAGCTCGACAATTTTCACGAGCCGAACTTGAGCTTATAGATGTTCGTCTCGAGAGCTCGCGAACATGTTTCTTAACAAGCTCGGGATCGGCTCGTTTAAGAGGCTCGCGAGCTCGAGCTCGGGCTGGGCTGGTTTAAAAGCTCGATTTCGGTACGTTTATCTAGCTAGCTTGAGTTTTATTCTTATATATATATTCTGAATATGTTATATGACTTGTGAGAAAGATCAAGATCGGCTCATATGTTGAGTGAAAAAATAAAAAAAATTAATACTAATGCAAATGACATGATGGAATACAATACTTTGTTGAAAGAAATATGAATTTACAACACATAGGACGTAGTTACAATTTGTATTTTTTATTTTAATTTGAAAATTATTGTATTAAAATGCTCTTAAAAACACTATAAATAAAATATTTATATATGCAATATTACTAATGAATGACAATTCAATCAATAAATTTCTAACGAACTGAAATAAAATTTTTATTTTAAATGTCTTGCAAGAATTATAACTATATATGATAGATGAATTATATTCAAAACTTTTAGTTAAAGAAGTTATGCAATTATCTAAATTAAATTTGTTGAGTTAAAACTTGTTAACTCAATATATGTATATGCACAATATTTTAATTAAGCTATAGAATATCATTAAATAAAATATTTCATATACCTGCAGATCGTGTCACATGTAATGCTTATATCTCGTTAAAAAAAAGAGTGTAGTGTTTTTTTCAAAAATAAATGTAATTTTTTAAAAAAAATTAAAAGAAATATATATATATATATATATATATATATTATAATTAAGCCACACAATAATTTTTTATAAACTTGAGAACTAAACATAGACATTGCTGATTTTCTTCAAGGGTAAGTGCTCGAAACTTGACTTTAGCATTTTTAGTTGGGAGCTTCAGCTTTTATTTGAAAGAGATAAAGAGAACCGAAACTTGCATTTTGAGTTTATTAATTATTTGATCGCATGATGAAATTTTTGGAATGATGAATACAATTGTGTACTATACAGAAGATAAGAGTGCAACTTGAACTTTTACAGCTTGAAAGCAGTTGATGGTTTGTGGCTGAAATTTGCATCTAGAATTTGATTTGTAATAAATTCGGAGATTTTGGGATATACCATGACTTAAGAAGTTAGTAATGATGTTGTAAATTCATAAAGATCGAAAACTTTGATGAATAAAATTTGTGGATTTTTTCGAAATTGGGCTTGGTTGTAGGTTGTAGGTTGAAGTTTTAGATCATGATAAGATTGTAAATCAAATTATAGTCAATTTTATCGAGAATTTATAATCGAAAAAAAACTCAAACTCGAGCTCCGTTTTATTCCTAACAAGCCCGAAAACGAGCATGCTTAACAAGCTCGCTTAATGAGCCTGAAAACGAGCTTGCTTAACGAGTCCGAAAACAAGCTAGCTTAACGAGCCCAAAAACGAGCTCTCTTACGAACCTGCTTAACGAGCTCGCTTAATATCCTGAAAACGAGCTTGCCTAACGACTGAAAATGAGTTCGTTAACGAGCTCGCTTATTGAGTCTGAAAATGAGTCGAGCCCGAGGTTTTATATGTACTAAACAAGCCAAGCCCGATCTTTATGATAAAAGCTCGGATCGAGCTCAAGCCGAGCCCTTATATATATCAAACGAGCCGAGTCTGCTACTGTTCGGCTCGGCTCATAGCCTCATTTACATCCCTATTCATATATATAATGAAAATTAGTAGAGTCATGATACACACAACATTAAATCTGTCCTGAAGGGGCGGGTCTAGACCAGATAAGCTAGCCCACAAGCGAGTCTAGAGCGGGTCCCGAGTTTGGCCAAACCTGACCCGGATCCGCCCCGCCAAAGGATATATATATATTTAAAAAATATATTTACATATATAAATTTAAATATAAAATATATATGTAATATTAATAATATATAATTATTTTTTTATACTAAATAATTAATATTTTATGCATAATTTGAACTTATAATATTTTTGTATTGAAAAGAAATTTTTATTATGATATGTTTAATATTAAAATATATCATTTTAAATTTTTATGTTTAATAATTGTTAAGTAAATACAAATTAATAAATTTTAACTTGTAAAAATATTTTTTTGTCCTAAATGTTATCTATATAAATTTAAAATTAAATTTAATGATTTTTGTTAATTTTTAAACTTTTAAAATATTATTTAATAAATTTAAAATTATATAATTTATGACGGGTCTAACCTAGATTGAACTCACTGGATTCGTGGAGCGGATCTCGAGTTTAACGAAACCCGGCCCAAACCCATCCCGTTACCATCTCTATACAACTAGATTTATACAACAATTCTTACAACACAAAAATGTCATTCATCAAAATTTCCCAATGAATTCAATACAAAAATCTCATAATATAATTATTTTAAATATCAATGTATTATATAGTTGTTATATCTTCAACATTATTCAAAAATCAAAATAATGGTTTTTCATGTATGAAGTGGAGTTTAAAAAATCCGTACATAAAATTACTAAATTAGCTCACCACACCGCTCTTTCAATAGCTTTCGGCCGATTCTCTAACGTCCAACAGACCCGTTTTGAATACAATTACTTAAATGACCCTGACCTGTAACCCCGAATTGCGTTTAACTGAAGCCAGCCCCGAGGTTAGATTCGTAAATATTGTAGAATTGCCATTTTGTTACAAGCATAGGCCTAATAATCTTCTTCAGAATCCCATGAATCTTTCTAACAAACTCCGAAACCAAAATTTCCAGCTCTCTCAGGAAGCTTCAGCCTCGCCGCGCCGGAAAACCAGGCCCATCTCACCGGAAAATGGGATATCCCCGAAACCCGTAAAAATTTCCCCCGATGGGTGAAGAAAATAGTCTCCCTGAAACCCCCACCGAGAGGCCGAGGCTAATGCAAGCAATTGGGTCGATCTCTTCCTTGATTGCACTCTCACATTCAACCAAAGTGTTTGCTTCAAAATGGCTGTCTATAAGAAACAAGATGGAAGAGCTTCTATCCATGCTCGGGACCATCGAAAATTGTGAATCAAATGATAACTTTTCACTCTGTATCACGGTAGAGTCCATTTTTGCCACCATTAGTGAATGCGATGGTCTTTTAAAGCGTTGTCTGGAACTTTCGTACTGTGGGAAGCTTCACATGCAAAGCGATCTTGATATTGTGTCTGCTAAATTGGATAACCATGTTAAGACTCTTTCTGATATATATGCTCTGGGATTGGTGAAACAGAGCTATGCTATTGTGGTTTTGAAGCCTGGGCCTTCGGCTTCGAAAGAGGACATGAGGTTTTATGTCCACAATATAGCATCCAGGCTAAAGATAGGAAGCACTGTTATGAAGAAACAAGCCCTTGTTGAGTTCAACGAAGCCATTCAAGAAGATGAGAGATATGTAAATATTGCGGCGGCACTCGAAAGTTTTGTCAATTTTTTGGTGCGTTTTCTTGATTCTCAAGAGAGTGAAATTCGAGAGGCGTCAGCAAAGGCGGTGTGCCTGATGGCGGGGTTTCGGTCCTACAAAAGTGTGTTGATTGATGCAGGGGTAGTTGGTCCATTGATTCGAGTTCTGGAGTCGGGAAATGAACCGAGCCAAGAATTTGCAGCAAGGTGTTTGATAAAGGTCACGGAGAATTCTGATAATGCGTGGTCTGTTTCTGCTCATGGTGGGGTGTCAGCCCTGTTGAAAATCTGTGGCAAGAATGGTGAAAATGGGGGAGAATTGGCGAATTTGGTTTGTGGGGTGTTGAAAAATCTTGTTGGGATCGAAGAGATCAAGAGGTTTATGGTTGAGGAAGGGGCGATTTCTTTGTTCCTTAAGCTTGTAAGGTCGAAAGATGAAATTTTGCAGATAGCTTCACTTGATCTTTTGCAAAATATGGCTTACTCGGATGCATCGATCCGAGAAACGATCGTAGAAGGAGGTGGAATCCGCGTGTTAGTGCGCATTTTGGATCCCAAATCCTCATTTTCGACCAAGACACGAGAGATGGCGTTCAAAGGAATCGCGAATTTATGCTTAGTATCAGATACTTCTTTGTATGTGTTGATGAATTCTGGTTTTACAGATCATGTACTTTACTTTCTTCGATTCGGGGAGATCTCTGTTTGCGAATTGGCCCTAAAGGCATCGTTTTGGCTATGTGGGACGTCCGAGGATGCCAAGAAAGTGATGGGGGATGCAGGATTTATGCCAGTCCTCGTCAGTTTCCTCGAATCAAAATCGTTCCAAATACGCGAAATGGCGGCTGAGACACTCTCCAACATGGTGATTGTACCCAAAAACAGGAAAAAATTCGCGCAGAACGATCAAAACGTCGGCCTATTGATGCAGCTTCTCGGCCCGGGGGAAGTTAATTCCGGTAGCAAACAGCTGTTGCTTTCGATACTGATGTCGTTAACGAGTAGCAACATGGCAAGAAAAAAGATTTCAAATTCAGGTTACTTGAAGAACATCGAAAAGCTTGCAGAAGCTGAGGTATCAGATGCCAAAAAGATCGTCAGAAAGCTGAGTTCCACAAAATTCCGCAGCATGTTGGGTGGATTCTGGCATTCTTGAATACAACACAATCCCCCCCATTTTTCTCTAGCTTGCGATGAAAAATATAACCAAACAACATTATTTAATAAACATGTAATTTAGTCAAATACACTATTATCTATTGCAGTAAATTGAATGCATGATTCTTTAAAAGAGAGAAGGGTAGATTTTGGAATATGTAAAATTGATTGCATGGTAATTATGCGGCAAGTGCACATGAGAAGATCCTGAAACGGAGATGGGCATGTGAGTGAGTGGTAGCCATCAATGCATTGTATATACTTTCCAATACTCCCCCCCTGTTTTTGCTTGTCCATTCTTTTCTGTCATTTGTCGTTCCATG
This sequence comes from Henckelia pumila, assembly GCF_033568475.1. NCBI lineage: Eukaryota > Viridiplantae > Streptophyta > Magnoliopsida > Lamiales > Gesneriaceae > Henckelia > Henckelia pumila. The sequence goes on along the minus strand of NC_133121.1, from coordinate 97,109,130 downwards.
GTCCTACCCTTTTTTCTCGTCTGGTAAATATTGTATTCGACCCATTTGGAACCTTGTGAGTTGTGGCCACAACAGAAATTATGCGGGAATGCCAAAAAAAACTCGTGACGGGTCGTTTCATTTAGTGAAAAGTAATATTTATTGGCATAAAAATTAGTATTTTTTTCGTGTAAAACAGTCTTCATAACATGATTAATAAGAATTGATACTTTTACTGGGAAAAATAATATTTTTGACGTAAAAAAAAACAATATTTTTCATAAGTTGAGTTGGATCGCAGATCGTCCTCGCAAAATTGATCCCTGAAACAGTTTCGGAAAAGTTTTTGTGATTCTTTTAAGTTTTACCATGTGATTCTATCGATATTATAATTGGGATAAAAACTCTATTATTATTATTACTATTATTATTAAATGGAGTTGAGGTTTTTCCGTTAGTATCTCGAATGAACCTCATGTCCCTGTCAAACGATGTTTATGCAACTTTAATACAAGTAGGGAGCCACGTTGATTCTCACATAAATAAATGTATGCTAGTATGGGTGTATGCAAAACTATAAAAAAGTATAGGCTTTTTGTTGATACGTCTAACTGATTATGTTCATAAAAAATAATATTTTTAATATAAAAAGTTTTTTTTAATAAATGATCCAAATAAAAGATTTATCTTACAAAATTGATCCAAAATCAAAGTTTCTCTTCGGTGCAAGATGAATTAATTTTTGTTAACAACTTTTTGAAGTGATTTGACTAGATACCAGCTTGAAATATGGGAAGGGGCTATGCGTTGAGGTATCAATATCGTGTGATTTGGACCACATGAAAGTTGCCAAAGTTTGTGAAAGAAAATGATTCTTTTGTTGTTGGTCCCCCTACCTTAAGTAACGGCTTCAACACCAACCCTCCTAACAATTAGTTAGTTCTGTCACCACTAGTCCCAGTATCTTCAATCTTTTACTACAATTTTGATAAAGGATTTCATTTTTTAATATCAAATAGCATTCACATACTTTTTTTAATTAAACTTGTTTTTCTCACAATTTTAGTTAAAATAACCCTCTTTTAATTTCATTAATGAGACACTAACTGTAGATCAATGAAGTTCAAGGTGATTTGTGAGATTATGCATGGTAGAATAAAAAAAATGTATAATATTTTCGTTGTCATATGAAATTTTCATAATATAAAATTTCGTTATCACGAGACTGATCTATTGCAAGTGATGTGTTTGTTATCTACGAGGGAAAACCGTTCAAGTACATTTTGTTTTGATATCCATCGTTGGAGTGCAATGTCAAAATCAATAGATAGTCAATTGTTTTGAAGTAAAATGGAACTATATAGAAGTTTGATTAATTGAAAACAATCTTGATTATTAGGCCATAAATAATTACTCACTCATTATATTCAGTTTTGTGACATTAATAAAAATATCGTAACCAATAAAATAGCCATATTAAAACTTAAGTGTATGTTCATCAACAACGTGAGTACGTTGATGTAGTGTAGTTGATAACTTGATTGCATGATGATATCTGCGTTGATAATTTCATTTTATATTTTTACAGTGGTGTGGTGTTCTTGTAGTGATGATGTTGAAATATTATTTTTTTATTTTATTAAATAATTTTTTTAAAACATAATAAAAATGCATATAGATATAACAAATTAAAAATACACAAAGAAATTTAAAAATTAAACATAATTTTAAAAATATAACATAATATTCTAAAATAAAAAAACACACAAATTTTAAAAAAAAGATACATAAATTAAAACTGACACATGATTAAAAAAATAGACGAGTCCAACTATTCGTCCTCATGCAAATTCCAATATGTTTGATCAGGTCCTTTTGAAGTATGTGGTGCAATTCTTGGTTTCGAATGTCGACCAGTCTCTCCAGAAAGGTTGAAATCTACGATATGATCTCTTGAAAGGACAACATTTGATCGCATATATTCATCACCTCTAGCTGAAAATTTATGATCTTTGAATATATCCTCCTTTTCGTTCTCCACAATCATGTTATGTAGAAAGATGCATGTTTTCATTATCTAAATAAATTGGATCCCACATGCGACCTGAACCTTTCACTCTATACCAGCGTGCTTGGAGTACACCTCAGCTCGCTCAACATCTTTTATCACCCCCTCTTTATATCGTACAAAAATATTATGTTTTTGCGATAGGGGTCGAGAGATAGTTTTCAAAAAGGCAGCTCGAGATGGATAAACACCGTCGACGAGAGATTACTCATGTTGTACTCATTTTCGTTCACCTCAAACTGCATTGAAGGGGCTTCTCCCTTTGCAATATTTAAAAACAAGTTGGACCTCTTCATTATGTTGATGTCGTTGTTGCATCTTGGTACACCAAAATATGTATGACAAATCCATAAATCTTTCGATGCAATCGTTTGTAGTAAAATAGAATGTTATTTTTTTATGTCCACTTTGATATTATTCTGCCCAAGCTACCAGATAATTTTTCAAAGTCCAATGCTTCCAAGCATCTCGGGAAATCTCTTTTCAGCATTTTCAACATTTAGCCGAGCAACGTACTCAAGTGTTGGTTGCCTCAGATATTGCTCAAAAAATATATCATACACCCCTGAAAATGTTTTCAAACACTCCAAGTCTCCAACAATGTCAATGTGCATATCCTCAAATATTCGTCAACATCATCGCCTGCAACATCATACGAAAGCATTCAAACCACAACTGTAACCTTCTGTAGCGATTATAACCCGAGTTTACTGATTGCGTCCCTCCGTTGGAAAAAGTAAGACACATTGGTTTGTAGAGCTTCCACGATTCTAAAAAACAAAAATCTCTTCATTCGAAATCACCTTTGAAAATCACGCTCGCTGTAGATAGGATTTTAGGCGAAACAATCTTTAAAAATCTTTGAGCTCCAACAACACGTTCTCAATTTTTTGCTTTTCGTTTATAGCTACGTACGCGACTTGACTCCCCAGATTGAGACACATAGACGTTGATTATTAATTCCTGGGTTCGTGAATGTGTTGTTAGGAAGAGAAATTCGTCCATCATCGGATCGAGTAACATAATTATATCATCTGATGATGAAGAACTCATGCATGCCATGAAAAATATTGAAAATCGTGTGTGAGATTATGTAAACAAATTGGAGAATGTGCGTAAAATGACAAAGAAATAAGTGTATTTGTAGAAAAATTTGATGGATTGAAAAATTTCTCTGTTGGGCTTTTTTATATAATATTATTATTTATTATTAATTTTTTTGATTTTTTAAAATTTATTTTTAAAAATTTTTTTTAAATTTAAAATAATGGTAGAGATGATCCAATGGTCAGATAATGTCAAACATTATTTATTTTAATTTTTTTAAAAAAATAATAAAAAAGTGAGCTTAATTCACTCTTGGAGGTAGACCTGGCCAAGGGCCGGGTTGGGCCCGAAATCGGCCCGTGGTCAACTGGCCGGTTAACCGGGTCAACGGGCCCAACCCGAAACCAGAATCGGACCTGCCACTAGGCGGTCCGGTCCCGGTTTTCCCTTAGGAAAACCGGCAACCCGATGGGTCCGACCCGCCGGGTTGAAACCGTCCAACCCGGCGGGTTGGACACGTGGCGCCCATCAGGGCGCCCAGATCCAACGGCCATTAGCAAGTGGCCGTTGGATCATTCAACGACCACGATCTTGTGGCCGTTGTCGACCCGCCCGACCCGGTGGGTCGACCCGCTCGACCCGCCGGGTCAACCGGCTAATTTTTTTTTTTTTTAAAAAAACCTACTTTTTATGATTTTATCTATAAATACCCCCAATCTCCTTTCATTTTGTTTACACAATTCTCTCTTCATTCTCTCTATTCTCAATTCCTTTTAATTTCTTGAATTATAAAAAATATCAAGTTTCGATTATTGGTTTATTGTCAATTGTTGATTTATTTTCATATTTATACAATTACAAATGTCCGAAGCGGGATCAAGTCATAGGGGTGACAAAGGAAAAGGAAAGAAAAAGAGCATCATACCATCCGAGGTCGAGTATCCTCAATTCAATGTCAATGGATTTGATCTTGAATATTCCGATGATGAAATTCAAGAAATTCGACAAGAGGCGCAACAAAAACAAGAAGTTGAACAACCACCACCACCACCACGTCATCATGCAAGTCAAGAAAGTATGAACGATCCGGCGGCCTCTCAAAGACAAACTCGAGCGGTGCCTCGCCCGACATCCGATATCTTCACCAAACACTTCGACAAGGTGACTCTTCCCTCCGGTGATTTGCAAGCCAAATGCAAATATTGTTCAAAATATTACAAATTTAAACAAAGAGGTGGTTATGGAACTTTGACGCGGCATATCGAGAAAAATCATCCGGTGGAAATTGGTATTGATCGTGGTCAAACTCAAATTTCGGCATTCTCTTCTCAATCGGGTAATGAATCTCAACTATTTAAATATAACGAAGCTAGATTTAGAGAAGAAACGGCTAAATTTTGTGCGGTTGAACAACTTTCTTTTAGTTTTAGCGATAAATTATCTTTTGAAAATTGGCTTTCTACAAGTGCAAATCCTTTTATTAGACGTATTCCAAGAAATAGTCTCAAACGCACAATGAAAAAGTTATTCGTTGATAAAAAAAAAAGAATTAATTAAGGAATTTTATAGTTTGAATAATAAAGTTTCTTTGTGTTCCGATATTTGGAGTGATCATTGGCAAAGTTGTTTATATATGGGTATTACATGTAATTGGATTGATAATAGTTGGAACATTCAAAAAAGGTTGCTTGCATATAGATGTTTCAACGAATCACACACGACACAAAATATTTCGCAACTTATATTTGTTATTTTAGAAGAATATGGTCTAACTACCAAAGTTTTTTCAATGTCTTTTGATAATGCTAGTGCAAATACTTCTAGTATTAGTGAGCTTATTGAAATATGTAAACCATCACTAGATGACAAATTTTTTCATATTAGATGCACATGTCATATTTTAAATTTGTGTGTTCAAGATGGACTAAAAAATTTAGGCATACATATTCAACCAATTAGGAACGCTATTCATTATTTATGGACGCATCCTCAAGTTATGAAACAATGGAGAAAATTTTGTAGAGTAAATGGTATGAAGCCTAAGCGATTTGCACGAGATGTTCCAACTCGTTGGAATTCAACATATAAATTATTATTATCCTCTTTTGAATATAAAGATTTATTATGTACATTTTTTCATCAATTTGTTCAAGCTCGTGATATTTATTTGTTTTCAAATCAATGGAACATATGCACTAGTATTTGTGAAATTTTAAAAGTTTTTAATGATGCTAGTGACCAATTATCCGGTGTTTATTATCCTACTTCACATTTAGTTTTAACACATTGTTGCAACATTGCTTGTATTTTTCATGAACATGTTAATTCTAATGACAGTGCTTTATCTCAATGTATTCTCTTCATGAAAGCAAAATGGAAAAAATATTTTTTGCTCATTCCTGAAATTTTTTTATGTGCTTTTGTTTTAGATCCTAGACTTAAATTAGATGGCTTAAGCGATATGTTAACATTATATTATGAATCTTTGGAGCCTATTGCGGAAACGATTCCTTCTATCTCATTGATTTTGTTTAATATTAAAACTCATTTACTTGATATTTATAATGATATAACATCAAATATGATGGACAAATTGTTTCATATGAAACACAATCCACTGCAACTAGTAATGTTTCTTCTAAACTTACTAAAGCACAACTTTTATTAAGGGAACGGACGAAACGTCCACGAGGATCCTCAAGTTCCAGTCAGGAACTTGAGAATTATTTTACCACTACTTTTGATTTTAGTGATACAGATGAGGAAAACTTCGACATTTTGAGATGGTGGTCGCAAAAAACACAAATATATCCAATTTTGGCTATAATGGCAAAATAAATTCTAGCTTGTCCGGTTTCAACAGTTGCAGTGGAGCAAGCATTTAAGTATTGGAGGAAATACATTGCACGAGAGACGTTCTAGCTTAAGGCCGAAAAACTTGGAAGCCCAATGTTTGCTCAATGATTAGTCAAAAGCCGCTACTCGAACACAACCTATTCAAAGTGATGAAGAAGACCAAGATGATACCGAAGGAACATCCAGAACTACGACGGGAGGAAATGCGAGTGAAGTAGAATAAAATGTAATAGATTTGTAATATTAAGTCATAAGATATTAAGATGTTTAAAAAATGGCACGGTTTAGCCTGGACCCTGAACCGGCGGTTAACCGAACCCGGACCCGGACCGAAACCGCCAGTTCACCGACCCGGACCGGAACCGGCGTTGGCTAAATGCCAACCCGGACCCGGATCGACCCGAACCCGGACCCGGACCGTGGCCAAGGGCGAGGAAGAAGCCCCTTGCAAGCCCCTTGGGATGCTCTATTGCACATGATGGATGCCAGTGATGCAACATGCTAGTACTCAAAATATTATTCATCAAAGGACAAACTTTAGGCCCAAAACCAAATTGGGCTGGAATTTTTTGAATCATTGTTTAGACCAATTGAATTGAACCAATGGCGTCATGGAAGAAAAATTTAGAGTATATACTGGAATAAAAAAACGAGTAACGGTCCAGAAAAGAACAGCAAAACTTTATACTACAATTTCGGAATTCTGAGTTAAAAAAAAAAAAGAAAAACAGATGTATGTTCTCCTTTATTTTGAAAAATTAACGTTGTGTTAAATGTGAGTTTTGTATCTATTATTTATTTATTTATTTATTTATGCTTATATTGTTAAATGTTATGTATCGACTATTAAGAACACTACCATATTAAAAGAATAAAAAATAAAATAACTACCATATCTCATATACGATTATATCACTCTCTTAATAAATTCTCAAAAAAATGAATAAATTTCCTTGTAATTATATTATCTATGGTTTTGAGTTTATAAAATTATTATGACTAATAATTAGAAAAATTATAAAAGAGATTACAACGTAAATACCTATAAATGATAACATTGGAAGATTAATTGTATTCCATGTCAGAAGAGAGAGGTGGATAAAAGTTAGTTTAATTTGCTACATGAACTTCAACATCTGCAAATAGATTTATCGCGTTGGGATCCATAGATTTGAAATCTACAAAGTCGACATGTTAATTCAAGCAAATGCAGTTTAACCTTCGAGTTTCCGATGTGAACGTCTCCGGATCATGTCGACTTCAAAATCAAAGTTCCAGAATAATCAAAGCTAGCATTAGTAAATTGACCATTTTAGCAACTTGAATTCTTCACGGTACGTAGCTTACGCACGCCCGATAAAATGAACACTTGTTCCCATGCTGTGTGGAGTTACAAACTGCGAAATGTTTCAGTCAACTTTATATATAAATAAAATATTTTTGCAGTGTCACAATTAGCCCAAGAAAACGATTCGATAGTGGACTTTAATAAGCGTGATATGGGTACAAGTTGACTACTCATGTTATCCATATATATTATGTCATTATGTTTTGAATCCGTTTATCGATATTATACTTTTCTCTTGTTATATATGGTCATTATTCGGGAAAAAATATAAATATAAATGTGTATATAGTTACTTTTTTTCAACAAAAAAAAAAACGAAATCAAATTATTTCCTGATTAATTAATCTAGATATGTTGTTTGAATTTAATTAAATGTATGTATTCCCATGAAGTCAAAAGGTTGTTTTGTTTAATTGGAGAGTACACAAATTGAGGCTTGGGCTTATCTTAATTCATAATTGGATTATCATTAAGAGAAACAACTTACTTTTACGTAACATATACATGTACAAAAGAGTCTAGAGAATCGAAGAATCTTTAATTAACAGAACTCCCATTATTTTCATGTCTTTTAGTATGTTTTTATTATTTTTTTAATGTCTTTACTATGTTTTTTTTTTTTTTTTAAATTTACTATTTTGATATTAACTAGTATTGTGTGCACGTGCGGGTTCAAATAACTTAAATTTATCTCATTAAAATTTTATTAAAAAAAAAACAAGTAACGTCTTTTACCATATATATGGTTAGATAGAAACGGGTTTAATTTGTAGCCTAACGGTCTCACCTTTCCGCTTACTAGTCCTATCCTCTTCCATGCGCAATCAAAAACATATTTTTATGGTTTATAAAATATCCATGTGTTTTTCATAATATTTTTTTGAAACAAATGTTTTTTTTTTTTCATTTTAGAAAACTTGGATTCTTTTCATATATTTAATTAGTGTTTGGTAGAGCTTCAAGAAATCAATTCTCAGTTTTTCTTTCACAAAATAAGAAAAGCTGAGAAGTAATTCCTAGAAGCTCTCCCAAACACTACCTTACTAAGCTTCCAGTTGCAGTTATTTTCTATTTTTGTTCACTTTATAAAAGATTGCCTTGGGACTTTGGTATATCACTAATCCAGGACCAAAATTTTGTGAAAAAAAAGTTGAGAATTGATTTCTAGAAATTTTTCCTAACACTATTTTACTAAGCTTCCAGTTGCAGTTATTTTCTATTTTTGTTCACTTTATAAAAGATTGCCTTGGACTTTGGTATATCACTAATCCAAGACCAAGAGACCTGTGGGGGATGATGCAAGCTTGGTCAAGAATAAAGGGACCAAGAAGTTCTGGCTAGTTTTTGGAGTATCTAAAAAAAATCAGAAGTGGTTTAAATATTTATATACAATAGTAAAAATGAAATTATTATTATTATTATTATTATTATTATTATTATTATTATTATTTATTTCTAAATAGACAATAAGAGACACATGCCTAGAAACCACATTTTTGGGTCCATGAGTTATGCAAATTTAAAATAGAAAAAATTGTAATTTTGATCCGATAATTTTATCACTTGTGATTTTGGTCCTCTATGTTTCAGATTTTAATTTTAGTGCAGTATGTTCCGATTTTTTTTGGTCAGTTTTAGTCTTTTTTTTGGGTCCAAAACGCTTATGTGTACTATACACGTCAACGTTGCATTGTTGCCTGATAAGTGCATTTTGTGTGCATTATTTTATGTTATTTTTATGTCTATTTTATGTGCATTCATATTGCTTTTATGTGTTTTTATGTATTTTAGTTCATCTGTGTGTATTTCACTCCTCGGGTTAATTTTGTAGGAAAATGGATTTGTGAAGAGTGAATTATGGAGCAGCTTTGGTAGAAAAATCATATTTAATTTTAGAGAGATCCTGAAACGACCCTAACTCTCTAAATATAAATAAATATGCGGAAATTTTTTTTTTATACTTACTAAGAAAAAAATATGTACATACATGCCCATACATATAAGCACAGAATAAATAGATTTAAAAATAAATAACTTAAATAAAAATGCAACCTTTAATAAATTAAATATCTGAGTCAAACATTTAATAAAATACTAACATAAGCAAAATAAATAAAATTTGCATGCACTGAAAATATTTAATTAAAATGAGTAATAATACCCACCACTGAAAATAAATAAAAATGTATAACACGATAAAAAATATTCAAAACATGACGTAGACTTAGACACTGGTCACGGGGTTACTGCTTGTCCGCTCATAGGTCCTCGCCGCCGGTGGGTACTACATCCTCCTCTACGTACTCACCTGCACCATATCAGTGTAGTGAGCCTAGAGGCCCAACATGCTAACATAACAAGGGTTTAAAATAATTTAAATCACTTTAATACTAATACATAACATATACATGCATGAGCATGCTTAAAAATTATCATGAACATAACATAAACTTAAATTAAACTTGAATATCATAATAATACATAAGCATTGTTGAGCAAAGTATTTTCTAACATCGAAAGGTCGTCTCCATAGTGTAACCATACATACATTAAATACTGATCAGCGTGGTAAACCAACGTACGTGGCGGTGACGAATCACCTCTTAAATTGGCAGTAAACTGCCCTTCAATAGTTCACATATGGGGACAAATCCCCCTTAAATTGTCACACTACTTCAACTTCCAACATAAAATTATTTTCTTTTGCTCAACCTTAAACATTAAATCATGCATAAAAATTATTTCATGAATGCATGTACTTAAATGAAATGTGTGTCCTTCATATATATTTAATTTAATTTCATACTAACATATAAATATTAAAAATAACTTCCATGCATAAAAATAATTAAATATATATTCAGGACACATGCAATTTCTCATGGGTTGTACTGAACTGCTGGCCCTAACACTCAAGCCCAATTTCTTAAATTCTGGCCCATTAACACTGAGACTGGCTCATTAACATACTTAAGCCCATTAACACATTCCTAAGCCCAATAAAATTTCCTGGCCCAATAACACTTTATTCTTGCCCAATGGGCCCAAAAGCCCAAAGACTGGCCCAATAATTTCCATGGGCCCCCAAGCCCATAAAAATCATTGGACTAACTTAATTAAATTTAAATAAGCCCCATAACAAATAAATTCAACCCAAAAGAATTTAAATGGAGCCCAATTAAATTTTGGAATTTAATTAGGCTCATTAAACACTTAAACTTAATAATTAACTTAAAAATAAAATACCCGAGCCCGACTAACTTAACCCGGACTCGGACATAACTAACTTAACCCACTTACTTCCAGACCCGACCCGGACCCATTATTCGACCCGGACCCGCCCTGAAAACCCTAAACCCGTCGCCCCTCCCTTGTTTCTTCTCGGCCGCGAGCAGCAGCCACTCCTTGGCTGCTGCCGGCCGCCCCTGGCCGGAGCTCCACCGCCCAGACGTAGCCCACGTCTGGGCGGTTCGAACCTGGCCCCTAACCCAGCCCCATGCACCCTAAAACCCTTAGCCGAACCCTCCTTCCCGTGAACCCTAATCTGCGTCTCCCATGGAACCCGTCTGAACATTGTGGTTTCCTGGGCTCGTTTGGCTCGAACCACTCGAGCAATTCAAGTCCAGGCCACCCCCATACCGCCTAGGAACCCTGACCAGCAGCCTAGACGCAACCATGGAGGAAAACATGAGCATGAACAACCAAACACAACAAGAACCGTGCGCCTTCAATCATAAAACGAACCCTTTTTCTGAAAACTTTGAAATTTCGATGCATACACAATACACACACCATAATATCTGATATAGTACAAAAAGTAGGGAAAAAAATCATGCCTTGCACCGTAGGTTGAAGAGAAGAAGGCGCGTGGAATGATTCCGGGACGACGGGGCGACGACAACTTGGCTTGGAGCTTCAAAAACGTGGCTATGGAGTCCTACAGGGTGATGGCCGATGAAGAAGATGATGGAGATGGTGGGGTGGCGGCTGAGGGTTTTAATGTAGGGTAGAAAATTTGTTTTTGATTTAATTAGAATATAGGGTAATTAAAATATTAATAAGGGATTTAAATATACAATATATATAACTTAAAAACTCTAAATAATATTTAAAATCTGATAACTTTAATAAAATCCCGAAATATATAATTAAGGGAATTTTAAAGATAGTAAAAAGTTATTATTTTGGCTAAATTTGGATAAAAATGGACTCCTAAAATTATATAAAATTAAATACTGATAATTTTGAGGAAATAAAACTCAAAATAATATTTTTGGGCTCTAAAAATGCTCATGAAATAAATTGGATAGAAAGTTGTCATCTCGTCCGTCCACGATCCCGTCTACGCGATAAAATAATTAAATTTCCATAAATCATGAAAAATCACTAATTATGGGTTAAATGCTTAAAAATAACTTAAAACATGCACAAATAATTTCACATAATTATTTAACCCATAAATCTAAAATTTTAAATAAATAAATTTCCTAATTATGCATGCAAATTTACGTATTAAAAATATCGGGTGTTACAGATCCAAATCCGATCTTCACCGTTCAGAATGAATTCAAGATGTTTTGAAGCTGCTGTCCAAATTTCAGGTCAATCCGACGGCTGAAACTCGAGATATGATTTTTGCAAGAAAACTGCGCGCGGGAAAGAACACATACATGGACCTAGACACGGACCTGGCACGGGGTCCGTGCATATCGCGAAAATTTCAGAATTTGGGCAGAAACATGCTCGCTCGAGCGAGAGGTGGTGCTCGCTCGAGCGAGCGAGACGTGATTTTAATTTTTCGGGACAGAAGAGTGCTCGCTCGAGCGAGCCGCGGAACCAGAGTTTTATTTTTGGAAAATTCTTGCTCGGAAAGGATTTTATCTTTTTAATATTTGGGACCTATAAATATATTTTTTAGCATCAGAATAAGAGTTGGAGGGTTCCAGTTCCAGTTTTTCAGAGGCGGCTACAAGCTACACGCTTGGGAGAAGATTTCTTATTCTTTCTTTTATTTTATTTTTACTTTTCATGATTAAAAACCTTGTTTGATCATGAATTTATTTATTGAATAGTTTTCTCTTTCGATCAAGGCCACGTGATTGGACCAGACAATTTATGTATAAAACTCGTTTGTTTGTTTGAGGTTTTCAGACTTGATTGATTTTATTAATTATCGAATTTATATTTGTCTTACAAATTTCTTGGCCAGTTATTTGTTTGCTTGTTAATCGATTCCAAGTCGACAGAGGAGGTTTCGAATTCGATCACTTTGATAGTCAGCATAGTGTAAAACTGATTAGAAATAGAATTCGATTTCATTATGCGGTTTGGGTGTAAACTGAATTTTCACAGTTATTCATGCATTCAAGTTTGATTAGAATTACGAAATATTAGTTCATCAATATTGAATAGGTTTGATTGTTCTAGAAATAGTCCTTCGAACAAATTAGGAAAATTCCCGTGAATTAAGATTAAGTCTGATGTCTTAGATCGGCTGCTTGTTACATGAATTGTCTGGTACCTACGTGAGTCCTTGATCGAACTTTTACCAAATTTGAGTTAAATCCAAATTTTCCAGCTCCGTTTTAGTTTATTTAATTTTAATTGAAATTTTATTTATTAGTTAAAAATCTGAATCATCTTTATTCATTAGTCTAGATTAAGTATAAATAAATATATTTTGGTAATCATATATTTACAGTCCCTGTGGGTTCGACACTTGGACCTTTGTCCACTATATTATTACTTGACCTGGTACGCTTGCCAGTTGAATTTATTCACACCGATTAACGCGGTCAAATTTTTGGCGCCGTTGCCGGGGACTGTGTTGATATCACAATTTTTATTTCGGTTGAGATTAGACTGTTTTTTTTTTAAGATTCTGAATTCCTCTCTTTTCTTTGTAACTTTCAGGTGCAGGTGCTAGTAGAGATGGCGGACAACCGTACTGTTTGGGATATTATTAGGCCGCCAACTGAAGGCTATGGATCTAGCATCGTTCGCCCCGCTGTTGAGGCGAACAATTTTGAGCTGAAACCCTCTACTATTCAGCTAATACAATTGCAAGCTAGATTTGGGGGCACATCTGTTGAAGACCCCTACGTTCATCTGGAGCGTTTTCTGTCGATCTACGACACGTTCAAAGTTAATGGGGTAACATCTGATGCAGTGCGACCGCGGTTATTCCCATTCTCTCTTCAAGGTGAAGCTGTTGAGTGGTTAGATGATTTACCTGCGGGTTCCATCTCTACATGGAACCAACTTGTTCAGACTTTTCTAAACAAGTATTTCCCTCCTACTAAGATGTCGAAGTTGTTCTCAGATATTATATCTTTCAAGCAAAAGGAGGGAGAATCTCTACATGCGGCGTGGACCAGGTTCAAAAAGATGTTGAGGACATGTCCTCAGCATAATCTTACTCAAAGCCAGCAGACCCAAACATTCTATAATGGAGCCGATCAGTTGGTTCGATCTATGCTGGATGCTGCTGCTAATGGATGCTTGTTCAGGAAAACGCCGGCAACTGCCTGGGAGTTCATCGGTAATATGGCAGAGAGCAATATTGGGTGGCCAGATGTGAAGAAAGAAAAGAAATCCGGAGTTCTAGAGGTCGATGCTCTAATGGCTCTGAATGCAAAGATAGACGCTCTCACACACCAAGTCGCACTCATGAAAACAGCGCCAGTTCAAGGGAATCTGCAAGATGAGCAAAAGTTGTTTGAATTTTAAACGGCTAACTTTACAGAAAATCAAGGACGACAGCCGTACAACTCCTACAACAACAATTATAATCAGAACTGGCAGCCCAAGCAAGAGGAAAATAAGCCGAGCTTCGAGGAAATAATGATGAAATATGTGGCGGGTACTGAGGCTCGCTTACAAAATCAAGAAGCTATGATGCAGAGGTTGGAAAGTCAGATGGGTCAAATCGCTTCTCAATTGTCAACTCGTCCTGTTGGAGTTCTGCCGAGTAACACTGAACCAAATCCCAAAGGCGTGAATGCAATTATGGTAGTGACGAGATCACAATCTGAACAGTCTGAGAAGCAACCAGAAGAAGAGAAGGTTATGGAAGGGCCAAAAATTGATGAAGAAAAAGAGGAGGTGCGTGCAGAAAAATCCTCGACGACAGGTAAGAAAGGTAAGACTTCAAAATTTGAAGTTAATGAAAATGTTGATTTATTTACTTTAAATTTCCCCCATAGAGCTAAGCAACTGCTGTTTGATTCTCAATTTAAAAAGTTTCTTGAAATTTTCAAGAAACTGCATATTAACATTTCTTTTGCAGATGCATTAGCTCAGATGCCGAGATATGCAAAGTTTTTGAAAGACTTGCTGAAAAATAAGAAAAAATTGACTGATCTTACGCAGGTTACAGTGAATGAGGAGTGCTCGGCAGTGCTGCAAAAGAAGCTTCCAACAAAATTTCAAGATCCAGAGAGTTTTTCTATACCCTGTTATATTGGAAGTCTGTCTTTTGATAATGTGCTGTGTGATCTAGGATCGAGTATAAATTTAATGCCATATTCTATTGCTCGAAAACTAGGAATAGAAAATATTGAACCTGCTGCTATTTCTCTCAAATTTGCTGATGGTTCTATTAAATATCCGAGAGGGATCGTAGAGAATGTCCTAGTCAAGATAGATAATTTAATTTATCCTGTAGACTTTGTTATTCTTAACATGGCAGAGGATTTAAAGGTTTCCCTGATTTTAGGACGTCCTTTTCTTGCTGCTAGTAGGGCGCTAATTGATGTTGAGAGAGGAGAGTTGGTGTTGAGACTGAACGATGAACAAGTAGTTTTTACTATGTCTAGGTCGGCTACTGAGAGCCCAATTTTGAAAGCTTGTTCTGCTATTCGTTTGATTGATATGCTTGATGTTGTTGGTGATGCATGTCAGCAAGTGCAGTTGTCTGCAGGAATTGGTCCAATGCATAAAATTTTTAATGATGTAGCATGCAAGTGCAGGACTGATTCGAGTTTTTCACAGATGGTGGATAAACCACCTTGAATTTCGCCACTCAAGAGAGGAGTATAGTCGGGCTATAGACTATAAATTTAGCGCTGACTGGGAGGCAACCCAGTGTTTTTGCTTTTGTTTTTTATTTTTGTTTTTGTTTTGTTTTTATTTGAGTTTTGTTTTTTTGTCCCATGCCAGTTAGTCGTGCCTGCCGATATTCTAGAATGCTGATACCGTCCCGAAGGACTCTGTCAAGAAGGAAGAGAATGAATCGAAAACCAGGGGAGTCTTATTTTTGTTTTCTTTGTATTTTTGTTTTTCATTGCATTGTGTGTTTGTTTGCATTCTGTTCATTGTTCTGAAGCATTGAGGGCAATGCTTTGGGATAAGTATGAGGGGGTAGACTAGTATTGCATTGATTGCATTGTCTTTGTGTTTGTGTTGCATCTGTCGTGTTACGTATTTGTTTTCATACAGTTTGTGTTTTTTGTTGTTTGCATTGTTATGAGTATGATGAGTCATGGTAGCCTATGATGATGAAGTTTTTTTTGAAAAATTTTGCTCTTGACTTGACATGAGAAACTATAGGTTGAATCGTGAATATTTATAAGCACTTGTGTTAGACCAGTGGAGTGTAACGAAAGATTTGATGAAGTTTCTGTCTGTTTGACCATTGCACGACAATAGGTGGTTTGTGGATCTTGATTGTGTTCTATGGATTTTGATGAGGCTCTAGTTTATACTTATGATCTTGGGCGCACCTAGAAAAAAAATTTGTATATAATTCCATCCGGGCCTTGAAAGGATTAAAATCCTATAAAAAATTAAATTTAAGGCTAAGTATGGGGGTTAATGGGATAAATGCTCCATCCGGGCTATAGACGAGGGGATTAGAAAGAAAAAATAGAATGATTTTTCGTATCCTAGCCAGTTATAGCTAAGTCAGCGGGTAATTATTGGGGCTAAAGCAATGCCGGGTGCAAAATCCGGAGGTGTGTAATTCATTATCTCAAGGGAGGTGGGTATGTCTAGAGGTAGTTGGAAGGAGTGGACACTTGAAAAGTGAAACTTGCACTAAATTGTCATAGGTTGCTAAGCAGTTTTGAAACGAATTCGGTCTAAGTTGTATAAAACTGGAATGACATTTCACACACACACGTTCACGTTAAACCGAAGGTGTATTATGAAAATTTGAGAGCATGTCTGTGATTTTTTGTTGGTGATTGAACTTCTCAGAGGCTGTGCACATTAATGACTTGTCCTTACTTATGTTGTGTTTGCATTTTGTTTTTGGTATGTCTTGCTCGAGGGCGAGCAAGGTTTAAGTATGAGGGTGTTGATAAGTGCATTTTGTGTGCATTATTTCATGTTATTTTTATGTCTATTTTATGTGCATTCATATTGCTTTTATGTGTTTTTATGTGTTTTAGTTCATCTGTGTATATTTCACTCCTCGGGTTAATTTTGTAGGAAAATGGATTTGTGAAGAGTGAATTATGGAGCAGCTTTGGTAGGAAAATCATATTTAATTTTAAAAAGATCCAAATCCGATCTCAACGGTTCAAAATGAAGTTCAAGATGTTTTGAAGCTGCTGTCCAAATTTCAGGTCAATCCGACGGCTGAAAATCAAGATATGATTTTTGAAAGAAAACTGCGCGCAGGAAAGAACACATACACGGACCTAGACACGGACCTGGCACGGGGTCCGTGCATATCGCAAAAATTTCAGAATTTGGGCAGAAACATGCTCGCTCGAGCGAGAGGTGGTGCTCGCTCGAGCGAGCGAGACGTGGTTTTAATTTTTTGGGACAGAAGAGTGCTCGCTCGAGCGAGACCCTATGCTCGCTCGAGCGAGCCGCGGAACCAGAGTTTTATTTTTGGAAAATTCTTGCTCGGGAAGGATTTTATCCTTTTAATATTTGAAACCTATAAATATATTTTTTAGCATTAGAATAAGAGTTGGAGGGTTCCAGTTCCAGTTTTTCAGAGGCGGCTACAAGCTACACGCTTGGGAGAAGATTTCTTATTCTTTATTTTATTTTATTTTTACTTTTCATGATTAAAAACCTTGTTTGATCATGAATTTATTTATTGAGTAGTTTTCTCTTTCGATCAAGGCCACGTGATTGGGCCAGACAATTTATGTATAAAACTCGTTTGTTTGTTTGAGATTTTCAGACTTGATTGATTTTATTGATTATCGAATTTATATTTGTCTTACAAATTTCTTGGTCAGTTATTTGTTTGCTTGTTAATCGATTCCAAGTCGACAGAGGAGGTTTGGAATTCGATCACTTTGATAGTCAGCATAGTGTAAAACTGACTAGAAATGAAATTCGGTTTCATTATGCGGTTTGGGTGTAAACTGAATTTTCACAGTTATTCATGCATTCAAGTTTGATTAGAATTACGAAAGATTAGTTCATCAATATTTGAATATGTTTGATTGTTCTAGAAATAGTCCTTCGAACAAATTAGGAAAATTCCCGTGAATTAAGATTAAGTCTGATGTCTTAGATCGGCTGCTTGTTACATGAATTGTCTGGTACCTACGTGAGTTCTTGATCGAACTTTTACCAAATTTGAGTTAAATCCAAATTTTTCAGCTCCGTTTTAGTTTATTTAATTTTAATTGAAATTTTATTTATTAGTTAAAAATCTGAATCATCTTTATTCATTAGTCTAGATTAAGTAGAAATAAATATATTTTGATAATCATATATTTACAGTCCCTGTGGGTTCGACACTTGGACCTTTGTCCACTATATTATTATTTGACCTGGTACGCTTGCCAGTTAAATTTATTCACACCGATTAACGCGATCAGTGCCGCATCTGCGCTACGTCGAAAAAATGACTAAAATAGCCAAAAAAACAAAAATAACGAACTACAACTGAAAATCTGACAACATAAAGAACCGAAATCGCAAAATGACAAACACACCAAAAAAAAAAACAATATTCTCTTTAAATATTATATCTTTTTTCCTTTTTTTTCAATTAATAAGAAGCTATTTAAAATTTATCACTATCTTGTTTCGTGAAAAACTCAATCCGATCATCACTATTTTAATTTTTTTTTTTAAAAAAACAAAAAGTTGCTTTGAAATAATCCCCACAGTGCTAGCTATAATATATTTATTCCCTAACAAACACTTATTTAAGGTACTGATTTGTTATCATTTATCTATCTGAGAATCAATTTTTTTTTAAAAAGAAAGAATAAGTTAGGACCCAAATTAAAGTCATGTTGTGTGAACAAACGCATGATTTTCAAAGTAGACTGAGGAATACGAAAACAAATTAAAATGTGTACCCTCCCAAAAAGACCGCCATCTTGGGAGTCAACTTCCAATTATTGTTTGCACCTAATAGTTACTTTCTCTGTTTTTAGTTTCATTTCATTTCAATTTTGTCCAATAATTATTCCAAATTCGATTATTTTGATTCCGAAACTGAAATCCATCCACTTGATCCGCTCTACGCTCGAAATGATTTTTTTTATTTAGAAAGATTTTAATGGTCAGGAAAAAAAAAATTACAATTCGTCTTATTTTATAATTTTGAAACAAAAATATGGGAGACATTTTTTGATATCCCGTGTTGGCTTCGAACTGTGAAATGAAATCAAAATATCTTGTGATTTTGTTCTCAGCAAACCGATGACTTTGCTATTCCTTCTAGCCCGTTCTAATTATTTATATCCTTAGATTTTTTAAAGTGTACACATAATTATTTATTAATAAAGCAATAAAATATCTTACAAGCCCTTTAATTAGCGTTAACCAATAATACTCGCTTGAAGAGTGAAAAAATTTTCTTTCTTCATTGTTGGTATATATATATATATATACTCTTTGTAGATATTTTAACCAAAGTTTTCATCATTTAATCGAATGGAATTTGAATATTTTAATGATAGTTTAATTAATTATATTGAAATATATATTTAATATATAGCTTGTTGAATATAATTATTATTAATTATTTCCGAAAATTTCAAGTCGTTATTAATCTTAAGTTTTGTGATCTAGAGCGCATGAAAGAATTTAGACATAAAGACCTTATGCTGCTTATACTCTCAGAAAATTAAAGATAGTATTTTAATTGCTCGCATGATCAAGGAAAAAAAATGGTCCAAAAACAGATAATTCCAGCTAGTTGAAAGCTCACGTTTAATGCATGGGACCCTAAATTATTATGTATAAATTGATGCATACTCGTAGATTATTGGAACTAGGATTTTGTTATAAGCCGATTAAATTTCAAATTGAGTAATCAGACAATTCGAATTCGTCCTTTTTCTCCGTTTCCTATTGAATTGATAATTAATGTCAACATATAAGCCAAGGGAAGATTATTAAGGGGTTTAATGCATGTTTTTTTAATTAGTAACATCATTATAACTATTATAGAAATCAGATATATATTTTAAAAAATAAAATGGTAATCTATCTTCAAATAATATATCTGAAATTCTCCCCATTAAAATTTAAATAACTAGCAAACCACGCACACGATAATTCGCGTGCACAGATTTTTCACGTAATTAAATATGTTTTGAAAATTTCTAATTTTTTTAGGAAAATATTTTAGATGTTGATTATGATGAGAAAATTATTTAGTTACTTTTCAAATTTACTAAAGTAGTTTTGTTGTACCAACTTTTAATGAATGAAATAAGAGGTATTTTTGTATATTCATTAAATTATCAAGGTAGTTAGTCTAAATAGTATAAATAGTATAGATAATACCTGACACCTCTAAAACAAAGAGCGCGTCTCTTTTCAGAAGTTCTCACGAATTTATATCTGTTAGCAGATCTATCCGATCCATGTCAACAATGAAAAATAATACTTTTGTTATAAAAATAATAATTTTTTATTAGTCGTGTCGGATCGGAGATTTGTCACACAAAAATGATAATGTCTGTCTCACAAGAATTTTTGTGAAAATTTAATTTTTTAAAATTTATATTTTTAAGTTGATTTTTTAGGAATAGCATCCATACATTTTTTTTTTTTTTTTGGATAGGGATATCTTAGATATATGATGTATGGTATGGTAAATATATAAAAAATAGTTATTAGTGGCCAACGTCAGACATTGATCATGCTAGGAAATTTCAACTTTGACTTTTGACAACCTAATTTGAACATTGGTATTAATAATAATTATTATATTCAAATGTACATATATACTGATTAATCTCCAATTTCCCCTTAATTAATAGCATAACACACCCATTCAAAACATTTGGTCAGTTCTTATCATATTTTATCTTCTATTTATAAACATCCAAGTTTCATTTTTTTAAGGTAAAAAAAAATTCAATAAATTAATTTTTGTATTCTACCTATCTTATGACACAATCTTACATATTTATATCCGTAAAACAATTTAATCCGATTCATTTTTCAAATAACATAAAAAATAATACTTTTTCATTAAACAGATCGAATAAAAAACACATCTAATAAATTTGAATCGTCTTTGTTTGTTTCGTGTTTATTTATTTAATTAATTTTTACGGTTGGGATGGATAACCATGCTAATTAAATTTATTTGACCAGTCATAAGTTTCTCTTTATATATAAACCCTCCACTATTCAAATTTCTATTTCTCGAGTTTCAGTTCTCACCATTCTCTTCTTGTCTTTCTTTCCCAGAAGAAGAGAACTGATCGAAATGGCAGGTGGTTTCGGCCCCGGTCCCGGAAACGGGAAAGAATATCCCGGAAACCTCACCCTCTACGTCATCGTGACCTGCGTTACTGCAGCCATGGGTGGCCTTATTTTCGGTTATGATATCGGAATTTCAGGTATGTGAAATTTTGTTAAAAAAAAGCTGATAAGTGCTCTCTAGTCAAATACTACATAATTGGCTATATTATAGTTTTTCTATACTTGTTTGGGTCTGGAAATATGATTATTTGTTGGAACAGGTGGAGTGACTTCCATGGACACATTCTTGGAGAAGTTTTTTCCGGCGGTGTACAGGAAGAAGAAGAACGACGACTCGACGAACCAGTACTGCAAATTCGACAGCGAAAAACTGACCATGTTCACATCTTCCTTGTACTTGGCTGCGCTTTGCTCGTCGCTGGTGGCGTCGGTTGTGACGCGGAAGTTGGGGAGGAAGCTGTCCATGCTGCTCGGCGGCGTGCTGTTCTGCGTCGGAGCTTTGATCAATGGCTTTGCCCAAGCTGTTTGGATGCTTATCGTCGGCCGAATTTTTCTTGGTTTTGGTATTGGTTTCGCAAATCAGGTACGTAATTTTTTTAATTAATATGTTTAGATTTTGATATTATTATTAATTGTTTTGCATGTGATCCTTCATTTTTAGATAACAATTATGAATAGGTAGAGTAGGATGCTAAAAAGGGACCAGGAAACAAAATCAAAAAACTTGTAAAAAAATGTATAATTTCACTTAATATATATGTTTTCTTTAATTTGTCCCCTACACTTAGCAACATGTTCAGGTCAAGGTATTTGATCGGTTGCATAGAGATCGAAGACTTTTCTTCGTGTGGGACTATTTTATCATTTAACGCGTCAGTTGTTTTCAACCCAAATGAAACGGCGTCCAATATTGGACCCCAAAAAAAAAAAAAAAAAAAAAAAATACGAAAGTTGACTTTAAATTAGCTTTGACTATTTTTGTTTTTCATTAGATGTTTGTTTTTTGCCACAATTTCAAATTTTCATCTCTCTTGTATATAAAATTTATCAAGAGTGCTTGCATGCCTAAACATCATATTTGTGCTACATCCACACCACATGCTGCCACGTCACATGAGGGAAAAATTAATATTGTAAAAAAAGGTAAAAAAAAAAAAAGCGAATTAAAATTAAAATTTGACAATATAGCAAGCCAAAATCTCAAATTAGTAAACATTATATGGACCCAAAATGCAAAAATTTCTCTCCAATATATTTCATAGTATATATGAACTGATTAAAGCCATGATGTTATGTTTATAGCTTGCAATATATGTTCTTTTACTGCCTTTTCACTATTTATAATATAATAATCAAATTATATCTTAATCTAAGTCACAATAACACGCAGCATAGGAAGAAAACGTATATTTTTTTTTTTACAAGTGTGAGTAGTTACTTTTTAAAATTTTCAAATTTATAAGTTACTTTAATATATATTGTGTATATATATTTATGAAAATCAAGGATATGACGTACATTGTGATGCTAATTAGTTTGCTTTGATGTTGTTTGGTGCAGTCTGTGCCACTGTATTTATCAGAAATGGCTCCCTACAAATTCAGAGGTGCACTCAACATAGGATTTCAGTTGTCCATTACAATTGGTATCTTAGCAGCCAACGTTTTAAACTACGGGTTCGCTAAAATTAGTGGTGGACTGGGATGGAGGCTCAGTTTGGGTGGCGCCGTTGTCCCGGCTTTGATAATCACCGTCGGATCGTTAGTCCTCCCTGAAACGCCAAACTCATTGATCGAACGTGGCAGAAAAGACGAGGCTCGGGCTAAACTGATGCAGATCCGTGGCTTCAACAATATAGACGAGGAATTCAATGACTTGGTTGCTGCCAGTGAAGCATCTCGAAAAGTCGACAACCCCTGGAGGAATCTCCTCCAGAGGAAGTATAGGCCTCATTTGACAATGGCCATTGCTATTCCTTTCTTTCAGCAGCTCACAGGGATCAATGTGATCATGTTTTACGCTCCTGTTTTGTTCAGCACCATTGGGTTTGGAAGCGACGCGTCTTTGATGTCGGCTGTGATTACAGGTGGTGTTAATGTTCTTGCAACCGTGGTTTCCATTTATGGTGTGGATAAGTGGGGGAGAAGGTTTCTTTTCATTGAAGGGGGCATTCAAATGTTTATATGTCAGGTAAATAAAAGTTAATTTCTTTCTTTTCTTTTCTTTTCTTTTCGAATACATTGTTTGATGCATTTGACAATTTATAAGTTTGATTTCTTGCTTTTCAGATCGTGGTTGCAATTTGCATAGGTGTTAAGTTTGGAGTCCATGGAGATCCAAACAACTTGCCGAAATGGTACGCCATCGTGGTGGTGCTGTTTATATGCATATATGTCTCTGGATTCGCTTGGTCGTGGGGGCCTCTTGGATGGCTAGTGCCTAGCGAGATCTTCCCATTGGAAATCCGATCTGCTGCACAGAGTATCAACGTCTCTGTGAACATGCTTTTCACATTCGTCGTGGCTCAAGTTTTCTTGACGATGCTGTGTCACTTGAAATTCGGGTTGTTCTTGTTTTTCGGGTTTTTCGTGCTTGTGATGACTGTTTTTATTTACTTTTTCTTGCCGGAGACCAAGAACATTCCGATAGAAGAAATGGTGATTGTGTGGAAGGAGCATTGGTTCTGGTCCAAGTTCATGGGTGAGGTGGACTATCCTGCCAATGGATCAGTTGAAATGGAGAAGAATGGGAATGCATACCATCACAAAGTATAATGAAATCAAAAGTGTGTCACGATTTATATGAAGCGTGTGTTGTTTCAGTCAATTATAAATTATATTGTATTTATGAATGTGCTGATAAAATTTTAAAGTAATTGTTTCACAGTGTTACTGCATAATTTTTTATTTGTTTTTTTTTATGACGTGTACATGCAATAATAGTTTGTTTAGGAGTTACTCACTTACTCAGAGAACCAATTTTAATCCGGCTCAATCACTCGTATATAAAAATAAAAGAACGCAGCGGTTACCCAATTCCATTTCGCTTCTTCATCAGTTAGCTCTCTGTGGGACCTCGGGTTGTTAATTTAATCTTATAATACAATTAATAACAAGAAATATTCAATTAGAATATTAGTCTGCTTAGAAATCAAATAAATAATACATGACATTTGACGACGCAAAACCTTACATTTGGCGACGTAAAAACACGTCGCGAAAAGAATAATTTTTTTTTCTCCGGACAGACCCCACACGGACCTTGGTCCGGACCTTTACACGGACCAAGACACGGACCCTTACACACGAGATTTCGGAACAGAGTACACACGGACCCTTACACGGAGGCTGGCACGGGGTCCGTGCCTTCTTCTTTCAAAACATAATTCAAGACAGAGTACATCCGGACCCCTGCACGGACCTTGGCACGGGGTCCGTGCCCTGTACTGAAAATTCAGAATTAAACATTTCAAGGCTGTAAACATGAGATATACAACTCTTATTCAATCTCAAACCTCATTTACATGCATTCTTATGCAACTACACAATCATAAACATGTAAACTACATTAATCCCTTCATCTAGGATACACTAACATCAAATATAAACGAGTACTCGCAAACATATATACAAAGGTTCTTGTTTGTGTTCTAAGATGTTTAACAACTCAAAAGACATATTCTCTTGCTTAAAACCCGAGTCCTCACATGCTAAAATTCTATCTCGAGCTATCCCTGTCGCTTCTGACCAGCTCCTGCCCCACCTATTGCCATGCATACATACAAATAAAGCAACAGCCGGATAACTCCGGTGAGAATAAATCCCAGTATAAATAACAAAACATGCAATATAATCAACATAAATGCAATGCATGTTTCAAATGAAGGCTATCAAGTCTGATATAAATCGAATATTGGTTCTTGGGATCCCGGGGAATAAAATTTTTACCAATCACCAACTCACCAATCGAGGTGACGTCAAGTATCTCATTTCCCCTGACTTTGGTGCAACTATAGTGAGTCATCTAGCTCTAAAAGTAAATCTACATTCCGTGCCACTCAACTATAGCCCTCCAAACATCATATGCACTCTAGGCCTTTCAGCCCTCTGTGCTTTTGAGGCTGGAGTTCAAGATGAATGCAACATAATCTGTATGCATTAAAGACTGCAAAACATCTTGAACATCTAAGCACATAAGCAAGCAATGCAACAAAAGCATCAAAATTACATAAAGATATATAAACAAACAGGTATGTGATTGACAAGGAAATACTTGACAATTCTTGAACCGACGACATAACGACTAAAAACCGGCAATCCAAACGATATCCAAATCAATCTACCAATCCATACCAACCATAATTTTCAACAAAACATCAATATATATATACACGTTCAGCAACATATCAGAAATGATATATTTCGAATTTTGCTTCTAAATTCATATAAAATCCGAACGACAGTCTTTTTCCGAACCGTCTGCGAATACGTTACCGGTACTAGCTCAATCACATATATAATAAAAATAAGAACAACCCATCTTCAACATAAAAATAAAATCTGAGAAAAGTGAATGAAACTTATACCAAAATGAAGCTCTCGGAGCGGTGATCGCAGATATATATTTATCTCGAATTTCTGACGGCCGGATCACAAGATATCGAAGCTTTTGCGGATGAAAATGGCGTCCAAAATGGGTCCAACGTTTATGCCCTTTCTTCTCTTTTATTCTGATGATTTTCACGTTGGAAAGATATATATTAAAGGTAAGTTTAGATATATATTAGCCAAATTGCAGTTAGTCCCTGAACTTTTGGCTATTTGCAATTCAGTCCCTAAAAAAGCGATTTAATTCAATTTCAATCCTTATTCATTTAAGAATATTAGAATTTAATTCTAAACTCTAAATATTCCAAAATTAAATATTCTTGGATTAAAATAAAATAATCTCGGGCCTTACATTTCTTCCCCACTAAGGCATGAGTTCGTCCTCGAAATCATAAGCAAGATGTATATGCAATCTGTATACACATAAGAAAATGAAATAATAGAAAACAGAATAAGAACTCACATCAATGAAACAACTCTGGAAATCTCTGTCTCATATCAGACTCAGTCTCCCAAGTTGCTTCTTCTGTGCCATGTCGACTCCACTAAACTTTGACTAACTGAATCGTCTTGTTTCTGAGCTGTTTATCTTTAAGATCAAGAATCTGAATAGGCTGCTCAAAATAACTGAGAGTCTCGTCAAGTTCAGCTTCATCGGGTGATGAATGAAGTTCGATCGTATAAGATAATAATTAGATGAGATGAATAATTATATACTTTATTACAATTCATTGTACGTACTTGATCCTTAAATGAAGTAATTTAAAATTTCCCCTAGGAGTTCGATCGTATAAGATACTTTAATACAATTCATAGTACGTACTTGATTCTTGAGTGAAGTAATGTATAATTTAATTTTCCCAAGGAGTTTGATCGTATAAGATAGTGATCAGATGAAATGGATAGTATACTTTATTACAATTCATAGTACGTACTTGATTCTTGAGTGAAGTAATGTAAAATTTTTCCTAGGAGTTCAATCATATAAGATACTTTATTACAATTTATAGTACGTACTTTATTCTTGAGTGAAGTAATGTATAATTTAATTTCTCCAAGAAGTTCGATCGTATAAGAAAGTGATCAGATGAAATGGAGGAAAACATTTCCTTAATGGGTAAGCAATGCTTCTCCATATGTGTTTAATTTGATCCTGCACCTGCACAACTGCATGCTGCAGATGGCCTTTCATTTTGCTCTCAAGGCTCATCATTTTCCTTCCTGACATGAATATCCTAGAAGTTATAATGCAATAATATCGATTCTTGAGTGAAGTAATGTATAATTTAATTTTCCCAAAGAGTTCAATCATATATGATAGCGATCAGATGAAATGGATAATATACTTTATTACAATTCATAGTACGTACTTGATTCTTGAGTGAAGTAATGTAAAATTTTCCCTAGGAGTTCGATCGTATAAGATACTTTTTTACAATTTATAGTACGTACTTGATTATTGATTGAAGTAATGTATAATTTAATTTTCCCAAGGAGTTCGATCGTATAAGATAGTGATCAGATGAAATGGATAATATATTTTATTACAATTCATAGTACGTACTTGATTCTTGAGTGAATTAATGTAAAATTTCCCCTAGGAGTTCGATCGTATAAGATACTTTATTACAATTCATAGTACGTACTTGATTCTTGAGTGAAGTAATGTATAATTTAATTTTTCCAAGGAGTTCGATCGTATAAGATAGTGATAAGATGAAATGGATAATATACTTTATTATAATTCATAGTACGTACTTGATTCTTGAGTGAAGTAATGTAAAATTTCCCCTAGGAGTTCGATCGTATAAGATAATTTATTACAATTCATAGTACGTACTTGATTTTTGAGTGAAGTAATGTATAATTTAATTTTCCCAAGGAGTTCGATCGTATAAGAAAGTGATCAAATGAAATGGACAATATACTTTATTACAATTCATAGTACGTACTTGATTCTTGAGTAAGTAATGTAAAATTTCCCCTAGGAGTTCGATCGTATAAGATACTTTATTACAATTCATAGTACGTACTTGATTCTTGAGTGAAGTAATGTATAATTTAATTTTCTTAAGGAGTTCAATCGTATAAGATAGTGATCAGATGAAATGGATAATATACTTTATTACAATTCATAGTACGCACTTGATTCTTGAGTGAAGTAATGTAAAATTTTCCCTAGGAGTTCGATCGTATAAGATACTTTATTACAATTCATAGTACGTACTTTATTCTTGAGTGAAGTAATGTATAATTTAATTTTCATAAGGAGTTCGATCATATAAGATAGTGATCAGATGAAATTGATAATATATTTTATTACAATTCATAGTACGTAATTGATTCTTGAGTGAAGTAATGTAAAATTTATCCTATGAGTTCGATCGTATAAGATATTTTATTACAATTCATAATACGTACTTGATTTTTGAGTGAAGTAATGTATAATTTAATTTCCCCAAGGAGTTCGATCGTAGAAGATAGTGATCAGATGAAATGGATAATATAATTTATTACAATTCATAGTACGTACTTGATTTTTGAGTGAACTATTGTAAAATTTCCCCTAGAAGTTTGATCATATAAGATACTTTATTACAATTCATAGTACGTACTTGATTCTTGAGTGAAGTAATGTATAATTTTATTTTTCCAAGGAGTTCGATCGTATAAGATAGTGATTAGATGAAATGGATAATATACTTTATTACAATTCATAGTACGTACTTGATTTTTGAGTGAAGTAATGTAAAATTTCTCCTAGGAGTTCGATCGTATAAGATACTTTATTACAATTCATAGTACGTACTTGATTCTTGAGTGAAGTAATGTATAATTTAATTTCCCCAAAGAGTTCGATCGTATAAGATAGTGATCAGATGAAATTGATAATATACTTTATTACAATTCATAGTACGTACTTGATTCTTGAGTGAAGTAATGCAAATTTTCCCCTAGGAGTTTGATCGTATAAGATATTTTATTACAATTCATAGTACGTACTTGATTCTTGAATGAAGTAATGTATAACTAAATATTCCCAAGGAGTTCGATCGTTTAAGATAATGATCAGATGAAATGGATAATATATTTTATTACAATTCATAGTACGTACTTGATTCTTGAGTGAAGTAATGTAAAATTTTCCCTAAGAGTTCGATCGTATAAGATACTTTATTACATTTCATAGTACGTACTTGATTTTTAAGTGAAGTAATGTATAATTTAATTTTCACAAGGAGTTCGATCGTATAAGATAGTGATAAAATGAAATTGATAATATATTTTATTACAATTCATGGTACGTAATTGATTCTTGAGTTAAGTAATGTAAAATTTCCCCTAGAAGTTCGATTGTATAAGATATTTTATTACAATTCATAGTACGTATTTGATTTTTGAGTGAAGTAATGTATTATTTAATTTCTCCAAGTAGTTCGATCGTATAAGATAGTTATCAGATGAAATGTATAATATAATTTATTACAATTCATAGTACGTACTTGATTTTTGAGAGAAATAATGTAAAATTTCCCCTAGGAGTTCGATCATATAACATACTTTATTACAATTCATAGTACGTATTTGACTCTTGAGTGAAGTAATGTATAATTTAATTTCCCCAAGGAGTTCGATCGTATAAGATAGTGATCAGATGAAATGGATAATAAACTTTATTACAATTCAGAGTACGTACTTGATTCTTGAGTGAAGTAATGTAAAATTTTCCCTAGGAGTTCGATCGTATAAGATACTTTATTACAATTCATAGTATGTACTTGATTTTTGAGTGAAGTAATGTATAATTTAATTTCCCTAAGGAGTTCGATCGTATAAGATAGTGATCAGATGAAATGGAAAATATACTTTATTACAATTCATAGTACGTACTTGATTCTTGAGTGAAGTAATGTAAAATTTTCCCTAGGAGTTCGATCGTATAAGATACTTTATTACAATTCATATTACGTACTTGATTCTTGAGTGAAGTAATGTAAAATTTCCCTAGGAGTTCGATCGTATAAGATATTTTATTACAATTCATAATACGTACTTGTTTCTTGAGTTAAGTAATGTATAATTTAAATTCCCCAAGAAATTCAATCGTATAACATAGTGATCAGATGAAATGGATAATATACTTTATTACAATTCATAGAACGTACTTGATTCTTGAGTGAAGTAATTTAAAATTTTCCCTAGGAGTTCGATCGTATAGGATACTTTATTACAATTTATAGTACGTATTTGATTCTTGAGTGAAGTAATGTATACTTTAATTTCCCCAAGGAGTTCGATCGTATAAGATAGTGATCAGATGAAATGGATAATATACTTTATTGCAATTCATAGTACGTACTTGATTCTTGAGTGAAGTAATGTAAAATTTCCCCTAGGAGTTCGATCGTATAAGATACTTTATTACAATTCATAGTATGTACTTGATTCTAGAGTGAAGTAATGTATAATTTAATTTTCCGAAGGAGTTCGATCGTATAAGATAGTGATCAGATGAAATGGATAATATACTTTATTACAATTCATAGTACGTACTTGATTCTTGAGTGAAGTAATGTAAAATTTCCCCTAGGAGTTCGATCGTATAAGATACTTTATTACAATTCATAGTATGTACTTGATTTTTGAGTGAAGTAATGTATAATTTAATTTCCCTAAGGAGTTCGATCGTATAAGATAGTGATCAGATGAAATGGAAAATATACTTTATTACAATTCATAGTACGTACTTGATTCTTGAGTGAAGTAATGTAAAATTTTCCCTAGGAGTTCGATCGTATAAGATACTTTATTACAATTCATATTACGTACTTGATTCTTGAGTGAAGTAATGTAAAATTTCCCTAGGAGTTCGATCGTATAAGATATTTTATTACAATTCATAATACGTACTTGTTTCTTGAGTTAAGTAATGTATAATTTAAATTCCCCAAGGAATTCAATCGTATAACATAGTGATCAGATGAAATGGATAATATACTTTATTACAATTCATAGAACGTACTTGATTCTTGAGTGAAGTAATTTAAAATTTTCCCTAGGAGTTCGATCGTATAGGATACTTTATTACAATTTATAGTACGTATTTGATTCTTGAGTGAAGTAATGTATACTTTAATTTCCCCAAGGAGTTCGATCGTATAAGATAGTGATCAGATGAAATGGATAATATACTTTATTGCAATTCATAGTACGTACTTGATTCTTGAGTGAAGTAATGTAAAATTTCCCCTAGGAGTTCGATCGTATAAGATACTTTATTACAATTCATAGTATGTACTTGATTCTAGAGTGAAGTAATGTATAATTTAATTTCCCGAAGGAGTTCGATCGTATAAGATAGTGATCAGATGAAATGGATAATATACTTTATTACAATTCATAGTACGTACTTGATTCTTGAGTGAAGTAATGTAAAATTTCCCCTATGAGTTCTATCGTATAAGATACTTTATTACAATTCATAGTACGTACTTGATTCTTGAGTGAAGTAATGTATAATTTATTTTCCCCAAGGAGTTCGATCGTATAAGATATTGATCAGGTGAAATGGATAATATATTTTATTACAATTCATAGTACGTACTTGATTCTTGAGTGAAGTAATGTAAAATTTCTCTAGGAGTTCGATCGTATAAGATACTTTATTACAATTCATAGTACGTACTTGATTCTTGAGTTATGTAATGTATAATTTAATTTCCCCAAGGAAGTCAATCGTATAAGACAATGATCAGATGAAATGGATAATATACTTTATTACAATTCATAGAATGTACTTGATTCTTGAGTGAAGTAATGTAAAATTCCCCT
This sequence comes from Henckelia pumila, assembly GCF_033568475.1. Taxonomy (NCBI): domain Eukaryota; kingdom Viridiplantae; phylum Streptophyta; class Magnoliopsida; order Lamiales; family Gesneriaceae; genus Henckelia; species Henckelia pumila. Next base: position 97,077,746 of record NC_133121.1, on the reverse strand, counting down.
AGGAGGTTAATTGTATAAGATAGTTTATTACAATTCATAGTACGTATTTGATTTTTAAATAAAGTAATGTATAATTTAATTTCCACAAGGAGTTCAATCGTATAAGATAGTGATTAGATGAAATGGATGATATATTTTATTACAATTCATAGTACGTATTTGATTTTTGAGTGAAGTAATGTAAAATTTCCCTTAGGAGTTCGATCGTATAAGATACTTTATTACAATTTATAGTACGTACTTGATTTTTGAGTAAAGTAATGTATAATTTAATTTTCCCAAGGAGTTCGATCGTATAAGATAGTGATCAGATGAAATGGATAATATACTTTATTACAATTCATAGTACATACTTGATTCTTAAGTGAAGTAATGTAAAGTTTCCCCTAGGAGTTCGATCGTATAAGATACTTTATTACAATTCATAGTACGTACTTGATTCTTGAGTGAAGTAATGTATAATTTAATTTTCCCAAGGAGTTCGATCGTATAAGATAATGATCAGATGAAATGGATAATATACTTTATTATAATTCATAGTACGTACTTGATTCTTGAGTGAATAATGCAAAATTTCCCCTAGGGGTTCAATCGTATAAGATACTTTATTACAATTCATAGTACATACTTGATTCTTGAGTGATGTAATGTATAATTTAATTTTCCCAAAGAGTTCGATCGTATAAGATAGTGATCAGATGAAATGGATAATATACTTTATTACAATTTATAGTACGTACTTGATTCTTGAGTGAAGTAATGTAAAATTTCCCTAGGAGTTTGAAAATTATCTGAGAAATTTTTGATCTGGTGTACGTACGTTGATGATGCTTTTTATCTAGGAAGTGCTTCTGAAGCCGAAAAGTACTTCGACTATCACATGGTGTGCCTGGGTGGCATTGGAGAGTAAACTGGTAACCTCGAGTAGTGATGTATTCATCTGCATTTGGAAAGGTACGGGAATATTCATCAATGAGTTTCAGGTATTTTAATTCTATATCAATTAAAAATGTTTGGTCTTTTGTATTTTAATCTATGTTAAAACCCTAAACCCTAAACTTACATCCAGCCGTTTAAGCAATTGGTGAGTGTGTCTATCATTAATGGATGCGGGGATGTGATTGCTACTTGTCACCCAGAGAAAAATACAATTCAGATATGGAATATCGCCGATCAAGTTACATTGTTTATCGAATTACCAAGCATAGAATATACTGGAAGATACATCCAAATTGTTCAATGGCATCCATGCAAAGACATTTTATTTGCATGTGGCCTTGACAATATTATCAATGAAAAAATAGTTAAATATTCTAATTATCTGAAAATATTTGTAAATGATCGAATTATCTGAAAATATTTGTAAATGAATACTAATTCGTTCTGTTTAGTCCACATTTATGTTCAACATTGGCTGATGAGACTTATATAACTGCTGTAGATTTGGGTTCTGGATGCAAATATGGAATGTATAAAAAATTTAGGTGAAAGTGACGGGTAATTTCAGAACCTGCTTTCTATGTTTAAAACAAAGTCATTGCAGATTCATATTCACAGCAAATTAACTCATATGATTTATTATCATTTAGTTTAAATTTGTGTAAAAGTGTTTAAAAATCTGGTAAACAGTTTTTATCTTTTAGTGTGCACGGTCATAAAATCTGGGCCTTAGCTTTTAATGGCAGGGGAAACAGAGTCGTCACATGCATGTAGGTATGTATGGATTTTTTTTGTTCACGTTACTATGTTTAAATATCCAATTCATGATAATAAATGACAACTAGCATGTTAATTGTGCCTTATAAGTATACTTCGGGTACAAAATTAATAGTTGGTATCCTAGAAGTTATAATGCAATAATATTGATTCTTCAGTGATAATCGAACCATCACTATATGGAGTCTTGACATTATTGGGATGCAGTATGGAGGAAAACATTTCCTTAATGTGTAAGCAATGCTTCTCCATATGTCTTTAATTTGATCCTGCACCTGCACAACTGCATGCTGTAGATGGACTTTCATTTTGCTCTCAAGGCTCATCTTTTTCCATCTTGGCATGAATATCCTAGAAGTTATAATGCAATAATATTGATTCTTGAGTGAAATAATGTATAATTTAATTTTCCCAAAGAGTTCAATCGTATATGATAGTGATCAAATGAAATGGATAATATACTTTATTACAATTCATAGTACGTACTTGATTCTTGAGTGAAGTAATGTAAAATTTTCCCTAGGAGTTTGATCGTATAAGATACTTTATTACAATTTATAGTACGTACTTGATTCTTGAGTGAAGTAATGTATAATTTAATTTCTCCAATGAGTTCGATCGTATAAGATAGTGATCAGATGAAATGGATAATATACTTTATTACAATTCATAGTACGTAATTCATAGTACGTACTTGATTCTTGAGTGAAGTAATGTAAAATGTCCCTAGGAGTTCGATCGAATAAGATACTTTATTACAATTCATAGTACGTATTTGATTCTTGAGTGAAGTAATGTATAATTTATTTTCCTCAAGGAGTTCGATCGTATAATATAGTGATCAGATGAAATGAATAATATATTTTATTACAATTCATAGTACGTACTTGATTCTTGAGTGAAGTAATGTAAAATTTCTCTAGGAGTTCGATCGTATAAGATACTTTATTACAATTCATAGTACATACTTGATTCTTGAGTTAAGTAATGTATAATTTAATTTCCTTAAGGAAGTCAATCGTATAAGATAGTGATCAGATGAAATGGATAATATACTTTATTACAATTCATAGTACGTACTTGATTCTTGAGTGAAGTAATGTAAAATTTTCCCTAAGAGTTCGATCGTATAAGATACTTTATTACAATTCATAGTACGTACTTGATTCTTGAGTGAAGTAATGTAAAATTTCCCTAGGAGTTCGATCGTATAAGATATTTTATTACAATTCATAATACGTACTTGTTTCTTGAGTTAAGTAATGTATAATTTAAATTCCCCAAGGAATTCAATCGTATAAGATAGTGATCAGATGAAATGGATAATATACTTTATTACAATTCATAGAACGTACTTGATTCTTGAGTGAAGTAATTTAAAATTTTCCCTAGGAGTTCGATCGTATAGGATACTTTATTACAATTTATAGTACGTATTTGATTCTTGAGTGAAGTAATATATAATTTAATTTCCCCAAGGAGTTCGATCGTATAAGATAGTGATCAGATGAAATGGATAATATACTTTATTGCAATTCATAGTACGTACTTGATTCTTGAGTGAAGTAATGTAAAATTTCCCCTAGGAGTTTGATCGTATAAGATACTTTATTACAATTCATAGTATGTACTTGATTCTAGAGTGAAGTAATGTATAATTTAATTTCCCGAAGGAGTTCGATCGTATAAGATAGTGATCAGATGAAATGGATAATATACTTTATTACAATTCATAGTACGTACTTGATTCTTGAGTGAACTAATGTAAAAGTTCCCCTAGGAGTTCTATCGTATAAGATACTTTATTACAATTCATAGTACGTACTTGATTCTTGAGTGAAGTAATGTATAATTTATTTTTCCCAAGGAGTTCGATCGTATAAGATATTGATCAGGTGAAATGGATAATATATTTTATTACAATTCATAGTACGTACTTGATTCTTGAGTGAAGTAATGTAAAATTTCTCTAGGAGTTCGATCGTATAAGATACTTTATTACAATTCATAGTACGTACTTGATTCTTGAGTTAAGTAATGTATAATTTAATTTCCCCAAGGAAGTCAATCGTATAAGACAGTGATCAGATGAAATGGATAATATACTTTATTACAATTCATAGAATGTACTTGATTCTTGAGTGAAGTAATGTAAAATTCCCCTAGGAGGTTAATTGTATAAGATAGTTTATTACAATTCATAGTACGTATTTGATTTTTAAATAAAGTAATGTATAATTTAATTTCCACAAGGAGTTCAATCGTATAAGATAGTGATTAGATGAAATGGATAATATACTTTATTACAATTCATAGTACGTATTTGATTTTTGAGTGAAGTAATGTAAAATTTCCCTTAGGAGTTCGATCGTATAAGATACTTTATTACAATTTATAGCACGTACTTGATTTTTGAGTAAAGTAATGTATAATTTAATTTTCCCAAGGAGTTCGATCGTATAAGATAGTGATCAGATGAAATGGATAATATACTTTATTACAATTCATAGTACATACTTGATTCTTAAGTGAAGTAATGTAAAGTTTCCCCTAGGAGTTCGATCGTATAAGATACTTTATTACAATTCATAGTACGTACTTGATTCTTGAGTGAAGTAATGTATAATTTAATTTTCCCAAGGAGTTCGATCGTATAAGATAATGATCAGATGAAATGGATAATATACTTTATTATAATTCATAGTACGTACTTGATTCTTGAGTGAATAATGCAAAATTTCCCCTAGGGGTTCAATCGTATAAGATACTTTATTACAATTCATAGTACATACTTGATTCTTGAGTGATGTAATGTATAATTTAATTTTCCCAAAGAGTTCGATCGTATAAGATAGTGATCAGATGAAATGGATAATATACTTTATTACAATTTATAGTACGTACTTGATTCTTGAGTGAAGTAATGTAAAATTTCCCTAGGAGTTTGAAAATTATCTGAGAAATTTTTGATCTGGTGTACGTACGTTGATGATGCTTTTTATCTAGGAAGTGCTTCTGAAGCCGAAAAGTACTTCGACTATCACATGGTGTGCCTGGGTGGCATTGGAGAGTAAACTGGTAACCTCGAGTAGTGATGTATTCATCTGCATTTGGAAAGGTACGGGAATATTCATCAATGAGTTTCAGGTATTTTAATTCTATATCAATTAAAAATGTTTGGTCTTTTGTATTTTAATCTATGTTAAAACCCTAAACCCTAAACTTACATCCAGCCGTTTAAGCAATTGGTGAGTGTGTCTATCATTAATGGATGCGGGGATGTGATTGCTACTTGTCACCCAGAGAAAAATACAATTCAGATATGGAATATCGCCGATCAAGTTACATTGTTTATCGAATTACCAAGCATAGAATATACTGGAAGATACATCCAAATTGTTCAATGGCATCCATGCAAAGACATTTTATTTGCATGTGGCCTTGACAATATTATCAATGAAAAAATAGTTAAATATTCTAATTATCTGAAAATATTTGTAAATGATCGAATTATCTGAAAATATTTGTAAATGAATACTAATTCGTTCTGTTTAGTCCACATTTATGTTCAACATTGGCTGATGAGACTTATATAACTGCTGTAGATTTGGGTTCTGGATGCAAATATGGAATGTATAAAAAATTTAGGTGAAAGTGACGGGTAATTTCAGAACCTGCTTTCTATGTTTAAAACAAAGTCATTGCAGATTCATATTCACAGCAAATTAACTCATATGATTTATTATCATTTAGTTTAAATTTGTGTAAAAGTGTTTAAAAATCTGGTAAACAGTTTTTATCTTTTAGTGTGCACGGTCATAAAATCTGGGCCTTAGCTTTTAATGGCAGGGGAAACAGAGTCGTCACATGCATGTAGGTATGTATGGATTTTTTTTGTTCACGTTACTATGTTTAAATATCCAATTCATGATAATAAATGACAACTAGCATGTTAATTGTGCCTTATAAGTATACTTCGGGTACAAAATTAATAGTTGGTATCCTAGAAGTTATAATGCAATAATATTGATTCTTCAGTGATAATCGAACCATCACTATATGGAGTCTTGACATTATTGGGATGCAGTATGGAGGAAAACATTTCCTTAATGTGTAAGCAATGCTTCTCCATATGTCTTTAATTTGATCCTGCACCTGCACAACTGCATGCTGTAGATGGCCTTTCATTTTGCTCTCAAGGCTCATCTTTTTCCATCTTGGCATGAATATCCTAGAAGTTATAATGCAATAATATTGATTCTTGAGTGAAATAATGTATAATTTAATTTTCCCAAAGAGTTCAATCGTATATGATAGTGATCAAATGAAATGGATAATATACTTTATTACAATTCATAGTACGTACTTGATTCTTGAGTGAAGTAATGTAAAATTTTCCCTAGGAGTTTGATCGTATAAGATACTTTATTACAATTTATAGTACGTACTTGATTCTTGAGTGAAGTAATGTATAATTTAATTTTTCCAATGAGTTCGATCGTATAAGATAGTGATCAGATGAAATGGATAATATACTTTATTACAATTCATAGTACGTAATTCATAGTACGTACTTGATTCTTGAGTGAAGTAATGTAAAATTTCTCTAGGAGTTCGATCGAATAAGATACTTTATTACAATTCATAGTACGTATTTGATTCTTGAGTGAAGTAATGTATAATTTATTTTCCTCAAGGAGTTCGATCGTATAATATATTGATCAGATGAAATGAATAATATATTTTATTACAATTCATAGTACGTACTTGATTCTTGAGTGAAGTAATGTAAAATTTCTCTAGGAGTTCGATCGTATAAGATACTTTATTACAATTCATAGTACATACTTGATTCTTGAGTTATGTAATGTATAATTTAATTTCCTTAAGGAAGTCAATTGTATAAGATAGTGATCAGATGAAATGGATAATATACTTTATTACAATTCATAGAACGTACTTGATTCTTGAGTGAAGTAATGTAAAATTTCCCCTAGGAGTTTAATTTTATAAGATAGTTTATTATAATTCATAGTACGTACTTGATTCTTGAGTAAAGTAATGTATAATTAAATTTTCCCAAGGAGTTCAATCGTATAAGATAGTGATCAGATGAAATGGATAATATACTTTATTACAATTCATAGTACATACTTGATTTTTGAGTGAAGTAATGTAAAATTTCCCATAGGAGTTCGATCGTATAAGATAATTTATTACAATTTATAGTACGTACTTGATTTTTTACTGAAGTAATGTATAATTTAATTTCCCCAAGGAGTTCGATCGTATAAGATAGTGATCAGATGAAATGGATAATATACTTTATTACAATTCATAGTACATACTTGATTCTTAAGTGAAGTAATGTAAAATTTCCCCTAGGAGTTCGATCGTATAAGATACTTTATTATAATTCATAGTACGTACTTGATTCTTGAGTGAAGTAATGTATAATTTAATTTTCCTAAGGAGTTCGATCGTATAAGATAATGATCAGATGAAATGGATAATATAATTTTTTACAATTCATAGTACGTACTTGATTCTTGAGTGAATAATGTAAAATTTCCCCTAGGAGTTCAATCGTATAAGATACTTTATTACAATTCATAGTACATACTTGATTCTTGAGTGATGTAATATATAATTTAATTTCCCCAAGGAGTTCGATCGTATAAGATAGTGATCAGATGAAATGGATAATATACTTTATTACAATTCATAGTACATACTTGATTCTTGAGTGAAGTAATGTAAAATTTCCCTAGGAGTTTGAAAATTGTCTGAGATAATTTTGATATGGTGTACGTACGTTGATGATGCGTTTTATCCAGGAAGTGCTTCTGAGGCCGAAAAGTACTTCGACTATGACATGGTGTGCCTAGGCGAAATCAAGGAGTAAACTGGTAACCTCGAGTAGTGATGGATTCATCTACATTTGGAAGGGTATGGGAATATTCATCAATGAGTTTCAGGTATTTTAATTCTATATCAATTAAAAATGTTTGGTCTTTTGTATTTTAATCTATGTTAAAACCCTAAACTTACATCCAGCCGTTTAAGCAATTGGTGAGTGTGTCTATCAATGGATGCGAGGATGTGATTGCTACTTGTCACCCGGAGAAAAATACAATTCAGATATGGAAGATCGTCGATCAAGTTACATTGTTTATCGAATTACCAAGCAATGAAGATACTGGAGGATACATCCAAATTGTTCAATGGCATCCATGCAAAGACATTTTATTTGCATGTGGCCTTGACAATACTATCAAGGTAAAAATAGTTAAATGATCGAATTATCTGAAAATATTTGTAAATGAATACTAATTCGTTCTGTTTAGTCCACATTTATGATCAACATTGGCTGATGAGACTTATATAACTGCTGTAGATTTGGGTTCCGGATGCCAATATGGAATGTATACAAAATTTAGGTTAAAGTGACGGGTAATTTCAGAACCTGCTTTCTATGTTTAAAACAAAGTCATTGCAGATTCATATTCACAGAAAATTAACTCATATGATTTATTATCCTTTAGTTTAAATTTGTGTAAAAATTTTTAAAAATCTGGTAAACTGTTTTTATCTTTTAGTGTGCACGGTAATAAAATCTGGGCCTTAGCTTTTAATGGCAGGGGAAAAGAGTCGTCACATGTAGGTATGTATGGATTTTTTTTGTTCACGTTACTATGTTTAAATCTCAAATTCATGATAATATAAGTGACAACTAGCATGTTAATTGTTCCTTATAAGTATACTTCGGGTACAAAATTAATAGTTGGTATCCTAGAAGTTATAATGCAATAATATTGATTCTTCAGTGATAATAGAACCATCACTATATGGAGTCTTGACATTATTGGGATGCAGTATGGAGGAAAACATTTCCTTAATGGGTAAGCAATGCTTCTCCATATGCCTTTAATTTGATCCTGCACCTGCACAACTGCATGCTGTAGATGGCCTTTCATTTTGCTCTCTAGGCTCATCTTTTTCCTTCTTGGCATGAATATCCTAGAAGTTATAATGCAATAATATTGATTCTTTAGTGAAGAAATGTATAATTTAATTTTCCCAAAGAGTTTAATAGTATATGATAGTGATCAGATGAAATGGATAATATACTTTATTACAATTCATAGTACGTACTTGATTTTTGAGTGAAGTAATGTAAAATTTTCCCTAGGAGTTCGATCGTATAAGATACATTATTACAATTTATAGTACGTACTTGATTTTTGAGTGAAGTAATGTATAATTTAATTTTCCCAAGGAGTTCGATCGTATAAGATAGTGATCAGATGAAATGGATAATATACTTTATTACAATTCATAGTACGTACTTGATTCTTGAGTGAAGTATTGTAAAATTTCCCCTAGGAGTTCGATCGTATAAGATACTTTATTACAATTCATATTACGTACTTGATTCTTGAGTGAAATAATGTATAATTTAATTTCCCCAAGGAGTTCGATCGTATAAGATAGTGATCAGATGAAATAAAAAATATATTTTATTACAATTCATAGTACGTACTTGATTCTTGAGTGAAGTAATGTAAAATTTCCTCTAGGAGTTCGATCGTATAAGATACTTTATTACAATTCATAGTACGTACTTGATTTTTGAGTGAAGTAATGTATAATTTAATTTTCCCAAGAAGTTCGATCGTATAAAAAAATGATCAGATGAAATGGACAATATACTTTATTACAATTCATAGTACGTACTTGATTCTTGAGTAAGTAATGTAAAATTTCCCCTAAGAGTTCGATCGTATAAGATACTTTATTACAATTCATAGTACGTACTTGATTCTTGAGTGAAGTAATGTATAATTTAATTTTCTTAAGGAGTTCGATCGTATAAGATAGTGATCAGATGAAATGGATAATATACTTTATTACAATTCATAGTACGCACTTGATTCTTTAGTTAAGTAATGTAAAATTTCCCCTAGGAGTTCGATCGTATAAGATACTTTATTACAATTCATAGTACGTACTTTATTCTTGAGTGAAGTAATGTATAATTTATTTTCCACAAGGTGTTCGATCGTATAAGATTGTGATCAGATGAAATTGATAATATATTTTATTACAATTCACAGTACGTAATTGATTCTTGAGTGAATAATGTAAAATTTTCACTAGGAGTTCAATCGTATAAGATACTTTATTAAAATTCATAGTACATATTTTATTCTTGAGTGATGTAATGTATAATTTAATTTTCCAAGGAGTGCAATCGTATAAGAAAGTGATCAGATGAAATGGATAATATAATTTATTACAATTCATAGTACGTACTTGATTCTTGAGTGAAGTAATGTAAAATTTAATTTCCTTAAGGAGTTCGATCGTATAAGATAGTGATCAGATGAAATGGATAATATACTTTATTACAATTCATATTACGCACTTTATTCTTAAATGAAGTAATGTAAAATTTCCCCTAGGAGTTCGATCGTATAAGATACTTTATTACAATTCATAGTACGTACTTGATTATTGAGTGAAGTAATGTATAATTTAATTTCCCATGGAGTTCGATCGTATAAGATAGTGATAAGATGAAATGGATAATATACTTTATTACAATTTATAGTACGCACTTGATTATTGAGTGAAGTAATGTAAAATTTCCACTAGGAGTTCGATCGTTTAAGATACTTTACTACAATTCATAGTACGTACTTTATTCTTGAGTGAAGTAATATATAATTTAATTTCCACAAGGAGTTCGATCGTATAAGATAGTGATCAGATGAAATTGATAATATATTTTATTACAATTCATAGTACGTAATTGATTCTTGAGTGAAGTAATGTAAAATTTCCACTAGGAGTTCGATCGTATAAGATATTTTATTACAATTCATAGTACGTACTTGATTCTTGAGTGAAGTAATGTGTAATTAAATTTTTCCAAGGAGTTCGGTCGTATAAGATAGTGATCAGATAAAATTGATAATATAATTTACTACAATTCATAGTACGTACTTGATTTTTGAGTGAACTATTGTAAAATTTCCCCTAGGAGTTCGATCATATAAGATACTTTATTACAATTCATAGTACGTACTTGATTCTTGAGTAAACTAATTTATAATTTAATTTTCCAAAGGAGTTCAATCGTATAAGATAGTGATCAGATGAAATAGATAATATACTTTATTACAATTCATATTACGCACTTTATTCTTAAATGAAGTAATGTAAAATTTCCCCTAGGAATTCGATCGTATAAGATACTTTATTACAATTCATAGTACGTACTTGATTCTTGAGTGAAGTAATGTATAATTAAATTTTCCCAAGAAGTTCGATCGTATAAGATAGTGATCAGATGAAATGGATAATATACTTTATTACAATTCATAGTACGTACTTGATTCTTGAGTGAAGTAATGTATAATTTAATTTTCTTAAGGAGTTCGATCGTATAAGATAGTGATCAGATGAAACGGATAATATACTTTATTACAATTCATAGTACGCACTTGATTCTTAAGTGAAGTAATGTTTAATTTCCCCTAGGAGTTCGATCGTATAAGATACTTTATTACAATTCATAGTACGTACTTGATTCTTGAGTGAAGTAATGTATAATTTAATTTCCCAAGAAGTTCGATCGTATAAGATAGTGATCAGGTGAAATGGATAATATACTTTATTAAAATTCATAGTACGTACTTGATTCTTGAGTGAAGTAATGTAAAATTTTTCCTAGAAGTTCGATCGTATAAAATACTTTATTACAATTCATAGTACGTACTTGATTCTTGAGTGAAGTAATGTATAATTCAATTACCTCAAGGAGTTCGATCGTATAAGATAGTGATCAGATAATGGATAATATACTTTATTACAATTCATAATACGTACTTGATTCTTGAGTGAAGTAATGTAAAATTTCCCTAGGAGTTCGATCGTATAAGATACTTTATTACAATTCATAGTACGTACTTGATTCTTGAGTGAAGTAATGTATAATTTAATTTTCCCAAGGAGTTCGATTGTATAAGATAGTGATCAGATGAAATGGATAATATAATTTATTACAATTCATAGTACGTACTTGATTTTTGAGTGAAATAATGTAAAATTTGCCTTAGGAGTTCGATCATATAAGATACTTTATTACAATTCATAGTACGTACTTAATTTTTGAGTGAAGTAATGTATAATTTAATTTCTCCAAGGAGTTCGATCATATAAGATAGTGATCAGATGAAATGGATAATATACTTTATTACAATTAATAGTACGTACTTGATTCTTGAGTGAAGTAATGTAAAATTTTCCTAGGAGTTCGATCGTATAAGATACTTTATTACAATTTATAGTACGTACTTGATTCCTTAGTGAAGTATAAAATTTAATTTCCCCAAGGAGTTCGATCGTATAAGAAAGTGATCTGATGAAATGGAGGAAAACATTTCCTTAATGGGTAAGCAATGATTCTTAATATGTGTTTAATTTGATCCTGCACCTGCACAACTGCATGTTGTAGATTGCCTTTCATTTTGCTCTCAAGGCACATCTTTTTCCTTCTTGACATGAATATCCTAGAAGTTATAATGCAATAATATTGATTTTTGAGTGAAGTAATGCATAATTTAATTTTCCCAAGGAGTTCAATCGTATAAGATAGTGATATAAGATAGTGATAAGATAAAATGGATAATATACTTTATTACAATTCATAGTACGTACTTGATTCTTGAGTCAACTAATGTAAAGTTTCTCCTTGGAGTTCGATCGTATAAGATACTTTATTACAATTTATAGTACGTACTTGATTCTTGAGTGAAATAATGTATAATTTAATTTCCCCAAGAAGTTCGATCGTATAAGATAGTGATCAGATGAAATGGATAATATACTTTATTACAATTCATAGTACGTACTTGATTCTTGAGTGAAGTAATTAAAATTTTCTCTAGGAGTTCGATCGTATAAGATACTTTATTACAATTCATAGTACGTACTTGATTCTTGAGTGAAGTAATGTATAATTTAATTTCCCCAAGGAGTTCGATCGTATAAGATAGTGATCAGATGAAATGGATAATATACTTTATTACAATTCATAGTACGTACTTGATTCTTGAATGAAGTAATGTAAAATTTCCCCTAGGAGTTCGATCTTATAAGATACTTTATTACAATTCATAGTACGTACTTGATTCTTGAGTGAAGTAATGTATAATTTAATTTTCCCAAGGAGTTCGATCGTATAAGATAGTGATCAGATGAAATGGATAATATACTTTATTACAATTCATAGTACGTACTTGGTTGTTTAGTGAAGTAATGTAAAATTTTCCCTAAAAGTTCGATCGTATAAGATACTTTATTACAATTCATAGTACTTACTTGATTCTTGAGTGAAGTAATGTATAATTTAATTTTCCCATGAAGTTCGATCGTATAAGATAGTGATCAAGTGAAATGGATAATATACTTTATTAAAATTCATAGTACGTACTTGATTCTTGAGTGAAATAATGTAAAATTTTCCCTAGGAGTTCGATCATATAAGATACTTTATTACAATTCATAGTACGTACTTGATTCTTGAGTAAACTAATTTATAATTTAATTTTCCAAAGGAGTTCAATCGTATAAGATAGTGATCAGATGAAATAGATAATATACTTTATTACAATTCATATTACGCACTTTATTCTTAAATGAAGTAATGTAAAATTTCCCCTAGGAATTCGATCGTATAAGATACTTTATTACAATTCATAGTACGCACTTGATTCTTAAGTGAAGTAATGTTTAATTTCCCCTAGGAGTTCGATCGTATAAGATACTTTATTACAATTCATAGTACGTACTTGATTCTTGAGTGAAGTAATGTATAATTTAATTTCCCAAGAAGTTCGATCGTATAAGATAGTGATCAGGTGAAATGGATAATATACTTTATTAAAATTCATAGTACGTACTTGATTCTTGAGTGAAGTAATGTAAAATTTTTCCTAGAAGTTCGATCGTATAAGATACTTTATTACAATTCATAGTACGTACTTGATTCTTGAGTGAAGTAATGTATAATTCAATTACCCCAAGGAGTTCGATCGTATAAGATAGTGATCAGATGAAATGGATAATATACTTTGTTACAATTTATATTACGTACTAGATTCTTGAGTGAAGTAATGTAAAATTTCCCTAGGAGTTCGATCGTATAAGATACTTTATTACAATACATAGTACGTATTTGATTTTTGAGGGAAGTAATGTATAATTTAATTTCCCCAAGGAGTTCGATCGTATAAGATAGTGATCAGATGAAATTAATGGATAATATAATTTATTACAATTCATAGTACGTACTTGATTTTTGAGTGAAATAATGTAAAATTTCCCCTAGGAGTTCGATCATATAAGATACTTTATTACAATTCATAGTACGTACTTGATTCTTGAGTGAAGTAATGTATAATTTAATTTTCCCAAGGAGTTCGATCATATAAGATAGTGATCAGATGAAATGGATAATATACTATATTACAATTCATAGTACGTACTTGATTCTTGAGTGAATTAATGTAAAATTTCCCCTAGGAGTTCGATCGTATGAGATACTTTATTGCAATTTATAGTACGTACTAGATTCTTTAGTGAAGTAATGTATAATTTAATTTCCCCAAGGAGTTCGATCGTATAAGAAAGTGATCTGAGGAAATGGAGGAAAACATTTCCTTAATGGGTAAGCAATGATTCTCCTTTTGTGTTTAATTTGATCCTGCACCTGCACAACTGCATGCTGTATATGGCCTTTCATTTTGCCCTCAAGGCTCATCATTTTCCTTCTTGGCATGAATATACTAGAAGTTATAATGCAATAATATTGATTTTTGGGAGAAGTAATGTATAATTTAATTTTCCCAAGGAGTTCAATCGTATAAGATAGTGATCAGATGAAATGGATAATATACTTTATTACAATTCATAATACGTACTTGATTCTTGAGTGAAGTAATGTAAAGCTTCCCCTAGGAGTTCGATTGTATAAGATACTTTATTATAATTCATAGCACGTACTTGATTTTTGAGTGAAGTAATGTATAATTTAATTTTCCCAAGGAGTTTGATCGTATAAGAAAGTGATCAGATGAAATGGACAATATACTTTATTACAATTCATAGTACGTACTTGATTCTTGAGTGAAGTAATGTATAATTTCCCCTAGGAGTTCGATCGTATAAGATATTTTATTACAATTCATAGTACGTACTTGATTCTTGAGTGAAGTAATGTATAATTTAATTTTCCCAAGGAGTTTGATCGTATAAGAAAGTGATCAGATGAAATGGACAATATACTTTATTACAATTCATAGTACGTACTTGATTCTTGAGTGAAGTAATGTAAAATTTCCCCTAGGAGTTCGATCGTATAAGATACTTTATTACAATTCATAGTACGTACTTGATTCTTGAGTGAAGTAATGTATAATTTAATTTCTTAAGGAGTTCGATCGTATAAGATAGTGATCAGATGAAATGAATAATATACTTTATTACAATTCATAGTACGCATTTGATTCTTAAGTGAAGTAATGTAAAATTTTCCCAAGGAGTTCGATCGTATAAGATAATTTATTACAATTCATAGTACATACTTGAATCTTTAATGAAGTAATGTATAATTTAATTTCCACAAGGAGTTCGATCGTATAAGATAGTTATCAGATGAAATTGATAATATATTTTATTGCAATTCATAGTACGTACTTGATTCTTGAGTGAAGTAATGTAAAATTTCCCCTAGGAGTTCGATCGTATAAGATACTTTATTACAATTCATAGTAAATACTTGATTTTTGAGTGAAGTAATGTATAATTTAATTTACCCAAGGAGTTCGATCGTATAAGATAGCGATCAGATGAAATATATAATATACTTTATTACAATTCATAGTACGTACTTGATTTTTGAGTGAATTAATGTATAATTTAATTTCTCAAGAAGTTCGATCGTATAAGAAAGTGATCAGTTGAAATAGATAACATACTTTATTACAATTCATAGTACGTACTTGATTCTTGAGTGAAGTAATGTAAAATTTTCCCTAGGAGTTCGATCGTATAAGATACTTTATTACAATTCATAGTACGTACTTGATTCTTGAGTGAAGTAATGTATAATTCAATTACCCCAAGGAGTTCGATCGTATAAGATAGTGATAAGCTGAAAAGGATAATATATTTTATTACAATTCATAGTACGTACTTGATTCTTGTGTGAAGTAATGTAAATTTTTCCTAGGAGTTCGATCGTATAAGATACTTTATTTCAATTCATAGTACGTACTTTATTATTGAGTGAAGTAATGTATAATTTAATTTCCCCAAGGAGTTCGATCGTATAAGATAGTGATCAGATGAAATGGATAATATACTTTATTTCAATTCATAGTACGTACTTGATTCTTGAGTGAAGTAATGTATAATTTAATTTTCCAAGAAGTTCGATCGTATAAGATAGTGATCAGGTCAAATGAATAATATACTTTATTACAATTCATAGTACGTACTTGATTCTTGAGTGAAGTAATGTAAAATTTTCCCTAGGAGTTCGATCGTATAATATACTTTATTACAATTCATAGTACGTACTTGATTTTTGAGTGAAGTAATGTATAATTCAATTACCCCAAGGAGTTCGATCGTATAAGATAGTGATCAGATGAAATGGATAATATACTTTATTACAATTCATAGTACGTACTTGATTCTTGAGTGAAGTAACGTAAAATTTCCCTAGGAGTTTGATCGTATAAGATATTTTATTACAATTCATAGTACGTACTTGATTTTTGAGTAATGTAATGGATACTTTAATTTCCCCTAGGAATTCGATCGTATAAGATAGTGATCAGATGAAATGGATAATATACTTTATTACAATTCATAGTACGTACTTGATTCGTGAGTGAAGTAATGTAAAATTTTCCCTAGTAGTTCGATCATATAAGATACTTTATTACAATTTATAGTACGTACTTGATTGTTGAGTGAAGTAATGTATAATTTAATTTCCCCAAGGAGTTCGATCGTATAAGATAGTGATCAGATGAAATGGATAATATACTTTATTACAATTATAGTACGTACTTGATTCTTGAGTGAAGTAATATAAAATTTCCCCTAGGAGTTCGACCGTATAAGATACATTATTACAATTCATAGTACGTACTTGATTCTTGAGTGAAGTAATGTATAATTTAATTTCCCCAAGGAGTTCGATCGTATAAGATAGTGATCAGATGAAATGGATAATATACTTTATTACAATTCATAGTACGTACTTGATTCTTGAATGAAGTAATGTAAAATTTTCCCTAGGAGTTCGATCGTATAAAATACTTTATTAAAATTCATAGTACGTACTTGATTCTTGAGTGAAGTAATGTATAATTTAATTTTTCCAAGGAGTTGGATCGTATAAGATAGTGATCAGGTGAAATGGATAACATATTTTATTACAATTCATAGTACGTACTTGATTCTTGAGTAAAGTAATGTAAAATTTCTCTAGGAGTTCGATCGTATAAGATACTTTATTACAATTCATAGTACGTAATTGATTCTTGAGTTAAGTAATGTATAATTTAATTTTCCCAATGAAGTCAATCGTATAAATAGTGATCAGATGAAATGGATAATATACTTTATTACAATTCATAGAACGTACTTGATTCTTGAGTGAAGTAATGTAAAATTTTCTCTAGGAGTTTAATTGTATAATATAGTTTATTACAATTCATAGTACGTACTTGATTTTTGAGTGAAGTAATGTATAATTTAATTTTCTTAAGGAGTTTAATCGTATAAAATAGTGATCAGATAAAATGGATAATATATTTTATTACAATTCATAGTACGTACTTGATTTTTGAGTGAAGTAATGTAAAGTTTCCCCTAGGAGTTCGATCGTATAAGATACTTTATTACAATTTATAGTACGTACTTGATTCTTTAATGAAGTAATGTATAATTTAATTTCACTAAGGAGTTCGATCGTATAAGATAGTGATCAGATGAAATGGATAATATACTTTATTACAATTCATAGTACATACTTGATTCTTAAGTGAAGTAATGTAAAATTTCCTCTAGGAGTTCAATCGCATAAGATACTTTATTACAATTCATAGTACATAGTTGATTCTTGAGTGATGTAATGTATAATTTAATTTTTCCAAGGAGTTCGATCGTATAAGATAGTGATAAGATGAAATGGATAATATACTTTATTACAATTTATAGTACGTACTTGATTATTGAGTGAAGTAATGTAAAATTTTCCTAGGAGTTTGGAAATTGTCTGAGATATTTTTGATCTGGTGTACGTACATTGATGATGCTTTATATCCAGGAAGTGCTTCTGAGGCCGAAAAATACTTCGACTATCACATGGTGTGCCTAGGTGACATCGGGGAGTAAACTGGTAACCTCGACTAGTGATGGATTCATCTGCATTTGGAAGGGTACGGGAATATTCATCAATGAGTTTCAGGTATTTTAATTCTATATCAATTAAAAATGTTTGGTCTTTTGTATTTTAATCTATGTTAAAACCCTAAACCCTAAACTTACATCCAGCCATTTAAGCAATCGATGAGTGTGTCTATCAATGGATGCGGGGATGTGATTGCTACTTGTCACCCGGAGAAAAATACAATTCAGATATGGAAGATCGCCGATCAAGTTACATTGTTTATCGAATTACCAACCATAGAAGATACTGGATGATACATCCAAATTGTTCAATGACATCCATGCAAAGACATTTTATTTGCATGTGGTCTTGACAATACTATCAAGGTAAAAATAGTTAAATATTCTAATTATCTGAAAATATTTGTAAATGATCGAATTATTTGAAAATATTTGTAAATGAATACTAATTCTTTCTGTTTAGACCACATTTATGATCAACATTGGCTGATGAGACTTATATAAATGCTGTAGATTTGGGTTCCGGATGCCAATATGGAATGTATACAAAATTTAGGTGAAAGTGACGGATAATTTTAGAACCTGCTTTCTATGTTTAAAACAAAGTCATTGCAGATTCATATTCACAGCAAATTAACTCATATGATTTATCATCCTTTAGTTTAAATTTGTGTAAATTTTTTTAAAAATCTGGTAAACTGTTTTTTTTTTTTATCTTTTAGTGTGCACGGTCATAAAATCTGGGCCTTAGCTTTTAATGGCAGGGGAAACAGAGTCGTCACATGTAGGTATGTATGGATTTTTTTTGTTCACGTTACTATGTTTAAATATACAATTCATGATAATATAAGTGACAACTAGCATGTTAATTGTGCCTTATAATTATACTTCGGGTACAAAATTAATAGTTGGTATCCTTGAAGTTATAATGCAATAATATTGATTCTTCAGTGATAATCGAACCATCACTATATGGAGTCTTGACATTATTGGGATGCAGTATGGAGGAAAACATTTCCTTAATGGGTAAGCAATGCTTCTCCATATGTGTTTAATTTGATCCTGCATCTGCACAACTGCATGTTGTAGATGACCTTTCATTTTGCTCTCAAGGCTCATCTTTTTCCTTCTTGGCATGAATATCGTTTTTACTAAGTTTAAGTCTCAACTTTAACACTCTTCTCCAGCTAGCTCCCGCTCTCTGAATATCTCCATTTTCGAGTTCTTGAATTCTTCAGAGATCTACATGAATTTCGATCCTGATTGGGTAAACATAGCAGTCGGAACCGGCGATACCACTTTGCGAGAAATCAAAATGCTTCGAGGCCACACTGGTGTGGTTCGGTGCATCTCATGGAATCCAACCGAAGTCCCCGCCATGTTCGCATCATGTGGCGCAGACAAGGCAATCATATGGCAGCTGGACGCCACCACCGGCTCTTTCCAGTGCAAGGTGATGAATGAAGTTCGATCGTATAATATAGTGATCAGATGAGATGGATAATTATATACTTTATTACAATTCATTGTACGTACTTGATTCTTGAGTGAAGTAATTTAAAATTTCCCCTAGGAGTTCGATCGTATAAGATACTTTAATACAATTCATAGTACGTACTTGATTCTTGAGTGAAGTAATGTATAATTTAATTTCTCCAAGGAGTTCGATCATATAAGATAGTGATCAGATGAAATGGATAATATACTTTATTACAATTCATAGTACGTACTTGATTTTTGAGTGAAATAATGTAAAATTTCCCCTATGAGTTCGATCATATAAGATACTTTATTACAATTCATAGTACATATTTGATTCTTGAGTGAAGTAATGTATAATTTAATTTCCCCAAGGAGTTCGATCGTATAAGATAGTGATCAGATGAAATGGATAATATACTTTATTACAATTCATAGTACGCACTTGATTCTTGGGTGAAGTTGTAACGCCCCACTGTATCAAGATGGGTCTTTTCAGCGTGCTTATGTCCTGACTCACACGCACCCTGGAAAACTTCCCAGGGGTCACCCATCCTATAATTGCCCCAAGTCAAGCACGCTTAGCTTTGGAGTTCTTATGTGATGAGTTTTCGAAAAGAAGATGCACCTTCTTGATATGAGTTGTACATATCAAATCTTTTGTACCTCTTATTCCGATGTGGGATCGGTTCATTCATGTCACCCGTCGCCCATTCTTTGGTGGGGTTTCCATCTTTCAGGTATTAACCACCCATATTGCGGACCATGTACCGCCCTAGGACTTTTTTGGCTCCGGATGTCACATGTCCACCATCTTCCGCTTGGTTCGTCCCCGAACCACACCGTACTGGGAGAGGCCAGTCTCTGATACCATTTGTAACGCCCCACTGTATCAAGACGGGTCTTTTTAGCGTGCTTATGTTCTCACTCACACGGACCCTGGAAAACGTCCCAGGGGTTATCCATCCTATAATTGCCCCAAGTCAAGCACGCTTAACTTTGGAGTTCTTATGTGATGAGCTTCCGAAAAGAAGATTCACCTTCTTGATATGAGTTGTACATATCAAATCTTTTGTACCTCTCATTCCGGTGTGGGATCGGTTCATTCATGTCACCCGTCGCCCATTCTTTGGTGGGGTTTCCATCTTTCAGGTATTAACTACCCATATTGCGGACCATGTACCGCCCTAGGACTTTTTTGGCTCCGGATGTCACAGAAGTAATGTAAAAGTTTCCCTAGAAATTCGATCGTATAAGATAATTTATTACAATTCATAGTACGTACTTGATTCTTGAGTGAAGTAATGTATAATTTAATTTCCCCAAGGAGTTCGATCGTAATAAGATAGTGATCAGATGAAATGGATAATATACTTCATTACAATTCATAGTACGTACTTGATTCTTGAGTAAAGTAATGTAAAATTTTCCCTAGAAGTTCGATCGTATAAGATACTTTATTACAATTCATAGTACGTACTTGATTCTTGAGTAAAGTAATGTATAATTCAATTACCCCAAGGAGTTCGATCGTATAAGATAGTGATCATATGAAATGGATAATATACATTATTACAATTCATAGTACATACTTGATTCTTGAGTGAAGTAATGTAAATTTTCCCTAGGAGTTCGATCGTATAAGATATTTTATTATAATTCATAGTACGTACTTGATTCTTGAGTTAAGTAATTTATAATTTAATTTCCCAAGGAATTCAATTGTATAAGATAGTGATCAGATGAAATGGATAATATACTTTATTACAATTCATAGTACGTACTTGATTTTTGAGTGAAATAATGTAAAATTTCCCCTATGAGTTCGATCATATAAGATACTTTATTACAATTCATAGTACATATTTGATTTTTGAGTGAAGTAATGTATAATTTAATTTCTCCAAGGAGTTCGATCGTATAAGATAGTGATCAGATGAAATGGATAATATACTTTATTACAATTCATAGTACGTACTTGATTCTTGAGTGAAGTAATGTAAAATTTCCCCTAGGAGTTCGATCGTATAAGATACTTTATTACAATTCATAGTACGTACTTGATTCTTGAGTGAAGTAATGTATAATTTAATTTTCCCAAGGAGTTCGATCGTAATAATATAGTGATCAGATGAAATGGATAATATACTTCATTACAATTCATAGTACGTACTTGATTCTTGAGTGAAGTAATGTAAAATTTTCCCTAGAAGTTCGATCATATAAGATACTTTATTACAATTCATAGTACGTACTTGATTCTTGAGTAAAGTAATGTATAATTCAATTACCCCAAGGAGTTCGATCGTATAAGATAGTGATCATATGAAATGGATAATATACTTTATTACAATTCATAGTACATACTTGATTCTTGAGTGAAGTAATGTAAATTTTCTCTAGGAGTTCGATCGTATAAGATATTTTATTACAATTCATAGTACGTACATGATTCTTGAGTTAAGTAATTTATAATTTAATTTCCCCAAGGAATTCAATCGTATAAGATAGTGATCAGATGAAATGGATAATATACTTTATTACAATTCATAGTACGTACTTGATTCTTGAGTAAAGTAATGTAAAATTTTCCCTAGGAGTTCGATCGTATAAGATACTTTATTACAATTTATAGTACGTACTTGATTCTTGAGTGAAGTAATGTAGAATTCAATTTCCCCAAGGAGTTCGATCGTATAAGATAATGATCAGATGAAATGGATAATATACTTTATTACAATTCATAGTACGTACTTGATTCTTGAGTGAAGTAATGTAAAATTTCCCCTAGGAGTTCGATCGTATAAGATACTTCATTACAATTGATAAGTGCAATTTATGCACTTATATTTTATATGATTTAGCTTGACTTTTGTTGTGTTTTGAGCGATATTATGCATTTCTCTTGTTGTTTGTGTTGTTTGCAGGAATTTAAGTGTTATTCATTTTAATCGGCCAAAAGAAGTGAAAACGAGGTGAAAAAGAGTTGAAGAACAAAGAAATAAAATTGCCCAGACTAGCGCCCCAGCGCTACAAGCCAAGCGCTCCAGCGCTACACGGAGTCTTCCGAAGGGTGAAAAGTCGAGGAAATAGCGCTCCAGCGCTATCAAACTAGCGCTCCAGCGCTGTTGAGGAAATTGGACGGGCGCTCCAGCGCCGATGACTAGCGCTCCAGTGCTGCGCAATCCTAAAATTTGGAAAGTTTTTGATCGAGTTTAAGAAAGGATTTTAAGGCTTATTCTGAAGGATACGAGGGTTAGAGAGAATTTTTCAGAGAATAAGACGACTATTGAGCGATTGGAAGTGCACAAGAGCTTGAGAATTCGGTACGAAGACGGAAGACGGCGGCATCCGGCGATGGAGAAGCTTCATTCTAATTCGTTCTAGTTTCTCTTTGAACTCTATTTTTCTTAGTTTATGGATTGTTGGAAAAACATGAGTTATTTGATTTTGAATTGCGTTATGAACTAATTTCTTAGTCTAGAGGTAGTCGGATCTTGACTGGAAGCCATGATTGAAATATTTTGATTTATATATTTAAATTTCTTCACACAGTTTATTTGTGTTTTCCTGATCTTAATGCTTTCAATTTACTGGCCATAGATTGAATTATATTTTATTTAGAATCTATCACTCGAGAGAGGAGATTTTGAATACGACATAGGAAAATACATCTTTGGTGTTTATACTGTTCGAGAGGCATATAACTCCATAGAAGTCGTTATAAGAATTCTTGTGCTATTTAACGGATTTAATAATTGAACTTTGATAGAGATATTGAGTTTGTTATTGAATACAAATTTCTGCTTGACACTCGAGAGAGGTAGTAGAAAATAATAGGGATTCTTGGCTAATAAACTAGAAGATTTTATAATTGAACAATCATTAGAAATAAATTGTGGTGTACAGTCAAGTAAAGTCGAACCTCTAGCATTCATCGCTTATTGAATTTTTTTTCGTGAACTCGTGGTTATTTAGTTTTGTTTCTTGCAAATTTTAGTTTTATAAAAATCAAATCAACTTCGTAGCTCTACATAGGATTAGGATTATATTAGTTGCAAATATTTGATATAATATCATTTATTCATTCTCCGTGGGAACGATCTGGACTTAAATTCCTATATTATAACTTGACATCGTGCGCTTGCGAGCGAAAAACACGCAACAAGTTTTTGGCGCCGTTGCCGGGGAATGAATTTTATTTGATTTATATTAAATTGTGCTAATTAGTCTTAATTTTGATTTAGAGCATTTTATTTTATTTGTTGGTTCTAATTTTAATTTTTTTTTTCTGTCTATGCAGTTTATGCGAAAAAGCCAAAGTTACGACTCACTGCTCTTTGATCCGAAAATCGATAAAACTGCTAAAGCTTTGCGAAAATCTAGAAGAGAAGATTTGCAACAAATGGCTGAAGAAAGAGAAAGGGAAAGAGCTGTCAATAATGCTCAGGTGCCGATCAGAGATCACTTTCGACCGGTGATCAATACACATTATTCTGGGATTGCTCGGCAGAACATCACGGCAAATAACTTTGAATTGAAGCCAGCTCTGATTAATATGGTGCAGCAGAATCAGTTCAGGGGTGCAGCTATTGAAGATCCAAATCTGCATCTGCGTACTTTTCTGGAGATTGCTGACACAGTAAAGATTCATGGTGTTACTGAGGACACCATCAAACTACGATTGTTCCCGTTCTCTCTTTGGGACAATGCTTGTAGTTGGTTGCAATCCCTACCTCTTGGGAGTATTACTACATGGGATGATATGGCTTCCAAATTTCTAGCTAAGTATTTCCCGCCTGCTAAGTCGGCTCAGTTGAAAATAGAGATTACTACATTCAAACAACAAGATTTTGAGCAGTTGTATGAAGCCTGGGAGCGGTACAAGGAGTTGCTTAGAAAGTGTCCAAACCATAATTTTCCGGACTGGGAACATATTGAATTATTCTACAATGGTTTGAATGGGCCAACTCGTATTTATGTGGATGCTGCAGCTGGAGGTTCGATATTTTCTAAATTTCCTGAACAGGCTTATGAGATGCTTGAACAAATGACTGTTAACAGTTATCAGTGGCCGAGTGAGAGATCTGCAATAAGGAAACCTGCTGCTGGAATTCATGAGGTGGATGCATTCACCGCTTTGACTGCTCAGATGGCTACTATTTCTACACAGTTGGCTGCACTGACCAAAGGGAATCAAAGTTCTACTGAGACAGCATCACTGGCGACTGCCATAAATTCTGCTGATGGATTTGAGAGTGTGGAGCAAGCTCAATATGTGAACAACAGGAATTACAACAATTATCGAGGTAATCCTGTACCCAATCAGTATCATCCTAGTTTGCGTAATCATGAGAATTTTTCTTATGCAAACAATAAGAATGTGTTGAATCCTCCACCGGGGTTCAATACTCATAATGGTGAGGGTAAGGCATCGTTGGAAGATTTGGTGGGTAGTTTTATTGCAGAATCATCCACAAGATTTAAGAGGAATGAAAATAGGCTTGACAGTATGGAGACACACTTGACCAATGTGAGCGCTTCTATGAAAAATCTTGAAACACAAATTGGTCAACTGGCTAATGCATTGAATAATCAGCAGAGAGGTGTGTTTCCTAGCAATACTGAGGTTAATCCTAGGGAGCAATGTAAGGTTGTTACTCTTAGAAGTGGTAAAGAAATTGGGACTGATAATCCAAAGGCAGTGGATGATGAGGAAGTTGAAGAGATTGTGGTGGAGTCCGAAAATTCTGATAGCAAAAATTCCAGCAAGTCTGCAGTTTTTCCTGAGAAACCTCTTGTGCCAGAAGCTGTTCTACCATATCCTCAGTGGTTCAAGAAGAAAGCGTTAGATGAGAGGTTTTCTAAGTTTCTTGACATTTTCAAGAAAATTCATATTAATATTCCATTCGCTGATGCTTTGGAGCAGATGCCACACTATGCTAAATTCATGAAGGATGTGATGGCGAGGAAGAGAAAGCTTGAAGAGTTTGAAACAGTGAAGTTGACAGAGGAGTGCAGCGCCATCCTACAAAAGAAATTGCCACAGAAACTGAAAGACCTAGGGAGTTTCACTATTCCTTGTATTATTGGTGGTGCGACTGTTAATAGGGCATTATGTGATTTAGGTGCAAGTATTAATTTAATGCCTTTGTCTATTTTCAGGTCTTTGGAGCTTGGCGAGGTGAAACCAACCACGATTACTCTGCAATTGGCTGATCGTTCTCTTACTTATCCTAGAGGAGTTGTGGAAGATGTACTGGTAAAAGTAGATAAGTTTATTTTTCCTGCTGACTTTGTAGTGCTTGATATGGAAGAAGATCAAGATGTCCCTCTAATTTTGGGGAGACCATTCTTGGCGACTGGCAGAGCGTTAATTGATGTGCAGGAGGGTGAACTAACTCTACGAGTTGGTGGTGATGTTGTCACTTTCAATATCTATAAAACCATGAAATACCAAGAGGAGGTACATTCTTGTAATCACATTGATTTATCTAATTCTTATGAGAATAATTTTTGTGCAGGATTGGAATTGGAGGACGTTTTGGCGAGGTGCTTAATTAATTCCATAACCCAATTTGATGGGGATGATTGGGAACTTAAAGAGCAATTTCTCGCTCTTGAAAGTTTGCCAAAGGAAAAAGATGGCCAATAAAAAATTGAATCATTGTCTTCGGAAGTCGAAAAAGAGGTATCAGTTTCTACTCCTGAATTGAAAGAACTGCCTGGTCATTTATGTTATGCATTTTTGGGAGAAAATTCGACTAACCCGGTAATTATTTCATCTTCTCTTACTCATGATGAAAAAGATAAATTATTAAGAGTTTTGAGAAAATTTAAATCTGCGTTGGGTTGGTCAATTTCTGATATCAAGGGAATTAGTCCCAATATTTGCATGCATAAGATTTTAATGGAGGAGTCATATAATCCCTATGTTGATCATCAAAGGAGGTTAAATACTGCGATGAAAGAAGTGGTAAAAGCTGAGGTGTTGAAATTATTGAATGCTGGTATTATTTATGCTATTTCTGACAGTTCTTGGGTGTCGCCAGTACAGGTTGTGCCGAAAAAGGGAGGTATGACTGTAGTTAAAAATGAGAAAAACGAGTTGATTTCGAATCGTACTGTTACTGGTTGGAGAGTTTGCATTGATTATAGAAGGTTGAATAAGGCTACTAGAAAAGATCATTTTCCTCTTCCTTTTATTGATCAGATGCTTGACAGGTTGGCAGGTTATAAACATTACTGTTTTTTAGATGGCTATTCTGACTATAATCAAATTGCTATAGCGCCAGAGGATCAAGAGAAAACAACTTTCACATGTCCCTATGGTACTTATGCTTTTAGGAGAATGCCATTTGGTTTGTGTAATGCACCGGCTGCTTTTCAGCGGTGCATGATGGAAATTTTTTCCGACATGGTGGAAGAAGTCATGGAAATTTTTATGGATGATTTTTCTGTGTTTGGGTCTTCGTTTGATCATTGTTTGCACAATCTGACCCTTGTTTTGCAGCGTTGTCAAGAGAAAAAACTAGTGCTTAACTGGGAAAAATGCCACTTCATGGTGCAAGAAGGCATCGTACTTGGGCATAAAGTGTCATCTAATGGGCTTGAGGTGGATCGAGCAAAAGTGGTTGCGATTGAAAAGCTTCCACCGCCAAATAATGTGAAAGCTATTAGAAGTTTCTTGGGACACGCCGGGTTTTATCGTCGCTTTATTAGAGATTTTTCTAAAATTACTAAGCCTTTATGTAATTTGTTAGAAAAAGATACATCATTTATTTTTGATAATGCGTGTTTGCAGGCGTTCACGAAAATCAAGGAGGCACTAATTTCTGCGCCTATTATGATTGTGCCTGACTGGAAGGAGCCGTTTGAAGTAATGTGTGATGCCAGCGATTATGCTGTAGGAGCAGTTTTGGGACAACGAAAAGATAAGATGTTTCGGGCGATTTACTACGCCAGCCGCACTCTTGACGGAGCACAACAAAATTACACCACTACTGAAAAAGAGATGCTGGCTGTGGTGTTCTCCTTCGACAAATTCAGGTCGTATCTCATAGGCTCAAAAGTAATTGTTTATACTGACCATGCAGCTATTCGTTATCTCTTTGCCAAGAAGGATGCCAAGCCAAGATTGATTCGGTGGATACTCTTACTACAAGAGTTTGATTTCGAAATTAGAGACAAGAAAGGGAGTGAAAATTTAGTAGCGGATCATCTGTCTCGCTTGGAGTTGGAAGGAAAAGTTGAACATGAATTCATTAAGGAGCAATTTCCTGATGAGCATCTTTTTGAAGTAAATTCTAAACTTCCTTGGTTTGCAGATTTTGCTAATTTTCTTTCGTGTGGTGTTATGCCTCCAGATCTCAATCATCACCAAAGGAAGAAATTCTTTCATGATGTCAAGTTTTATCTGTGGGATGATCCGTTTGTGTACAAGAAGTGTTCGGACCAAGTGATAAGGAGATGCGTGGATGAAGCTGAAGCAAAAGAGATTTTGGAACAATGTCATTCTGCACCGTATGGTGGTCACTTTGGAGCCACACGGACAGCCGCCAAGGTATTTCAGTCTGGTTTTTATTGGCCAAATTTATTCAAAGACAGTTATACCTTGGTAAAATCATGTGATAGATGTCAAAGGATGGGGAATATATCTAGGCGTCATGAATTACCTCTCACAAATATTTTAGAGGTCGAATTATTTGATGTGTGGGGTATTGATTTTATGGGACCATTTCCTATATCCTTTGGGCAATCGTATATTTTATTGGCTGTTGATTATGTTTCGAAATGGGTGGAAGCAATCGCCACCTCCACTAATGATGCTCGTGTAGTGGTGCAGTTTGTGCAGAAAAATATTTTCACGAGGTTTGGAACACCAAGGGCCATTATCAGTGATGAAGGTACGCATTTTTGCAATAAAATCTTTAATTCATTGCTGACAAAATATGGTGTTAGGCATAAAGTGGCATGTGCATATCATCCACAAACAAATGGGCAAGCTGAAATATCCAACCGGGAAATTAAGCAAATTCTGGAAAAGACTGTCAACACGAACCGGAAGGATTGGGCAGTTAAGTTGGATGATGCACTATGGGCATACAGGACCGCGCTCAAAACTCCTATTGGCATGTCTCCATACAGGTTGGTCTTTGGTAAAGCATGTCATCTGCCAGTGGAGTTAGAGCATCGAGCGTATTGGGCAGTGAAAAAGTTGAATTTTGATATGAAAGCTGCTGGAGAAGAGCGATTGTTGCAGTTGCATGAGATTGAGGAGTTTCGTAATCATTCTTACGAAAATGCCAAGCTCTACAAAGAACAAACCAAAAAGTGGCATGACAAAATATTACTGAAGATAGAGTTCGAGCCTGGACAACATGTATTATTATTTAACTCTCGTCTCCGCTTATTTTCAGGTAAGTTGAAATCAAGATGGTCTGGTCCGTTCACCGTGGTGAAAGTGCATTCTTATGGCGCCATTGAACTGAGCTGTCAAGATGGTCAGACATTCCAAGTCAATGGGCAGAGGTTGAAACATTATTTTGGCAATGAAGTGCGGAACATGGAGAAAGTTGTTTTGATAGACCCTGCATAAACACTCCAGAAAAGTCGGGCTGACGACGTTAAACCAAGCGCTCTTTGGGAGGCAACCCAAATTTTTTTTTAAAATTTATTTTATTTTATTTTATTTTTTTTAGTTACTTTTATTGAATTTCAGTTATTTTACTAATTTTGGTCCTAATTCGGAGTTTTATTGCAGGTTCTTTTCTTCACAAAAATCACATTTTGGAGTATGAAATTCGAGAATATAGCGCTCCAGCGCCCTCCATATAGCACTCCAGCGCTGTTCTTACGTTGTTTTTTTTTTTAGAAAAGTCGAGGATTTAGCGCTCCAGCGCTATCTTCCAGGCGCTCCAGCGCTATCTTCCAGGCGCTCCAGCGCTAGTATGTGAGTTCCAAAGTCGAAGATATAGCGCCCCAGCGCTCTCAATATAGCGCTCTAGCGCTGTTCTGTATCATCAAGGATGAAAGTTTAGCGCTCCAGCGCTCTTCATATAGCGCTCCAGCGCTGTGTCTGAAAAACATCGGGCGCTCCAGCGCCACTTATATAGCGCTCCAGCGCTATCGCGAAAATTTTGAAAAATAAAAGGGGATCTCAGAATTCATTCAGTCATAATCCTTCAGATTTCCTAGCCTTGTTCGCCGCCTCCAAGAAATCCGCCCCTGCAATTCGAAAAAAAAATCCCACCTAAAACTCTCGGCTACACCATACCCATACATCGCACAAATTCATCCTTTCCTCGCATCTTGTTCGAATTTTTGTCATCCGGGTTTCAATATTTTCGCAGCTAGGGATTTCGAGAAAAGGGGCGTCGATCTTTATTATTTCTGTCGAAGAAGTGAGCTTCGAATTCACTGAGGGGCGAAGCCGAGTTGTTCTATATCTTGTCAAACTTTATCTATTCCGCCGGACTCGACACCAGCCGAGGTAAATTGAACATTTTGGGGCTTGAAAAATTCGGCCGATTTCTTATATTGGAAGGGCTCCGTGCTGCGTATTATTTACATGTTTATGGTGATTTTAGAATTGATCATCCGAAATTGTTGTGAGAAATTCGTACATGGATTGGAATTTTATCATTAGGTGGTGCATAATATTTGCTTATTTGTTCTTGGAGGGGCCAATTTCTGTGACATTGTTGTTCTGCTGAAGATTTGCGATTTGTGCGGTTATATCGGGTTGGTAGACTTGTTATTGTTGGTTGTGCAGAGTGGTAAATTGTTTAGATTGGTTGGAGATTAAGCGGCATAGTGGGCGGTGGTGTAATGTTGTGTTGAATTATTGCTTGGTTCAATTGCGATTGCGCTATTGTAATGGCTCCGAGAAAGAAACAAAAGCAGGGTGCATCTTCGTCCGGTACTTTCGATGCCCATCGGTTTTGGGATGAAGAGGCCGCCAAGAATTATTCTCTCATGGTGAGCAAGAGCATGGTTAGAGAAAGAGGGTTTGATCCTAATTCTCCTCTACCTTTGTGGGATGTGCGACAAGAAGCTGTTGCGCAAAGATGGACGAATTTTGTCCAACATCCCGGTGATGCTGTGATTTATTTAGTCCGAGAATTTTATGCCAATCTAAAATGCAAGCATGAGCAATTCCATGTTCTAGTGCGAGGTAAGCGAGTGGCATTTGATGGGCACACCATTAATACCCTCTATGGTATGCCATCTATAGATGAGGATGAGTATTCGGCATTCAAGGCGAGTGATGTGGACTATGATGAGATTATTGCCACTCTTTGTGAAGAAGGGGCACAATGGAAGATGAAGAATGAAGCAGTGGTGCATTTTCCTTCCGGGAAAATGAAGCAAGACGCGAGGTCTTGGTTTTTTCTGATAGCTGCTCGTGTGCTGCCCACTGGCCACACTTCTGAGGTGACAGCGAAACGGGCTGTGCTGACTTACAGTATTGTCACAGGAAAGACGGTGAACTTGGGGAACATCATTCAGGATTCCATTATTTCGGCGGTTAAGGGCACCACGACTGGTGGATTGCCGCACCCTGCTCTGATCACCGTGCTTTGTGCACATGCTGGAGTTACATGGGGTGCAGATGAAGAGCTTTTTAAGGTTCAAGGACCTATTACTGGGACTACACGAGAGAATATACCACCCCCTCCGCGAGCAGCAGCACCTCGAGATCGCCCGACGAGTAGCAGCCAGCCACCACCACTACCACTTACTGGAGCGTATGAGCATTTTGATGAGCGATTGACGCGAGTGGAGCAGTGGCTAGACCTTCATTGTCGTCGGACTGATATTTTCATGGATTATATGGTGGATTTCACGACGACTCTAGCCCAGCGCTTTCCTGGCTCCAGTGAGGATCCGCAGTTTCCCCCACCTCCTATGTGGCAACCCCAGGATGATGACATGGGCGATGACCACTAATGGTCGTCGCCATAGGTACGTGTCTTCCCTTGTTCTTTTATCGATTCATTGTACATTAGGGACAATGCACGAATCTAAGTTTGGGGGGGGGGGTCTTGAACTATTATGTTGGTTGTGATTTGGATGTAAAATGTTTGATGTTTATGTGGTTGTTGAATTGTTGGGTTGGCGAAAGTGGTTGAGTTGAAACGTAGTATGAAATTTGGATAGTTGTTGTTGCATGCTGAATCAGTCACTAGTTCCTGCATCTGTGTTTTTAGTTTCTCGTTCGTATTATGTTTTTGCTTGTTTTGTTTTGTGTCAGTTTTATTGTTCAGTTGTTCGTTTTATTTTAATGTTGTCTGTGTTCGGTTGTGTGGTTGTTTATTTGAGAAAACAAAAACAAAAATATGAAAATGAGAAAAGAAAAAGAAAAATGGCCTATGACGATGAAGTTGAAAAAAAAAAATATAATCTAGTGTTGGCGACATTGGATCTTGAGTTCTCACTTTTTCTGCACTATAGCCTTGACTGTCGATACTCCTGATAAGTAGAGAAAATTGTGTGGATTTTGTGAGAAGATTAGCTGATTTGATTCTTAACTTTGGTGATACATACTCGAAACTGAGGTAGATTTTTACAAACAGAGAAATGATTTAGGCATCTTTGTTTTTGAGCCTGCAAGCCTTTGATTTGTTAGTCTTTCATTTGTAGCCTTGCGAAAAAAAAAAAAGAAAAATCCAAAACTGAAAGAAGGCCGAAAAGAAAAAAAAAATCCAATTGGATGAAAAATAAAAGATAGAAAAAGATGGAGAAAGTAAGGTGAGGGGAGGCATTGAAAATGGATTGAAATTTGAGTCCAAAGAAAATGCAAAAAGGTGTAGAATGTATGGAGTAGAGGAGTCAGACAAATGTCTGACAATGCCCTGCAATTGATAAACCTAGCCTACTCAATACCGCAGAAAATTATAAATATCCAATTCTCTTTACTTGAATCCTATATGCTTACATTGACTATGGATACTTCTCTGCTATAAAAAGTGCTTGCCTAAAAGAACTCCCTGATAAGTCCTGTTGATCTTTGGGAGTAACAGTTGAACTTGGTGGAGAGTGTGTTGAAACTAGAGAGCGGGGTTAATGACTCTTTGAGGCTTACTGATTGCATGATTTGACCAAAAGTTAGGTGGGTAGACAAGATTGACTAATCACACACACACGAGAACTCTTGAGAAAATTAGCTACACATGGATTAATTGTTGAACATCTGAGGCCAGTTGGGTTAATAAGTTTTACTGTTTTCTTGTGTGTTTTTAATTCCCTGTGCGTCTTAGTATTTTGTTTGTGTTGTTTTGTTTTGCTCGGGACTAGCAAAAGTTCAAGTTTGGGGGGATTTGATAAGTGAAATTTATGCACTTATATTTTATATGATTTAGCTTGGCTTTTGTTGTGTTTTGAGCGATATTATGCATTTCTCTTGTTGTTTGTGTTTTTTGCAGGAATTTAAGTGTTATTCATTTTAATCGGCCAAAAGAAGTGAAAAGGAGGTGAAAAAGAGTTGAAGAACAAAGAAATAAAATTGCCCAGACTAGCGCCCCAGCGCTACAAGCCAAGCGCTCCAGCGCTACACGGAGTCTTCCGAAGTGTGAAAAGTCGAGGAAATAGCGCTCCAGCGCTATCAAACCAGCGCTCCAGCGCTGTTGATGAAATTGGACGGGCGCTCCTGCGCCGATGACTAGCGCTCCAGCGCTGCGCAATCCTAAAATTTGGAAAGTTTTTGATCGAGTTTAAGAAAGGATTTTAAGGCTTATTCTGAAGGATACGAGGGTTAGAGAGAATTTTTCAGAGCATAAGACGGCTATTGAGCGATTGGAAGTGCACAAGAGCTTGAGAATTCGGTACGAAGACGGAAGACGGCGGCATCCGGCGACGGAGAAGCTTCATTCTAATTCGTTCTAGTTTCTCTTTGAACTCTATTTTTCTTAGTTTATGGATTGTTGGAAAAACATGAGTTATTTGATTTTGAATTGCGTTATGAACTAATTTCTTAGTCTAGAGGTAGACGGATCTTGACTGGAAACCATGATTGACATATTTTGATTTATATATTTAAATTTCTTCACACAGTTTATTTGTGTTTTCCTGATCTTAATGCTTTCAATTTACTGGCCATAGATTGAATTATATTTTATTTAGAATCTATCACTCGAGAGAGGAGATTTTGAATACGACATAGGAAAATACATCTTTGGTGTTTATACTGTTCGAGAGGCATATAACTCCATAGAAGTCGTTATAAGAATTCTTGTGCTATTTAACGGATTTAATAATTGAACTTTGATAGAGATATTGAGTTTGTTATTGAATACGAATTTCTGCTTGACACTCGAGAGAGGTAGTAGAAAATAATAGGGATTCTTGGCTAATAAACTAGAAGATTTTATAATTGAACAATCATTAGAAATAAATTGTGGTGTACAGTCAAGTGAAGTCGAACCTCTAGCATTCATCGCTTATTGAATTTTTTTTCGTGAACTCGTGGTTATTTAGTTTTGTTTCTTGCAAATTTTAGTTTTATAAAAATCAAATCAACTTCGTAGCTCTACATAGGATTAGGATTATATTAGTTGCAAATATTTGATATAATATCATTTATTCATTCTCCGTGGGAACGATCTGGACTTAAATTCCTGTATTATAACTTGACATCGTGCGCTTGCGAGCGAAAAACACGCAACAACAATTCATAGTACGTACTTGATTCTTGAGTGAAATAATGTATAATTTAATTTCCCCAAGGAGTTCGATCGTATAAGATAGTGATCAGATGAAATTGATAATATACTTTATTACAATTCATAGTACGTACTTGATTCTTGAGTGAAGTAATGTAAAATTTCCCCTAGGAGTTCGATCGTATAAGATACTTTATTACAATTCATAGTACGTACTTGATTTTTGAGTGAAGTAATGTATAATTTAATTTTCCCAAGGAGTTCGATCGTATAAGATAGTGATCAGGTGAAATGGATAATATATTTTATTACAATTCATAGTACGTACTTGATTCTTAAGTGAAGTAATGTAAAATTTCTCTAGGAGTTCGATCGTATAAGATACTTTATTACAATTCATAGTACGTACTTGATTCTTGAGTTAAGTAATGTATAATTTAATTTCCCCAAGGAAGTCAATCGTATAAGATAGTGATCAGATGAAATGGATAATATACTTTATTACAATTCATAGAACGTACTTGATTCTTGAGTGAAGTAATGTAAAATTTCCCCTAGGAGTTTAATTGTATAAGATAGTTTATTACAATTCATAGTACGTACTTGATTCTTGAGTAAAGTAATGTATAATTTAATTTTTCCAAGGAGTTAAATCGTATAAGATAATGATCATATGAAATGGATAATATAATTTATTATAATTCATAGTACGTACTTGATTCTTGAGTGAAGTAATGCAAAAGTTTCCCTAGGAGTTCGATCGTATAAGATACTTTATTACAATTTATACTACGTACTTGATTTTTGAGTGAAGTAATGTATAATTTAATTCCCCAAGGAGTTTGATCGTAAAAGATAGTGATTAGATGAAATGGATAATATACTTTATTACAATTGATAGTACATACTTGATTCTTAAGTACTGAAGTAATGTAAAATTTCCCCTAGGAGTTCGATCGTATAAGATACTTTATTACAATTCATAGTACGTACTTGATTTTAGAGTGAAGTAATGTATAATTTAATTTTCCCAAGGAGTTCGATCGTATAAGATAATGATCAAATGAAATGGATAATATACTTTATTACAATTCATAGTACGTACTTGATTCTTGAGTGAATAATGTAAAATTTCCCCTAGGAGTTCAATCGTATAAGATAATTTATTACAATTCATAGTACATACTTGATTCTTGAGTGATGTAATGTACAATTTAATTTCCCCAAGGAGTTCGATCGTATAAGATAGTGATCAGATAAAATGGATAATATACTTTATTACAATTCATCGTACGTACTTGATTCTTGAGTGAAGTAATGTAAAATTTCCCTAGGAGTTTGAAAATTGTCTGAGATATTTTTGATCTGGTGTACATACGTTGATGATGATTTTTATCCAGGAAGTGCTTCTGAGGCCGAAAAGTACTTCGACTATCGGGTTTTTTTTATTTTTAGTGTAAATTAAATAATAAATTTCAAAAATAATGTAAAATTAAAATTTTTTTACAAATACCGTAAAACTTCAAATCTGACAGCGGATAATCAGTATACGTGGCACCATCCGCCAACATTTGGAGCGGATGCTGCGTGCGTGGCACAACCCCACGCCACGCAGCAGCCTCTCCATTATTATGCTCAATTATTCATTACGGTGATTTTTATGCAGAAATCATCGGCTTTTCTCTCCATCTTCTCTCCTTCAATTTTTTGTTTCTTTAACATTAGATTTCTCCAGAATCGTTCCTCCAATTACAAATCCGAGAGTAGTTTCGGAATCCTTACAACGAGAGGTTTTTTTTTACACCAATTTTTTGAGTTTTCTTCGCCTTATTGAAAACATCGTCCGACCACAGGCGGAGCATTTTCACATCTTCCATCACCGCCTATCGTTGTTCAAACTAGCAAGAAGATATTTTGGTTGGTTGGAGCTCTATTTCAAAATTAAGGTAAATTCGAGATTATGATTTTTTAATTTGGGTGTTTTGGTTTAATTGAGTTACTATAATTGAAATATGTTTAATTGTTGGTCGCAGGTACTAAAAAAACCATTTGAAGGTATGAATTATTTTTCAGAATTTTTTTAAGCATTATTTTGATTTTTTGAGTTTATTTTAATAATCTGTTTTAGTATATATTTCAAATTTCTTATTTTTTTAATTAAATATATTATATTAATATAATAAAAATTAAATGTATTAATAATAAAAATAGTTATGTTACGTTAAGTGTTGTTATTATTATTATTTTAATCTTATAATATATATAAATATAGAATTATATATATATATATATATTAAAATACTAAAGAATATATATATAAACTTTATTATTTTGGTTGTTATTATATTAGATATATATGCATGTGGTGATATTATTGTATTATTGATATACTATATAATATTACGTATGTATATATATATATATAATATATATATATATTTATATATATATATAATATATGTATATATAATATATGTACGTATATATATATATAAATAATATATATATATATATACATATATGTATATATATATATATATATTATTTATATATATATATATATATATATATATATATAATTTATTGTTATCGTTATTATATTAAAAATGTGCAATATATAGACATATATTGTTATATGCATATATTAAAATTTATTATATTTTATTTTATTATATTTTTATGTTTTGTAAACCATGTAATTTTATAATATGTGTTTATTGGTTTGCATTATATAATTGTTAGTATATTTGTCAGGATGACAACAAATCGAGGGCCAATAGATTCCAGTGTGCTATATTTACAAGCCACACATATGTCGTCAGAAGTTTCCACAATAACAATTGATGACATAGTTCGAGTCAAACGATCCGATAATTTGATTTGGCAGTTATTTAATGAGCATGGTCTGCACAGTCGTGTGATTGCATATTTAAATAATATGGGGTTTTATGGTGTTTTGTTGTGTGGATCTTGGCAATATGATAATCATTTAATTACTGCTTTGGTTGAACGATGGCGACGTGAAACACATACCTTTTATTTTAGATGTGGTGAAGCAACCATCACTTTACAGGATATTTCCATTATTTGGGGTCTACCTATTGATGGTGAGCCTGTAATTGGTATAGATATTTCACGCAAAGTTGAAGAGTGGCAGCATATATGTTTGGATTTATTGGGATTTACGCCACTGACGTCGCATTTCAAAGGTGGTCACTTATCGATGACCGCTTTATATGAGCATTGCATGGCTGCACATATCGATGATAATAGTCCAGAAATAGATGTCGTAAAATATACCCGTTGTGTAGCATTAATGATTATTGGAGGAATCATGGTTCTAGATTATCAAGGAGGATCTGTTAAATTGATTTTTTTGCAACTACTTCGGGATATTGAACGCATCAGATCTTATAGTTGGGGAAGTGCAGTTCTAGCATTCCTATATCGTGAGTTATGCAATGCAACACGGATAAGAAAAGCTATAATATCCGGGCCTCTATTTATCCTACATGTATAAATTTTTAAGTGCATCTAATATCACATTATAATAATTTATAATTTAATTTATTACTGATGGCAGGTATGGGCATGGAGCAGGATTACATTTGTTAATCCTGATATAAATGGATTATCTCTGACTGTGCCTCAAAATGAATTCGAGGAAGATATTCCATATGCTCCTTATGGTGCACGGTAATATTTGAAAAATATTAGCTTTTTATAAATTACAAATTCATTTTGTAATAATTTTAATAATCTTTTTTTATTGTAGGTGGTCAAATGTGTTTAGTTACACTCATTCACCAACGCACGATGTTAGAATTATAAGGGATTGCTTCGATCGTATGACTAATGCCGAGGTGTGTTATTGGATTATTGAAATTTTTCAGCAATTATATTAATTTCTATTTATTAATTAAAAATGATTTTATTATTATTATTATGCAGTTTAATTGGATAGTTTACAACAAGAAAGATGTTGATGTTAAAGCGATCATTAGTACATACGATAATAGAATCTGGAGATGTGTTTGTCCTCTGATTTGTTTTGATATTGTGGAGATGCATCGTCCTGATCGGGTCTTGAGGCAGTTCAAAATGCGACAATCTATTCCTAGGCCTGCACTTGACAACGATAACCTACACAATGTTAATAGAACAGGTCATCGCAACACAGATTGGAGAGAGTATCATAAAGATGCAATTATTCTTTGGAATGGAAAATTGAGTAATGTTGCCCGAGGAGAACGTTACAGAAGATCTAGCAAGGTCGATGATGATTACTTTCCATGGTATGATCGCATTACTGTACGATTTATATCGCCTGCAGTAACTGGGCTTGGTTTTAGGCCATATCAACCGAATTTAGATATTGGCAGACACAGTAATATTCCACAAAATTTTAGTGTGTCATCCTCTGATTCGCAGCAGTCATCATCAGGGTTTGTTCCTCCTCTTCCATCTGGTGAGTTCTACAACGCGGGTCCATCTGGTGGGTTCTACAACGCGGGTCCATCTGGTGGGTTCGACAACGCAGGGCCATCTAGTGGGTTGTACAATACCGGACCATTCGGTGGATTTTACGGTGCAGGACCATCTGGTTCATATGTTGATGCCGGTTATCATACTCCATTTTGTGAAAATATCCAAAGTTTTACAGATCTGCTTAATACTGGTCAACGCAATATTCTGGCTCCTGAAAGAAACGTTCCATCACCTGTAATATTCCCTAGTTATTCAGATGAGCAACAAGAGATGAACGAAAAAATTGTTGATGCTCCTGTTGTGCGTAGAGGACAACGTAGACGTAGACCACCTGCTTGTGGTACCGGTGGTCATTTGTATAACTGCAATTGTCATGAACAATAATAATATTTTTTTTTGTGTTATAGTAATTGATAATTAGTTATGCATGTGATTTTTTTTCCTTTCCGTATGATTTTTTTTTATTACACCACAATTATTTTAAATACTTTATTAAGTTGATTAAAACAAATATGAAGAAAAATGCTATTAGTGTAATAGATCAATGCATTTAACCAATATCAAATACATATCTTATTCAATGCATACATTATATGACACAATTATAAAAACGCATATGCTACCAACAAACATTTATTTGTTATACATTTTTCGTCAAGCAATCAATTGTCCACGTTCATCTGATACTCCTGAAAAAAAAAACATATACAAATTAAAATATATTACAAGACATATTTTTAGGAACAAATTAAATTTTCAAAGTTTATACCTGTTAGTTCTTCGTTGTTGTCTCTCTCTCGCTATCGGCATGTCCATCTCGTTTCTTAGTCAAGTCGTTGTATCCCTACCTGCTCTTCTTCTTTCACGTCTAACTGGGTTGTGTTGCAACTCAAAGGTAGGACGATCCCAATATCTTTCATCTGCAAGAGGTTCAAATCTTCCTTCATACGTTGCGAGGTACTCCGATATATTGTACCATGACTGCACAAGTGTCGTGGGATCTAACGAGTGCCATTTAGCGGTGCAAATAGCATGAGAACACGGGATGCCGAAAATTGTCCATTTACCACATGAACAATCTGTTGTTGATATTCTCACCACTTGCATGTGTTGGCCGCGACTTGGCCTTCCTCCGGTTGCAACCTGAGCAGTTTGTGATCGTACATCATATTTAACAACACGATGTTCACTAGATTTCTTTGCCCATTCCTCATACTTTCGCCGTGCATAATCCGACCACAATTGATTTTCTTGAACCATACGTTGACCTTTTGTCACACGTTCAATGAAGTATTGGACACATCTCAGAAGGGTCAAGTGTACTATTGCAGATATAGGCAGTCTACGAGCTCCCTTTAACACACTGTTTAAGCACTCGGACATGTTGGTCGTCATCACTCCACGACGCCAACCTCCGTCATGGGCCATACTCCATTTTTCCTTTGATATTCCATCCAAATATCTGTGTGCCAAAATATTTTTGTTCTTAATTGCCTCCATTGTTGCATCAAATTTACAAATTTGATGTTGACTACCTGCTTCCCAGCACAAATATTTCAAATGCACATCTTTGAACCTGGAATTAAAATTTGAGCACACGTGCCGTAAACAAAAACGATGCACACCTTGTGGAGGTTTGAAATAGGGTAGATCTTCAACGGCTCGCACGATTCCCTTGTGCCTATCAGATATTAGACACACACCATTTTCGCCACATACAACATGCCGTCCAACATTTTCCAAAACCCACTTCCAGGAATCAGACGTTTCTTCATCGACAATTGCAAAAGCCAATGGTAGAACTTGATTGTTAGCATCGAGAGTGACAGCGATCAACATTTTATGTTTGTACTTTGTGTACAAATGTGTACCGTCGACACTAATGATTTTTCGACAGTGTCGAAATCCATTAGTACACGGCTTGAATGCCCAAAAACAATAGTTCAATGTTTTTATTTCTTCATTGTTTCTGAGATGCTTCCAGTCGACAATTGTTCCAATATTGTATTTGCAAAGAGCACGCATATATTTTGGCAGTAATTGAACAGAGCTCTCCCAAGTTCCATAAACAATTTCCACTGCACGTTTCAGACTCCGCCACGCTTTCGTATACGAGATTTGATATCCATATTTATCTTTCATACTCTCTATTATATATTTAATCTCGTACGAAGGATCACATCGTACAATTCCCAATAGTGTATGTGCAACCATATCACTATTCAAGTTGTGATGATCTATGCCGATGTTGGTTGATATACATGTATGAGGCCCACCATATCTGGTTATTTTCCAATAACCTGTTTTCTCCTTGAAAGATGCGCGAAGACCCCAACGACATCTGACGGTGGAAGAATCATTTTTGCATTGAATTTTCCACAAAATGCGTGTGCTCTCAACAACAAGATATTCACGCCTAGAAACTCTGACCGAATAATCCTTCACAGATGCAATCAGATCTTTTTTATCCTTGAAAACCATGTTTACACATAGTTCTCCTCTCTCCTCATTATAGTATCTTGTCCGCATGTCATGAGGTACGCCAATAGAATCAAGAATCTCTTCTCCAAAATATGTATTAAAAAAAGATGGCATATCAGAAGTGGTAGAAAAGAAAGGAACATCTTGCCTCTGTAATTTCTGACGAGGTGGTGGACGAGATGATGTTCCCTCATCAGTATTTGCATGGATATTCACATGTACATCATCATTCACATCTTCAACATCGTCATCATCTTCTTCCTCAGACTCCCCGTATGACATCTCTGGCTCTGTATCGCTTATCTGAACATCTTCGTTTTCACTCCTAGGATCATCAACACGTGGCACAAAGTTTTGAATTTCTGAATTCCAATTTGCTTCACCATAATTTTGTTCCCAAATACGTGTACTTTCCGGCCAACTTGCAGGATCAGGTTCTGATGTGCCGGCGATATATTGATCCCACGATCCACTTTCAGGATAAAGATACATGTTGTCCATTCCTTCGGTGACGTGTAAAATATCCGATTCTTGGTCGACATGACCAACGTGATGGTCAATTTGGTTTGCTTCCACGTACAAATGCAATATACATATATTGGGAGATTGCATCATAAACTCTAAAGCGTTGTCATCGACAAGATTGACTTGAATTTCATGCCAAGATGAATTTTCCATAAAAGAATATTTCGTTGACAATTTGAGGGTAAAAGTAGTTGGATCAATCCTCAATATTTGATGCACAGCTTCAACCAACTCGGACAAAGTAATGGTACGTAGAACTCGCATCGGTCTAGTATAAGGAATACTATACACAATCGAATATCACATGGTGTGCCTGGGCGGCATCAGGGAGTAAACTGGTAACCTCGAGTAGTGATGGATTCATCTGCATTTGGAAGGGTACGGGAATATTCATCAATGAGTTTCAGGTATTTTAATTCTATATCAATTAAAAATGCTTGGTCTTTTGTATTTTAATATATGTTTAAAACAAAGTCATTGCAGATTCATATTCACAGCAAATTAACTCGTATGATTTATCATCCTTTAGTTTAAATTTGTGTAAAATTTTTTAAAAATCTGGTAAACTGTTTTTTTTTTTAATCTTTTAGTATGCACTATATGGAGTCTTGACATTATTGGGATGCAGTATGGAGGAAAACATTTCCTTAATGGGTAAGCAATGCTTCTCCATATGTGTTTAATTTGATCCTGCACCTGCACAACTGCATGCTGTAGATGGCCTTTCATTTTGCTCTCAAGGCTCATCTTTTTCATTCTTGGCATGAATATCGTTTTTACTAAGTTTAAGTCTCAACTTTAACACTCTTCTCCAGCTAGCTCCCGCTCTCCGAATATCTCCATTTTTGAGTTCTTGAATTCTTCAGAGATCTACATGAATTTCGATCCTGATTGGGTAAACATAGCAGTCGGAACCGGCGATACCACTTTGCGAGAAATCGAAACGCTTCGAGGCCACACTGGTGTGGTTCAGTACATCTCATGGAATCCAACCGAAGTCCCCGCCATGTTCGCATCATGTGGCGCAGACAAGGCAATCATATGGGAGCAGGATGCCACCACCGACTCTTTTCCAGTGCAAGGTGATGAATGAAGTTCGATCGTATAATATAGTGATCAGATGAGATGGATAATTATATATACTTTATTAAATTTCATTGTACGTACTTGATTCTTGAGTGAAGTAATTTAAAATTTCCCCTAGGAGTTCGATCGTATAAGATACTTTAATACAATTCATAGTACGTACTTGATTCTTGAGTGAAGTAATGTATAATTTAATTTCCCCAAGGAGTTCGATCATATAAGATAGTGATCAGATGAAATGAATAATATACTTTATTACAATTCATAGTACGTATTTGATTTTTGAGTGAAATAATGTAAAATTTCCCCTATGAGTTCGATCATATAAGATACTTTATTACAATTCATAGTAAATATTTGATTCTTGAGTGAAGTAATGTATAATTTAATTTCCCCAAGGAGTTCGATCGTATAAGATAGTGATCAGATGAAATGGATAATATACTTTATTACAATTCATAGTACGTACTTGATTCTTAAGTGAAGTAATGTAAAATTTCCCCTAGGAGTTCGATCGTATAAGATACTTTATTTCAATTCATAGTACGTACTTGATTCTTGAGTGAAATAATGTATAATTTAATTTCCCCAAGGAGTTCGATCGTAATAAGATAGTGATCAAATGAAATGGTTAATATACTTCATTACAATTCATAGTATGTACTTGATTCTTGAGTGAAGTAATGTAAAATTTTCCCTAGAAGTTCGATCGTATAAGATACTTTATTATAATTCATTGTACGTACTTGATTCTTGAGTAAAGTAATGTATAATTCAATTACCCCAAGGAGTTCGATCGTATAAGATAGTGATCATATGAAATGGATAATATACTTTATTACAATTCATAGTACATACTTGATTCTTGAGTGAAGTAATGTAAATTTTCCCTAGGAGTTCGATCGT
This sequence comes from Henckelia pumila, assembly GCF_033568475.1. Taxonomy (NCBI): domain Eukaryota; kingdom Viridiplantae; phylum Streptophyta; class Magnoliopsida; order Lamiales; family Gesneriaceae; genus Henckelia; species Henckelia pumila. The sequence goes on along the minus strand of NC_133121.1, from coordinate 97,033,908 downwards.
ATAAGATATTTTATTACAATTCATAGTACGTACTTGATTCTTGAGTTAAGTAATTTATAATTTAATTACCCCAAGGAATTCAATCGTATAAGATAGTGATCAGATGAAATGGATAATATACTTTATTACAATTCATAGTACGTACTTGATTCTTGAGTAAAGTAATGTAAAATTTTCCCTAGGAGTTCGATCGTATAAGATACTTTATTACAATTTATAGTACATACTTGATTCTTGTGTGAAGTAATGTATAATTCAATTTCCCCATGGATTTCGATCGTATAAGATAATGATCAGATGAAATGGATAATATACTTTATTACAATTCATAGTACGTACTTGATTCTTGAATGAAGTAATGTAAAATTTCCCCTAGGAGTTCGATCGTATAAGATACTTTATTACAATTCATAGTACGTACTTGATTTTTGAGTGAAGTAATGTATAATTTAATTTCCCCAAGGATTTCGATCGTATAAGATAGTGATCAGATGAATTTGAAAATATATTTTATTACAATTCATAGTATGTACTTGATTTTTGAGTGAAGTAATGTAAAATTTCCCCTAGGAGTTCGATCGTATAAGATACTTTAGTACAATTCATAGTACGTACTTGATTTTTGAGTGAAGTAATGTATAATTTAATTTCCCCAAGGAGTTCGATCGTATTAGATAGTGATCAGGTGAAATGGATAATATATTTTATTACAATTCATAGTACGTACTTGATTCTTGAGTGAAGTAATGTAAAATTTCTCTAGGAGTTCGATCGTATAAGATACTTTATTATAATTCATAGTACGTACTTGATTCTTGAGTTAAGTAATGTATAATTTAATTTCCCCTAGGAAGTCAATCGTATAAGATAGTGATCAGATGAAATGGATAATATACTTTATTACAATTCATAGAACGTACTTGATTCTTGAGTGAAGTAATGTAAAATTTCCCCTAGGAGTTTAATGGTATAAGATAGTTTATTACAATTCATAGTACGTACTTGATTCTTGAGTAAAGTAATGTATAATTTAATTTTCCCAAGGAGTTCAATCGTATAAGATAGTGATCAGATGAAATGGATAATATACTTTATTACAATTCATAGTACGTACTTGATTCTTGAGTGAAGTAATGTAAAATTTCCCCTAGGAGTTCGATCGTATAAGATACTTTATTACAATTTATAGTACGTACTTGATTTTTGAGTGAAGTAATGTATAATTTAATTCCCCAAGAAGTTTGATCGTATAAGATAGTGATCAGATGAAATGGATAATATACTTTATTACAATTGATAGTACATACTTGATTCTTAAGTGAAGTAATATAAAATTTCCCCTAGGAGTTCGATCGTATAAGATACTTTATTATAATTCATAGTACGTACTTGATTTTTGAGTGAAGTAATGTATAATTTAATTTCCCAAGGAGTTCGATCGTATAAGATAGTGATCAGATGAAATTGATAATATAGTTTATTACAATTCATAGTACGTACTTGATTCTTGAGTGAAGTAATGTAAAATTTCCACTAGGAGTTCGATCGTATAAGATACTTTATTACAATTCATAGTACGTACTTGATTTTTGAGTGAAGTAATGTATAATTTAATTTTCCCAAGGAGTTCGATCGTATAAGATAGTGATCAGGTGAAATGGATAATATATTTTATTACAATTCATAGTACGTACTTGATTCTTGAGTGAAGTAATGTAAAATTTCTCTAGGAATTCGATCGTATAAGATACTTTATTACAATTCATAGTACGTACTTAATTCTTGAGTTAAGTAATGTATAATTTAATTTCCCTAAGGAAGTCAATCGTATAAGATAGTGATCAGATGAAATGGATAATATATTTTATTACAATTCGTAGAACGTACTTGATTTTTGAGTGAAGTAATGTAAAATTTCTCCTAGGAGTTTAATTGTATAAGATAGTTTATTACAAATCATAGTACGTACTTGATTCTTGAGTAAAGTAATGTATAATTTAATTTTTTCAAGGAGTTCAATCGTATAAGATAGTGATCAGATGAAATGGATAATATACTTTATTACAATTCATAGTACGTACTTGATTTTTGAGTGAAGTAATGTAAAATTTCCCTTAGGAGTTCGATCGTATAAAATACTTTATTACAATTTATAGTACGTACTTGATTTTTGAGTGAAGTAATGTATAATTTAATTCCCCAAGGAGTTCGATCGTATAAGATAGTGATCAGATGAAATGGATAATATAATTTATTACAATTGATAGTACATACTTGATTCTTAAGTGAAGTAATGTAAAATTTCCCCTAGGAGTTCGATCGTATAAAATACTTTATTACAATTCATAGTACGTACTTGATTTTTGAGTGAAGTAATATATAATTTAATTTTCCCAAGGAGTTCGATCGTATATGATAGTGATCAAATGAAATGGATAATATACTTTATTACAATTCATAGTACGTACTTGATTCTTGAGTGAAGTAATGTAAAATTTCCCTACGAGTTTGAAAATTGTCTGAGATATTTTTGATCTGATGTACGTACGTTGATGATGCTTTTTATCCAAGAAGTGCTTCTGAGGCCGAAAAGTACTTCGACTATCACATGGTGTGCCTGGGCGACATCAGGGAGTAAACTGTTAACCTCGAGTAGTGATGAATTAATCTGCATTTGGAAGGGTACGAGAATATTCATCAATGAGTTTCAGGTATTTTAATTCTATATCAATTAAAAATGCTTGGTCTTTTGTATTTTAATCTATGTTTAAAACAAAGTCATTGCAGATTCATATTCACAGCAAATTAACTCATATGATTTATCATCCTTTAGTTTAAATTTGTGTAAAATTTTTTAAAAATCTGGTAAACTATTTTTTTTATCTTTTAGTGTGCACGGTCATAAAATCTGGGCCTTAGCTTTTAATGGCAGGGGAAACACAGTCGTCACATGTAGGTATGTATGGATTTTTTTTTCACGTTACTATGTTTAAATATACAATTCATGATAATATAAGTGACAACTAGCGTGTTAATTGTGCCTTATAATTATACTTCGGGTACAAAATTAATAGTTGGTATCCTAAAGTTATAATGCAATAATATTGATTCTTCAGTGATAATCGAACCACCACTATATGGAGTCTTGACATTATTGGGATGCAGTATGGAGGAAAACATTTCCTTAATGGGTAAGCAATGCTTCTCCATATGTGTTTAATTTGATCCTGCACCTGCACAACTGCATGCTGTAGATGGCCTTTCATTTTAATCTCAAGGCTTATCTTTTTCCTTCTTGGCATGAATATCGTTTTTACTAAGTTTAAGTCTCAACTTTAACACTCTTCTCCAGCTAGCTCCCGCTCTCCGAATATCTCCATTTTTGAGTTCTTGAATTCTTCAGAGATCTACATGAATTTCGATCCTGATTGGGTAAACATAGCAGTCGGAACCGACTATACCACTTTGCAAGAAATCGAAATGATTCGAGGCCACACTGGTGTGGTTCGGTGCATCTCATGGAATCCAACCGAAGTCCCCGCCATGTTCGCATCATGTGGTGCAGACAAGACAATCATATGGGAGCAGGACGCCACCACCGGCTCTTTCCAGTGCAAGGTGATGAATGAAGTTCGATCGTATAATATAGTGATCAGATGAGATGGATAATTATATACTTTATTACAATTCATTGTACATACTTGATTCTTGAGTGAAGTAATTTAAAATTTCCCCTAGGAGTTTGATCGTATAAGATACTTTAATACAATTCATAGTACGTACTTGATTCTTGAGTGAAGTAATGTATAATTTAATTTCCCCAAGGAGTTCGATCATATAAGATAGTGATCAGATGAAATGGATAATATACTTTATTACAATTCATAGTACGTACTTGATTTTTGAGTGAAATAATGTAAAATTTCCCCTATGAGTTCGATCATATAAGATACTTTATTACAATTCATTGTACATATTTGATTCTTGAGTGAAGTAATGTATAATTTAATTTTCCCAAGGAGTTCGATCGTATAAGATAGTGATCAGATGAAATGGATAATATACTTTATTACAATTCGTAGTACGTACTTGATTCTTGAGTGAAGTAATGTAAAATTTCTCCTAGGAGTTCGATCGTATAAGATACTTTATTACATTTCATAGTACGTACTTGATTCTTGAGTGAAGTAATGTATAATTTAATTTCCCCAAGGAGTTCAATCGTAATAAGATAGTGATCAGATGAAATGGATAATATACTTCATTACAATTAATAGTACGTAATTGATTCTTGAGTGAAGTAATGTAAAATTTTCCCTAGAAGTTCGATCGTATAAGATACTTTATTACAATTCATAGTACGTACTTGATTCTTGAATAAAATAATGTATAATTCAATTACCCCAAGGAGTTCGATCGTATAAGATAGTGATCATATGAAATGGATAATATAGGTTATTAAAATTCATAGTACGTACTTGATTCTTGAGATAAGTAATTTATAATTTAATTTCCCCAAGGAATTCAATCGTATAAGATAGTGATCAGATGAAATGGATAATATACTTTATTACAATTCATAGTACGTACTTGATTCTTGAGTAAAGTAATGTAAAATTTTCCCTTTGGAGTTCGATCGTATAAGATACTTTATTACAATTTATAGTACGTACTTGATTCTTGAGTGAAGTAATGTATAATTCAATTTCCCCAAGGAGTTCGATCGTATAAGATAATGATCAGATGAAATGGATAATATACTTTATTACAATTCATAGTACGTACTTGATTCTTGAGTGAAATAATGTAAAATTTCCCCTAGAAGTTCGATCGTATAAGATACTTTATTACAATTCATAGTACGTATTTGATTTTTGAGTGAAGTAATGTATAATTTAATTTCCCCAAGGATTTCGATCGTATAAGATAGTGATCAGGTGAAATGGATAATATATTTTATTACAATTCATAGTACGTACTTGATTCTTGAGTGAAGTAATGTAAAATTTCCCTAGGATTTCGATCGTATAAGATACTTTATTATAATTCATTGTACGTACTTGATTCTTGAGTTAAGTAATGTATAATTTAATTTCCACAAGGAATTCAATCGTATAAGATAGTGATCAGATGAAATATATAATATACTTTATTACAATTCATAGTACGTACTTGATTTTTGAGTGAAGTAATATAAATTTTCCCCTAGGAGTTCGATCGTATAAGATACTTTATTACAATTCATAGTACGTACTTGATTTTTGAGTGAATTAATGTATAATTTAATTTTCCCAATGAGTTCGATCGTATAAGATAGTGATCAGATGAAATGGATAATATAATTTATTACAATTCATAGTACGTACTTGATTCTTGAGTGAAGTAATGTAAAATTTCCCCTAGGAGTTCGATCGTATAAGATACTTTATTACAATTCATAGTACGTAGTTGATTCTTGAGTGAAGTAATGTATAATATAATTTCTCTAAGGAGTTCGATCGTATAAGATAGTGATCAAATGAAATGGATAATATATTTTATTACAATTCATAGTACGTACTTGATTCTTGAGCGATGTAATGTAAAATTTCCCCTAGGAGTTCAATCATATAAGAGAGTTTATTACAATTCATAGTACGTTCTTGATTCTTGATGGAAGTAATGTATAATTTAATTTTCCCAAGGAGTTCAATCGTATAAGATAATGATCAGATGAAATGGATAATATACTTTATTACAATTCATAGTACGTACTTGATTCTTGAGTGAAGTAATGTAAAATTTCTCCTAGGTGTTCGATCGTATAAAATACTTTATTACAATTTATAGTACGTATTTGATTCTTGAGTGAAGTAATGTATAATTTAATTTCTCCAAGGAGTTCGATCGTATAAGATAGTGATAAGATGAAATGGATAATATATTTTATTACAATTCATAGTACATACTTGATTCTTAAGTGAAGTACTGTAAAATTTCCCCCAGGAGTTCGATCGTATAAGATAGTGATCAGATGGAATGAATAATATACTTTATTACAATTCATAGTACGTATTTGATTCTTGAGTGAAGTAATATAAAATTTTCCCTAGAAGTTCAATCGTATAAGATACTTTATTACAATTCATAGTACATACTTGATTCTTGAGTGAAGTAATGTATAATTTAATTTTCCCAAGGAGTTCGATCGTATAAGATAGTGATTAGATGAAATGGATAATATACTTTATTACAATTCATAGTACGTACTTGATTCTTGAGTGAAGTAATGTAAAATTCCCCTAGGAGTTTGAAAATTGTCTGAGATATTTTTGATCTGGTGTACGTACGTTGATGATGCTTTTTATTCGGGAAGTGCTTCTGAGGCCGTAAAGTACGTCGACTATCACATGGTGTGCCTGGGCGGCATCAGGTAGTAAACTAGTAACCTCGAGTAGTGATGGATTCATATGCATTTGGAAGGGTACGTGAATATTCATCAATGAGTTTCAGGTATTTTAATTTTATATCAATTAAAAATGTTTGGTCTTTTGTATTTTAATCTATGTTAAAACCCTAAACCCTAAACTTACATCCAGCCGTTTAAGCAATCGGTGAGTGTGTCTTTCAATGGATGTGGGGATGTGATTGCTACTTGTCACCCGGAGAAAAATACAATTCAGATATGGAAGATCGCCGATCAAGTTACATTGTTTATCGAATTACCAAGCATAGAAGATACTGGAGGATACATCCAAATTGTTCAATGGCATCCATGCAAAGACATTTTATTTGCATGTGGCCTTGACAATACAATCAAGGTAAAAATAGTTAAATATTCTAATTATCTGAAAATATTTTTAAATGATTGAATTATCAAAATATTTGTAAATGAATACTAATTCGTTCTGTTTAGTCCACATTTATGATCAACATTGGCTGATGAGACTTATATAACTGCTGTAGATTTGGGTTCCGGATGCCAATATGGAATGTATACAAACTTTAGGTGAACGTGACGGGTAATTTCAGAACCTGCTTTCTATGTTTAAAACAAATTCATTGTAGATTCATATTCACAGCAAATTAACTCATATGATTTATTATCCTTTAGTTTAAATTTGTGTAAAATTTTTTAAAAATCTGGTAAACTGTTTTTATCTTTTAGTGTGCACGGTCACAAAATCTGGGCCTTAGCTTTTAATGGCAGGGGAAACAGAGTCGTCGCATGTAGGTATGTATGGATTTTTTTTGTTCACGTTACTATGTTTAAATATCCAATTCATGATAATATAAGTGACAGCTAGAGTGATAATTGTGCCTTATAAGTATACTTCAGGTACAAAATTAATAGTTGGTATCCTAGAAGTTATAATGCAATAATATTGATTCTTCAGTGATAATCGAACCATCACTATATGGAGTCTTGACATTATTGGGATGCAGTATGGAGGAAAACATTTCCTTAATGGGTAAGCAATGCTTCTCCATATGTGTTTAATTTGATCCTGTACCTGCACAACTGCATGTTGTAGAAGGCCTTTCATTTTGCTCTCAAAGCTCATCTTTTTCCTTCTTGGCATGAATATCGTTTTTACTAAATTTAAGTCTCGACTTTAACACTCTTTTCGAAGGTAACAAACTAGATTCAACTTCTAAAAATTTTCAATCCTCAATCAGTTCGAAAGTGACATGTTATTAGCATAATGCATGTGTCAGTGATTGTATGTATTAATTTTATTTGATAACTATTTTGTGTCATCGATTGATATTACTCTCTTCATTACTTACAGTTATTCAAGATGCATATGTATGAGTTGCTTGTGAATTTTGTTGAAATTACATAGAATTAAATTTGTTTAGCTTATCATGATGCTATATTTTGATTATCGATCTAATGAAAAATAATAATAGAAAAAAGTCCACACATTTTCAAAAGCATTCTTTGAAATTATGTAGTCTGGTGTTCTGAGTTTTAATCAGTTTATATACATCTTGGTTTCATATTTTTTTTGACATTTTGTCAGGATACATTTATGTACAGAGATGAACTAATAGTACCTTTCAAATATCTGAGAATCCACTTCATTGCTTCCCAGTGTTGTTTTCCCGGATTGCTCATAAATATGCTCACAACACCCACTGCATGTGCTATGTCTGGTCTGGTGCACATCATTGCATACATGAGGCTTCCGATAGCAGAGGCATAAGGAACCTTATTCATATAAGCATGCTCCTGCTCCGTTGATGGTGATTGGGCTTTGGTTAGTTTGAATGACTATCCAAAGGAGTACTAACCGGTTTAGCTTCATCCATGTTGAATCTGCTAAGCACCTTTTTCACGTACTCCGTCTGAGATAACTTCAAGACTCCGTTCACCCGATCTCTTAAGATCCTCATTCCAAGGATTTTCTTTGCAGCCTCCCAAATCCTTCATTGCAAATTCTTTTGATAACTCTCTCTTGAGCTTAACAATCTCCTCCAGACAAGATCCTTCTATCAACATGTCATCCACATATAGCAGTAGAATGATATAGGAACCATCAATCTTTTTCACATAACAACAGTGATCCTTCTGGCACCTCAGGAAACCGTTGTTATTCATGAATCCATCAAACTTCTTGTACCACTGTGTTGGAGCTTGTTTGAGACCGTACAAGCTCTTCTGAAGTTTGCACTGAAAGAGTGGGTGCCCGGTGAGCCAACTTGTGGCTAAGGGCTTTTATGACTCTATGTATAAACAATCATTTGTTTAATATAATTTACACTTTTATAATGGCATTTACTTTATCTTTTATCATATTATTATGTTGTGACATACTATAAGATATTTAGATGAAGACCTTGAATATACTATAGTGTATGTAAGATGTGGTAGCACATGGGGATAGCTATCATGATACACATCTTAAAGTCACTGTATATTCTAAACAGTTCCTAGTCAATTGAGCCGTCCGTTAATAAGGATAAGGATCGCTCGAGATTGAGACTAGCGTTTGCGATGCCGAGTACCACGTTTCATTGGTATGGAACATAGAGATGTTCAAAGCATGCAAATGGATATTCATATGATGAATGATTGAACAACCCTATCCGGACTTTCCAAGTGGTTATCACTTATCGAGTGGATAAAGTCCGCGGTTTTCGTTGTACACCATTAGTCCTTACTACTTGAAACATCATTGAGACTCTATATGCTAGTACTTTACTTTGACTCATTTACCGACTCTATTGGGGTCATCAGGTGTCGGGATTGGGTACAGTTACGACACATATAGGAGTCGATGCTTTGTTGTCAAGGATTCACCACATACTTGCGAGTGTGGATATCCTATGCAATCTGAGGAGATATTAGTGTGACGAATCTCTGGCCAGAGTACATGATGTGTTTTAGGTTACTTGGTTTCCTAGTAGCACATGCGATGTCACTATTTGATCTTCAAGATGTATTGCATAGTTATCGAATCTCGAACGACTCTCGATTTACCAATGGTTGTTGATTCGATCGGGATATATGGATGAAGGGACCGTACTGTACGCTAACCAAAATCTATTGGTTCTTGGAGGCACTATCAGTGATACCTAGGGAATCATGGGGCGATGTTGCTAGGCGCTCTTACCATGATTCGATGGGCAAGTCGGAAATTATTGTTCCGAGTCACAAGGAGTTGTGAGCCCACGGCTAGCTATATCCCTGAACCATTGAGGGTCACACAAGTAATGGATTTCTAATCCCCGTTGAGATAATTAAATTTAAAGAGTTAAATTTAGTGAATAAAGAAGTGGGACTTCTTATTTAAAAGTAGAGGGAGTAAGATTTCCTAAAATGACATAGTGATGGACATTTTTGGAAACCATTGAATTCGGATTCAGAAAATTTATCTTGACTTTAAAAGATGCAGAAATGGTTTCTGTGCACATTGGTGGAATTGGTTTATCAATCTGAGTCACGATGAATTTTATATTAATTTCTGAACATGCGGGCTTTGCTTGTCAGACTTGAACTTATGACTAATGGGCCCTAAGCTGTTAGCAGCCCACATCAGTACAGAAATTAGACAACAGAGGTCACAAAATTTTCGAAAACCCTAGTTGTTCTCTCTAGGTGTGGCCGCCCCCTCTCCTCTCTCTGTTCGAAAATTCCAGCCTGTGAATTTCGAATTTGCAGTCTGGTTTAACAGATCAAATCTGTTATTTCTCTTCGTAGAAACTTCTGATAGACTTTCTAGTGCAGTCTATCAGAGGGATTAAATTTCTGTTCGTGGACCTGATTGAAGAATTGTTCGTTTATCAGTTCCTGGGATATACAAAAAGAGCAGTTTAATCTGTTGGTGTCCATAATATCGCTTCGAGATTTTAAGGTAAAATTTATATTGTTTAAATTTTATATTATCAATTTTAATCGTAGGAATTTGATACCCATATGGAATCGTTCCATATAAAATTTTAAAACTTCCGCTGCACCGGGTATCACTTTTTTTTTTCGATCCGGAGAACGACCGTGTTCCAACAGTGGTATCAGAGCCAGGTTGCCCTCGGATCATACGATCAAAATTTTATCAAAATTGTACCATGCCTCAATTTTCAAATAATATTGATGGGTCATCTTGACATGTCACAATAAACGGCGTCATATTATTGGGCCCTTATTGGACATGAGGTAAAAAAAAAACATGGAGGTTGTTTTGGAAGCAATTGGGCTCTACCTTTCGAAAATTATGATTGGCTGATATTATTCGGGACTATAGTTTGTCAATTGGACTTCATGTTCCCACTAAAGAAAATGTTTCTCGTTTTCACTAGAGGGTAGTAAAATCGTTAAAATAGTGGGAGTGAGATTCATAAAATAAATTTCGCCTATTTTATGTCTTAGTAAATTAATTAAACAATCACTGATTATTGTCTGTTTCTTTTCAGTATTTCATTAAGATGAATTAGCGCAATCCACTATTCTCTATTCTCGAACAAAACAAACTGACTGACGCAAACTATACGGAATGGTTCCGTAAGTTGAAGATTGTCTTGACCTCGGAGAAGATGTTCTACGTGTTAGAAAAATCTCCTCCGAAGGAAGCACCAGCTGATATAAGTTCGGAAGAGTTGGCCAAACTTGATAAATGGTGGGACCATGATATCAAGACCAAATGCTATATGCAAGCTTCGATGTCTGATGAACTCCAGAGGCGATTTAAGGATACCGTGAATGCTGCTGACATTCACGTACAACTCAAGGAACTTTTTGGGGCTCAATTGAGAGCTGAAAGGTTCGCTACTGTAAAAAAGTTAATGACGTGTCGCATGCGTGAAGGGACTTCGGTCCGTGATCACGGGGTACGCGTGATTTGGCTCATTCAGAAGTTGGTAATGCTTGAATTGGTATTGGAGCATGAACTCAATGTGGACTTATTACTTCTCTCTCTTCCTTCATCGTTTGACGGTTTTGTGGTGAATTTCAATATGAACAAGATAGAGGTCTCCCTTGAAGAGATGGTCAATATGCTTGTAACTTATGAAGCCACTTTAAAGAAGGATAAACCGGTTCTCTTGGTGGGCTTCTCTTCTTCTACTAAGAAGGGGCCAAGTACAAAGGGTAAGAAACGTTCTGCCCCATCCAAGAAAACCGGACCCGAGAAGAAGAACAAGACAAAGGCTTGAAACATGGAAAAGTCCAAGGATGTTTGTCATCACTGCAAGAAACCCGGTCATTGGAAACGTAACTGCAAGGAATATCTAGAGCAGTTGCGAACTGCGAAGGGTATGTTTTATATTGAAATAAATGTTTCACTTAATACTACTTCTTGGGTATTGGATACCGGATGTGGATCTCACATTTGCAATGATTTGCAGGTGATGACAAGAAGTCGCAAGCTTAGAATGGGTGAGACCCAGCCGAGGCTCGAAAATGGTTCTAGAGTTGAAGCCAAAGCTGTGGGAGACGTTTATTTAATTTTGCAAAACGATTTTAAGTTACTTTTGAGAGATGTTTTATGTTTTAGACTTGATTAAAAACATTATTTCTATTTCTATGCTTGATAGAGATGGTTTTTCTTGCAATTTTGTGAATGAGATTTGCAATATTTACAAGAATGAATGTTTGATTGAAAATGGACAACTTGAAAACGATCTATATAACTTAAAATTAAAAGATGTTACAATAAATTATGTTGATAAACCGGTAACAACGAACAAAAGGAAAATCGATAGTCAAAACCCGGCAAACCTTTGGCATGCTAGGCTAGGTCATATTTCCTCAAGGAGAATGAACAAGCTAGTGGGAAAGGGCATGTTTGATATGTCTGATATTAACTCTCTACCTACTTGTGAGTCCTGCCTGAAAGGAAAAATGACTAAATCTCCTTTCAAAGAAAACCCTGAGCGTAGTCAAAATCTATTGGATTTGATCCATACGGATGTTTGCGGACCATTTAGTATTGGTACAAAATTTGGTCACACCTACTTCATTACCTTTACTGATGATTATTCTAGGTATCGGTACTTATATTTGATGAAATATAAGTCTGAATCATTTGAAAAGTGTAACACCCGGTATTTTTAATTACATAAATCTGCCTGCATAATTAGGATATTTAATTATTTAAATTTATGAATTATGGGTTAAATAATTATGTGAATTATTTATGCATGATTTAATTTATTTTAAGCATTAAACCCATAATGAGGGATTTTTATGATTTTTAGTATTTTTATCATTTGATCGCGTAGACGGGACCGTGGACGGACGAGATGACAACTTTCTAGCCAAATTATTTTATGAGCCTTCTTGGAGCCTTAAAATATTATTTTGAGTTTTATTATCTCAAAATTTTAAGTATTTAATTTTATTTAATTTTAGGGGTCATTTTTATCCAAAATTAGTCAAAATATTGACTTTTTAGTATTTTTAAAATTCCCCTAAATTATTATTTCGAGATTTTATTTAGGTGATCAGATTTTTAAATGTTTATTTAAGAGTTAAGTTGTATTTTAACTATTTTTAAAACCTTTTTATTTAATTATTTAACCTATATTCTAATTAACCTAAAATTATATCCCAAACCCTATTCTAGCCGATCACTTCTTCTTCCCTAGCAGCAGCCGTCACCTCCATCTTCTTCTTCACTGAACCAACCTCCAAGAACACCATAGCCATTAGTTCGAAGGTTCCAAGAAAGCCAAGGCATCCCGTCGTCGCCCCGTCGTCCCGGAAACGTCCTACGCGTGTGCTAATCGTCTTCTACGGTATTAAGGCATGTTTCTTCCCACTTTTCAAACCTATATCAGCGTATGTATGCGTGTGGGTGTGTAACATCAGAATTTTTATCATTTGACAGCAACTTTTCGAATTTTCTTCACTATTGTTCTCGATTTTTGTCATGTATGGTTCATGCTCACGTTTTTGTCATCTATGGCTTGAAGGGGGCTGCTGTCTAGGTCCTATGGGGTCCCTAGGATGTCTAGATGGGTCGGCCATGGCTGGGTTGGGGCTAGGAACCATCGGCTGATCGGGTTTTTCAGAAAGGAAAGTGAGGTGCGCAGGCTAGGGTTTTGGTGGAAGAGGGCTCGGTGTAGGCTAAGGGGGCAGCATGGGGTTCGGGCCAGGGTGTGGTTCGAACCGGCAGGACCCTGGGGAGGTCCTGCCGGCGGGGCTCCGGCCACGGTGGCCGGAGCTGGGCTGCAGCAGGCCTTCAAGGCCTGCTGCTCGTGCGGCCGAGACAAGGGGGGGGGGGGGAAGGATGGTTAGGGTTTCGGGTTCTAGGGTTGCATGGTGGTTCCGGGTCGGGTCAGATGGTCCGGGTCGGGTCTAAAATAATATGGGTTAAGTTAAGTGGGTCCGGGTCCGGGTTATTTTAAATGGGCTCGGGTATTTTTATTTTTAAGTTTTTAAGTTAATTAGGAATTAAATGGACTAATTAAATTCCCAAAATTTAATTAGTACCATTTAATTTATTTGGGTTCCATTAAATTATTTTGGGTTATTTTATTTATTTTTGGGCTTTTAATAATTTTTAATTAAGTTTTTTTAAGTTGGCCAGCAGCTGAATCAAACCATGAGAAATTGCATGTGTCCTGAGTTTATATTTAATTATTTTTATGCATGAAAAGTTATTTGAATATATATATGATATTAGAAAATAAATTAAATATAAATGAAGGACACACAATTTATTTAAGTACATGCATTCATGAAATCAATTTTTATGCTATGATTGAAATTCTATGGTTGAGCGAATAAAATAATTTAGGTGGAAATTGAAGTAGTGTGGCCATTTATGTATGGGCAGTTTCTGCCATTTATGTATGGGCAGTTTTCTGCCATTTATGTATGGGTGGTTCGCCACCAGCCTCGTACGATGGTTTTTTAGACTGATCAGTCGCACTATGGGTCACACTTACGGATAGGACCATTCGATGTTAAGAAAATAAATGCTCAACAACTCAAGTATGTATGTTATGTATTATGTATTTATGTTTATTTAAGTAAGTTATGTTATGTAATTTTTAAGCATGCTCATTCATGTATACGTATGTATTAGTATTAAATTGTTTTAAATTATTTTGAATCCTTGTTAGTATGCATGTTGGGCCTCTAGGCTCACTACACTGATATGGTGCAGGTGAGTACGTAGAGGAGCAGGTTACTCCTACCGGTGGTGAGGATGTATGAGCAGCGCTGCAGTAGCCCCGTGACCGTGACAGCTTCTGAGTCACCGTGCTGATGTCTTATGATACATTTTATTATTTTATTTGGGTTGAGGTGTTTGAAATATTTTATTAAATGTTTTAGTGCATGCACATATTTTAATTATTTTATTTATGCAGTATATTTTTAATTCTAGGGTTGACTCAGATGTTTAATCATTTTAAAGAATGCATTTTATTTAAGTATTTAAATTGTTTATTTATTTAATCATGAGTTTATTTTGTGTATTTTATTCTGTGCATATATGTATGGGCATATACGTACATATAATTATTTAGTAGAAAAAAAAAAAAAAAAAAATTTCCGCATATTTATTTATTAGAGAGTTAGGGTCGTTTCAGTTGGTATCAGAGCACGGTCCTTGGAGGGGTCACTACTGCTATGCTAGCTCAGAAATCCACGCTACCGGTCTGTAAGTTTTAAATGTTTATAGTATGATTTAATTTCTATAATTTAAGTTAGCCTTAATTTTAAACACTTAGTTATGCAAGGCGATTTACGTAAATAAATATGTGGTGGTGCAGAATGCCTCCCAGACAGGTGAATCGACGTGGGAGACCTCCACATCCACCTCCACCTCCACCGCCACCTCAGCAGCACCCCATGACAGCACTGGAGCAGGCCAGTGCCACGATGATGGCGGGTATTACTGCCTTGCTGGAGCAGCAGGCTGCCCGTCCCAGACTGTCCCACGAGGAGGACGTCGCAGAGAGGTTCCAGAAGAAGGGGCCTAAGGAGTTTGTGGGGACCACCGATCCGTTGGTGGCTGAGGGATGGATTCGCTCTCTTGAGTCCATCTTCGATTATATGGGGATCACAGACACCGACAGGGTGAGCTGTGCGACGTACATGATGCGAGGCGATGCAGCCCTTTGGTGGGAGGGTGCAGTTAGAGGGGTCCATCTACCTACACTGACGTGGGCCGAGTTCAGGCATATCTTCTACGCCAAGTACTTCACCGAGGATGTGCGCAGTCGCATGATCCGTGAGTTCATGAGTCTCCGTCAGGGGGACAGGTCGGTTGTGGAGTATGTGAGCCAGTTTGAGAGGGGCTGTCATTTTGTGCCCATGATTGCTGATAGTCCGCAGGAGAAGCTGCGACAGTTTGTGGAGGGCCTGAAGGCTGAGATCAGGCATGATGTGCGGATGGCAGACGTCTTTACATATGAGTCTGCAGTCAGCAGGGCCTTGCGTTCCGAGGAGGGACGGAGGGAGATACAGAGAGAGCAGCAGGGTAAGAGGCAGTTTGTGCAGACAGGGTATCAGCGACCATATTCGCAGCCACCTGCGAAGAAACAGTCTACAGGGCCATCTAAGGGCCCGAATCAGCAGAGGCCTCAGGGGAAGCCACAGCAGCAGACTAGGGGCGGGGCCCCTACTCCAGGGAGATATCCAGTGTGTTCGAAGTGTCAGAAGATGCATTCCGGGTAGTGTCTTATGGGAGCAGGAGTCTGCTATCGTTGCAAGGAGCCAGGGCATCAGATTGCCAACTGCCCGCAGAGGCAGAACGTCAGTGGGAGAGTTTATGTGATGCAGGCTGAGGAGGCAGACCCAGATACCTCCTTGATCACCGGTATACCTAACCCCTAGAATTCTTTTTCAATTCTTTGCTTTTGTTTAATTGCGATTATAACTGAATGCCTGTTACATGAGTTTAATTATCAGCATGCTAGAATAAGAATTTTGTTTCTTTGTGATTAGAATTAAGGATTTTAGTGTTTTAACCTTGGGAGCATAGTGGTATGAATTGTTGGGAATCTTCTGCGTGCAGGGAGAATTCTAGTTGGAGGCAACTCCATGTTTGCGTTGCTAGATTCAGGAGCCACGCATTCGTTTATCTCCCGAGATTTTATCAGACGGATAGGCATTTCACCGGAGGTTGTAGACAGTGGTTACGATGTTACCATGCCATCCGGACAGATTATCACTACCACTAGTGTCATCAGGGCTCTGGCATTGGAGTTGCAGGGACACTCCATTCGAGCAGATCTAGTGGTTCTTCCATTGACTGGGTTTGACTTGATTTTGGGTATGGACTGGCTATCAGTTAATGGAGCTTCGATTGATTTCCGACGTAGGACAGTGTCAGTGAAGCCAGCAGGAGGTGAGATGTTTACTTTCGTTGCATCTCAGTCTAGCAGTATTCCTCAGATGATATCACTTGTTCGTGCGAGGAAACTGTTGCGCAATGGATGTCAGGGTTTTCTTGCTAGTATGGTCACTACCTCAGATGTTTCTAGCAGATCTTTATCAGATATAGAGGTGGTACGTGACTATCCAGATGTTTTTCCTGACGATGTTGCAGGAGTTCCACCAGTGAGAGAGGTGGAGTTCAGTATTGAGTTGTTGCCAGATACTGTGCCTATCTCTAAGGCACCATATCGACTTGCTCCTACAGAGATGAGAGAGTTGAAGGAGCAGATTCAGGAGCTGTTGGAGAAGGGCTTTGTTCGTCCTAGCTTTTCTCCATGGGGAGCTCCAGTGTTGTTTGTGAAGAAGAAGGACGGCAGCATGAGATTGTGCATTGACTACCGAGAGCTCAACAGAGTCACAGTGAAGAATAAGTATCCGCTACCGAGGATAGAGGATTTATTCGATCAGTTACAGGGAGCTTCGGTATTCTCGAAGATCGATCTGCGATCTGGTTACCATCAGCTGAGAGTCAGAGATTCAGACGTGTCTAAGACTGCCTTTATGACACGATATGGGCACTATGAGTTCTTGGTGATGCCCTTCGGGTTGACCAATGCTCCAGCAGTTTTTATGGATCTCATGCATCGTGTCTTCCAGCCGTATCTAGATCAGTTTGTCATTGTATTCATTGATGACATATTGATCTACTCGAGGAGCATTGAGGAGCATACACAGCATTTGCATACAGCCTTGCAGACTTTGAGGGAGCATCGACTGTTTGCAAAGTTCAGTAAGTGTGAGTTTTGGTTGGAGCAGGTGGCGTTTTTAGGCCACATTATTTCTAGGGATGGGATTGCAGTGGATCAGTCCAAGGTGCAGGCAGTGAGGGATTGGGGGATTCCAAAGAATGCTTCGGAGATTCGTAGCTTCTTGGGTTTAGCAGGATACTATAGGAAGTTCATCAAGGGTTTTTCCTCCATTGCAGTACCCTTGACTTCCTTGACCAAGAAGAACGCGAAGTATAGTTGGAGTCCAGATTGTCAGAGGAGCTTTGATCAGCTGAAGGATGCACTTACTTCAGCACCGGTGTTAGCTATGACAGTGCCACATGAGGAGTTAGTGGTGTACACCGACGCGTCCAAGCTTGGGTTGGGCGCAGTACTTATGCAGAGTGGCAGAGTTATCGCATATGCGTCGCGACAGTTGAAGATTCATGAGCAGAACTATCCGACGCATGATTTGGAGCTTGCAGCAGTGGTATTTGCGTTGAAAATCTGGAGGCACTATCTTTACGGCGAGAAGTGCAAGATTTTCACAGACCACAAGAGCCTCAAGTACTTCTTCACCCAGAAGGAGTTGAACATGAGGCAGCGCAGATGGCTTGAGCTTGTTAAGGACTATGACTGTGACATTAGCTACCATCCGGGTAAGGCTAATGTAGTAGCAGATGCTTTGAGTCGGAAGTCGTCAATGGTATCATGTTTGACTGTACAGTTACCACTACAGACCGAGATTCAGAGGTTTGGGTTGGAGTGCTATCCGAGCGGCCATGCACCGAGCTTGTCAGTGTTGACGGTGCAGCCAGTTTTGAGAGATCGGATTAGAGAGGGACAGTCCACTGATGAGGAGCTACAGCGATGGAGACAGAGAGATGAGGCCAGAGGTAATCTCTTGTATACAGTGGAGGATGGCATCGTTCAGTACCGTGGGAGGATGTGGGTACCGAACGTTGATCAGTTGAGAGCCGAGATTCTAGCAGAGGCTCATGCATCTCCGTACTCCATTCACCCCGGAAGTACGAAGATGTACCGAGATTTGCAGTTATTGTATTGGTGGCCTGGGATGAAGAGTGACATCGGGAGAGTGGTGTCAGAGTGCTTGACTTGTCAGCAAGTCAAAGCAGAGCATCAGCGTCCAGCAGGACTTCTTAGACCTCTCCCTATTCCGGAATGGAAATGGGAGAATATTACGATGGACTTTGTGGTTGGCTTGCCGAGGAGTGCCAGAGGTTGCACAGCGATTTGGGTGATTGTGGATAGACTCACCAAGTCAGCTCATTTCTTGCCGGTGAGGACTAACTATACTTTGACACAGTATGCGGAGCTTTACATTAGAGAGATTGTTAGACTGCATGGCATACCAGTGTCTATTGTGTCAGACAGAGATCCGAGATTCACATCTGCGTTTTGGAAGAGTCTGCACACAGCTTTGGGGACTAGGCTTCTGTTCAGTACAGCATTTCATCCCCAGACAGATGGTCAGTCTGAGAGAGTGATCCAGGTTCTCGAGGATCTTTTGAGAGCTTGTGTCATCGATTTTCGAGGATCTTGGGAGACTAGACTGCCATTAGTGGAGTTTACCTATAACAACAGCTTTCAGTCGTCTATAGGTATGGCTCCATATGCAGCACTTTATGGGAGGAGATGCAGATCTCCAGTGCATTGGGATGAGGTTGGTGAGAGGATTTTGTTGGGTCCAGAGATTGTGCAGCAGACAGCTGACATCGTGACGCAGATTCGAGATAGGATGAGGACTGCGCAGAGTCGGCAGAAGAGTTATGCAGATGCCAGACGACGCGATTTGGAGTTCGCAGTAGGTGATCACGTATTCTTGAAGGTGTCACCTATGAAGGGAGTAGCGCGTTTTGGACGGAGAGGCAAGCTTAATCCGAGATATATAGGGCCATTCGAGATCTTGGAGCGAGTTGGCACGTTGGCCTATCGTTTAGCTCTACCTCCAGGGCTAGCGGCAGTGCACAACGTTTTCCATGTATCCATGCTTCGGAGATATGTCTCCAACCCGTCGCATGTGTTGGATTTCGAGCCCTTACAGTTGCCACCAGATCTTGTATACGAGGAGAGACCAGTGCGGATCTTGGCTAGAGAGGAGCGGAGGCTTAGGACGCGGGTCATACCGATGGTCAGAGTCCAGTGGCTGAATCACTCGGAGGAGGAAGCTACTTGGGAGACCGAGGAGGATATGAGGACTCGCTACCCGGAGTTGTTCGGGTAAGTACTTTAATTTCGAGGACGAAATTCAATTTAAGGGGGGGAGAATTGTAACACCCGGTATTTTTAATTACATAAATCTGCCTGCATAATTAGGATATTTAATTATTTAAATTTATGAATTATGGGTTAAATAATTATGTGAATTATTTATGCATGATTTAATTTATTTTAAGCATTAAACCCATAATGAGGGATTTTTATGATTTTTAGTATTTTTATCATTTGATCGCGTAGACGGGACCGTGGACGGACGAGATGACAACTTTCTAGCCAAATTATTTTATGAGCCTTCTTGGAGCCTTAAAATATTATTTTGAGTTTTATTATCTCAAAATTTTAAGTATTTAATTTTATTTAATTTTAGGGGTCATTTTTATCCAAAATTAGTCAAAATATTGACTTTTTAGTATTTTTAAAATTCCCCTAAATTATTATTTCGAGATTTTATTTAGGTGATCAGATTTTTAAATGTTTATTTAAGAGTTAAGTTGTATTTTAACTATTTTTAAAACCTTTTTATTTAATTATTTAACCTATATTCTAATTAACCTAAAATTATATCCCAAACCCTATTCTAGCCGATCACTTCTTCTTCCCTAGCAGCAGCCGTCACCTCCATCTTCTTCTTCACTGAACCAACCTCCAAGAACACCATAGCCATTAGTTCGAAGGTTCCAAGAAAGCCAAGGCATCCCGTCGTCGCCCCGTCGTCCCGGAAACGTCCTACGCGTGTGCTAATCGTCTTCTACGGTATTAAGGCATGTTTCTTCCCACTTTTCAAACCTATATCTGCGTATGTATGCGTGTGGGTGTGTAACATCAGAATTTTTATCATTTGACAGCAACTTTTCGAATTTTCTTCACTATTGTTCTCGGTTTTTGTCATGTATGGTTCATGCTCACGTTTTTGTCATCCATGGCTTGAAGGGGGCTGCTGGCTAGGTCCTATGGGGTCCCTAGGATGTCTAGATGGGTCGGACATGGCTGGGTTGGGGCTAGGAACCATCGGCCGATCGGGTTTTTCAGAAAGGAAAGTGAGGTGCGCAGGCTAGGGTTTTGGTGGAAGAGGGCTCGGTGTAGGCTAAGGGGGCAGCATGGGGTTCGGGCCAGGGTGTGGTTCGAACCGGCAGGACCCTGGGGAGGTCCTGCCGGCGGGGCTCCGGCCACGGTGGCCGGAGCTGGGCTGCAGCAGGCCGTGAAGGCCTGCTGCTCGTGCGGCCGAGACAAGGGGGGGGGGAAGGATGGTTAGGGTTTCGGGTTCTAGGGTTGCATGGTGGTTCCGGGTCGGGTCAGATGGTCCGGGTCGGGTCTAAAATAATATGGGTTAAGTTAAGTGGGTCCGGGTCCGGGTTATTTTAAATGGGCTCGGGTATTTTTATTTTTAAGTTTTTAAGTTAATTAGGAATTAAATGGACTAATTAAATTCCCAAAATTTAATTAGTACCATTTAATTTATTTGGGTTCCATTAAATTATTTTGGGTTATTTTATTTATTTTTGGGCTTTTAATAATTTTTAATTAAGTTTTTTTAAGTTGGCCAGCAGCTGAATCAAACCATGAGAAATTGCATGTGTCCTGAGTTTATATTTAATTATTTTTATGCATGAAAAGTTATTTGAATATATATGATATTAGAAAATAAATTAAATATAAATGAAGGACACACAATTTATTTAAGTACATGCATTCATGAAATCAATTTTTATGCTATGATTGAAATTCTATGGTTGAGCGAATAAAATAATTTAGGTGGAAATTGAAGTAGTGTGGCCATTTATGTATGGGCAGTTTCTGCCATTTATGTATGGGCAGTTTTCTGCCATTTATGTATGGGTGGTTCGCCACCAGCCTCGTACGATGGTTTCTTAGACTGATCAGTCGCACTATGGGTCACACTTACGGATAGGACCATTCGATGTTAAGAAAATAAATGCTCAACAACTCAAGTATGTATGTTATGTATTATGTATTTATGTTTATTTAAGTAAGTTATGTTATGTAATTTTTAAGCATGCTCATTCATGTATACGTATGTATTAGTATTAAATTGTTTTAAATTATTTTGAATCCTTGTTAGTATGCATGTTGGGCCTCTAGGCTCACTACACTGATATGGTGTAGGTGAGTACGTAGAGGAGCAGGTTACTCCTACCGGTGGTGAGGATGTATGAGCAGCGCTGCAGTAGCCCCGTGACCGTGACAGCTTCTGAGTCACCGTGCTGATGTCTTATGATACATTTTATTATTTTATTTGGGTTGAGGTGTTTGAAATATTTTATTAAATGTTTTAGTGCATGCACATATTTTAATTATTTTATTTATGCAGTATATTTTTAATTCTAGGGTTGACTCAGATGTTTAATCATTTTAAAGAATGCATTTTATTTAAGTATTTAAATTGTTTATTTATTTAATCATGAGTTTATTTTGTGTATTTTATTCTGTGCATATATGTATGGGCATATACGTACATATAATTATTTAGTAGAAAAAAAAAAAAAAAAAAAATTTTCCGCATATTTATTTATTAGAGAGTTAGGGTCGTTTCAAAAAGTTCAAAGAATTCAAGGCTGAAGTAGAAAACAAACTAGGTAAGAGGATTAAAGCACTTCGATCGGATCGAGGTGGAGAATACTTGAGTACCGAGTTTTTGAGCTATCTAAAAGAGAATGGGATTCTCTCTCAGTGGACTCCTCCTATGACACCTCAGCTTAATGGTGTTTTGGAGCGTCGCAATCGAACTTTGTTGGACATGGTTCGATCCATGATGAGCTTCACTGAGCTCCCACATTCGTTTTGGGGCTATGCTCTTGAAACGGCGGTATTGTTGTTGAACAACCACACTAAAGCAGTGAACAAAACACCATACGAGTTATGGAATGGCAAAGCTCCTAAGTATTCGTACTTGAGGATTTAGGGATGTCTTGCTTACGTGAAGCAGACAGTGGGAGATAAGTTGGATAGTCGATCCACCTTATGTTATTTTGTAGGGTATTCGAAGAATTCAATCGGATATTATTTCTATCATCCTACTGAAACAAAAGTGTTTGTTTCAAGGAATGCCACCTTCTTGGAGAAGGAGTTCTTATTGGATAAGAAAGGCAAGATGATGGAACTCGAAGAAATTCGAGAAGAACCTGAGATACAAAATAATGATCCTACACCTCAGGAACCATTGATTGACACGCCTATTACTAGAAGATCCGAGAGGACTTCTAGGCCTCCTATTAGATATGATTTTCTTCTTGAAGGGGATCAAAGTGAACCCGACATTGGATGTGATCCAAGAAACTTCAAGGAAGCAATTTTTGATGCAAATTCAAATTTATGGCTTGAAGCTATGCAGTCGGAAATAGATTCGATGCATACAAACCAAGTTTGGACTTTAGTAGATCCTCCCGATGGAATTGTTACAATAGGGTGTAAATGGATCTATAAGAGAAAACTTGGGCCTGATGGAAAGGTACTGACCTACAAGGCACGATTGGTGGCAAAAGGTTATACTCAAAGACAAGGAGTTGACTATGATGAAACTTTTTCACCAGTCGCAATGTTCAAGTCCATAAGAATTCTTATTGCCATAGAAGGATGGTATGACTATGAGATATGGCAAATGGATGTGAAGACTGCATTTTTTAATGGAAACATTAAGGAAGAAATCTATATGATGCAGCCCGAGGGATTCACATCCATGGGAAGCGAGCATAAGGTATGCAAGCTTCAGAGATCGATCTATGGTCTCAAACAAGCATCAAGAAGTTGGAACCAGAAATTTGATGAAACAATAAAAGATTTTGGTTTCATCAAGAACCCGGAGGAACCGTGCGTGTACAAGAAAGTAGTTAAGGATGCTGTGACATTCTTAGTACTTTATGTTGATGACATCTTACTCATTGGAAATGATGTAGGGATGTTGCAGTCAACAAAGATATGGTTATCAGGTAGATTCTCGATGAAGGATTTGGGTGAGGCGTCCTATATTCTAGGGATACAGATCTATAGAGATAGATCTAAGAGAATGATAGGACTTACTCAAGCTACCTACATCGACACTATATTGAAAAGGTTTTCAATGGATGAGTTCAAGAGAGGACATCTACCTATGTGTCATGGAGTCTCTCTATCCAAGTCTATGTGTCCCAAGACTGACGAAGAGATAGAGAAAATAACACACATACCATATGCGTCAGCCATAGGGAGTATCATGTATGGGATGATATCTACCAGACCGGATGTGGCATTTGCTCTAAGTGTCACGAGCAGATATCAAGCCAATCCCGGTCAAATGCATTGGAAAGCCGTGAAGGATATTCTTAAGTACTTGAGAAGAACTAAGAATGTATTCATGGTTTATGGAGGAAGAGAACTGAAATTGGAAGGCTATACCGACTCTAGCTTCCAAAGTGACGTGGATGACTTGAAGTCAACCTCTGGATTTGTGTTCATGCTCAATGGAGGTGCTGTCTCTTGGAAGAGTTCCAAGCAGGACACCACAGCGGATTCCACCACTGAGGCAGAATACATTGCGGCATCAACTGCTGCTAAAGAGGCCGTTTGGATGAGGAATTTCGTCCAAGAGTTGGGCGTTATTCCTGAAGCTGTTGGTCCAGTCCCGGTGTACTGTGACAACACGGGTGCCGTTGCTCAGGCAAAGGAACCAAGGTCTCATCAAAGATCCAAACACGTACTGAGGAAATACCACATCATCCGGGAGATCGTGGAAAGAGGAGACATCACTGTCGAGAGAGTGGCTTCTGCAGACAATATCTCTGATCCACTTACTAAGCCCTTGCCAGGACCATTATTTGACAAACATCGCGAAGCAATGGGACTACGTAGTATGACTAGTTGGCTTTAGGGAAAGTGGAAGATTGAAAAAGTGGGTGCCCGGTGAGCCAACTTGTGGCTAAGGGCTTTTGTGACTCTATGTATAAACAATCTTTTGTTTAATATAATTTACACTTTTATAATGACATTTACTTTATCTTTTATCATATTATTATGTTGTGACATACTATAAGATGTTTAGATGAAGACCTTGAATATACTATAGTGTATGTAAGATGTGGTAGCACATGGGGATGGCTATCATGAAACACATCTTAAAGTCACTGTATATTCTAAACAGTTTCTAGTCAATTGAGCCGTCCGTTAATAAGGATAAGGATCGCTTGAGATTGAGACTAGCGTTTGCGATGCCGAGTACCACGTTTCATTGGTATGGAACATAGAGATGTTCAAAGCATGCAAATGGATATTCATATGATGAATGATTGAACAACCCTATCCGGACTTTCCAAGTGGTTATCACTTATCGAGTGGATAAAGTCCGCGGTTTTGGTTGTACACCATTAGTCCTTACTACTTGAAATATCATTGAGACTCTATATGCTAGTACTTTACTTTGACTCGTTTACCGACTCTATTGGGGTCATCAGGTGTCGAGATTGGGTACAGTTACGACACATATAGGAGTCGATGCTTTGTTGTCAAGGATTCACCACATACTTGCGAGTGTGGATATCCTATGCAATCTGAGAAGATATTAGTGTGACGAATCTCTGGCCAGAGTACATGATGTGTTTTAGGTTACTTGGTTTCCTAGTAGCACATGCAATGTCACTATTTGATCTTCAAGATGTATTGCATAGTAATCGAATCTCGAACGACTCTCGATTTACCAATGGTTGTTGATTCGATCGGGATATATGGATGAAGGGACCGTACTGTACGCTAACCAAAATCTATTGGTTCTTGCAGGCACTATCAGTGATACCTAGGGAATCATGGGGCGATGTTGCTAGGCGCTCTTACCATGATTCGATGGGCAAGTCGGAAATTGTTGTTCCGAGTCACAAGGAGTTGTGAGCCCACGGCTAGCTATATCCCTGAACCATTGAGGGTCACCCAAGTAATGGATTTCTAATCCCCGTTGAGATAATTAAATTTAAAGAGTTAAATTTAGTGAATAAAGAAGTGGGACTTCTTATTTAAAAGTAGAGGGAGTAAGATTTCCTAAAATGATATAGTGATGGACATTTTTGGAAACCACTGAATTCGGATTCAAAAAATTTATCTTGACTTTAAAAGATGCAGAAATGGTTTCTGTGCACATTGGTGGAATTGGTTTATCAATCTGAGTCACGATGAATTTTATATTAATTTCTGAACATGCGGGCTTTGCTTGTCAGGCTTGAACTTATGACTAATGGGCCCTAAGCTGTTAGCAGCCCACATTATAAATAAGTTATTGCAGTACAGAAATTAGACAACAGAGGTCACAAAATTTTCAAAAACCCTAGTTGTTCTCTCTAGGTGTGGCCGCCCCCTCTCCTCTCTCTGTTCGAAAATTCCAGCCTGTGAATTTCGAATTTGCAGTCTGGTTTAACAGATCAAATCTGTTATTTCTCTTCGTAGAAACTTCTGATAGACTTTCTAGTGCAGTTTATCAGAGGGATTAAATTTCTGTTCGTGGACCTGATTGAAGAATTGTTCGTTCTTCAGTTCCTGGGATATACAACAAGAGCAGTTTAATCTGTTGGTGTCCATAATCTCGCTTCGAGATTTTAAGGTAAAATTTATATTGTTTAAATTTTATATTATCAATTTTAATCGTAGGAATTTGATACCCATATGGAATCGTTCCATATAAAATTTTAAAACTTCCGCTGCACCGGGTATCACTTTCTTTTTTCGATCCGAAGAACGACCGTGTTCCAACATGCACACCATTTTCTCTGACCCACGTACTTCAAATCCTTGTGGCTGCTTCATATAAATTTCTTCATCCAAGTCACCATGAAGAAACACCGTCTTTACATCCAACTGCTCCAGATGTAAGTCTTCTTTAGCCACTAGTCCAAGTACTGTTCTGATAGTGGTTAACTTAACAGCTGGAGAGAAAATCTCGGTGTAATCAACTCCTTCTCATTGTTGGAATCCTTTTACAACAAGTCTTTCCTTGTACCGTTTGCTACCATCAACTTGTTCTTTGATTCGGTACACCCACTTGTTGTGTAATGTCTTCTTGCCTTCTGGAAGTTCTGTCAACTTCCATGTCTGATTGGATGACAGTGAATCCATCTCATCTTTCATGGCTAACTTCCACTTGGTTGAATCATCATTTTGCATTTCTTCTTCAAAGGTTTTCGGTTCACCTTTATCTGTCAGCAAAATATAATGAAGTGCAGGGGAGTATCTCAGGTGGTCTTATTGTTCTCGAAGATCTCCTGAGTTCAATCACCGGAGTTTGTGGATCAACTTCTTGTGTAATTTCTTCTTCCTGGTTACTATCCTCCGACTCATTCATAGGAATATCTATCAATGACACTTCATTTGACTTCTGGACTTCAGGACATTTATCTCCTGCTGCAATGTCTAACTTGTCCTTGTACAAAACTTTCTCATTGAAAATGACATCTCTGCTTCGAACGATCTTTTCGATTTTGGTCATCCCAGAACCGATAACCAAACTCATTATCTCCATAACCAATAAAGAAACACTTCTTTGATTTCGGATCAAGTTTCGTTCTGTTGGCTGAATCGATGTGCACATATGAGAGACAACCAAAATGATTTCGGCAGACCTCCTCTGGTATTCTGCAATCTAGTGGTACCGAAGGTCCTCTGTTGATCAGATATGCTGCAGTGTTAACTGCATCAGCCCAGAATGATTTCGGCAGTCCAGCGTACAATCTCATGCTCCTGGAACGTTCATTCAGGGTCCTGTTCATTCTTCCAGCCACACCATTCTGTTGAGGTGTACCAGGAATGGTTTTCTCCATCTTGATCCCGTTCTGTGCACAATATGTTTTGAACTCAAAATCTTCATATTCTCCACCATTATCAGACCGTAAACATTTTACCTTCAAGTTGGTCTCATTCTCCACCATGACTTTCCACCTCTTAAAAGTTTCGTAGACATCAGATTTATTTTTCAAAAAATAAACCCAAACCTTCCTGCTCGAATCATCGATAAATGTGACATAATATCGTGAGCCGCCAAGGGATGTCACTGGAGATGGCCCCCACACGTCAGTATGAACCAGCTCCACTTTTGCTGCTTTCGGTTCTCTACCGCCTTTTGAAAATCTCACCCTTTTCTGATTTCCAAGAACACCACTTTCACACATTTTGTGTTCGACAGTTTTTAACTCCGGTAGCTTCCCTTTTGATATCAGCATCTTCATTCCTTTCTCATGTGACCAGTTTCACCACAGCTTCAACACTTCAATTTCTTTTCGAATGTATTTTTGTCTTTCCACTCCTTGATTTGGATCTGTCACGCCATCGGTTAGAACCTTTTTCGCCACTCCTGCCCCTATTTTTGTTTTCGAGATTTAGGGCAGATCTCGACGATATCCCTTCACCCGAATCCATCCTGCGTACTTCTTCACCAATAATTCGATCTCTGACATCATTGAATTGTAACTTTCCTTTTCCAGCAGAATTGCTAACCGCTGCCCGCATCGGCTCCCAAACATTTGGTAAAGACGCCAAAAGAATAAGTTCTCAAATTTCATCATCAAATTTGATTTCAACCGATATTAGCCGGAAAACAATCGTGTTGAATTCATTGATGTGTGTTTCCACCGAAGCACCGTCCTCTATCTTCAAGTTGAATAAATTTTTTCATGAGGAACACTTTATTATTTGTTGATGGCTTCTCGTACATGTCCGACAAAATGGACATCGTATTATGTGTGTTTCCTCCGCCATGTTGTGTGCCACGTTCTTTGTTAGGGTCAATCGTATTACCCCTAACACTTGTCAATCAAGAAGCTCTCACTCATCATCCTCCATCTTTTCTGGCTTTACATCGGATAGAGGTTGATGTAGCTTCTTGCTATACAGATAATCTTTAATCTGTAACCGCTAGAACGTGAAATCTGTACCGTCGAACTTATTGATTCCTTGAAACGCCTACTGCTAATAAATGCGGAATTTTTTTTTTTTAAATAATACTACTATACATACATGCCCATACATATATGTATATAAAAATAACATACTTTTTCTTAAATAACTTGAAAAATATTAAAAAAATAAATCCTTAAAAATGTTTCACGCATCAATTTAAAATAATAAACAATGCTGCTGAAAAATCTCATATGCGAAAACAATAATAAAATAAAACATGTTTCAAAACTGAACATAATAAACTAAATAGTTGCGACGGTCACGGGGTCCACTGCTCCGTGAGCTCATAAGTCCTCACCACCGGTAGGAGCTACATAAACGTCATCATGCTCACCTGCACCATATAAGCGTAATGAGCCTAGGGGCTCAACATGTCTAATCCTTTATAACAAGGTTAAAAATAATGCATCACATAATTACTAATACATATACATGTACATGAACATGCATGAAAATATTTTCATCACATAATAAAACTGCTGAATCATAAACTGAATCATAACCATAATCATAAACATATTATTTCTTCATCATATATAACATAATTGAGCAATGCTTTTGAAACCTGAATATGGTCCTATCCAAAAGTGTGACGCTCATGTGTCGACTGATCAGTCTCCTGAACCAACGTACGATGGCGGTGATAAATCACCTCCTATGGTAGTAAACTGCCGAATCATAAGGTGGATAACCACCCCTATGGTAGTAAAACTACCAAATTATATGGTGAAAAACCACCCCTATGTCACACATACTTCAATTTCCACCAAAATATTTGATTGCTCATCATTTACATAATTATATACATAAGAAATTTCATGAATGCATGCACTGAAAATATGTCCGTAATATATATTTAATTAATTTTCATAATATACTTAAAATAGACTTCATGCATAAAAATAATTAAATATATATTCCGAACTTATTTATTTTTCATGGGTTGGTCCAGACTGCTGATCACTCACTCTAAGCCCATTAAATTTAAATAAAATCCAATAATCATATCTTAGCCCAAATAACTTGATTAACTTAACTGGGCCTAAATAAAAATATTTAAGCCCATTTATTTAATTAAACCCAATAAAATTCTAGATTGGCCCAAAAATCCACTGACTAGTCCAAAAATATTCATGGGCTCCCAAGCCCATAAAAATCATTAGCCTAACTTAAATAAATTATTTAAGGCCCAAATAAAATTATTTGGAGGCCCAAATAATTTTCTAATTAATTATTAGAGCCCAAAATACACTTAAACTATTAAATATTTAAAAATTAAAATACCCGAGCCTAGCCCACCTAACCCAGACCCGGACCACCTGAACCAACTCTAGACCTACCAGACCTGACCCGGAACCCAAGACCTGGCCCAAACCCAGCCCCAGCCCAAAACCCGATCCCCCCTTTCCCAGCCCTCCTCGGCCGCGAGCAGCAGGCCTTCTTGGTCTGCTGCCGGCCAGCTCCAGCCACCCCTAGCCGAAGCGCTGCCGCCCAGACGTAGCCCACGTCTGGGCGGTGCTAACCCACCATGGCTTAACCCGAGCCATGGCCCCTAGCCCCTGACCGATCCAACCTTCCACAAAACCCTAAACTGCAGCTCTTTGACCAACTCGACCCTAGACCTGAACCTAGCCGACTCCAGCCCCTGTAATCCGATCATGGCTCGCTTCCTAGGACCCTAGCCCACCTCTGACTCGAGCCCTAGCCTCTGGACCGAACCATGCAAGGCCAAAAGCGAGTTATTATCATGAATGCACCAAAACATGAAACAATTCATTCATACTTGCAATAAATTCGACCATGGCTAATAAATTCTGAAACAAAAATATCATTCATGCATAATAGCTTATATGGTGGCCAAATAAAAGTTTTAGACATGCCTTAGATGAATATAAACGAAGAAACGAGACAATAATCGCGTGTATGGTGCTCCGGGACGACGAACGGATGACTAACTCTCAAAATCTTTGAAAGATCGGCTATGGAGGCTCTGATATTTCTGGAAAATGGCGTGAAAATGTTGAAGGAGATGGGTGGAGGCGTCTAAGGGAGTTGTCGGCTGATGAAGATTTGTGTAGGGTAGGAATTGATTTGTTTTTTGTTTAATTAGAATAGATAATGGTTTAAATAAATAATAATAATCAACATAAAGATAATATACCAACAAAACTTTATTTAAAACTCCTAATAATAATAATAATCTGATACTAAAACTCAAATCCCGAAATTAAGACTTAAGGGATTTTTAAATATTAATAAAAATCATTAAAATGACTTATTTTGGCTAAAAATCAACCCTTAATTAAATATATAAATAAATACTAAAATTTTCTTGACAAAATACCTAAAAATATTATTTTAAGGCTCATAAAACTCATAAAATATTTTTGGCTAAAAATTTTGGTATCTCGTCTGTCCACGGTCCCGTCTACGCGATCAAAACAATTAATTCCTTAAAAATCTAAAAATACCCTAATTGCGGGTTAAATGCTAAAATAAATTTAAATCATGCATATAATTCATATAATAACACATAAATGTCATTTAACCCAAATATAAATTTTAAATAATTATTTTCCTTAATTATGCATGTAAATTTACGTATTAAAAATTTCCGGGTGTTACAATTCTCCCCCCCTTAAATTGAATTTCGTCCTCGAAATTAAAGTGCTTACTCGAATAACTCCGGGCAGCGAGTCCTCATGTCTGCCTCGGTCTCCCAAGTGGCTTCCTCCTCGGAATGATTCTGCCACTGGACTTTGACCATCGGTATGACCCGCGTCCTCAATCTCCGCTCCTCTCTGGCTAAGATCCGAACAGGTCTCTCCTCAAATGCTAGATCTGGTGCTAACTGCAAAGGCTCGTAATCCAACAGATGCGTCAGATTAGAGATGTATCTCCGAAGCATGGATACATGGAAAACGTTGTGCACTGCTGCAAGCCCTGGCGGTAGTGCTAAATGGTATGCCAAAGTGCCAACTCTCTCCAAGATCTCAAATGGCCCAATATATCTCAGATTCAACTTGCCTCTGCGACCAAATCTCATCACCCCTTTCATAGGTGATACTTTCAAAAACACATGACCACCTACTACAAACCCAAGATCTCGTCGTCGAGTATCAGCATAACTCTTCTGAAGACTCTGAGCTGTCCTCATATGATCCCGTATCTGTGTCACAATATCGGCAGTCTGCTGTACAATCTCAGGACCAAGTAAAATCCTCTCGCCAACCTCATCCCAATGCACTGGCGATCTACATCTCCTCCCGTAGAGAGCTTCATAAGGAGCCATACCTATAGATGACTGAAAACTGTTGTTATAGATAAACTCCACTAATGGCAGTCTAGTCTCCCATGAGCCCTGAAAATCAATGACACAAGCTCTCAGTAGATCCTCAAGAATCTGGATCACCCTCTTCGACTGACCATCTGTCTGGGGATGGAACGCTGTACTGAATAATAGCCGAGTCCCCAAAGCTGTGTGCAAACTCTTCCAGAATGCAGACGTAAATCTCGGATCTCTGTCCGATACTATCGACACTGGTATGCCATGCAGTCTAACAATATCCTTGATGTAAAGCTCTGCATACTGCGTCAATGAGTAAGTAGTCCTCACCGGCAAGAAATGAGCTGACTTGGTGAGTCTATCCACGATCACCCAAATAGCTGTACATCCTCTAGTACTCCTCGGAAGGCCAACTACAAAGTCCATCG
Source organism: Henckelia pumila (assembly GCF_033568475.1). Classification (NCBI taxonomy): domain Eukaryota; kingdom Viridiplantae; phylum Streptophyta; class Magnoliopsida; order Lamiales; family Gesneriaceae; genus Henckelia; species Henckelia pumila. The sequence continues at coordinate 97,001,451 of NC_133121.1, read as the reverse complement.
TGATGTTCTCCCACTTCCACTCCGGAATGGGTAGAGGCTTAAGTAACCCTGCAGGACGCTGATGCTCTGCCTTGACCTGCTGACAAGTCAAGCACTCTGATACAAATCGGTCAATATCTCTCTTCATGCCGGGCCACCAATACAATGACTGCAAATCTCTATACATCTTCGTACTTCCGGGGTGAATGGAATACGAAGATGTATGAGCCTTTGTCAAGATCTCAATCCTCAACTGATCAACGTTCGGTACCCACATACGACCACGGTACTGAACGATACCATCAACAACTGTATAGAGAAGCCCGCCCTTGGCTTCATCTCTCTACCTCAATCGCTGCAACTCCTCATCTGCAGGATGTCCAACTCTGATACGATTCCAAAGATTCGGCTGTACCACTAACACTTCCAAACTCGGTGCCTGACCGCTCGAGTACAACTCCAGCTCGAATCTTTTAATCTCCTCCTGAAGTGGCAACTGAACTGTCACACAAGATACCACTGAAGTCTTCCGACTCAACGCATCAGCCACTACATTAGCCTTACCCGGATGGTAGCTAATGTCACAGTCATAATCCTTAACTAATTCCAACCATCGGCACTGTCTCATGTTCAACTCCTTTTGTGTGAAGAAGTACTTGAGACTCTTGTGGTCTGTGAAAATCTTGCACTTCTCACCATACACATAGTGCCTCCAGATTTTCAAAGCAAAAACCACTGCTGCTAGCTCCAAGTCATGCGTCGGATAGTTCTGCTCATGAATCTTCAAATGTCTCGATGCATAGGCAATGACTCGGTCACTCTGCATCAATACGGAGCCCAACCCAAGCTTAGACGCGTCCGTGTAAACCACTAACTCCTCGTGTGGAACAGGCATCGCCAACACTGGCGCAGATGTGAGTGCTTCCTTAAGCCGATCGAAGCTCATCTGACAGTCTGAACTCCATATAAACTTCGCATTTTTCTTGGTCAAGGAAGTCAAGGGTACTGCAATAGAAGAAAAACCCTTAATGAACTTCCGGTAGTAGCCTGCTAAACCCAAGAAACTGCAAATCTCTGAAGCATTCTTCGGAATTCCCCAATCCTGCACTGCCTGCACTTTCTTCTGATCCACCGCTATCCCATCTTTTGAAACTATATGGCCAAGAAATGCCACCTGCTCTAGCCAAAACTCGTACTTACTGAATTTCGCATACAGTCGATGCTCCCTCAAAGTCTGCAATGTTGTCTGCAAGTGCTGTCTATGCTCCTCAATGCTCCTCGAGTAGATCAAGATATCATCAATAAAGACTATGATAAACTGATCTAAGTACGGCTGAAATACGCGGTTCATGAGATCCATGAAGACCGCTGGAACATTGGTCAATCCAAACGGCATTACTAAGAACTCGTAATGCCCATAGAGTGTCCGAAAAGCAGTCTTGGTCACATCTGCATCTCTGACCCTCAACTGATGATAGCCAGATCGCAGATCGATCTTAGAGAAAACCGAAGCTCCCTACAACTGATAGAACAAATCCTCAATCCTCGGCAGTGGATACTTGTTCTTCACAGTGACCCTGTTGAGCTCTCGGTAATCGATACAAAGTCTCATGCTACCATCATTTTTCTTCACAAACAACACTGGAGCTCCCCAAGGAGAAAAGCTAGGACGAATAAAGCCCTTCTCCAACAACTCTTGAATCTGCTCCTTCAACTCTTTCATCTCAGTAGGAGCAAGTCGATACGGTGCCTTAGAGATAGGCACAGTACCTGGTATCAGATCAATACTGAACTCCACCTCTCTAGCTGGTGGGACTCCCAAAACGTCCTCCGGAAAGACATCTGAAAAGTCACAAACCACCTATATATCTGACAATGATCTGCTAGGTGGTTCTGATGAAGTGACTACACTGACGAGAAACTCCTGGCAATCACGTCTCAATAACTTCCTCGCACGTGTATAAGAGATAACAGGCAAGATCTCACTGCTCGGAGATGCATAGAAAACAAACTGGTCGCCTACCACTGGTTTCACTGCCACTGTCCTCTGCCGAAAATCAATCACTGCTCCGTTGACTTACAACCAATCCATACCCAAAATCAGATCGAATCCAGTCAATGGTAAAACCACAAAATCTGCTCTGATAGTATGTCCCTGTAACTCCATCTCCATATCTCTGCAGACGCTAGTGGTAGTAAGAATCTGACCAGACGGCATAGTGACATCGTAACCTGTAACAGCAACCTCAGGCTTGATGCCTACCCACCTGATAAACTCTAGGGAGATGAACGAATGCGTGGCTCCTGAATCTAGCAACGCAAACGTGGAATTTCCTCCCATTAGAATTCTCTCTGCACGCAGAAAATCCCAACAATCGCATACTAGACTTACTTTTCTCCCAATACAAGTTACAAAATATTTCTCTTAATTAAACACGAATAAAATGAAGATCCTACTCTAACCAAACAAACAGATAATTCATGCAATTTAAAATCATTAAGTAAATTCCCAAAAATTTCTTAAAAGAAGAAGTTTAGGAAATACCGATGATTAAGGAGGTATCTGGGTCTGCCTCCTCAGCCTGCATGACGAACACCTGCCCAGTGGTGTTCTTCCTCTTCGGGCAGTTATATGAAACATGCCCTGGCTCCTTGCAAACATAGCATACATTGGACCCCACTAGACACTTCCCGGTGTGCGGCTTCTGACACTGCGGGCAGATCGGAACTCCTCCAGTATTAGGGGCCCCGCCCCTCTGCTGCTGCTGTCCCTGCTGATTCGAGCCCTTAGACGGCCCAGTATACGGCTTCTTCGCAGGAGGCTGCGAAGTCGCCCTCTGATACCCTGGCTGAAACTGCCTCTTACTCTACTGCTCTCGCTGCATCTCTCACCTCCCTTCCTAAGAATGTAATGCTCTGCTAACTGCCGCCTCATAAGTAGTGACATCCAACATGCGAACGTCATGCTTGATGTCAGCCCGCAAACCATCCGCAAATTGCCTCAAATTATCCGGTGCACTATCAGCAATAAGAGGCACGAAACGACACCCTCTCTCGAATTGGATGATGTAATCCACCACAGACTTGTCTCCCTGGCGGAGACTCATAAACTCTCGGATCATGCGACTGCGCACATCCTCAGTGAAATACTTGGCATAGAACATGCGTCTGAACTCTATCCAAGTCAATGTAGGTAGATTCACACCTCGAACCGCACCTTCCCACCAAGAGGCTGCATCACCTCTCATCATATACACTGCACACTTCACCCTGTCAGCATCAGTGATCCCCATGTAGTCAAATATGGACTCCAGTGATCGAATCCACCCCTCGGCAATGAGTGGATCAGTGGTGCCGACAAACTCCTTAGGTCCCTTCTTCTGGAACCGCTCGGCAACATCCTCATCATGTGTGAGCCTAGGACGTGCCGCCTGCTGCTCCAACAGAGCAGTAATCCCAGCCATCATATTCGCATTGGCCTGCTCCAATGTTGAAAGCGGATTCTGCGGAGGTGGAGGTGGAGGTCCCCCGCGTCTGTTAACCTGTCTCGGAGGCATTCTGCACCACCACATATTTTCTTTACGTAAATCGCAATGCATAACTAAGGGTTTCAAAAGTCTTACTAAACATGAAATACTTAAACTTAATACATAAGCTCCTTCTAAATCTTATTAAAGCATTAAAAACTTACAAACCGATAGTGAGATTTTTGAGCTTCACGTGACAGTAGACACCCTCCAAGGACCGCGCTCTGATACCAATTGAAATGCCTACTACTAATAAATGCGGAATTTTTTTTTTTAAAAAATAATACTACTATACATACATGCCCATACATATATGTATATAAAAATAACATACTTTTTCTTAAATAACCTGAAAAATATTAAATAAATAAATCCTTAAAAATGTTTCATGCATCAATTTAAAATAATAAACAATGCTGCTAAAAAATCTCATATGCGGAAAAAATAATAAAATAAAACATGTTTCAAAACTCAACATAATAAACAAAATAGCTGCGACGGTCACGGGGTCCACTGCTCCGTGAGCTCATAAGTCCTCACCACCGGTAGGAGCTACATAAATGTCATCATGCTCACCTGCACCATATAAGCGTAGTGAGCCTAGGGGCTCAACATGTCTAATCCTTTATAACTAGGTTAAAAATAATGCATCACATAATTACTAATACATATACATGTACATGAGCATGCATGGAAATATTTTCATCACATAATAAAACTGCTGAATCATAAACTGAATCATAACCATAATCATAAACATATTATTTCTTCATCATATATAACATAATTGAGCAATGCTTTTGAAACCTGAAGATGGTCCTATCCATAAGTGTGACGCTCATGTGTCGACTGATCAGTCTCCTGAACCAACGTACGATGGCGGTGATAAATCACCTCCTATGGTAGTAAACTACCGAATCATATGGTGGATAACCACCCCTATAGTAGTAAAACTACCGAATCATATGGTGGAAAACCACCCCTATGTCACACATACTTCAATTTCCACCAAAATATTTGATTGCTCATCATTTACATAATTATATACATAAGAAATTTCATGAATGCATGCACTGAAAATATGTCCGTAATATATATTTAATTAATTTTTCATAATATACTTAAAATAGACTTCATGCATAAAAATAATTAAATATATATTCCGGACTTATTTATTTTTCATGGGTTGGTCCAGACTACTGATCACTCACTCTAAGCCCATTAAACTTAAATAAAATCCAATAATCATATCTTAGCCCAAATAACTTGATTAACTTAACTGGGCCTAAATAAAAATATTTAAACCCATTTATTTAATTAAACCCAATAAAATCCTAGACTGGCCCAAAAATCCACTGACTGGTCCAAAAATATTCATGGGCTCCCAAACCCATAAAAATCATTAGCCTAACTTAAATAAATTATTTAAGGCCCAAATAAAATTATTTGGAGGCCCAAATAATTTTCTAATTAATTATTAGAGCCCAAAATACACTTAAACTATTAAATACTTAAAAATTAAAATACCCGAGCCCGGCCCACCTAACCCGAACCCGGACCACCTGACCCAACCCTAGACCTACCAGACCCGACCCGGACCCCAAGACCCGGCCCAAACCCAGCCCCAGCCCCAGCCCAAAACCCGATCCCCCCTTTCCCAGCCCTCCTCGGCCGCGAGCAGCAGGCCTAGAAGGCCTGCTGCCGGCCAGCTCCGGCCACCCCTGGCCGGAGCGCTGCTGCCCAGACGTAGCCCACTTCTGGGCGGTGCTAACCCACCATGGCTCAACCCGAGCCATGGCCCCTAGCCCTTGACCGATCCAACCTTCCACAAAACCCTAAACTGCAGCTCTTTGACCAACTCGACCCTAGACCTGAACCTAGCCGACTCCAGCCCCTGTAATCCGATCATGGCTCACTTCCTAGAACCCTAGCCCACCTCTGACTCGAGCCCTAGCCTCTGGACCGAACCATGCAAGGCCAAAAGCGAGTTATGATCATGAATGCACCAAAACATGCAACAATTCATTCATACTTGCAATAAATTCGACCATGGCTAATAAATTATGAAACAAAAATATTATTCATGCATAATAGCTTATATGGTGGCCAAATAAAAGTTTTAGACATGCCTTAGACGAAGATAAACGAAGAAACGAGACAATAATCGCGTGTACGGCGCTCCGGGACGGCGAACGGATGACTAACTCTCAAAATCTCTGAAAGATCAGCTATGGAGGCTCTGATATTTCTGGAAAATGGCGTGAAAAGGTTGAAGGAGATGGGTGGAGGCGTCTAAGGGAGTTGTCAGCTGATGAAGATTTGTGTAGGGTAGGAATTGATTTGTTTTTTGTTTAATTAGAATAGATAATGGTTTAAATAAATAATAATAATCAACATAAAGATAATATACCAACAAAACTTTATTTAAAACTCCTAATAATAATAATAATCTGATACTAAAACTCAAATCCCGAAATTAAGACTTAAGAGATTTTTAAATATTAATAAAAATTATTAAAATGACTTATTTTGGCTAAAAATCAACCCTTAATTAAATATATAAATAAATACTAAAAATATTATTTTAAGGCTCATAAAACTCATAAAATATTTTTGGCTAAAAATTTTGATATCTCGTCCGTCCACGGTCCCGTCTACGCGATCAAAACAATTAATTCCTTAAAAATCTAAAAATACCCTAATTGCGGGTTAAATGCTAAAATAAATTTAAATCATGCATATAATTCACATAATAACACATAAATGTCATTTAACCCAAATATAAATTTTAAATAATTATTTTCCTTAATTATGCATGCAAATTTACATATTAAAAATTTCCGGGTGTTACATTCCTGGTCCCGATCCGTCATTTTCGGCCATCGCTTCTCCCGCCTTAATAAAATTTCAAAAAATATTTTTTGATGTGGAAGATCAGACAAAGCTGCAACCACATAGCATACTCAGAATTTTAAGAACTTTTTCACCAAAGCTCCCGGACACCGTAACTGCTTTGATACCATTTGTTATGGATTATGCCCGAAGCTATCATGACGGTAATAATTGCGAAATAAAATAATCAACAAGAAGACCAAAGATTTACGTGGTTCACCCAATATAGGCTACGTCCACGGAGCTGCTGCAAATATTTTCTTACCGAAAGAAATATTACAAGTGTATACAAAATACTATATCTCATCACACCCAAGCCCCGAGTATTACCGAGAAAATATTTCTCTAACTCACACAAGAGAACCCTCAAGAAAATACCTAGAAACCCTTTTATTTTGTTTCTTATTTCCTATGCTCTCTGATTTTTGGATGATAAACTCTGAAGGCAAGGTGCCTATTTATAGGCAAATCCGAAAATGTGAACATGGAAAGTACTTGCTTTCTTCCTTCTCCAATCAATTAAACGTGGTCAAATATGGCAACACCTTTGTCAAAATAAGGCTGCCACCACCAACCGCATTAATTCCATTCACCTAACAAAATGTTCCAGGGAGGGGGAGGAAAAAATTTGCACCGGGGCAGCTGACAGAGCTATGTGTTTCTTTATTGAGAATGGAGAAAGATTGGTATATATATTCGATAAATTCAATTATGTGTTTGATAAATGCGATATATTACATTAGTGTTTATACCTCTTCCAATTTCTTTACAATACTTCAACTTTTTTGTTGATATTATTACATTACTCTGATAATATGGAACCTACATACAAATTGCTACTGAAGAAGGACCATGTTCATGAGAAGGCTATCAACTCGGTTCAATGGTGTTCCTAGGTTAAAGTGTCATAGTAATAGATATAATCCTTACATAAAGTTGTTTCTTGATATAATTAGTTGTTTGGAAAACCTGAAAATATATCTTTGTCTACCTAATTGTATGTGTTGATGAATGAACGTCCCGGAATCATTGCATACCAAATATAGATCGAATATGATGTAATGAACCTTGATTATCATGCATTTTTTTTATATTTCGCAATCTGATCAACTAACTTAAACCTTGTTTTGCAGGATAACTTGCGTCTTGCCTCTGCAGTGACGATGGAACAATCAAGATATGGGAATTGGCCTCCATACAAGAAGTTTGAACTGGCATCCTTGCTCTGTGGTTCGATGACCCCACGACACCACCATGAGTTATGTTCAGCTGTTGTCGAAATACTTTAGATGATTCTCATTAGTAGTACAATACTTCCTGGTCAAGTTTTTCCAAGTTTGAAAGGGGAGTATACATACCTTGCTTACTGAATTTGATACACAATTTGAACTGGCATCCTTGCTCTATGGTTCGATGACCCCACGACACCACCATGAGTTCTGTTCAGCTGTTGTCGAAATACTTTAGATGATTCTCATTAGTAGTACAATACTTCATGGTCAAGTTTTTCCAAGTTTGAAAGGGGAGTACTCATACATACCTTGCTTACTGAATTTTATACACAATTTTTTTCGAGAAAATTTGATACACAATTTTAACATGGTTTTTGAGTAAATAGTTTGTTTGGTTTCCCAAATCAACATTCATTATTAAATTTAGATATTTTTAGTGCTGGTCATTAATTTATCCTTAATAAACAAACAAAAAGAACATGTGTAGAAATATTTAGATAGACAAAAAAGGATTTTATATATATATATATATATATATATATATATATATATATATATCCTGATTAGATTAATATCCAAATATATATATATATATATTTTTTCATTTTGTGCTTGAAATTTAAGAGAGAAATAATAGTTTTGAAAATTAGTTGTGGTAGCTAGTTAGCACTAGAAGCATGCATGTATATGCGTTGCACTTTCTTTTTATTCGTCCTTCTTTGTTAAAAAAATTAATAATCGATCTTGTACATTTTATGTCCACGTTCTACATTTTATGTCCACGGTCTTGTACATTTTATTTTTAACTTTATCCTCTGTTCTACACCCGAAAGATACCCAATAATATATTATCTCTCATGGTTATGATTGTAATTTTATTGTGAATGAAGGGAAATTTTGATCCAAAGTTTCAAAAAGTTTTAATCTATATCCCACACACAAAAATCATATTAAAACATAATATTTTATTTTTATCACACTGCGTTAAATTTCTATATCAATCATTCTTTTTATAATTTATTTACTAATCATTCAATTATTAGCCATATAAACATGGAAAATGTTGCTCTGGAAAAACTTGTAAATTAACCAAAACGAAAAAACACAAGCAAGAGGAATAAAATCAGTTTCATAGAGCAGCATAAAAACCTTTTGAAACACAGCATAAAAGAAAATGCTTTGAACTTGAAACATACTGAACACTTAACACTCCAAATATATATACAGTCCAATGGAGTAGCTAGCAATTTGATGATTCCCAGAATGCTAGACAAATATACCAAGAAAAATTATTCATGAAACCATAATTTAACTTTCTTACGTTGAACTTTTCAACGCAAGAAAATTTTAATTTAGTTTTGTTATTTCTTGTTTTGGGATTATTATAAATTAATATTTTTGTTATTTAAATTTTTAGCACTTCCGTAATTTTTTGTTATTTTTGGATTATCGAGTTGTAAAGACGATGTTTTTGGAGTTTATATATGAGAAAAGACTGATTTAGTATATACTGTACTACGAGGCTGATTGTTTTATAATTAGTGTGAATTTGAAAACAACGTCGGTGACACGTCTCGGTCTCGGGGCGTGACAATATATATCTTCTATCTATCTATCTATCTATCTATTACGATTTACTAATTAAATCGATACCAATGTGATGAAATCTTATTTAATTTGACAAAAACACTACTAAATCTCCATTTTATTTTAAAATTTTCTCAAATTTTTCTCCAATAATATCACGTAACTTTTGCATGCCAGTTTATAAACCACCAACATATAATCAACGTACATCATCCATTTTAAAAATTTTAAAATATTTATTTTAATCCAAATTAAACGATAATTTATAAAATAAAAATTTATAACATTTATAAGAATATTATTTTTTTTAAAAAAAAATTGTTATAAATCACATGAAAATCGCGTATGCTGAGTACGCTAGCGTAAATGTATATCGGCAAAGCCCATATTTTAAATTTAGAAAAAAAAAATGTTTCAAACATTTCATAAATAAAACATACAATTCTATATGTTTTTTAGAAACGTAAATTTCTATCCTTAAAAAACACACGCAAGTTTTAGAGTAGGGAAAAGAGAGCAATAGCACGGGGACACTGGATTATGATAATTCATATAACGTAAAATCGCAACAAAACCTCAACCAAAATTAGGTCTCTTTTATATATTTGCACATTGGCCTACGCCCCTCTCTTGTCTGCTTAATTGATCGCTAACTTCGTCCAGGTAATAGGAAAAGTCTCACACTTTTATCAGATTGTCACTTAGGGATGTTGGTAATTTATTATTTTCTGGTCCTGAATGTATATTTTTATCTGAAAACTTTGATTTTTTTTTTTTTGTTCTTTTTTCGGTAGGAAGTTAGATATTATATTTAACCTTCTATATATATTTCATTCATAGAACATGTTTGATGATTTTTTTTATTATGATAATGGATTGAACTCATTTTCGTACTACGGCGCCGAGAAGGCTTCAAGCAAATCGAGACTCAAATGAAGAACGAAGCAGAATCGAACAAGTGTGCAAGTGCTGAAACGGAAGACAAGGGCGATGCGCAGCCAATCTTCTTCCCCCCTGAAATTGTGATCTAAAGTATATTTATTACAAAAAATAAAAAAATATTTTAAAAAATAAAAATTGAACAAAATAAACATTAAATAAAGAAAATCTATTATATCAAATATATAATAACTTTTTTCAAACATACAACATATAAAAATGTAGTAAATCTATTTTAATTTTATATAAAAATAATAATAATTAAAAGTTTCGGGTCATTTCGGGTCAGCATGGGTTGACCCTAACCCAACCCAAACCCGATTAATTTTTTCGGATAGCTTTCGGGTCAACCCGATTCGACCCAAACCCAAAAACCCCCAATCCTAACCTTATAATTTTCGGGTTGGGTCGTGTCGGATTGACGAGTTGGGTTGAATTTTGACAACCTACGAAGGAAGCTGTAGACAAAGTGGTTATTAAGGTAGTTTGAATCGAAGAAGCAGTCCACACCGTCCTAATTCTCCATGTTGGATCTACTCTACAGTCATTAGAAAGTTGGTGTCTCTGAATTTGGAGACAGAGTGTTTCATCGTGACCTGTTATGCAGCGAAAACCAAGTTCCAAGATTTGAGATTCCTCTGGCCTGTGAATTGGAATGGGAAACTGGCCTTAACGAACATGGTCAGAAAAAATCTCCACGTGACAGTGCTGGAGGACTACAAGAAACAGAGGTGGTGCCAAAAACATAAAGTCATCCCACTCTCCTTCTTCATACCAAAAGAAAGTAAAGAGCCCAATACTAATTGGGTGCCATTGCTTGCTGAAAATGGGGTTATATGGTTCATCTGTCACGAGGTTTTAATATATATTTTCACGATTGAAACGGGCAGCTTCACCCCTCCCTTCAACCCAAACTGTTTCCCACAGCGCTGCAAGCGGTACCCCTACAATTATAAACCAACACTGGTTAGGTTTGCAAGGAATGCAGCAAGATCCCGAGTTTGGGAAACTTTTGTCCTCGTATTTGAAGCTTGATAATCTTTAACCTTCTATACTCGATGCATCAGTCAATTTTATCTATGTTTTGAATGCTGATCACTGTTTTTGCACTCATTAGTACGGACCTTGATCCGTGATAATTAAGGCTTTCCCCATAATAATTGTTGATTCTTCAACTTGGATTCTTTGGTAGTGCATCATTAAATTTTGTGAAAAATATCTTTAGTTTTTTTTTTTTTAATATTGTATGCATATAAATTATTCCATTAGTGCATCATTAAATTTTGTGAAAAATATCGGCCTCCGGATCGAGAGCAGGCGGATGCTCCCAGAACAGACCCAGCATTTGCTCCCGTTGGAGCTTCTCGTTTTCTACGCTTTCTATTGATTGTTGAATTTCAGCAAGGTTTATTTAAAATATTGTATGCATAAATTTGTTTAAAAAATCACATGTACATCGCGTATGTGAGTACGCTAGTACGATAAATGTATATCGGCAAAACACATATTTTATCTTAATATATGGGGTTAATTGCATTCACAACTTTTGTAAAAAGTCTAAAAGTCATAAAACCCCCTAAAAAATGAGTAACACTCCTGTGCAACGGTCTCATTCGTGAGACGGGTCAACCCTATCCATATTTATAATAATAAGTAATACTTTTGACATAAAATGTAATACTTTTTAATGGATAACTCATATAAGAGACCCGTCACACGAATATGACCCGTGCAACGGTTGCATACAAGTGTTTGCCCTAAAAAATATTAATAAACTAATGCATCCCTCAGTTTTTTTAAAATGTATCACATTTCACCCCTATGTTATACAAACTCGGGCACATTTATACCATCTCATAGGGGTTTTTATGCTAATTTTTTTAAAACATAGGGTCTAACATGCTATTAATTTTACACATGGTGTTTTATGCCTTTTAAAATTTTCACAGGGGGTGTGAATGCAATTAGCCCTAATATATGTTTAGAAAAAAAATGTTTCAAACATTTCATAAATAATACATATACATACAATTATAAATTTATGTTTTAGAAGTAAATTTTATCCCTAAAAAAACTAGCAAATTTGGTAATAAACTACACTAGAAAGACTACGATTTTTAATAAAATCGTAGTATTTTTACATGTAAAAACCGTAGTTAATGGGCGTTTTTTTAAAATATATTTCTACAGTTTTGTAAAAACCGTTGTTGTTTATGTTCTACAATATCAGTTTTTAAAAACCGTAGTCTATGAACGTATTTTTTAAATAAATAAACTACCGTTATTTTGTATCGTAATCTATAAACATTTTTTTAAAATAAATAAACTATGATTTTTTTACACCGTAATCTATAAACTATGATTTTTTTACAATAAATAGACTACGGTTTTGTACCGCAGTCTATAAGATATAGAATACATAGGTACATCAGGTACGGGTAATGCTTGGCTCCACCGGGTGAATTTCAACCCGTGGTTCTGGGCCGTTCATGGCCGGGCCCCACCCGTGGATGCTGTGCTGCACACAGGGTGCAGCATAAAATGAGCCGGTACATCAGTTCGTTTCTCTGTACTTCCCAAACCTTTTCCCACGATCAATCCCTTTCTCCCCTAGCCGCCGCTTCAACACGTCTATTCGCCGCCCTAGACGCCGGAAATCTGCCGATTGAAGCTAGACAAAGGTAACATCTCGTTCTTTGCTTCAATTTAGTACCAAAGTATTGAGGATTCTCGGCCCAAAGCTTGACTGTCGACTAACTTCACGGCATGAAACCGCGGGTTCTTTTTCTTTGCGATTTTGGGTGATTTTTAGTCGTTTCTTTGTTTTTCAGCTTGGGTTTGAAGCTTAAATCTCTTAGCCCTATAAGACGATGCCGTTGGTGAGATTGGAGGTGAGGAGTGAGTACGCACTCGGAGCGCCGGAACTGTACAAGCAGGTTAACAAGGAATATCTTAAGGAGATTTTGGATGGAATATACGCCGTTTCGGGCCTCGTAGGCTGTCTTACGACAGCTCTGCGATTTAGCCGAGTGAGTTTTTTTTCCACTGATTTTTTCTTTCTTTATTCTGTTGGTTGAAGTGAATTCTTTTCGTGATTATTATTTTTGTTGTTGGTGTTTCGAGTTTTACTTTAATATGGCGAATGTCGAAATTTTTTTAGTTTGGTTTTTTTAATTGGTTTTGTTTGGAAACTTGTGTTTCTTACTTTACTGGTTGCTGCCTTGCGTATTTTTTCTTATTGTAGTGAGAGTTGTTCGTTTCCGAGTTTGAATATTGTCCGAATATGTGAAGCTTTCAATTTAACTTGGACTGGATTTACTATAGTTAAAGTATGGAATTGAATTGTATGCATTCCCATCTCTGATTTCATATTGACGTGTCCTAACGAAGCTGATCAATGTTTGTCGTGGGAATTTTATGTTTTTGATCAGTTCATTTAATGATTTTCTGTTCTGAAATTGGGGAAATGAGATCGAGGTTTTAAGATTCTAGGGTTGATTTATGTTGTTGAATCTATGTGTAAATCCTTCATTAAGAATCTTTGATCCTTGTGCTTGATGACAATATTTTTCAGAAAATATGTGTAATAACAATACTTAAGAATGATTCTATGATCTTCACCGAAACAGAGGAGTGTGTCGATAGTAAAATCAGACGCACGTATATACAAGTTGGTCACTTCAATTCTTTTATGTGCACAATAAAATTCTTATGATTATTTATTTTTGGAAAATGCATATGAAGTACTGGCCTATTCTTGTATTGGTGATTTTTAAATACCAACTTAAATTATGAAAGTGATAAATAAATTTACAGGCTAAGCGATTCTGGAGACGGTGATAGTAACAAGTGTAGTTCTTCTTTATGTGCACAATAAAATTCTTATGATTATTTATTTTTGGAAAATGCATATGAAGTACTGGCCTATTCTTGTATTGGTGATTTTTAAATCCCAACTTAAATTATGAAAGTGATAAATAAATTTACAGGCTAAGCGATTCTGGAGACGGTGATAGTAACAAGTGTGGTGATTATCAGCCTGACCATATACACATTCTGGGCAGCAAAGAAGGGAGATGATTTTGCTTTTCTTGTTCCCTTTTTGTTGAGCCTTCTCATCGTTCTTCTCATCTTTACCATTTTGCAGGTTTGGAAATTAAATTTTTTCTTGTTTCCATTTGTCTATTTAACTGAATTTGGAGTAGCTAACATATATATAGTATTGCTGCAGATATTTTTCCCAGGAAAGATATCTGAGATGATCGTTGGGTGCATTGTTGCTGTCATATTCTGCGCTTACGTAATCTACGATACGAATACTCTGATAAAGCGAAATACGTATGATGAGTACATATGGGCTTCAATTTATCTGTATTTAGATGTCTCATAGGGGCTGTCAAAATTCTCCAACAACTTTATCCTAAACCGGGGCTACTTCAGTTTATATATGCTGATCTAGGAGATGCACCTAGTGTATCCTTGTTATTTTGTAGAGTTTTGTGTGGGCATGTTGATGGTTCTAATTTGTCTATACCTTGTTTATTCTTGCTCTTGAATCTTCATACTAGAAAACTCCCAAGTCTTTTCAGTTTTTCTTCTTTTTTTTTCAAGCATCTGAAGTGGATATATGAGCAGTTGTTACTCCATCAGTTTTTGTTTTTGAACTTTTGTCAATTCTAACTTACCATCTATGCAGATGGAATTTTGGATGTGAGAAACTTCTATATGTTAGCTTAAATGATCTACTTAATCCAGTCTTATGGCGACGATTGAGTTTCTACTACAAGTGCGCTATAGCAAGGGAAAACGCAACAATATTGGCTGCCTATTTTGGCTCTTGGCTAGGATGGTTCTCCTGATGCGAGGTGTCATTGCATCTGGTCATATGGGATGCCATGGTAAGAAGTCTGTTTGATGTTTTTTTCTTATTGTATTATGCGACTTTTTTCCACCGAGAGCCTGTGGGATCTATGTAATAGCAGGAGGAGAAAAAACGAGCTCTCCTTGATTATGCTGATTATTCAGCTTTAAATACAAACTAATTATATAATAGCCTTGATTGAATAAAAAGTGTAATGATTTTGTTCGTTTGGGTTGGTTGAAGCAAAACAATTTCTATCTTTAGAAGGCTGTGAAGCTTAACCAAGTTTCTATGTAGGCCCACAGAGTGCTCAAAGTGATGATCGCCTTCTTTTTCGAGCTGCTGTTGAGCCGCTGGGTGGGAATACAATTTTTCTTTGTGAAATGATCAAGGTACCGCACTCGCCATTTTGTCGTAATCAATTTGTTTTTTGTTTCCATTGAGTTAAAAGCTTTCCTTGTCCCTGCTTCATTTAAATGTTTAATGGCGTGTCTTGTACTTGTGGTGATGCCAAATGAGACTTGGTGCTTTACTGTCTTGAAAACCCTGTCATGCCCTAATCGCATTCATCGTCTTTTTCTCCCCTTTGCGCAATGTAATCGATTCTAAGTTCCCTTCTTTCTGTAATCGATTCTAAGTTTCTCCCTTCATTATAATCTATTCTAAGCATTAATCGGGTCGAGGATGCGCAGCAGCTGCGCAAGAACGCCTCGCATTCTTGTGCAGCAGCGCATCATCTTGGCGCCCTCCACTTCCAAAAAAAATTGCCTCTTCTATCCATTTTTCTGAAATTTGCCAAAATACTCGAAAACCTGGACAAATTTAAAATCTCAAACATGGTTAAAAGTCGAGGCAGATAGCATTCAGCATCTATAAAATTAATTATCTTTTCAAATGGATGATTCGAGGCTGACAGACGGGCATCATCCACTGTGCAATTTTTTTGAAATGCTGAAGACACTCTTAACTATAATTCCAGAATTTCTACAGAAAGTACAGTAGTGTTTAAGCATTTTATTGTTCATAAAACGTCGAAATTTATGGTGCTGCCACTTCAAAATTGTCAGTCATTGTATCTTGTGACACCTATTGTATCTTGACAATTCTTTTTTGGAGAGAAACTGCCAATGTTTCCAGTTACCATTGAATAACAATGAAATCTTGTTACCTTTCTTAGGTTATCCAAGCAGATGAGAAAAACAGGAAATTAATATTCTCGGAAAAAATCCTGCACCACACCATCACACAGGTACATCTCTTTGTCAAATTTCACATCATCCAAATAGTTAAATGGACCTGCTGTCTTATATAAAATTGGAGAAAATGTGTCATAATATATGACAATATATGCTGTAATTTTTTTTAAAGTCCAGAACTGTATTCTCCACTGTTTTGTGTCCAAAAATCTGTCTCGGATTTTTTTTTTTGTCAGGCTAATTTAGGTTGAGTATTACTATGTTATCTTGCATGTTAATTTAGAAAATCATAGGTATATGGTACTACAATTATTCACTAAAAGAAACCTTCTAATTAAATTGATTATGATTGTTTTGTTATTATTTTGTACCTGGGATTGTGTTCAGATCTTGTTGTATGATCTACAATTTTTTGAAGGTAGGTGTTGACTGTTTTTTTGCTAGGTGTTGACTGTTTTTTTGCTGATTGGTTATACAAAAAATGGACAAAGAATGGATGTCAAAGAATAGATTATCACCTGAATATGATATTGGAGTAGAGTCTTTTTTGAAATTTGCATTGAAGAACACTGATGATCCTATGCAATCCCTTGCCCATGTGCAAGATGTGCTAATATATTATAAAGAAGAAAAATGTTCAAACTATAAGAGCACATTTGTACAGTAATGGGATAGATTTGACATCCAACACACCCATGTGCAAGATGTGCTTAATACATGCGTGCATTGACGAAAACCTGATCCAACAGGGTGTCGATCAGATCACAGCCAATATCAATGTCAGCTCTAGGAAGTCTGGTCCGACTGTCATTGAAAAAATCTGTGTAACAATTGAAAGTGTGCTCAGTTATCGTTATACTGAAGTCTGGGACAAGTCATTTCAAATAGTATCAACTATATTTGACAAATTAGGTAGTGGCTCTTGTTTAGCTGCCCGAACTGACCATATTTATTAAGAAATCTAAGTTATGGAACCTACTTGTTTCATGATGCCTTGAAAATTTGTTGATTTTTCACGTGCATGAGTAACTTTGTGGGTTTTACTGATACAAGCAAATATGCTTTAATGTTTTCCCTACTTATTATTTTCTTAATTCATTTTTTGTTGTAAGGATGTTTTACTTGCACCTTTCCTTGAGTATCATGAGTGCGGTGTTTTTCTTTTTTATTTTTGAATTGCTGTGCTGTCCATAGGTAGAAAAATCCGTTTAATCTGAAATTTGGTCACACTTGACACTACTCAATTCGCAGGTAAAAATTCTTTCTTCTTCTTAAGGGAAACACTGAAGAGTTTAGCAGACATGCAGAAGTTGCCTGATGGGGACTTCCCTTTCAGGAAACAGGTAGTTTTTTGGGATTTAAAGCATGTATGCGTTTTTGGTGTTTCTGGGCTTTACCGATTGTAGTCACTCGTACAGCCATGATTATAACAGCAACTTGTTCAAGTAGTTGTCAAAAGATTCTCTCTGCCATCTTTCGTCCTCTCTGGCTATTGTTGCATGTAGCAAGTTGGCTAAACTTTGGTTTTGTTCAGAAATACCTCGTACTTAGAAATTATTAGTATTTTATGTTCGATTCCCATATGTGTCTGTTTTGTGTATTTGGGTTCGGTGGTTTGTTCCAGGATGTTTGCATTTATCATGTGCTATATGAGCATATTTGAAACAGTTTTTATGTGTGTTATTATTCGTGAAAGTTTGGGAACACTGTACTTTAAGTAGCGAAGGTGGTATCTTCTTGCATAAATTTTATTATGTTTTTAGAGTTTCTGGACATGGATGCTAAGATTGGCAGTTGCATGAGTGTGTTGGATCGAGCATGAAAGATATTGCATAACATTATCTTGCAGATGTCCTATAATTTATGGATGTCTTATATTATCTGATGAATAAAAAAAGGCTGGGTGTTTAGATATATTTACGGATGTCTTATATTATTGGATTTCGTCTTTAATTAGCTCCATAGTTTTGCTGCCGTTATAAATTTATTAATAGTGGTATGCATTTTTTTCTTTTATGTTGTAGGTCTATTCCTTGTTTTGTGATGTCTGATCTTTGAGGCCTCGCTACGTCCCAAAGAGAAAGGAGATTTTTTGTGTTGTCTTGATATAGCAGAGGAGTTGTCGGTGCAATGTTGTTGGTACAATCATTTTGTCTAAATTGATGTTTTAAACTTAATTTATTCAAACGTTTGTGGTTTATGACTAGTGTTTTTGTTGTTAGTACGTACGTAGATTATGACCAGTTTGTAGAAATTGTACGTAATTTTGATCAACTAATTACACATTTTATGATGTTTTAAATATTATGGACATCTATTTTTTGTAAATTGATCGTTAAATGGGGCGTTGGATTTGGTTTTAATATAAAAGACAACGGTTTAAAACCGTAGTGTTTTACGACAAAAAACTACGGTTTAAAATCATCGTGTTTAAGAGAAAAGACTACGATTTGTATGGCAAAAAGACTATAGTTTAAAACCGTTGTGTTTTTCTACAAAAGACTACGGTTTTAATATAAAAGACAACGGTTTAAAATCGTAGTTGTTTACGACAAAAAAATACGGTTTAAAACCGTTATGGTTTACGACGAAAGACTACAACTTTACGATATAAGACCGAAGTCTTTTACGACAAAAGTCTACGGTTTAAAACAATAGTTTATGACCGCACTTTTTTAACTACACAGCGTTTAATATCGGTTTTACAACCTCAATTAATTACGTTTTTCATCGTAGTTTTTTTACGAAAACCGTAGTCTATGACCACACTTTTAACTACATAGCGTTTAACATCGATTTTACAACCTCAATTAACTACGTTTTTCCACCGTAGTCTTTCAGCGTTTTTGTTGTAGTACACTAGTTATTATGACAAGTTCATATAACGTAGAATCGCAACAAAACCTCATTCAAAATCAATCAAAATTATAAAAGCATGAATATGATCTCAATTATGTATTTACCTTTATATCCTTGAAATATTTGAGTTTCCCATATTGCCCATTGATGAATTGAATAATGTTAATTAATTACTAAATTATTAATCTCCATATTGTGTGTTGTTAATTTGAATTAAATATTAGTATATTGTGTTTAAGTTTGGACTTAATGTGGGTTTGTTCTTATCTATGGTGCATGCATGTGTCGTGTATCTTTTTCTTAGGTACATTATTGTGGGTGCATTAACCTTTTTCCCGTAGCGATACAATTGATTAACCAAATAAAGGGAAATCAAGAGATGCAATAGTGTGTAAAGATGATATTATGCAATTCCATCAAATCACCTCTGGTTTATGATCTTATACTCACCAACTTTACTTTAGTTTCTCACCAATTTCAAAATAATTTCTACTATAATCACTTTTAAATAAGTAAAAACTCTCCAAAACTGTAGCGACCCAACCCGGATCCACTATCTAATCAGAGTTATAAAAGAAGCGCATGCAAAATACTTTAAAGCGTACGGAGCGGATAATAAAATACAACAAATCCGATCGACAGAATACAACCGACGATAACACAAGTGTATAAATACCACTATACAACCAAATCGAAGGTTCAGGGTAAACAAATCCCTACCCTCTACCACCTCACACTCGCGATCCTCAACCCTGTTGAGAGCCGCCCGGACCGTCTAGCCTCAAACCTGCCCCGCCACAAGGTACACCACAATACCCAAACATAGGGGCGTGAGCGACAACGCTCAAATACGAAAGCAATAATATAAATACAAATATGCGCACACAAATGATTTAAAATCCCAGGTAAAACACTTGCTCATGGCGCCAGGAATATACAGTACCGGCTAGAGAGCTACTCCGCGGGGTACTCGTATATTCTATATCAGGGCTGAGCCAACCCCATCCTGACCCGAATCCAAAACAGGATACAAGTCCCATATGAAAACTGTCATGCCTGACTCGAGTCTAAAATGAGATCATTGTTCCCTATGAAGACTATCAATGACTCACATCTCTCAGGATGCAGTCACACTTAAAATCATGTATGTGCTAAGACAGTAAAACATGCTAAAACATGATAAAATATATAGCACATACTCATGCAACATACATGCAAATATATCATGCCGGCTATCTCGGTCAGTACTTACGTACCTCTAACACTACTTGGTCAAAACCTAGCTCCGCTGGTCTAGACTCCAAGCCTACTAATTCAGTCTACTGCTACTACAATGCAATTACCCATGCATCAATAATTAAGCTCTAAAAGCCTTAACTAAGTTAAAGCATACTCCTGAATATTTTTAGGATGTCAAAGTTATACCTGCGTCCGTCGATAGCCCTTTGCTGTAGATAACCTCAAAACTAGGCCACAGCTCCGCTACGACGCCTAGACTACGGAACGTAGGGCGCCTAGATCTCCCTAGATCTGAGTTAGAAGGCTTAGGAATTGAGAGAGAAGAGAGGAATTGGTGCATCTCAAATGAACTCTCGGCCCTCATATTTATAGACACGGAACGTTGCTTTCGTTCGGGTTCGTTGCGTCCGTTCTGCCTGACGAACGTTGCGTTCGTTCCTCTTCGTTGCTTCCGATGTCCCATCAAGTGCGTAAGCAATGACATAATATTGCTGACATCACGGATGACATCAGCTGCCAGAACGTTGCTTCCGTTCAAGAACGTTGCTTCCGTTCTGGGTCACCCTCCGGACCATTTTCGATCATTCTGAATCCATTTCTAAAGTCCGTTAGTCCAACAGAAACTTCCTTAATCATGTTTTATTTAATCTAAACATGATCCTATGATTAATATACTCATTAATCATTAATTACGAATACGGGTCACTACATTCTCCCCCACTTAAGAAATTTCGTCCTTGAAATTTAAGTCTTAGAGGAAAATATGAATAGTTAACCAAATGATCTTTATTACAACAGAACAAGTACAAACTTGATACAATAAAATACAAAATATCAAAATAACTCGGGGTGCTCGGCTAGCATCCGGCTCTCCAACTCCCAAGTAACTTCCTCTGTACCTCTGCGTTGCCACTGTACCAGCACTAATGGTATGCGCTTGTTACGAAGTACCTTGTCCTTCCTGTCCAAAATCCGCATGGGTTTCTCCACATACGATAGATCCTGATCTACCTTTACCTCGGTCGGATGCAAAATATGCGACTCGACCGCCACGTACTGCCTCAACAAGGACACGTGGAACACATCGTGGATCTCCAAAAGATCGGGTGGCAAGGTCAGACGATAAGCCACATCCCCAACCTTCTCGAGAATCTCGAAAGGACCAATAAATCTCGGTGTCAGCTTACCCTTGCGACCAAACCTCATCACCTTTCGGAAAGGTGAAACACGCAAGAATACATGCTCTCCCACCTCGAAGTGCAAGGGCCTCCGGTGAGTGTTCGCGTAACTAGCCTGTTGATCCTGAGCAGCCTTAATCCTGCGTCGGATCAACTCCACTGCATCAGTCATCTGCTGAATCATCTCAGGACCCTCAACCTGACGCTCGCCAACCTCGTCCCAAAACAAAGGCGTACGACAACGACGTCCATAAAGAGCCTCAAATGGTGTCATGCCAATGCTGCGATGGAAACTATTGTTGTAAGCGAACTCTACCAACGGTAAATGATCATGCCACGCTGGACCAAAATCCATTACTGCCGCGTGAAGCATATCCTCTAAAGTGCGAATAGTACGCTTGGATTGTCCATCCGTCTCTGGATGATAAGCCGTACTCAGGCTCAAAGTAGTACCAAGGGCTCGCTGAAAACTACCCCAAAATCTCAAGGTGAATCTCGGATCTCTATCACTGACAATATTCAACGGAATGCCATGAAATCAGACGATCTCCCGCACATACAATTAAGCCATCCTATCAAAGGTATAATCGCGGTTATAGGTAAGAAAATGCGCTGACTTCGATAATCGATCCACAATAACCCAAATAGCGTCACAATTCCTGGAAGACATAGGCAAGTGGGTGACAAAATCCATCGTCACATGCTCCCACTTCCACTCAAGAATCTCTAAGCTGTGAAGTAACCCTCCGGGTCATCTAAACTCTGCCTTGACCTGCTGACACACAAGGCATCGCGATACAAACTGATAAACGCTGCATTTCATCCCTTTCTACCAAAACCGTGTGCGAAGATCCTTATGCATCTTCATGTTGTCTGGATGTACAGAGAATCGACTGCGGTGAGCTTGCGATAGGATCTCATCCCTCAAAGCAGAATCCTTGGGTACCACAAATCGACCAGAAAGACACAACAGACCGTCTCCCTGCAGATGAAAAGCAGAAGTATTATCACCCTCAGCCAAACGGGCCAACTTCTGAGTTTTCAGATCAGAATTCTGTGCTTCTCGGATTCGTCGATACAAGGCTGGCTCTGCTAGCACAGAAAAAACACGAATCCCTTGTTGTTCTTTCTTATGACGGAACGTGAATCCCAAAGAACAACACTCCTCCACTGCCTTCGAAACCTAACTGGTATGAAGGGAACTCACATAGACCTTGCGACTAAGCGCATCAGCAACGGGGTTTGAAGATCCTGGATGGTACTTGATCTCACAATCATAATCCTTCAACAGATCCATCCAACGGCGCTGCCGCATGTTCAACTCAGCTTGAGTGAACAGATACTTCAAACTCTTATGATCGGTGAAGATCTCAAATCGTTCTCCATACAAATAGTGACGCCATATCTTCAGGGCAAAGACGATGGCTGCTAGCTCTAGGTCATGTACGGGATATTTTTCTTTGTGAGTTTTCAACTGTCTGGATGCATACGCGATCACATGGCCGTTCTGAGTCAACACGCACCCCAAACCCTGGAGAGAAGCATCAGTGAAGACTACAAACCCACCTGATCCAGACGACAAAGCAAGAACTGGAGTTGTCGTCAAACGACGTCTCAACTCACAAAAACTATCTTCGCAAGCATCAGACCACACAAAAGAAGCATCTTTCTTTGTCAGCTGTGTCAAAGGCCTAGCTATCTGAGAGAATTTCTCAACAAAACGCCGATAGTATCCTGGCAAACCAAGGAAACTACGAATCTCAGAAGCTGTAGTCGGACGCGACCAATTCAGAATAGCCTCTGTCTTGCTGGGGTCAACAGATACGCCCTCCTGAGAAATGACATGACCAAGAAATACAACTCGGTCAATCCAGAAGTCACACTTGCTCAACTTCGCGTACAACTATCTCTCCCTCAAGACCTGCAGTACAGTATAGAGATGGTAGGCATGCTCATCCATGCTACGAGAATAAACCAAGATGTCATCGATGAACACCACCACGAACTTATCCAAAAAGCCACGGAACACCCTGTTCATCAGATCCATAAAAACAGCTGGAGCATTCGTCAGACCAAACGGCATCACTAGAAACTCATAGTGCCCATATCGTGTACGAAATGCTGTCTTAGGAACATCCTCCTGCCGAACTCTCAACTGATGATACCAAGACCGAAGATCAATCTTCGAATAGACAGAAGTATCCTGTAACTGATCAAAAAGATCATCTATCCGCGGAAGAGGATACTTATTTTTCACTGTCGCTTGATTCAACTGACGATAATCGATACACAACCGCATTGAACCATCCTTCTTCTTGAAAAACAACACTGGGGCTCCCCATGGCGAAACACTAGGTCGAATGTAACCCTTATCAAGAAGGTCTTGCAATTGATTCTGAAGCACTTTCATCTCTGACGGTGCCAAACGGTAAGGAGCTCTGGAAATCGGTGCAGTCTCTGGCAGTAACTCAATGCCAAACTCGATCTCCCTCACTGGCGGCAAACCTGGAATTTCTTCCGGAAACACATCTGGAAAATCACAAACCACTGGTATCTTCTGGATATCTGGCTCTCCTATGGATGCGTCAATGGCGTAGATAAGGTAGCCTTTCCCGCCAGACTCTAAAGCACGACGGGCCTTCAGAGCAAAAACTACTGGCATCGGAGGTCGCGCTCCCTCACCATAGAAATACCAAGACTCGCAATCCTCTTGACGAAACTGAACAAATCTCTGATAGCAATCCATTATCGCTCGGTAGGTAGTCAGGAGATCTATCCCAATGATACAATCGAAATCCTTCATGGCTAGAATCATCAGGTTAGCACTAATTTGATGCCCTTCGAAATCCAAGACACACCCCACAACTAGACGCTTGGCTAAAACCTCGCTACCCATAGGAGTAGAAACTACTAGCAAGACGTCGAAAGGAATAAATGGCAACTTATACTTCCTAGCAAAACGTGCTGATACGAAAGAATGCGATGCACCAGTATCAATCAAAATATATGGAGGAAAACCACATAAACTACAGATACCTGCGATCATCCGATCACTGTCAGCCTCTGCCTGTTCCTGGTCAAGCGCAAAGACCTGACCCTGGGCACGTGGCCGCAAAGAAGAATGACCCTGAGAAGGAGTCTGAGTAGGCTGTTGCTGAGATTGCTGCGGCTGCTGGTGCTGCTGAGAATACTGCTGCTGATAAGGTGGCTGCGGAAACTGAGGTGGCTGAACAGATGCTTGAGAACCTTCTGAACCACTCGCTGCCCCAATCAGCATCGGACAATCCCTCTTCATGTGACCCTCCTGGCCACACTGGAAACATGCACTGGTCGATCGTCCACACTGCCCTGGAGGATGTCTGCGTCTGCACTGACGACATCGGTTCGGTCTCTGACCACCAAATTATGCACTCCACCAGATCCAGATGAAGAAGAAGAAGTACCTCATGGCTTCTTGAAAGACTGTCCTTTCGGACCCAAAGTACTAGCACTCGCTGGCCTGGAAGAAGAAGAGAAGAGTCCTCTGTTTCTCCGAACACTGTCCTCGGCCTGACGACAACGGTCCACCAAATCCTCATAGGTCCCATCACCGCCCACAGCAACCATCCGATGAATCTCTGGATTCAGACCCTGAAGAAAATGATCGTACTTCACCATAGAACTATCAGCAACGTGAGAACAATAAGGTAACAGATCAAAGAACTTCTGCTGGTACTCCTTGGTCGTCATCGTACCCTGTCGCAAACTCAGCAACTCACTGGCTTTCGCCTGTCAAAGAGCTGGAGGAAAATACAACCTCTGATAAGTAGTACGGAACTCAACCCACGTAGCTACTCCTCTCGCTGCCATGAATGGTGCGGAAGTCGATCTCCACCACTTCCTCGCTCTTCCCTCAAGCATGAAGGCAAGAATCTCCATCATATTCTCGTCTGTGCAACGGAACTCTTGAAAACACTGCTCCATCCTCTCAAGCCAATCCTCGGCCTGCTCAGGCGTCTCACCTCCTGACAAAGGCTTCGGGCTAACCTCCTTAAATCTGCGCATGCTCACTCGTCTGCGCTCCTCATGCTGACCACGATGACGTCTACGATCATCTGGATCGCCCCAATGACCGCCGCCTCCGCTATCGTGTCTCTCATCGTAATCTGCCATCTGTTACACAATAACAGATAATAACTTAATCCGCTTTACGAAATTCCAAGTGCAATGCGCTTTGATACCAAAAATGTAGTGACCCAACCCGGATCCACTATTTAATCAGAGTTATAAAAGAAGCGCAAGCAAAATACTTTAAAGCGTACGGAGCGGATAATAAAATACAACAAATCCGATCGACAGAATACAACCGACGATAACACAAGTGTATAAATACCACTATACAACCAAATCGAAGGTTCAGGGTAAACAAATCCCTACCCTCTACCACCTCACACTCGCGATCCTCAACCCTGCTGAGTGTCGCCCGGACCGTCCAGCCTCAAACTTGCCCCGCCACAAGGTACACCACAATACCCAAACACAGGGGCGTGAGCGACAACGCTCAAATACAAAAGCAATGATATAAATACAAATATGCGCACACAAATGATTTAAAATCCCAGGTAAAACACTTGCTCATGGCGCCAGGAATATACAGTATCGGCTAGAGAGCTACTCCGCGGGGTACTCGTATATTCTATATCAGGGCTGAGCCAACCCCATCCTGACCCGAATCCAAAACAGGATACAAGTCCCATATGAAAACTGTCATGCCTGACTCGAGTCCAAAATGAGATCATTGTTCCCTATGAAGACTGTCAATGACTCACATCTCTCAGGATGCAGTCACACGTAAAATCATGTATGTGCTAAGACGGTAAAACATGCTAAAACATGATAAAACATATAGCACATACTCATGCAACATACATGCAAATATATCATGCCGGCTATCTCGGTCAGTACTTACGTACCTCTAACACTTCTTGGTCAAAACCTAGCTCCGCTGGTCTAGACTCCATGCCTACTAATCCAGTCTACTGCTACTACAATGCAATTACCCATGCATCAATAATTAAGCTCTAAAAGCCTTAACTAAGCTAAAGCATACTCCTGAATATTTTTAGGATGTCAAAGTTATACCTGCGTCCGTCGATAGCCTTTTGCTGTAGATAGCCTCAAAACTAGGCCACAGCTCTGCTACGACACCTAGACTGCTATGCCACTTTCGGATTTCCCGTAGGACGCCTAGATCTCCCTAGATCTGAGTTAGAAGGCTTAGGAATTGAGAGAGAAGAGAGGAATTGATGCATCTCAAATGAACTCTCGGCCCTCATATTTATAGACACGGAACGTTGCTTCCGTTCGGGTTCGTTGCGTCCGTTCTGCCTGACGAACGTTGCGTCCGTTCCTCTTCGTTGCTTCCGATGTCCCATCAAGTGCGTAAGCAATGACGTAATATTGCTTACATCACGGATGACATCAGCTGTCAGAACGTTGCTTCCGTTCAAGAACGTTGCTTCCGTTCTGGGTCACCCTCCGGACCATTTCCGATCATTCTGAATCCATTTCTGAAGTCCGTTAGTCCAACAGAAACTTCTTTAATCATATTTTACTTAATCTAAACATGATCCTATGATTAATATACTCATTAATCATTAATTACGGATACGTGTCACTACAAAAACACTCCCTAAATCTCTGGAAATGGTCGGCAACCACTTGTCAAAAAGATAAAAGGCATGCACTCACGTTCCTTATTATGCATGATCAACCAAGGAAAGGGAAATATGAAATCAACAACTTTTGCACATCAACGCTGTACATATTATATATAGTATATCCACAAGACCAGCATTCTTATTTACTTATATATACTGTAATTTACTCATAGAAGCTAGTAATTCTCGGGTTAGCAGATTAGCCAAATGGCTAACAATGTTAGTTTGCTCTTATGTTATGTTTGACTCAAGTTCTGGAAAAAACTCGTCTTTCTGTGGCTCGCAACAGAGTTTGTTCAAAACAAGTTTTATATAACAACTAATAAGTCATGAATTTCTTCAAAATCTGTCTTTTTCTTTTTCTTCTTTTTTTTAAAGCGACGGGAATCACCAACAATTCTTCCCGTCTTTCACGCGACAATGTTTTGATGAAATAGTTGCTCACCACATGGCAAAAAAAAAAAAAAAAAAAAGGAAAAATGAAGGTTGAAGGAAAAATAATATACATTTGCAAAGAGGTTTCATGGAATAAAATAGATATAAAAATTTTTTTATACATTGTTTAATCAATTGTAGTAATTCGATTGAATAGTTTCACTCAATAAAAAAATTTTAGCCTATCATGTATAGTATACAATTTACTCATGGCCTGTTGACTAAATATGCACACCAACTAAATAATGAATCATTAATCATATCGAAATAGTCAACATTTTGAATAAATTAATTATCAGCAAATTCAGCAGACATGTAAATATTTATTTCAATTCCTATGAAATGTTGGTTGGGACCATTTTTGTTTCCATTTTTATGTACTGGTCAATCTTCAACTTACGCCTCATGTCAGTTTGAGCATTTCAATTTTTTTTAAAAAAAATATAAATATATTAGATTGCAAAAAATAGTAACCATGTTCTTATTAATTTCTTTTAATCCAGTAGAAGAAGAAGAGAAATTCAAGTTAATTACTTTTGAGGTATAAAAACTCATGATGAATGATTAATAAACTTGATGATTTCTTTGGTGAATCCTTTGATTTCATTTTTTTTTATTGTATTCCACATTTTCAATTTGCATATATAAAAGATCTATCAGTAGTACTGCCAAGTTAAAAGCTCCACTAGCGTCTATAATTGACTTTCATGTCGCAAGAAAATGTGGGGACCAAAAATGTGAAACCAAATCATGGGAGCTGCCAAAAATAAATCGTTTTGAGGCTTATGACAAAAATGTGAAACCAAAACATGGGGGGACCAAAAATGTGAACTATTATTCTTATATATTAGTAAATAACCATTTTTCCATTGCATGATTTTATTATAAATCATAGATTTCTACATTATATTCATGTTTTTTTATAAATTTAATAACTTTTTGTGTATATGTGAACTATTATTATTTTGTTACATCTACTGATGGCATCAAACACATAACAAAAGTATATGCGAACTTAGACCAACGGCCGGCTACGGGAACTGATCATGTTGAGCCAACTTTGCATGTATAGGAGTTATGGGGGGAATTGATATTTATATCTCTAAATGGCTAATTTTTTGAAAAAAATTGTGGAATAGGATAGAGAAAGTGAACATAAAGAAGGTGATATACCAAGTAAAACTGGTGGGAACAACAGTAACAGTTGCAGGAGCAATGCTGATGACTTTGTATATTCTATTGATATTTAATTTCGACAAGCTGTTTTAATAATCTATATTACAACATGAAAATATTTATTGCTCACAGGTGTCAGGTTGGCCAATACAAAAAGACAGAAGCAGTACCGTATAGTAGATCAAATTTAGCACAGGATTGTCCAGTCTGAATCAAATGCTGATAGCATAATCTGCATTAGAATGGCACAATTCAGTCAGACTAATTAATTATAGTTAATCAAATGCACGCACGATGGACGAACAATCATGAGCACAGTGTATTTCTTTATTTATCACAGTTCAAGAAGGTTATGGGAAATCTAGTGTATAAGATTTAAGCCTAGCTACTCGAATTTTCAAGACTATTATTATAGAAGTTTTAGGAATTTTGTCACAATCAAGACCTAGTTTGCTATCCATTGTCATCAGATATTTGAAGTGGACAAGGATTACTGGAAATCCATAGCGGACGAAGGAATTCCCCGAGGAAGGGTAAAAAGGAACATGAAAAGAAGCCTTGAATTAAAAAAAAAAAGAGATTTAAGTTTATTTTTAAAACAGAGAATGCGACAATACCTCAGATGCTTGGGAGAAAGAAGAGAAGACAAGCTCGACCCGATAAACCTCAACTACATATTCTTCGATGCGATTTCCAAATGGCGAAGCTCCCGATTAACGTAAATACCAGCAGCAGAAACTCAAAATTGATTTAGGATAAGGCGATGGAAAATGACTGAGAAATAAGCTCGACCCGATTAATGCTTAGAGTCGATTACAACGGGGGAAACATAGAATCCAAAGTGCCATAATCGATTCAAGAAAAGGAGGGAAGCTTAGAATCGATTACAGGGAGATAGAAGATGATGAATGCGTCGATGAATTTCTCGATTAGGGCATCGATCTGTGATTTTCCATCGATTAGCAATATTAGTGCATTCACGCCCGCCCTAACTTATAGAAAAAGGCCCACATTACAGTACAAAAATAACCAGCCTTTGAAAAAATTAAAAAGTTTAATAGACTACGTTAAATAACCATAGTCTATTTATTTAAAAAAACGCTCATAGACTACGGTCCAGAATAACCGTAGTCTATTTATTAAAAAAAACGCTCATAGACTATGATCCAGAATAACTGTAATCTATTTATTAAAAAAAACGCTCATAGACTACGGTCCAAAATAATCGTAGTTTATTTATTAAAAAAACACTCATAGACTACGATTTATACAAACCGTTGTTGTAGAGCACAAACCACTACGATTTTTACAAAACCGTAGTCTTAAATTTTAAAAAAACGCCCATTAACATCGGTTTCTTTAAAAACCGTAGTTAAATGTAAAAAGACTACGGTTTTAAACAAAACCGTAGTCTTTATAGTGTAGTTTATTACCAAAATTCTTGTAGTGCTTGTTTGGAGTTGCCAGACAAAGAATCCGATATATCAAGAATTAATAAATCCGCAATCAAATTGGGCGAGTAGCTCCCACAAAGATCCGACGGCAAGATCAATATTGAATATAGTTTGTTTCCTCTATTTGTTTTCTTATTAGTTATTTGCAGTACTTCCTCTTGCCTTCTGTTAGAAAGCTTGTGGAGCAATGGAGTTCATGGTCTGAACTAAATTCCTTAATTAGTTTTCCACCTTTTGATGTTCCGAATTAATAATAATATTAACGTACAAATTGGTCAATCTTGTCGGATTTTGAATTTGCTACCAGCCACTTTTCGTGCTTCAGTGTCGGATTTTGATTTTGCTGAGATCGAGTTGTGGATCTCTGCCGGATTTTTGCTGCTCAGGATGACTGCTGACGATGAATTAGTTAGTGGTTTTTGATTTTTTGTATGTATTCACTTATATTCTAGGGTTGTTTTGATTGTATTTTTTCGATTTCTTAGCTTTTTTGATGTGACTATTATCATTGTATAGCCTTTTAGGGAGGTCTTGGTCTAGTCCCCCTACCCCTCTAGGTTTTATTTGTATATTTTTTTATGTTTATATACAGGTAGGGGTCTGCCTAACCCCCCGCTTTCGGCGATGTTTTTCCCCAAAAAAAAAAATGGTCAATCATGTGTTGCTTTGATATATATTGATGTTGTCTTTGCATGCATGCTATTCAAGAAAGCCAATGGGGTGGAAAAAGCTGTGAAGAAAATTTTCCGAAGGTTAGCAAGATTTCTGCATCATTGGGTAGGGGTTGCAGGTTTGGTGGGAAAAAGAGGAAAATTTTCAAAAGGTTAACAATACATGTTTTCAAACATATCCACAATAAAAGTTGTTTCTCATTTTTTTTATTTCTTATTTTTGGATTATTTTCATTATGGAAGCCGAAATTTACCCCACAAGCAAATTGTAAATATTTTCGACCTACATATGTTTATGTTATAAATTTTTCTATAAGTCATAGTAAATTTAGTAATTAACTTTCTGGTTAGGCTAATGTAGATAAGAATGAGGCGAACCGAAGATTTATTATGACAACAATGCACATGAGCATGATGCACGGACAAGTCATTCATATACATTGCAGTACTTCGGTAATTCGATAATTAGGAGAATAGCAGGTGATGAAGTCAATATTGAAAAAAATAATTTCTAGAAAATATTAAATAATTAAATAATAACTTAAAGAAGTAATTTTGTTCATAATATTGAAGTTCATGGCTCGATTAATGTTTTTATTTTTCTAATCTTGGAAGGTATATTATTTTAGATTAACTCAAACTGTCAATTAGAAATTTTTTGATGCTGATAATCATGAGAGCATGTAATCTTACTACCGTAGTTTTTTCAGTGACAAAAAAAATACATGCACATATAAATGCATATATATAGTCAGATAAAGATGTTTATTTCATCTGACTAAAAGCTTGTATTCATAGTTCATTTTTTTAATCTTTTAATTTAATTTTAATAATTTATTTCCATAATTTTCTTATTGAAATGCTCCCACATTACACATAAATATATATATATATATATATGTATATATATATATATATATGTATATAGGAATGCTCAGCTGCTCAATCATGTTTTCTCACTTGGTCCGCGATCACTAAAACCCGATAGTGGGTTTTAGTGGTTTTTGTTTTTTTGTTTTTGCATCACTAAAACCCACTACTGGATATTAGTGGTCGCGGACCAAGTGGAAAAATATGGTTGGACAGCTGAAAATTTCTCTATATATATATATATATATATATATATATATAGTTTTGATATTATGTGCAACCACAATGAGCACCTACATGAGCAACAGCTGATATGACACCTTGTACATCCAATCAGTGTCACATCAGCTGTAGCTCATTTAGGTGCCCATAGTGGTTGTCCATGATATCAAAACTATATATATATACACACACATACATACATACACTACTATAAAAACATGAATAATAATCCAATTGTGTATTTACGTATGTGCCCATCATATATTGTTCATTTGGCCATTTTTACTCTTTTGTCTTGCTTACTCGTCCGAAATATTGGTTTGGTATTTTTATGGATTAGATTAGATAGATCAGATAGATACATTGATAAATAACGTTTATGCATTAATGATTAATAAATGATATTGCGTGACGGTTGGAAACCCATGTTTACATATATAAGAAAAATATACTAGAAAATGCAGTAACATTAAGTTGAACGTTTGTGGGTCAGTAGGTGACTGAATTAATTTGTTTTTTGATTGATATTCTTCTCCTAATTTTGTTCATCTTTGTTTTCTTAGATAAATTTGTTTTGTTATAAGTTAATTGTAGCGTACTTGGAAAAAAATGTACGTTGAAGTTTATTTTTTAAAAGATGTATATATTGTTAATGGGATGTCAATTTTTTTTTTATAATACCCGATTTTTAATTATTGTCAGCATATTATTGTGTAGTTTCTAGAAATGCGGATGAAGTTATACATTTCAATAAATTTTGGTAATATTTTTTGTTGACCGTAAATCGCAAAAAAAAAAAAGAAAAGGAAATGATAATTTAAAATAATATATAAACATTTTCCATATGCAAATTCGTTTTTATTATTTTTGATCTCCAGAAAAGATCATTTCATATTTGAATATTTTGACTTTAATTTTTTAAGTTATCTAAAATCTTTTAAAATGGATGAAGATATGTATTATTTAAATACGTTTCAATTTATATTAGTGTAATTGTTATATTTCTTTCTTAAATATCTCATTTTTTTTATTTAATTATAATTAGAATATGATATATGTATTTGTATCTAAATAAACATGAACGTTGTAATTATTTATTTACACGATATATATCTATTAATATTTCAATATATAAATTAATTGGAATTATTAAATTATTCAATCAGTTAATTCATTATATTAAATTAACACATTACGTAAAATGATATTAGTATTTGAAATATAAATTGTGTTTTCATGTAATCCCTTGTAACTCTAAAGTTTTTTTTTTTAATTAAAAAAAAAAAAGAATTGTCTGCATGATGGAATAAAATAATTTTATATAATGTATGTTTAAATTATCTAATTGTATTTTGAAATAAATGACAATCACTCAAGTGATTAAAAATTTTAAAAATCATAGGAAAAAATTTCACGTTGAAATAATAAAAATAGTTTGATTGAATATTTTATAAAACACTTTGTATGTAACATTTTGGTAGTTTATCTAGGGGTGTTCATCGGTCGGTTCGGTCCGGTTTTCGGTTTTTTATTTCGGTTTTTCTGGTTTTCGGTTTTAAAAATATATAATCCGATATCCGAACCGTTTTCCTTCGGTTCGGTTCGGTTTTTTACTAAATCGGTTCGGTTATTTCGGTCGGTTATTTCGGTTTTGATATAATTATTTTAATTAATATTATAAATATATTTTAAAATATAATATGTTATCTTTTAAATGATTTTTTTGTAAAATATTTAAATTCAAAGTTTAAATGACTTAAATAAACAACAATCAACTAAAAATTATTAAAAATGATTCTTTATTCACTAGGTATCATATCAAAAAATATATAATATAAAAAATTATATAAATAAAATTATTTATTTAATAAAATTTCGGTTTTTTCGGTCGGTTCGGTTTTGAGATATATAATCCGAAACCGAACCAAATAAATTTCGGTTTTAACATTTATATCCGAATTTCAAATTTCGATTTTCGGTTCGGTTCGATGTTTGGTTTTTTCGATTTGGATTTTCGGTTTTTTCGGTTTTATTCGAAGTTTGAACACCCCTAATTTTATCAAACATACAAAATAGTTCAAAATGTATCTCAAAAAGTAGTAGAATGATGCAATAAACCAAGTGTTGCTAACAATTTTGAATTTTCTGACATATATCTATTTTTTTTTCCTGAAATGGTTGAGAGACTGATTTGACCGAGCTGATTCAATATAGATACGGATGGGTGGTGTCTATCTGGTTCGGTTGGATATCTAACTGGTCATTTTTCTTAATTATAATATTTCTTAATTTTCGATATTTGGGCAAAGTGATGAACACAAAAGCTGTATTCATTTGTTTTGGATTTCCATAGAATCAAGAATCACACACTTTGAGATACATATATATATATATATATATATGCTCGAAATATGATACTGTATATATATGCTTGAACTCTTTCTCCATCCTATACAAAACCAGCAAATTAATCTTGATTTATCAGTTTTTTAATCTCCAATTCAGACTTTGATTTGTGGGATGATTTGTAGATATTGTCTTAGCTAGCTTCGCAACACATGCTGAATCGTTCCATTTCTATAATCGAGTTGGGAGATATGACAAAAATATCAAAGATGGTTCTATCAAGATGGTTGGTATATCAATGGCATCAAGTTGAATCTTGCGACCACCAATTCGCCTAAATAACATCTAAATTTGTCGAGCCAAAATGAAATATGCCTTGTAGTTTTTTGAATTGGTTGTTCAATCGTCTTGGTACCTGGTCATTTAGATCATCGAGCTGAGATATGCTATAACAAATAGCTGCGCTGTAAACTATATTTCAGCAATTTAGTTCCAACTTAACATCTACCAACTACACACCTAAATAAATACGTTAGAATACAAATATGTTTTCCTACAACTTTGCTTAATTTGATTTATTATTACTTACTTTAATTGAAGTGGTTTTTATCCTTTAGTATTGAATTTCACGTTAGTGACTTCTCAACAAGTTTTGTTATCATCAAAATCAAGATTTTTTTTTTGGATGCAACAAAAATAATAAAAAAAGGTAAAATATGGAGAATGAAGTCTTGATCAATGTAAAAGAAGAATATATCGTTCTTATTTCTTGATGAAATGGATATTTTGGAGGTGGAATGACAAACATAGAGTTAAAGATAAATTTGCAATGCATCGAGCCTCGCCCAAAGCTATTACAATGGCTAAAAAAATCTTGTTATCATTATTTTTTTGGAATAAGACGGTAGAAATTAATTATCGATATTCATCATATGATCTCTATATATAATAGTATGAAATAGTTGTTAATAGTTTTATTATTTGAGATTCTCACAAATAATTTATTAATTTATTTTTTAAAATTTCAAGCATGAAAGTTTCTTCATATTAATTTCTTAACTCAATCCATGTTTAAACATCGATAATAATTTTATTGTTCTTATCTTGTTTCTTGAAATTTTTACGTTTAAGATCAAATATGAATTGAGTTTTCAAAGAATTTAAAGCATAAACAAAGATCCAGTATTTTTATATAAACTAAATAGTTAAAATCTCGTATTTTTATTTTGTTTTTTAGACGAATATTTTTTGCATAGGTGAAGAATATTAATCAATATCAAGTAAATATTGATAAAAGTAAAACAAGATAAAACTTCAATTAATATTTCATTTACTATGCCTTACTCAAATACCTTATATAATTTTCATAACAATCTACTTTGTTTTCATATACGTCAATTGTTAAATTTAGTCAATAATAGACAATATTTTTGCATTTTAAAAGAGGGTGTTTGGGAGAGCTTTTAAGCTAGCTCTCCGGATCTGTTTGGTAATTTTTTTAGAAACAACTTATAAGCTGTCAAAATAAGTTGTTTGACAGCTTATAAGCTATTTTTAAAAAAGTAAGGGGAAGGCACTTTTTTCAAAAAAATCTTATTTTAACATTTTATCTCTCTAAAATATCCTTAAATATTTTCTCCACCCATTAAATATTAAATATTATTTTTACAAAAATTCCAAATCACATAATTTTTTCTAAAATAAAATATTATAACAATTTTATTTTTTAATATATGTTTATTCTAAAACTATTTTTATATATGTATAACTCGAAACATTATTTTCATATAATTATACTCTTTTTGGTAATTTCGACAATAAAATGATCTTATAATACCAAACACATCAATATCTTTATGTTATTTAAAATAAGTTTATCCAAACACTTTAACAGCTTATTTTTAAAATAATTTTTAACAACTTATAAGCTCGTAAAACAGCTTTTAAGCTCTAGGAGCTTATAAGCTCTTTTTAATAAGCTTAGCCAAACACCTAAGTAGTATGAGCTTTACTAGATGGCAGAGCTTAAAAGCTCTTTCAAAAAACTTATAAGTTGTTTTAGAGCATTTACACTCTTAATTTTTGTTTGGAATTTTTTTTTAAAAAAACAGCTTATAAGCTGTCAAAATAAGTTGTTTGACAACTTATAAGCTGTTTTTTAAAAAAAGTAAGGGGAATGTACTTTTTTCAAAAAGATCTTATTTTAGCATTTTATCTCTCTAAAATATCCTTAAATATTTTAATAAATCTCCATCATATCCTCCACCAATTAAATATTAAATATTATTTTTTAAAAGAATTCCAAATCACATAAATTTTTCTAAAATAAAATATTATAAAATATTATTTTTTAATATATGTTTATTCTAAAACTGTTTTCATATATATATAACTCGAAACATTATTTTCATATAATTACACATTTTTTGGTAATTTCGACGATAAAAAGATCTTATAATATCAAACACATCAACATCTTTAAGTTATTTAAAATAAGTTTATCCAAACACTTTAACAACTTATTTTTAAAATAAGTTCTAACAGCTTATAAGCTCGTAAAACAGCTTTAAGCTCTAGGAGCTTATAAGCTCTTTTTAATAAGGTTAGCCAAACAACCTCTTACTAGATATTAATTGAGTACTATAAATTATAAATAGAAAGTATGATACAAAAAATTGGGTAACCCATATATATATATCATATTCTGGTACTATCACACAAAAATTAGGTACTATATATCATACCTTAATTAAATGTTATTGAATAACAATTCATCTTTATTAAATAGTAATTATTGAGTACACTAAATATAACTGGCCGCTATTAAGATATGTGACAAACTATATAATTTGGGGGACATGATAAACAATAATGTTGGAGAAATCGAGCATTAAGATGATAGACTAATTAACTAGATAATATATTTATTGTTTTCACAAAATCATACACAATTTAATTAGTACAATGTACAACAAATTGTAACAATGGGCATAAATTAAACCAAATTGGATAGTAGTAAGATGTAATATAATTGGGGTATCAATAACGATTGTTTCGAGTCAAATAGTAATAATTAAGAGAACATGATTACTGAATAATAATATATAATTATTGATAAGTACTTAATTCAAAGCTAAATTATTGTTCAATATTACTTCGATGAGTAGCAAATAAATTAAATTAAAAAATTGGATTGATATGAGATTGAGTTACATTTGGTACGTCTGAGGATAAATTTTATTATTTTGAACATATTAAGTGGAAAAGAAGCCTATGTGCAAAGTATGTGGGAAAGTAAGAGTATTTTAATATTTTAATATAAATTAGTTAAACTAACAAAATTTAACATGTAGATTGACACCAAAGATTCCCTGACATGAAGACTGGTTTCTAATTGAAATAGGTTTTATGATTGATTTTTTTTGGGGTTTCCTCTTTTAATTATGTCATTATTTATTAAATAGAGAAGAATTGGAATTTATGTTATTTTTTACGGAAGAACCTTGTAATCATAAATAAATCAAGAGAGATCTTTAATTACAAAATTTATCAATAAAAAAAAACTACCTCGCACCCAAACAAATGGAGAAAGGGAGGAAATTGCAAAAACACCAAGAGATGAGCTACTACATTAGCTGATCTTTGAATGTGTTTCAAAGAACGTGTAACCGCTGGACCAAACAAAAGTTTGATATCTGCGACAAGAGCAGCAGCATAACTGCAGAATTGGAATTTATGTTAAGATACTATTGTAATTAATTTGAGGTCATTTACAAAAATGGAAGATTCAACATAATCATGCGAAAAATAATAAAAAGAAGATAATTGATTAATAACATAACATAGACGTCCAAAATTGAAAATGTTTAAAACATTTAAAAACACAAATAAAATTGAAATATACGATAAGTAATAGACAAACACTCCCAAGAGACGGTCTCATGGGTTAATTATGTGAGACGGGTATCCTATTTGGATCACCCATTAAAAAGTACTAATTTTTATGCCAAAAGTATTACTTATTATTGTAAATATGGGTATGATTAACCCGTTTCACGTATGAGACTGTCTCACAGGAGTGTTACTCTAAGTAATAATAAAGATACACAAATATAACAACTCATACCCATATATATATATATATAGAAGAAAAAAATGGAATATTTATTTGAATAATGCTAAAGGTACAACCAATATATTGTATAATGATATTTATAACAATTATATCATGAAATTTTGCTATTATATAGTGAGATTTTGAAATTATATCGTTAGATTTTGTATTCAATGTATCATGAGATTTGATAAATAAAATTTTTGTATATGGTATAAAAATTGTTGTATAAGTTTTGTTGTACCTGTAACATTGCTATATGTATTTATTAACATAATATAAGTTTCAAAATCTTCAGCATGAACATCATATGAGTTTCTAATTGATCACACACACACACACAGATATATATATATATAAATGATACCCCGCACACTAGTGCAGGGTATCATGAGCATCAGCTAGACCTGGCCACGGGCCGGGTCCGGGTTGGCATTTAGCCAACCCTTAACCGACCCGCCTATGGTCGGTTCCGGTCCGGGTTAGTGAACCGGCGGTTCCGGTACGGGTCCGGGTCCGGTTAACCGGCGGTTCCGGTCCGGGTCCGGGTCCGGTTAACCGCCGGTTCAGGGTCCGAGCTAACCCGTTAAATTTAAAAACAAAAAATTGCAGCGCCCCAGCACTGATTTTTCAGCGCTGGGGCGCTGACCCTTCGAATTAAATTCTAAGGGTCAGCGCCCCAGCGCTTCAATATGTTGTGTTCGAGTAGCGGCTTTTGACCAATCATTGAGCAAACATTGGGCTTCCAAATTATCTGGCCTTAAGCTAGAACGTCTCTCGTCCAATGTATTTCCTCCAATACTATATGCTTGCTCCACTGCAACTGTTGAAACCGGACAAACTAGAATTTCTTTTGCCATTATAGCCAAAATTGGATATATTTGTGTTTTTTGCGACCACCATCTCAAAATGTCCAAGTTTTTTTCTCATCTGTATCACTAAAATCAAAAGTAGTGGTAAAATAATTCTCAAGTTCCTGACTGGAACTTGAGGATCCTCGTGGACGTTTCGTCCGTTCCCTTAATAAAAGTTGTGCTTTAGTAAGTTTAGAAGTAACATTACTAGTTGCAGTGGATTGTGTTTCATGTGAAACAATTTGTCCACCATATTTGATGTTATATTCATTATAAATATCAAGTAAATGAATTTTAATATTAAACAAAATCAATGAGATAGAAGGAATTGTTTCCGCAATAGGCTCCAAAGATTCATAATATAATGTTTACATGTCGCTTAAGTCATCTAATTTAAGTTTAGGATCTAAAACAAAAGCACATAAAAAAATTTCAGGAATGAGCAAAAAATATTTTTCCCATTTTGCTTTCATGACGAGAATACATTGAGATAAAGCACAATCATTAGATTTAACATGTTCATGAAAAATACAAGCAATGTTGCAACAATGTGTTAAAACTAAATGTGAAGTAGGGTAATAAACACCGGATAATTGGTCATTAGCATCATTAAAAACTTTTAAAATTTCACAAATACTAGTGCATATGTTCCATTGATTTGAAAACAAATAAATATCACGAGCTTGAACAAATTGATGAAAAAATTTACATAATAAATCTTTATATTCAAAAGAGGATAATAACAATTTAAATATTGAATTCCAACGAGTTGGAACATCTCGTGCAAACCGCTTAGGCTTCATACCATTTACTCTACAAAATTTTCCCCATTGCTTCATAACTTGAGGATGCGTCCATAAATAATAAATAGCGTTCCTAATTGGTTGAATATGTATGCCTAAACTTTTTAGCCCATCTTGAACACACAAATTTAAAATATGACATGTGCATCTAATATGAAAAAATTTGTCACCTAGTGATGGTTTACATATTTCAATAAGCTCACTAATACTAGAAGTATTTGCACTAGCATTATCAAAAGACATTGAAAAAACTTTGGTAGTTAGACCATATTCTTCTAAAATAACAAATATAAGTTGCGAAATATTTTGTGCCGTGTGTGATTCGTTGAAACATCTATATGCAAGCAACCTTTTTTGAATGTTCCAATTATTATCAATCCAATGACATGTAATACCCATATATGAACAACTTTGTCAATGAGCACTCCAAATATCGGAACACAAAGAAACTTTATTATTCAAACTATAAAATTCCTTAATTAATTCTTTCTTTTGATCAACGACTAACTTTTTTATTGTGCGTTTGAGACTATTTCTTGGAATACGTCTAATAGAAGGATTTGCACTTGTAGAAAGCCAATTTTCAAAAGATAATTTATCGCTAAAACTAAAAGAAAGTTGTTCAACCGCACAAAATTTAGCCGTTTCTTCTCTAAATCTATCTTCGTTATATTTAAATAGTTGAGATTCATTACCCGATTGAGAAGAGAATGCCGGAATTTGAGTTTGACCACGATCAATACCAATTTTCACCGGATGATTTTTCTCGATATGCCGCGTCAAAGTTCCATAACCACCTCCTTGTTTAAATTTGTAACATTTTGAACAATATTTGCATTTGGCTTGCAAATCACCGAAGGGAAGCGTCACCTTGTCGAAATGTTTGGTGAAGATATCGGATGTCGGGCGAGGCACCACTCGAGTTTGTCTTTGAGAGGCCGCCGGATCGTTCATACTTTCTTGACTTGCATGATGACGTGGTGGTGGTGGTTGTTCAACTTGTTGTCTTTGTTGCGCCTCTTGTCGAATTTCTTGAATTTCATCATAGGAATATTCAAGATCAAAGCCATCGACATTGAATTGAGGATACTCGACCTCGGGTGGTATGATACTCTTTTCCTTTCCTTTTCTTTTGTCACCCCTACGACTTGATCCCACTCCGGACATTTGTAATTGTATAAATATGAAAATAAATCAACAATTGACAATAAACCAATAATCAAAACTTGATATTTTTGATAATTCAAGAAATTAGAATTGAGAATAGAGAGAATGAAGAGTGAATTGTGTAAAAAAAATGAAAGGAGGTTGGTGGTATTTATAGATAAAATCATAAAAAGAAGGTTTTTTTTTTTAAAAAAAATTCCGATAGACCCGGCGGGTCGTCCGGGTTTCAACGGCCACAAAATCGTGGCTGTTGGATCATCTGGGCGCCCCCATGGGCGCCACGTGTCCAACCCGCTGGGTTGGAAGGTTCCAACCCGGCGGGTCCAACCCGCCGGGTTGACGATTTTCCAAAGGAAAAACCGGGACCGTACCGCCTAGTGGCCGGTCCGGGCTCGATTTCGGGTTGGGCCTGTTGAACCAGTTAATCGGCCCGTTGACCACGGGCCGGGTCCAGGCCCAACCCGACCCTTGGCCAGGTCTAGTGTCAGCTTGATGTTTGCGCGAACATCAAGGTTGATGCCCAGCTTGTTTTTTTTCAAAAAATAATTTTTGAGATGTTCGTGCGAACGTATCTTCCGCGGGCCCAAGATCCTATCCATCATATTTGAAAGAAACGTGTCTTACACATGTCTTTTAAACTATTTTCTAATTGAATTCAATTCTTAATTCTAAAGTTTTGCCTTTCTTAGACATGTTTTAAAATAGGTAACAATTATTAATTCTTCATGCAAATATTTGATTTCTGATGATTTACTGTTTCTATACCTTGTAGGAACTTATTTATGGAAATATATTGATGATTGATAAGTGCATTATTTCATGTTATTTTTATATCTATTTTATGTGCATTCATATTGCTTTTATGTGTTTTTATGTGTTTTAGTTCTTGTGTGTGTATTACACTCTCCGGGTTAATTTTGTAGGAAAATGGATTTTTGAATAGTGAATTACGGAGCAGCCTTGATCGAAAAATCATATTTAATTTTAAAGAGATCCAAATTTCAGCTTGATCCGACGGCTAGAACTTAAGATATGAATTTTTCAAAATCATCGCGCGGAGCAGAAAAATCCACTCGCTCGAGCGAGAGTCGATGCTCGCTCGAGCGAGCCAGACTTGCCAAAAATCTTCCGGGACAGAGAGTTGCTCGCTCGAGCGAGACCTATTCTTGCTCGAGTGAGCATGGCGTACAGATTCCATATATTTGGAAACTCTTGGTCGAAAAAGAGGCTATCTTTTAGAGATCCTTGGACACTTAAACACCGATTTTTGCATCAGAAAGAGGGGTTCCGAACACAGACAACACAAGGGAGGCGGCTTCAAAGCTTGGGAGAAGATTTCTACACTTTTTCTTCTTCTGTTCTTCTTTATTTTTATTTATTGAATTATAGTTTCAATTATTGAGTAGTTTGTTTTCAACCAAGACAGCGTGATTGGGCCGAACAAATTCATGTAGAAAACTTGGATGTTTGTTTGGGATTTTTCAGAGTTGGTTTTATTTTATTGATTGTCAGATTTATATTTGTCTTGTGAATAGTCTGATCAACTGTTTTCTTGCATGTTAATCGATTCCAAGTCGACAGAGGAGGCATTGATTTTGATCACTCTGATAATTAACACATGGTAAAACCGACTAGAAATAGAATTCGGTTTCAGTGTGCGGTTTGGGTGTAAACTGAATTTTCATAAATATTTAATGCATTCAAATTTGATTAGAATTACGAAAGATTAGTTCATCAATATTGGAATAGGTTTGATTGTTCTAGAAATAGTCATTTGAACAAATTAGGAGAATTCCCGTGAATTAAGATTAAATCTGAGTCCTGAATCAACTACATGTTACATGACTTGTTCGGTACCTACGTGTGTCTTGGTTGTCTTTGTTTTAATTATTTTTATCTTCAGTTATTTTTATTCTTATTTTTTAAGCAGTTTTTATTTTAAATTCTTATTTTATTTAAATCAAATTGCTTTTATTATTTTGTCTAGATTAAGTAAAATAATTAATTTTTTAAAATTGACAACAATCCCTGTGGGATCGATACTTGGACT
Organism: Henckelia pumila; assembly: GCF_033568475.1. NCBI lineage: Eukaryota > Viridiplantae > Streptophyta > Magnoliopsida > Lamiales > Gesneriaceae > Henckelia > Henckelia pumila. The sequence goes on along the minus strand of NC_133121.1, from coordinate 96,958,101 downwards.
CTCAGTCCACTTTACTATTACTTGAGCTAGTACGCTTTCCAGTAGATTTATATCACACCGATTTAGCCGGTCAAGTTTTTGGCACCGTTGCCGGAGACTGTTCAGTTAATATTAGGATAGATTATTTGCTTGAGACTACTTGCATTATTTTTTTTTTAATTTTTAATTATTTTTTTTCTTACTTGTGAGGTACTTGGAGATGGATCATCGACAGGTGTTTACAAGGTTTGTCCAACAATACTTGGAGCCCTTCTATGCTTCTTGGGGGAGATTCAATGATTTGGCTAACAGGTTTAGATGTCATGATTTTTCGAACTACACTCAAGTTCAAATTTTTTATGGTGGTTTGGATGAGCTAACAAGACGTTGGATACATTATGGAGCTTGGGCAACTGGCAGTCACTTGTTCAACAGAGATTATAACAGTGTAATGCACTTGTTAAATGATATGGCAGATTTTGACTACCATTAGCATTGTGATCCTTCATTGCAAGGTTGGAGTTACAAATATCCTCTAGAATTCAACTCCACAAATTTTGCGAACCAACCACCGGAGCATTAAGAAGAGTGTGTAGGGTATTTTGAGGATCATGTGGCTCAGTTGGAGAATTTTGTGAAAAGGCAGGAAGAGACAAACCAGTTCTTCGAAAGCCGCATCAAATTTTTTAGTCTTTTGGATGAACAGATTGCGCTTCATTGAGAACCAGTATCTGAGATCTGCCAAGAGAGTGAAGTAATTGAGCCAGAGCATTAGAAAATAATTTTTGAGGAATCTTCTTGTGAGGATGAATCAAAAGTGACAATGGAGGGGGAAGAAACATACAAGGCTACATATTTTACCTCGTCAATGGTCGTTTTATGTACACCGTCAGAAGATTCTTTCTTGTCATTGACGCCACCTCCAGCATATTCCATCCTCTATGAGCTTCAGCCTAGATTCGGAGTCTCCTTCCAAAAGAAAAATTTCAGACCAAGTGTTGTTGGACCGACGAGCTTACAAAGTCTATATCATGCCAAGCTTGAGGGCGAAGGAAATCTAGACCCATACGTAGAGTCGTATGATTCTTACTATGAGCGGCAGCCGCTCTTTGATGGTGGCTTCTGCATAGTCGGGCTGTAGACTATAAATTTAGCGTTGACTGGGAGGCAACCTAGTGTTCTTTCCCTTGTTTTTTTAATTTTATTTTTGGTTTTTGTTTTTTTTATTTAAAATAATTAAATAAACACCGGATAAAATCCGAACTAGATAACATAGAATTTAAAAAGGTAATTAATCCCACACAGTTGCGAAAAATAAAGTAAGTAAGTTTAAATGCCAAATATTAAAAATCAGGGAAGACACATCCTGCAAACTACTAAAAGGAAAGTAAGTGCAATGTGTTAATTATTACAATCAACTAAAAATATGCGGAAGCAAATGTAGCGACGGTCAAGGGCCTGCACCACCGATGGCCTCACTCTGGGGATCCTGCCCCTTAGCCTCAATGAAATACTCATCACCTGCACCAAGTAAATGTAGTGAGCCTAAAGACTCAGCAAGATTTATATGGGGGGAATAACGAATACTACATAAATACAAGCACGCAGATTAAAAATAGCTGGTAATAAAATACTTTGTGCGCTTAACTTAAACAAATAATTTCTAAAAGAAAGAAGTGAACATGAATGGAACATATGAATGGCTAAGTCGAACATGAGCAATATAACTGAATAAACTGTACTGAAACATGGTCATAAATGATTTGAACTTAGATCCTTGAATTGTGACTCTGTGGTTTTTGATCATGATCATGGCTGCAGTGCACTATGCCGCAAGGAAGTTAGGATGTCTCCCAACTCGTCTTGCCCTGTGGGTGGTAAGGGAAGCCAAGATTTCTCTCGACTCGTCCAAACCCATAAATTTGTTAAGGGAAGCTAAGACGTCTCTTAACTCGTCCAAACACTGAATATTTTGGTAAGGGAAGATAAAACGTCTCTTAACTCGTCCAAACACGTGATAAATGTAGTCATAATAATCTCACTTCGTTCGTAAAATACTTTCTTTCATTCTTGATTCATGGACTTAGCATGCATATGTAGATATGACGTACATGAAAATATTAACTCGATGATCATGCAAGAGACTCAAATATGGATGACCGGGATGGTAATTTAGGAGAAAAACCAAAGGATAGGAGTCTAGACCATGAAATTGCGCTTACGACAATTCGAGTGGTTCGCCCATAAAACTTATAACTCAATCAATTCTTATTCAAAAAGAATTCCGCTTGAAACCACGACTCCCACACAATTAGAACTAATTCAAGAAGTCATCCTCGGGGTAATATTCTTATCCAATCATTTTATGAAATCTTATTTCCGGACAGCAAGTATAACATACTAAAATTTTGCACCTGTATATTCCAATGTCTAGAACTCGACCAAAACTTAACCGAATTAATTACCGCTTTCACCAAAATATTCCTAACATCCTAAACCAATTAAAGACCCGAGCCCTTAACCAAATAATGATTTTCACCCTGCTTTAAAAATACGTTTCCGGGAAGCCCCAACACTTAGCAAAATTCTGCTCAAGTCCACTTCTTGTACTTAATCAAAAACTTAACTATGAAACTCCCAAGTTCCAAGCTACTAGACTAGGATCAAAACCAGCACTTAGGCTCATCCCAATCCCGAAGAAATCACCCCTATCCAGCTCGATTTAGCTCAACATGGCATCCCCTAATCACAACCAAAACCGAGCCCAACCAATCCCCCATTCAAAGTTCCTTCACCTCCAACTCACAACTTAACTTCAAGCCATTCTAAACACTACCATGTGAACTACATTTCAACCATGGTAGTCCCTAATCCACCATCCAAATCAACACAATAAAACACCAAATATTCAAACACATGCCATGTATAAAAATCTAGAAATTCGAACCAACATGTTAGGTGAATAATCTGGAAATTCAAACAACATTCTATGTAAGGAAAAATATAGGAAATATTCGAACCATATGCTATGGACTTTTCTGAAAAATTCGAACCCAACATGGCAAGCTTATTTTCTAAAAATTTCGAATGCAACAAGGCATTCATGACAACACCATTCCAATGCATAACATCATTCTATAAACCATAACAGCAAAAACCGATCCAAGCTATGCAAGAAACTTCTGAAAATTTTAGAAAAAAAGGGCAAATACATATATTTCGAAAATGGCATGAAATGCAACACACAAGATAAGCTAGTCTACATGGTGAAGCAATAAATCCATATCCTTGCCTAAACTAGAGAAACCAAAGAGAAGAGTGGCTCGAATGGCTGCAACCGAGCCAAGGAAGGGGGAAAAACAGCTCGCACAGCTCGAGATGAAGGTGAGCTGCGTCGGGTAAGGCGGCTGGCCGGAGTGGCTGGTGGTGGTCGGCGACGGGAATGCTTGGAGAAGAGATGAAGATGGCGGTCCTTTGGTGTTGGAGAGAATGAGAGAAAATCGTGTGATGTGTGTGAGTTTGAGCATGAAAAGTGTGTGAAACATGTTGGAGGCTAGGGTTAAATCTTTGAGTTGGGGGAAATGTTTGAGTATGTAGGTATAGGAAAAGTGCCACCCACTAATTAAAAGTGTCACTCTCCAAATAGCAACTAAGATCATAAATTAACTTGCACTAAATAAAGCACAAGCTAAAAATTCTAATTTAAAATATAAGATTGGATTTTTACTAGTCCGAGAATTAAAATGTTAATTTTTGCAAAAGTAAAAAAAATAATAAATTTTAATGCGCGGGAAAAAGGTAATATTTAGACAACTAACACCAAAAATTACAATAATTAAAATTATAAATATTAAAGACAGATTTAGGCATGAAACTCTAATTAAGAAATTCTAGGCGTCACACAACGAGTCTGATTTAAGAGATGATTTCATGGCCTTTCTTACCAAACAATTTGGTAACTACCTGAAGAGGATGAGAGAATCAAAGAAACCTGGTCAGAAACATAAAGTTTTGAATACTCCTGCTGTTGGAAGACCATTGAGAATATGCGGACCAGAAAAGAATTACATCCCATCAAAGAGTCAAAATCACTTTCAGAAAGAACGAAAAACACTAACTATCTCAAAAAGGGTTGAGTCTGTGAAATCTCATGAGTGCACAGGCTTTGGTCACTATGCTAATGAGTGTCCAACCAGAATCGCAAGGAATGTGTGCTTTCTTAAGTGATGATGAAGATGAGGAGGGTACAGAACAAGGAGAAGAAGAGACTCACGTGCACTGTCAGTTCTAGTGCAGAAGAAAAACAGTGTTGTCACAGGTGTCACAACACTTGGTCACAACACTGACCAAAAGCTATTTTGTATGAATGCATCGGTATCTAAAGACTCTAGCAATCAGGATGCTGGTGAGGAAGAGCTGTCTTTAGAGAATTCCCAGAAGATGTATGAATAATTGTATACTGATTGGATGTTCATGAACAAATCAAATTAAATTCTATAAAAAAAAACAATGAACTGAAGGCATCAGTTGCTAGACTTGAAGTTGTTCTGAGCAAAAAGGATTTGGAACTATGCAAGATCAAAGAAGAGCTTGGAAGAACCAATGCAACTCTCGCAAAGTTTAATTCGAGCAAGACCAAGCTGGAATCAATATTGATGATGGAAAAAGATGATAGAGCTGGTCTAGGCTTTCAAAATAGCAAGTTTGAAGTAGTGGAGTCGTCACAAAATGTTTTTGTAGGAAATGCTAACTTCAAAGCACTGAAGAAACTGATCAAGTATGATGTTGTACGTGGGATGCCAAATCCGACTTCTGTAGTTTCATATGTGTGTGGAGACTGTAAAAAAGGTAAGCAAACTCGTGTGTCACATCAAGTGTTACAACACTGTGGGACAACACGATGTCTTGAACTCCTACAAATGGACTTAATGGGACCTATGGAGGTTGAAAGTTGTGGAGGTAAGAGATATTCATTTGTGTGTGTTGATACCTTTTCAAGGTACTCATGGGTAAGTTTTCTAAGAGAAAAGTCTGAGACATTCGAAACTTTAAAAAAATTTATAAAACAGATTACTAACTTGTATTCTTTGAAGGTTATCAGGATTCGAACCGACCATGGTAAGGAATTTGAAAAATCATTGTTTGATCAATTATGTGAAAAAAAAGGTATATCACATGAATATTCAGCACCTAAGACCCCTCAGCAGAATGACATTGCCGAAAGGAAAAACATAACCCTCCAAGAAATGGCAAGGGTTATGTTAATCTCGAAAAAATATTGCAAAAAGATTTTGGGCTGAGGCTTTAAATATTGCATGTCACATATCCAATAGGGTGTATTTAAGGAAAGGTTCTACTATGACGTCCTATGAAATTATCATGGGAAAGAGGCCTAACCTAAAATATTTTCATGTTTTTGGATGCATATGTTATGTTTTGAATGACAGGATGCAGTTGACCAAGTTTGATTCAAAAAGCGATAAATGTTTATTTCTTGGATATGCATTGAATATTTGAGCTTATCGTATGTTTAACTTGAGAACTAGAACTATCATTGAATCTATTAATGTGGTATTTGATGATTATGCAGATCTGAAGGGGAAAACAATTGAAGACACTATTGATGATCTGCTGGATACTGTCAACCCCCAGACTGATTCCAGTATTGTCACTAGTGTTATCCCACCTGAAATGTAGTAGCCCAGTTCCAATTTACAAAATTAATTGGTTAATTATATTTTATTAACAAGAGCACAAGTTAAGATCAAGAACACATGACATGAGTAGCTCGGGTCGGTCATGAGTAGCTCGGGTCGGTCATGGTTGTTCAACAATAGCTCGGGCATTGAGCAAGAGTTCGGGCATTGAGCTAGAGCTCGGGCTTGGAGCTTGGGCTCGGGAATGTGTTAGTGCTTGGCTCGGGTCGGGGCTTAGGGTGCTCAAGAAAGTGATGTGCAAGGCCAGGGTAGTGTTCGGTCATGGGAAGAACACATGGTATTCAGGTCAGGAATGGACACGTGGCTGGAGCTAAAACACGATTAGTGTCCTGCTAGGTGTCATGCACTCGATTGACACCTGTCCCGGCTCATCCTCTATAAATAGGAGTTGAGGGTTCGGTCATTTTACACCATTTTATCTCACTTATTAGTTCTACTCGGACCAAGGAGTAGCTCGGTAGCTCGGGAGTTTGGGAAGGAGTAGCTCGGGGCTTGACCAGGAGCAGTTCAGGTCGGGCTTGAAGGGAGAGGTCAGGTCGGGTCAGTCTTGAGACCAGGTCGGGTCGGGACTTGAACCTAAGGCAGCTAGGGGTTGTCTTCTTCCAGCTTAGTTCAGACTTCGGTGTTAGGTATGATAGTACTGTTCGAGATATCCTGACTGAGTATGCATGTATTATGTGACTGCATGATTTATATGTCATTGATTTATGCTGCATTCATTTGCATATTGAGCTATCTCCTTCGAGATGTATATTAGTAGGGTTGTACCCTATCCTGTTAGTGGATGGACTTCCATCGATTTGGGTCCGGCATATCCACTGGTATATTGGTATGGGAGCCACCTCTTGCAGCAACGGCACAGCGTGCTACATACTAGGGCCCGGTCTGTCTCTGTTATCTGATCTTTGACCTCGAGTTATAGGGAGTTCACTTTGCATGCATGTAAACTCATACTCTCGTACTGAGCGTTTTATGCTCACGTCTCGTACTTTCTGTTGGCTGGATGCCCTATTCCATGGGGCAGATGCAGGTAGTTATCCCGAAGACAGGGAGGTTAGGTGATGACCAAGGCTGGATAACGGGGTTGACCACTAGGTTTTGCTTACCTGGTATTTGACTTACTTTAATTCCGCAGTTTCTCTGATTAAGATTATTTTATTAATTAATTGCATGCTTAAGTTCTGATTAGTAGGTGATCACGGTGCGGGTCACTATATTTATGGTATCAGAGCATGCAATAAGATTCTTTGGGACATAGTATTGATTTTGTGAATTTTTCATGTTTTCAATGAATAGTTCTAGATGTTTTACCTAGAATATTCTATTAAGCCAAGTGTTTGCCAGGGATGATGTGACTCATCAAGACGCATGAATGTTTGTTCTAGACGTATTTTCTTAGAACAGTTGGCTGCTTTAATCCTTTTAGGTTGTTACCTAGTGATGATGGATTTTCATCAGGATGACAGAATAAATAATACCAAGAATTGTGGATTGTGACAAGTACTAGACATGAGGGGGCGCCACCCTTAGTCGGTTATTCCTCTGGAAGTTTCTATACTTCGAAGATTGTTTGGAGGCCTTGGTGCTCCAGAGACTATATAGGGAAGGCTACTCAGTTGGAAATTTGGCAACAGTCACAACAGGGTAAGACTTTGGATAGGACAGATACCAGGTGTGGTATCAAGGTTTAGTTATCGTTTATTTGAGATAAAGATGTTCCGTTGTCAGAACAGTCTTGGAATGGATTTTTTCTTGACAAGTAATTGTTCTGAGTAGATAAGTTTTTGATCTTGATTTGTGATATCGGGATTTAATCCAGGAGATTAGTTGAATTGATAATCAACAGGATTTAATTATCAGATGCTTGCAGACTCGGGATTTGAGTTGTGTCTCTACAGAGAATTTTCCTTGACCAATGATTTTGGTCCAGAAAGGAATGATTGCATAATATCAGAGACTCATGGATGAGTTATGCCAGGGTGCTCTTGATTGTCGGGTTCCGAGATGGTATAGTAAGTGCGACCTTATGCCGGTGTACTCTGGAAGGATTCTTTCGTTCCAGTTTGGCATTATAGGAAGACTTACCTCAGTCTCGTTGTTTGTATAGTCATAGCAATAGGTATAATTATCAGGAGAATATTCAGGATTTATTTGAGTCTTCTGGAGTTATACTTGGTACTGGATTAGTTCCAAGGGATTTGAGTTATCGTCTGACTTCATCAGAGATACAGACTTTCGTTTCTATGGACAAAATAGTCTTGGAAAGGATTCCTTGACAAGTGAATATTCTGGACGGGTAGTTCTCGCACGTGATACTGGGGGAGAACCAGGAGGTTTTACCAGTATTGTCTGATTCTATCAGAGGTATTTTAGTGATCAGGATCTTGATTACGAGATGAACAAAAAATTCTAAGTGATGAGTTTACTTAGGTAAATTTTCCTGTAAGAATTGGAATTCAATCGATGGATTGTCAAGAAAAGAAGAATTTTATCAGGGCACTGTGATGACTTATACTAGGAGACGTGAACTGTGATCAACGATAGACATGGGAGAGTATATTTCCATTGATATTCTGGAAGTCTTTTGTACTTCAGGAAAGGATGGAAAATTTACTCAGTCTAGAGATCATTGCAACAGTTACGTTAAAAATATAGTTTGGTGTCAGTTTGATAACCTTGAAAAGATACTCGATACTATTGACAGATGTCATGAGCCTGCTAAATTATAGCATGGATTCATCAGTATGAGAATTCACTTGGTTAGTGAAAGCTGGGCACTTAGGTGTTCATGTATGTTTTGAAATGGTCAGTTAAACTGGTTCAAGTTTGGTGCCCAGTGACTATTTGCAATTTTATGTGAGCCAGCTTTGTATTCGCGAATTCGAGATGCTCAGATGTCTGATTCGAAGACCCAACGTTTGGCTCGCCTAGCCAACGAGGGTAGTACGTCTGGATTTCACTATCAGTCAGATGGTTTTTTGTGTTTGTCTGGTAGGCTTGTGATTCCGGAGGATGAAGAGTTGCGAGATGATATTTTGTCTCAGGCGCATCACACTAAGTTGAGTATTCATACAGGGAGCAACAAGATGTACAAGGATCTATGTACTCATTTTTGGTGGAAAGGAATGAAACGCAGTGTGTATCAGTATGTTTCGAGATGCTTGGTTTGTCAGCAGGTCAAGGAAGAACACCGACGACCTAGAGGTTTGCTTCACAGTCTGCCTATTCCTGAGTGGAAATGGGAGTTGATCACGATGGATTTTGTGACCCATTTGCCAATGACCTCGAGGAACTGTGATGATATCTGGGTGGTGGTAGACCGACTCACAAAGTCAGCACATTTCATTGCCTATAGCCGAGAGTATTCTGTGGATCGTATGGCGCGGTTGTACATTCAGGAGATCGTTCGACTTCATGGAGTGCCTGTGAGCATTGTCAGTGATCGAGACCCCAGGTTTACTTCTAGGTTCTGGGGGAGTGTTCAGAGTGCGATGGGTACTACTCTCAGTTTGAGTACTGCTTATCACCCGAAGACAGATGGTCAGTCAGAGCGCACTATCCGTACTTTGGAGGATATGCTTCGAGCGTGCACTATGGACTTTGGTTCAGCTTGGCAAGATCATTTGCCTTTGATTGAGTTCGCGTACAACAACAGTCATACTAGTATTGGTATAGCACCTTTTGAGGCGTTGTTCGGGCGACGTTGTCGTACTCCACTCTTCTGGGAAGAAGTGGGGGAGAGACAGGCTGAGGGACCAGAGTTAGTCCAACAGGCAGCGGATGTTGTTGATCAGATCAAGAAACGGATTAAGACTGCACAGGATCATCAGACCAGCTATGCTAACACCAAGCGTAGGCCTTTGCAGTTCTATGTCGGGGAGAAAATATTTCTGAGAGTGTCACCTTTTTGCAGAATTCTCAGATTTGGCCTTAAGGGCAAGTTGTCTCCCAGATTTATCGGTCCGTTTGAGATTTTGGAGAGCATTGGCGATTTGTCTTATCGTCTAGCCTTGCCACCGTATCTGTCTAGTATCCACGACGTGTTCCACGTATCTTTGTTGCGATGGTATGTGGCGGATCAGTCTCATATTCTGCAGCGGTCTGAGGTTCAGGTGAGCAAGGATTTGACCTATGTTGAGAAACCTATTCGTATCCTGGATCATAAGGATAAGGTTTTGCGGAACAAAGTCATTCCTCTGGTTTTAGTTCAGTGGCACCATCGAGGAACTGAAGAAGCCACTTGGGAGCTTAAGAGCAGGATGCGTTCAGAATATCCTGAGTTGTTTTGATTTCATTTTCGAGTTGTATTCAGTTGTAAACGTTTGATTAGAATAAAGAATGTTTCTTATTTCTGTATTACATTCAGTACTTAAGATCTTATTTCGAGGACGAAATATCTTAAGTGGGGGAGAATGTAGTAGCCCAGTTTCAATTTACAAGATTAATTGGTTAATTATATTTTATTAACAAGAGCACAAGTTAAGATCAAGAACACATGACATGAGTAGCTCGGGTCGGTCATGAGTAGCTCGGGTCGGTCATGGTTGTTCAACAATAGCTCGGGCATTGAGCAAGAGTTTGGGCATTGAGCTAGAGCTCGGGCTTGGAGCTTGGGCTCGGGAATGTGTTAGTGCTTGGCTCGGGTCGGGGCTTAGGGTGCTCAAAAAAGTGATGTGCAAGGCCAGGGTAGTGTTCGGTCATGGGAAGAACACATGGTATTCAGGTCGGGAATGGACACGTGGCTGGAGCTAAAACACGATTAGTGTCCTGCTAGGTGTCATGCACTCGATTGGCACATGTCCCGGCTCATCCTCTATAAATAGGAGTTGAGGGTTCGGTCATTTTACACTATTTCATCTCACTTCTTAGTTCTACTCGGACCAAGGAGTAGCTCGGGAGTTCGGGAAGGAGTAGCTCGGGGCTTGACCAGGAGCAGTTCAGGTCGGGCTTGACCAGGAGCAGTTCAGGTCGGGCTTGAAGGGAGAGGTCAGGTCGGGTCAGTTTTGAGACCAGGTCGGGTCGGGACTTGAACCTAAGGCAGCTAGGGGTTGTCTTCTTCCAGCTTAGTTTAGACTTCGGTGTTAGGTACGATAGTACTGTTCGAGATATCCTGACTGAGTATGCATGTATTATGTGACTGCATGATTTATATGTCATTGATTTATGCTGCATTCATCTGCATATTGAGCTATCTCCTTCGAGATGTATATTAGTAGGGTTGTACCCTATCCTGTTAGTGGATGGACTTCTATCGATTTGGGTCCGGCATATCCACTCGTATATTGGTATGGGAGCCACCTCTTGCAGCGACGGCACAGCATGCTACATACCAGGGCCCGGTCTGTCTCTGTTATCTGATCTTTGACCTCGATTTATAGGGAGTTCACTTTGCATGCATGTATATTCATACTCTCGTACTGAGCGTTTTATGCTCATGTCTCGTACTTTGTGTTTCTGGACACCCTATTCTATGGGGCAGGTTTGCGATTGGACGAGGCGGGTGGTTCCAGGAGGGGCTAGGCAGTGGTTGGTCAGCTGGAGCTTCGCTTAGGTTTTTATTTCTGTTGTTATCAGGATTGATACATCTTTTCGATATGGTTGTATAATAAAATTAGATTTTTACATATTCCTTGCCTTGAGATTGTAGTATTTGTAATGTTTCCTTAGTTTATTCTGATATCTGTTTAATTAAGTTAATTGCATGCCTAAGTGATAAGTGCATTTTATGCACTTAATTTATATATGATTTGACTTGGATTTTGTGATGTATCGAGTGAATATTATGCGTATTTGTTGTTGTTTTTGTGAGTTGCAAGGATTTGAAGAAAAGTAGCAAGAAGAAGCGGAAAGCCGAATTACGGAACAGCAAACTTCAGAAAATTACTGGGAATGTTATATATATCTAAATCCGATCTTCACCATTCAAATTGAAGTTTATGATGTTTTAAAGTTGCTGTCAAAATTTCAGCTCGAGCCGACGGCTAGAACTTAAGTTATGATTTTTACAAAAATTCTGCGCAGATGGTGAAATGGAAGAACAAGTAGAGCCCCAGCTCTAGTTTTGCAGCGCTCCAGCGCCCGTAAATTCATGTCCATAGCACCCCAGCGCCGTATTTTGGGTGCTCCAGCGCTAGACGTCCGTCATTAAAAAATAAAATACGAAACTTGAGCGCCCCAGCGCCGAATTAGTAGCGCCCCAGCGCTGCGCAGTCTCCAAAAATATGGAAAATCTTTAATCGAGTTTTAAAAGGGATTTTATGACTTATTCTGAAGGATATGAGGGTTTAGAGAGTTTTCAGAGCATAGAGACGGCTATTGAGAGTTTTGAAATGCACAAGAGCTCGAGAATTTGATACGAAGACAGAAGACGGCGGCATCCGGCGACGGAGAAGCTTCATTCTAATTCGTTCTAGTTTTCCTTTAAACTCTATTTTTCTAGTTTGATGGATTATTTGAAGAGCAAGTTTTGTTTGATCTTTGAATTTGTTATGAACTAATTTCTTAGTCTAGAGGTAGACGGATCTTGACTGGAAACCATGATTGAGATATTTTGATTTATATATTTGAATTCTTCGCACAGTTTATTTGTGTTTTCCTGATTTTAATGCTTTCAATTTACTGGTCATAGATTGAATGATATTTTATTTAGAATCTATCACTCGAGAGAGGAGATTTTGAATACGACATAGGAAAATACATCTTTGGTGTTTATATTGTTCGAGAGGCATATAACTCCATGAAAGTCATTAGAAGAATTCTTGTGCTATTTACCGGATTTAATAATTGAACTTTGATAGAGATATTGAGTTTATTATTGAATACGAATTTCTGCTTGACACTCAAGAGAGGTAGTAGAAAATAATAGGAATTCTTGGCTAATAAACTAGAAGAATTGATAATTAAACAATTATTAGAAATAAATTATGGTGGACAGTCAAGTGAAATCGAACCTCTAGCATTCATCGCTTATTGAATTTTCATCTCATGAACTCGTGGTTATTTAGTTTTGTTTCTTGCAAATTTTAGTTTTATAAAAATCAAACCAATTTCGTAGCTCTACATAGGATTAGGATTTTATTAGTTGCAAATATTTGATATAATATCATTTATTCATTCTCCGTGGGATCGACTTGGACTTAATTCCTGTATTATAACTTGGCATCGTGCGCTTGCGAGCGAAAAACACGCAACACTAAGTTCTGTTTAGTAGGTGATCCGGGTAAGGGTCACTACATGAAAAATCACCAAGCACAACACTGAGTCCAACACTGAATCTAAATGAACAGAGTACAGAAGATCAGGATGATTCTAAAGAAACATCACAAGATGATGGATATGATGTACCAAGCAGAATTTAGATAAACCATCCTACTTCACAAATTATAGGAGATGCACAATGAAGGATGCAAACCCGAAGAAAGGAGAATGTTGATTACAGAAAGATGGCAGGGTTAGTGTGCATGTCTTCTGCATACTCTCAGGTAAGACATTCTTGCTTTGTGTCGAGTATTGAACCAAAAAATGTTGTTGAGGATTTAAAAGATGAATTTTGGGTCAATGCTATGCATGATGAACTTGAAAATTTTGTTAGGAATGATGTATGGATCTTAGTTCCTCCACCTGATCATAGTAATATCATTGGAACAAAGTGGATTTTTAATAACAAAACTGATGAATCGGGAAATATTGTAAGGAACAAAGCTAGGTTGGTAGCTCAAGGGTATATACAAGTTGAGGGGGTGGACTTTGACCTTCGCACCTGTAGCCCGTATAGAATCTGTTAGATTGTTGTTAGCCATTGCATGTCATATGAAAATGAAACTTTTTCAAATGGATGTCAAAAGTGCATTTTTGAATAGAATTTTTAATGAAGAAGTGTATGTAAGACAGCGTAAGGGATTTGAAGATCCACATCATTTTGATCATGTTTATAAGTTGAAGGCCTTATATGGATTGAAACAAGCACCTCGTGCTTCGTATGGAAGGCTCACAGAGTATTTGCTCGACATTGGATTCAAAAGAGGTGAGGTAGACAAAACACTTTTTGTTCAAAAAGTGCAAGGTAACATTCTTATCTGTCAAATCTATGTTGATGACATAATTTTTTGTGCTTCATCTCAAAAACTTGTGAATAAGTTTGTTGAAAGCATGAATGCTACCTTTGAAATGAGTATGGTAGGTGAACTGAATTACTTTCTAGGATTACAAGTGAAACAAATGGGTTATGGAATCTTTTTGTGTCAAAGAAAATATGCTAAGAATTTGGTGAAGAAGTTTTGTACTGATCATGTTAAACATATGAAAACACCAATGAGAACTAATGAAAAACTGTGCAAAGACAGGGTTGCTACCAGTGTTGACAACACTCTGTATAGAAGAATAATTGGTAGTCTGCTGTATTTGAGTGCAATTCGACCTGATACTATGTTCAATGTGTGTTTGTGTGCCCGATATCAATCTGATCCTAAAGTCACACATATGAAAGCTGTAAAAAGAATTTTGAAGTATGTTGCAGACACTTTAGACTTAGGTTTATAGTACACTAAGGAAACCAATACTAATTTGGTAGGCTATAGTGATGCTGATTGGACAGGAGATGTTGATGAGAGAAAAAGCACCACGGGTGGTTGTTTTTATTTTGGTAACACCTTAGTTTCATGGTATAATAGGAAGCAAAGCTGTGTGTCACTTTCCACTGCTGAATCTGAATATGTGGCAACGCGAAGTTTTTGTTCTCGATTAATTTGGATAAATCAAATGCTACAAGACTATGGTCTTAAAAGTAAAACTCCAATTTTGGATTGTGATAACTCAAGTGCTATAGATATATCAAAAAACCCAGTACAACACTCTCGAACTAAACACATTGACATAAACATCACTTCATTCGAAATTTAGCTGAGAAAGACATGATCCATATGGAGTTTTTTGGGACCAATAACCAACTGGCCGATATTTTTACAAAAGTATTAGACTTTGAGAGATTCTCCAATCTTAGAAAATCTCTCAATATGTGTTCATTATAAGCACTCACGGTTTTCATCCCTAAGTGTTGCCAACACTGAAGGACAACACCAAACATGCATGTGCATTTTTAGGACTTTAGGCATACCGGCATACTGCATACTCATAATGTTCCATGTTTTGCACTGTTTGATAACACTGACCAACATGTTGTAGTTCTTCTGCAAAAATTTCTTTTTAGAAAACACTTGCCATGATAATGTGTTCTAACTAAACCACGAAGTAGTTGAGGGATGTTCGTGTATTACATGATCTTGTCCATGTGAAAAGTGAAAGAGTAGGTGCCCGATGAGCCAACTTGTGGCTAAGGGCTTTGATGACTCTTTGTATAAACAATCTTTTGTTTAATATAATTTACACTTTTATTAATGGCAATGACTTTATCTTTCTTCATATTGTTATATTGTGATATACTATTGTTGTTTGATAAAGACCTTGAATATACTATAGTGTATGTAAGATGTGGTAGAACATGGGGATTTCTATCATGAAACACATCTTATAGTCACTGTATATTCTAAACTATTCCTAGTCGATTGAGCCGTCCGTAAATAAGGATAAGGATCGCTCGAGTTTGAGACTAGCATTTGCGATGCAGAGTACCACGTTTCATTGGTAGGGAACATAGAGATGTTCGAAGCATGCAAATGGATATTCATATGATGAATGATCGAACTACCCTATCCGGACTTTTCAAGTGGTTATCACTTATCGAGTGGATAAAGTCCGCGGTTTTGGTTGTACACCATTAGTCCTTACTACTTGAAACATCATTGAGACTCTATATGCTAGTATTGTGCTTTGACTCGTTTACCGACTCTATTGGGGTCATCAGGTGTCGGGATTGGGTACAGTTACAACACATATAGGAGTCGATGCTTTGTTGTCAAGGATTCACCACATACTTGCGAGTGTGGATATCCTATGCGATCTAAGGAGATATTAGTGTGACGAATCTCTGGCCAGAGTACATGATGTGTTTTAAGAAATGGTTTCTTAGTAGCACATGCAATGTCACTATTTGATCTTCAAGATGTATTGCATAGTTATCGAATCTCGAACGACTCTCGATTTACCAATGGTTGTTGATTCGATCGGGATATATGGATGAAGGGACCGTACTGTACGCTAACCAAAATCTATTGGTTCTTGCAGGCACTATCAGTGATACCTAGGGAATCATGGGGCGATGTTGCTAGGCGCTCTTACCATGATTCGATGGGCAAGTCGGAAATTGTTGTTCCGAGTCACAAGGAGTTGTGAGCCCACGGCTAGCTGTATCCCTAAACCATTGAGGGTCACACAGAGTAATGGATTTTTAATCCCCGTTGAGATAGTTAAATTTAAAGAGTTAAATTTAATGAACAAATAAGTTGGACTTCTTATTTAAGAGTAGAGGAGTAAGATTTTCTAAAATGACATAGGGATGGGCATTTTTGGAAATCACTGAATTCGGATTCAAAAAAATTTATCTTGACTTTAAAAGGTGCAGAAATGGTTTCTGTGCACATTGGTGAAATCGGTTTATCAATCGGAGTCATGATAAATTTTATATTAATTTCTGAACATGCGGGCTTTGCTTGTCGGGCTTGAACTTATGACTAATGGGCCCTAAGCTGTTAGCGGCCTACATTATAAATAAGTTATTGCAGTACAGAAATTACACACAACAGGTCACAAAATTATTTTCGAAAAAAAAACCCTATTTCTCTAACAGTGGCCGCCCCCCTCCTTCCCCTCTGCTCAGGAAAATCCAGCCTGTGAATTTTGAATTACAGTCTGGTTTAACGGATCAAATTCGTTAATTCTCTTCGTAGAAACTTCTGATAGATTTTCTAGTGCAATCTATCAGAGGGATTAAATATCCGTTCGTGGACCTGATTGAAGAACAGTTCGTCCATCAGTTCCAGGGATATACAACAAGAGCAGAGCAATCTCTTGGTGTCCATAATCTCGATTCGAGATTGGAGGTAAAAATTTAGGGTATCAATTCTGATTGATCTGATCGCCGCGTTCTTCAACAGTGGTATCAGAGCCAGGTTGCTCAGATCAAGCGATTAAATTAATCGATTGTACAAAAATTTTTAAGCCTCGGTTTTTGAAACAAAATAAATATTTTAAAAAATAAAAAAAAAATTTCGG
Organism: Henckelia pumila; assembly: GCF_033568475.1. Lineage (NCBI taxonomy): Eukaryota > Viridiplantae > Streptophyta > Magnoliopsida > Lamiales > Gesneriaceae > Henckelia > Henckelia pumila. The sequence continues at coordinate 96,941,239 of NC_133121.1, read as the reverse complement.
GCAAAACCCGGGCAGCGATTGGATCGCTGCCCGGGGGGGCAGCGATGGTCGCTGCCCAGCGCAGCGCTGGGCGCTGCACAGGGCAGCGACGTGATCGCTGCCCAGGGCAGCGATCGTCGCTGCCCTAGGGGCAGCCGGGCTGCCCGAGGGGCGCGGGCAGCCCGGGAGTGTCCCGGGCGGCCCGCGAAAAATTATTTTTAATTTTTAAATTAAAATTTTAATATGTTAAAATTCTATTTTTGGTCCGATCGAAAATTGTTTTTGATTGGTCCACGAGGCGTCGGATCGAATTGTTCGAGTCCGAAAATTTTAAAATTGATTTTTGGATAAATTTGAATTTTTGGAAAATTTAAATATTTTATCCGTTAAATTGAATTTTGAAATTAATTATTTTTGGTACAATTGATGATAAGATATGATCTTATGGATATATTGAGTAAAATATGATTTTATGTATAAAATTGGATTTTATAGATAAAATATGATTTTATTTGATAGAAAGATAAAATATGATTTTGTATGTAAAATAAGATTTTATATATGGAATATGATTTTATCCTTTTAAATTTAAATTGTCATTGCATGTTATCCAATAAATTAATTTTGAATTAAATGTTATTGGATAAGGATGATCGATTGACATGACCAATTTTGTAGGTGTATGTTAGGAATTTACATTTGGTTTTATTGTTGTTGGATTTATTAATGGGCCTGGTTTATGGCCCAATATGAATTGTCATATGTAATAAAAGTGGGCTTGGTTTATGGCCCGTTCCCACCCCTTAAAAATGTATCCCTTACTTGTCATTGTTATTTATTGTAAATACATTAGATTTAGTGAGAGATGAAGATTTGAAGACGGAGGTGGGCCTAGCAGACAATAAAGACAGAAGAAATGTAAATTGGAAGCACAATGTAATAGGATTGCATTGCATACTGCATATTACCTAGGATTGGACTAAAACTCGTGATTGGCAACCACGGGTCGATTAGAAATGGAATCGATCATCCTATATAATATGTGATATTATTGTTGTATGCATGTTTTAGACAAAATTGTGTGAATCCGGCAAGCATACAAAATTTTAAAAATGATGAGACAAATTTTCAAAATTAAAATCCCTCATTTTAAATATGATTTAAAATTGATATCAAGATATATAAAGGAAATTTAAATTTGTTTAAATGTTTCTACCTTCCATCAACGATCAATGTATGAGATGCTACCCGCGGATACGGTCCGGCTCATATTATTGGGGGGGCCCGTTCGTCGGAAAGCTGTACATTGGATCGACACATGTTGTAAGTTGGGTGGAACTCCCATGGGATCGGCTCATATTATTGGGGATCCACATGGCGACCGTCCATCACAACTTAATATTGATGGGTCATCTTGACATGTCACAATAAACGGCGTCATATTATTGGGCCCTTATTGGACATGAGGTAAAAACGTGGAGGTTGCTTTGGAAGCAATTGGGCTCTACCTTTTGAAAATTATGGTTGGCTGATATTATTCGGGACCATAGTTTGTCAATTGGACTCCATGTTCTCACTAAGGAAAACAGTTTCCCGTTTTCACTAGAGGGTAGTGAAATCGTTAAAATAGTGGGAGTGAGATTCATAAAATAAATTTCGCATATTTTATGTCTTAGTAAATTAATTAAACAATCACTGATATTTGTCTGTTTCTTTTCAGTATTTCATAAAGATGAATTCGCGTAATCCATTTTTCTCTATCCTCGAACAAAATAAATTGACTGGCGCAAACTATACGGAATGGTTCTGTAAGTTGAAGATTGTCTTGACTTCGGAGAAGATGCTCTACGTATTAGAAAAATCTCCTCCGAAGGAAGCACCAGCTGATGTAAGTCCGGAAGAGTTAGCCAAACTTGATACATGGTGGGACCATGATATCAAGGCCAAATGCTATATGCAAGCCTCGATGTCTGATGAACTCCAGAGGCGATTTGAGGACACCGTGAATGCTGCTGACATTCACGTACAACTCAAGGAACTTTTTGGGGCTCAATCGAGAGCTGAAAGGTTCGCTACTGTAAAAGAGCTAATGACGTGTCGCATGCGTGAAGGGACTTCGGTCCGTGATCATGGGGTACGAGTGATTTGGCTCATACAGAAGTTGGTAACGCTTGATTTGGTGTTGGAGCATGAACTCAACGTGGACTTATTACTTCTATCTCTTCCTTCTTCGTTTGACGGATTTGTGGTGAATTTCAATATGAACAGGATAGAGGCCTCCCTTGAAGAGATGGTCAATATGCTTGTGACATATGAATCCACTTTAAAGAAGGATAAACCGGCTTTCTTGGTAGGCTCCTCTTCTTCTGCTAAGAAGGGGCCAAGTACAAAGGGTAAGAAACGTTCTGCCCCACCCAAGAAAACCGAACCCGAGAAGAAGTACAAGACAAAGGCTTCAAACATGGAAAAGTCCAAGGATGTTTGCCATTACTGCAAGAAGCCCGGTCATTGGAAACGTAACTGCGAGGAATATCTAGAGCAGTTGCGAACTGCGAAGGGTATGTTCTATATTGAAATAAATGTTTCACTTAATACTACTTCTTGGGTATTGGATACCGGATGTGGATCTCACATTTGCAATGATTTGCAGGTGATGACAAGAAGTCGCAAGCTTAGAATGGGTGAGACCCAACTGAGGCTCGGAAATGGTTCCAGAGTTGAAGCTAAAGCTGTGGGAGATGTTTATTTAAATTTGCAGAACGGTTTTAAGTTACTTTTGAGAGATGTTTTATTTGTTCCAGATTTGATTAAAAACATTATTTCTGTTTCTATGCTTGATAGAGATGGTTATTCTTGCAATTTTGTGAATGGGATTTGCAATATTTACAAGAATGAATGTTTGATTGGAAATGGACAACTTGAAAACGATCTATATAACTTAAAACTAAAAGTCGTTCCAATAAATTATGTTGATAAACCGGCAACAACAAACAAAAGGAAAATCGATAGTCAAAACCCGGCAAACCTTTGGCATGCTAGGCTAGGTCATATTTCCTCAAGGAGGATGAACAAGCTAGTGGGAGAGGGCATGTTTGATATGTCTGATATTAACTCTCTACCTACTTGTGAGTCCTGCCTGAAAGGAAAAATGACTAAATCTCCTTTTAAGGGGAAACCTGAGCGTAGTCAAAATCTGTTGGATTTGATCCATACAGATGTTTGTGGTCCATTTAGAGTTGGTACTCAATATGGCCACACCTACTTCATTACCTTTACTGATGATTATTCTAGGTATGGGTATTTATATTTAATGAAATATAAGTCTGAAGCATTTGAAAAGTTCAAAGAATTCAAGGCTGAAGTAGAAAACAAGCTAGGTAAAAGTATTAAAGCACTTCGATCAGATCGAGGTGGAGAATACTTGAGTACCGAGTTTTTGGACTATCTGAAAGAGAATAGGATTCTCTCTCAGCGGACTCCTCCTATGACACCTCAGCTGAATGGTGTATCGGAGCGTCGTAATCGAACTTTGTTGGACATGGTTCGATCCATGATGAGCTTCACTGAGCTTCCACCTTCGTTTTGGGGCTATGCGCTTGAAACGGCGGTATTGTTGTTGAACAACGTCCACACTAAAGCAGTGGACAAAACATCATACGAGTTATGGAATGGCAAAGCTCCTAAGTATTCGTACTTGAGGATTTGGGGATGTCCTGCTTACGTGAAGCAGACAGTGGGAGATAAGTTGGATAGTCGATCCACCTTATGTTATTTTGTAGGGTATCCGAAGAATTCAATCGGATATTATTTCTATCATCCTGCTGAAACAAAGGTGTTTGTTTCAAGGAATGCCACCTTCTTGGAGAAGGAGTTCTTATTGGATAAGAAAGGCGAGATGATGGAACTCGAAGAAATTCGAGAAGAACCCGAAATACAAAATAATGATCCTACACCTCAGGAACCATTGATAGACACGCCTATACCTAGAAGATCCGAGAGGACTTCTAGACCTCCTATTCGATATGGTCTTCTTCTTGAAGGAGATCAAGATGAACCCGATGTTGGATGTGATCCAAGAAACTTCAAGGAAGCAATTTCTGATGCGGATTCAAATTTATGGCTTGAAGCTATGCAGTCGGAAATAGATTCGATGCATACAAACCAAGTTTGGTCTTTAGTAGATCCTCCCGATGGAATTGTTCCAATAGGGTGTAAATGGATCTACAAAAGAAAGCTTGGGCCTGATGGTAAGGTATTGACCTACAAGGCGCGATTGGTGGCGAAAGGTTATACTCAAAGACAAGGAGTTGACTATGATGAAACCTTTTCACCAGTAGCAATGTTCAAGTCCATAAGAATCCTTATTGTCATAGCTGCTTGGTATGACTATGAGATATGGCAAATGGATGTGAAGACTGCTTTTCTTAATGGAGACATTAAGGAAGAAATCTATATGACGCAGCCTGAGGGATACACATCCATGGGAAGCGAGCATAAGGTATGCAAGCTTCAGAGATCAATTTATGGTCTAAAACAAGCATCAAGAAGTTGGAACCAGAAATTTGATGAAACAATAAAGGATTTTGGTTTCATCAAGAACCCGGAGGAACCATGCGTGTACAAGAAAGTAGTTAAGGATGCTGTGACATTCTTAGTATTTTATGTTGATGACATCCTACTCATTGGGAATGACGTAGGGATGTTGCAGTCAACAAAGATATGGTTATCAGGTAGATTCTCGATGAAGGATTTGGGTTAGGCATCCTATATTCTAGGGATACAGATCTATAGAGATAGATCTAAGAGAATGATAGGACTCACTCAATCAACCTACATCGACACCATATTGAAACGGTTTTCAATGGATGGGTCCAAGAGAGGACATCTACCCATGTGTCATGGAGTTTCTCTATCCAAGTCTATGTGTCCCAAGACTGAAGAAGAGATAGAGAAAATGACACATGTACCATATGCGTCAGCCATAGGTAGTATCATGTATGGGATGATATCTACCAGACCGGATGTAGCATTTGCTCTGAGTGTCACGAGCAGATATCAAGCTAATCCCGGTCAAATGCATTGGAAAGCCGTGAAGGACATTCTTAAGTACTTACGAAGGACTAAGAATATGTTCATGGTATATGGAGGAAGAGAACTAAAATTGGAAGGCTATACCGACTCTAGCTTCCAAAGTGACGTGGATGACTCGAAGTCAACCTCTGGATTTGTGTTCATGCTCAATGGCGGTGCTGTCTCTTGGAAGAGTTTCAAGCAGGACACCACAGCGGATTCCACCACTGAGGCAGAATACATTGCAGCATCAGCTGCTGCTAAAGAGGCCGTTTGGATGAGGAATTTCGTCCAAGAGTTGGGCGTCATTCCTGAAGTTGTTGGTCCAGTCCCGTGTACTGTGACAACACGGGTGCCGTTGCTCAGGCAAAGGAACCAAGGTCTCATCAAAGATCCAAACACGTACTGAGGAAATACCACATCATCCGGGAGATTGTGGAAAGAGGAGACATCACTGTCGAAAGAGTGGCCTCTGCAGACAATATCGCTGATCCACTTACTAAGCCCTTGCCAGGACCATTATTTGACAAACATCGCGAAGCAATGGGTCTACGTAGTATGACTAGTTGGCTTTAGGGCAAGTGGGAGATTGAAAGAGTAGGTGCCCGGTGAGCCAACTTGTGGCTAAGGGCTTTGATGACTCTTTGTATAAACAATCTTTTGTTTAATATAATTTACACTTTTATTAATGGCAATGACTTTATCTTTCTTCATATTGTTATATTGTGATATACTATTGTTGTTTGATAAAGACCTTGAATATACTATAGTGTATGTAAGATGTGGTAGAACATGGGGATGTCTATCATGAAACACATCTTATAGTCACTGTATATTCTAAACTGTTCCTAGTCGATTGAGCCGTCCGTAAATAAGGATAAGGATCGCTCGAGTTTGAGACTAGCATTTGCGATGCAGAGTACCACGTTTCATTGGTAGGGAACATAGAGATGTTCGAAGCATGCAAATGGATATTCATATGATGAATGATCGAACTACCCTATCCGGACTTTCCAAGTGGTTATCACTTATCGAGTGGATAAAGTCCGCGGTTTTGGTTGTACACCATTAGTCCTTACTACTTGAAACATCATTGAGACTCTATATGCTAGTACTCTGCTTTGACTCGTTTACCGACTCTATTGGGGTCATCAGGTGTCGGGATTGGGTACAGTTACAACACATATAGGAGTCGATGCTTTGTTGTCAAGGATTCACCACATACTTGCGAGTGTGGATATCCTATGCGATCTGAGGAGATATTAGTGTGACGAATCTCTGGCCAGAGTACATGATGTGTTTTAAGAAATGGTTTCTTAGTAGCACATGCAATGTCACTATTTGATCTTCAAGATGTATTGCATAGTTATCGAATCTCGAACGACTCTCGATTTACCAATGGTTGTTGATTCGATCGGGATATATGGATGAAGGGACCGTACTGTACGCTAACCAAAATCTATTGGTTCTTGCAGGCACTATCAGTGATACCTAGGGAATCATGGGGCGATGTTGCTAGGCGCTCTTACCATGATTCGATGGGCAAGTCGAAAATTGTTGTTCCGAGTTACAAGGAGTTGTGAGCCCACGGCTAGCTGTATCCCTGAACCATTGAGGGTCACACAGAGTAATGAATTTTTAATCCCCGTTGAGATAGTTAAATTTAAAGAGTTAAATTTAATGAACAAAGAAGTTGGACTTCTTATTTAAGAGTAGAGGAGTAAGATTTCTTAAAATGACATAGGGATGGGCATTTTTGGAAATCACTGAATTCGGATTCAGAAAAATTTATCTTGACTTTAAAAGGTGCAGAAATGGTTTCTGTGCACATTGGTGAAATCGGTTTATCAATCGGAGTCATGATGAATTTTATATTAATTTATGAACATGCGGGCTTTGCTTGTCGGGCTTGAACTTATGACTAATGGGCCCTAAGCTGTTAGCGGCCTACATTATAAATAAGTTATTGCAGTACAGAAATTACACACAACAGGTCACAAAATTATTTTCGAAAAAAAAAACTCTATTTCTCTAACAGTGGCCGCCCCCCCTTCCCCTCTGCTCAGGAAAATCCAGCCTGTGAATTTTGAATTACAGTCTGGTTTAACGGATCAAATTCGTTAATTCTCTTCGTAGAAACTTCTGATAGATTTTCTAGTGCAATCTATCAGAGGGATTAAATATCCGTTCGTGGACCTGATTGAAGAACAGTTCGTCCATCAGTTCCGGGGATATACAACAAGAGCAGAGCAATCTGTTGGTGTTCATAATCTCGATTCGAGATTGGAGGTAAAAATTTATAATTGTTATTTAATTTTTACACACACAATTTAATCGTTAAGTTTTGATACCCATTATGGAATCGTTCCATATAAAATTTTTAAAACTTCCGCTGCACCGGGTATCAATTCTGATTGATCTGATCGCCGCGTTCTTCAACAAAAAGTGGTTTCACAAATCTAGAATACAAGTTTGATAAAATTTCAGTGACCAATGTCTTGAAAATCAAACTAAAATCGGAAGAAAATTGGAAAAAGCTACCTAAAAGAGTCCAATGAAGACCGTTATTTTAGTGTGCAGGCTACCACTTCTGAACTAAAATAAAAATAAGGATAACATGGCTCTAGAAGTGTGAAAAATTCAAAAATTATTTTGAAGACTACAGTGTTGTTGGGAAGTGTTGCCAATACTTGTGCTTAACACGTGCTGCACACACTTTGCATGCATTATTTTTTTTGATCTAATCTCATTACATGTTGTTTAGACATAAATTAGGTCATGCATTTTTCATTTACTGTGATCATATCGTGCTCAGGGTTAAAAGTTCAACGACGAACAAAATTGGAAAAATTGCTCAGCTTGCTGAAAATTGAATTGCTTGTGATTGAACATGTTTTAGTGGAGTTTAAACTCGATGTGGAGTTTTTTTTTTTTTTGGGAATATTGATTTATTCTTAAGTTAGAGTTTTTAGGGTATCCTTAATTAATCAAATATAATTTCCTTAATTAAAGAGATTTTTTACCCGTTGAGGATTGTTACCGTTAGGGGGAGATTTCAAATCAAAATTGAAGGTTTGTGATATAGATTTTTTTGTCGTTTGAATCCCTTATCCCTATATATTTATAGCACTGTAAAAATTGATCTTATCGTCTTCTATCTTTATAAACTCTCTTTGCAAAATATTCCTTGTAACCCTCACTGTAAAATTGTTTTTGATAATGGCAGAAAAAACTTTTGATTCCCACGATATACGATCGGATATGGGTTACCAAGATTAAAACAAGTATTCGGAGGTTCCCTCTGAAAACCCTACCCTTGCGATTGTGCTTGCTGCCATTCAACCTACACCATTAGCAGAAATTGGACCAGGAGAACCCGGAAATGAAATCAACATTGAGAATCCTCCTGATTTCTCTGTGTTGAATCGTATGTTCCCAACACAGCCAATAGCGAGGAGATCCAAATGCTAAGCGGGTTACAACCCCGATTTTATTACCAACAAGAGATTTCGTGGTAAGGGGGAGTCTTCTCGTCCTATATTAGATGATCCAGATTTTTCATCTGGAGATGATTCTGCAGATCAAGACTTTGAGGTGGTTGCAAGAACAAAAACCTTTGTTGTTGTTGCTACACAATCAAAGAATGAAGATTCATCTAATGATGATTTCGTCTGCTGAAGATTCGTCTGATGTGACTTCTACTGAAAAATAGCCATCTAGTGCTCTCATTGTTGCTGATTATGAACAGACAACCAAAGAGGCTGCAGTTTCTACTGATGAGGAAATTTCTCTGGCCAAAATCATGACTAATATTCGAAAATCCAAAGCTAAACCTGTTGTATCCTCACGTGTTCCATCAAATGATGATGAACCCGATGCCGAAATTATGTAAGAATATGAGGATAACCAGCCCCAGAAGCCTGATAGTTCATCTTTTTCAAGTTCTGAGGAAGAAGATTATGAAGGTGTTGCTTATGATGATTCTGAGAGTTTCGAGGAACAAGTTGCTGAAGACAGTGTTTCCAACACTGAGGACAACACTGCTGAGGAATCTTACACTGAGATTGATCCTACCAAGGCATACAATATCAGATTTTATTCAAAGGAATCTGATGATGAATGGAAAGTTCTTTCCGGTAAATAATGTTGGGAAGAAAAAAATATTGATGTGGAGTATTTTGAAAAGCAAAACTTGGTTATTTTTTTAAAACAGCAAAATCTATTTTCTACTGTCATCACTGCTGGTCCATTTTCAAAAAGAGTCGTGCTAGAGTTCTATTGTAATCTCAATACAAGAACTGGAGATGAAAAATCGTTTAATTTGGAAGCGTGTACATCCGGGGAAGGGTATATGATTTTACTCCTATTCTGATCAATGAGCACTATAATACTTCCAATGTAGAAGAGGATGTAGTCTCTGAAGATATTGATCAAATCACTAAGGTGATCACTGGAGGAATGGTTCGCAAATTTCCACTGCATCCGGATCGTCTGTCTGCGGCAAAGCTTACTTCTTTCTTTTCTGTGCTTCACAAGACCTCAACAAGGAACTGGACGCCATCTACCAATACAAAACTGGTTACTAGACCACAAGCCCTTGCGCTGTTTACCATTGGAACTCAAGCTCCTCTGAATTTTGGAAAGTTGGTGTTCAACATATATAATTGTGTCTTTTAGAGAAGGTTGTTGGAAAGCAACCAAGTTTTCTTTTCCTTCGTTGATCTATGGAATACTGGAATCTCAGGGATTCAAGAAAGAAGATGATGAAGAGTAGATTGGAGGAGATGAGCTTATCAAGATTGCACCTGGTTTGCTAAAGGGAAATCGGAAGATGAAAATTGCTTTGCTTATGCTGAACTCTAATGCAATTCGAGCTCAAATTGCTCATGTTGAGATGAAAATTGCTCAAGCCAAAGCTAATATTGAGTACTATAAAGCTTTTTTAGCTGAGTGCAGGAATAAACTTGGACTATCATGGCCCTCTGGACAAAAAGGGGGAGTGGAGTCAAGTGCTTAACAAACCGAAAAGGAAAATGATTAGATTAGAGTCATGCTCTCTGGTAATAATTGGTTTTAGGATTTTTTTTCCTTATCTTTTGTTATTTTGTTATTTTGCTCTACATTCGTAATATATTTGTGATATGTTTATATGCTCTGATTTGATACTCCTTACTATACTCTAATATGTTATTAAACTAATTGCTACTCTGATCTAGTGAGTGTTGAGAGTCTGTGTTGCCAACACGATAACACAACACTTTGTTCTAAACTGATTAAATTCAGGGAGAGCTTTAGTTTTATAATTTAGGGGGAGTTATTTGCACTTGTGTGTGTTTTGTCCAGAAAGGCAAAAAGGGGGAGTTTGAAAGAAACGAGTCTTACACATGTCTTTTAAACTATTACCTAATTGCATTCAATTCTTAATTCTAGAGTTTTGTCTTTCTTAGACATGTTTTAAAATAGGTAACAATTATTAATTCTCCATGCAAATATTTTATTTATGATGATATATTATTTCTATACCTTGTAGGGACTTATTTATGCATGAAAATATATTGATGATCTATAAAAGAGAATGCATGGACCGATCAGAGACATAGATTTAGAGAGTGCAACGTAGAGAGCAAAATACATAGAAAATTCACTGCAGAAATTCTGGAGTTTTGAAGATCGGTCATTGAAGAATTTCTGGAGTTCTCGTCGCTGCTACACTGTGTTGCCGAGTAGTGTTGAAAATACAGAAGAACACACGAGTGAAGTGTTGTTCTAAAAGTGGTTTTTTGATTTTTTTTTCGACTTAAAACTTCCTATTGGTTTATTATTCTAGTTCTTACTAGCTAGTTTTTAGGAAGTATTTTATTTTCTCAATCTGTTGAGAAAAGTAGATTTTTCATACACAATCACTAGTTGGTTTTTGTAAACTGATTTGATTTTCTAGTGATTATTTCGTCATGAGGCATCGTGCAAGTATTTAATACTTGTGCATAAATATCTTCGTGTTATTTACTTTTAATTATTTTATTCCGCTGCATAGTATTTTCTTGAAGTGTTGACAACACTGAGAGATAACACAAACTCTTAAAGTCAAAAAGATATTTTTGGTATTTTTGTGATTTCAAACTGTCCAAACCTAACAATATTTTCCAAAACTTGATTAAGATGTAATCACATGATAGGCCAGCTATACCAATCCTTTCCTTGGTCTCAAACCAAGACCAAGTACAAAAAAGTCATTTGCCAAAGGATTTGAATTATCCTTGTATGATTCTTCTCAACTATATATAATAAAGATTAATTTGAAAATAAGATCCAAACATGTAGCATATTTTTGGTTAAGACATTAATATTTCAATCGACAAAACCTGAAATTTTGAAAGATTCTCGTCTGATCCGGCCCGACATGAGGCGAGACCCAATTCGAAATTAATTAATTGATATGATAGATAATTAATAAGGTGTTGTTTCAGTAGCAGAGTCTCAGAAAATTCGAAATAGTCATATAGCATGAATGCAAATCCTTTTTTCGATTATGAGAAAGCTCAAAAAGATATGCATGACAGCATGAATAAAAATTTAATTTGTCTTTAAAGTTATTTATTGAAGATATAATCCGCGTCCGAATATCAAAATATTATTAATTATGAGAAAACAATATATTTTTACTACCAAATATTTGATGCCCCCAAAAAGATTTAAATCCATTCCAATTTCCTAGTATATTTCACCATCCAGTCTCATTGTTTCATGCCGGCCCTGTCAAAATCTAAGTTCACAATGCAATTTCGCATTTGATCATCACAATGATCTGAGATTTTTTTTATAGAAATTGTTGCTATAAATAGCAGCTTCTAATTAAGGATTAATCTAAGTACACCACAAGAGAAAATATTCAAGAACTAACGAGAAATAAACTAAAATATGGCCAAGGCAAGCAACATTAATACTTCAATCATCCTGAATTTGGCTTTGGTCCTCTCACTTGCTCTCATCATTGCTGTAGCAGAAAGCAGAGTAATTATCAGTGGTAAACCTTCAATTTCTTTGATGATGTTAAGCATTAAATTATTGGAATAATCGGATCATTTATACTTTCTTCGTCTCACTCATTTAGACTATATTTCATTTTTCATCCGTTTTCAAATATATAGTCTATTTTCCATATTATAATGTTATCTATCATATATATTCTTTTACTAATTTACCCCAATTAAATTAATATAATTAACTATTTATACAATTATTTTATTCTATTAAAATCTTCATTAAAAATGGGTAAAATGAGAAATTGTTTTCTAAAGTTTACTTTCCCAAACAATTTTTTAATGTGTGAAAACACACACTTGTCTATATCAATAGAACGGGAGAGTGTATGGCATCGATTAAATATACGAAGGGGTCATTATATACCGAAAAATTTACGATCATGTTCATGTTGCATATATTGTAATTTTGCATGTCATCCAATCTATAGTAACCTGGTTTCTATAATTTCTTGAAAATTTTGATGCAGCTAAGAGTAAGGCAGCAAGTGTGGCAGTTGTGTGTGATGCCGTGACCGCGGTGAGTAGCGGCGACACTTGTTTCGACATCGCAAATAGGAACAACTTGACCACTGCACAGTTTGATAGCATCAACCCTAATCTGAATTGCAACAAACTCTTTGTTGGCCAGTGGCTTTGCATCCTTGGCTTTACTGTTTAAGACTGCTGTGCTGCATGCTCTATCAACTCATCTTATGAAAATTAAAGCCAATAACATCATTGGCCATATATCATGAATATTATATTATGAATATTATAACAACACTAAAACTAAAATTTTATATATAGCATATTCACCAAAATCTAAAAGGCAAAACAAAATTAAAAAAATAATTTCATATAACTTAATTTAGCCGGTCATCATATATATATATATATATATATATATATATATACCCTCCACAATTCAAATTTCCACGTCTCGAGTTTCAATTAGTTGTCTCTGTTCTCTTCTTCCCACTACCTCACAAGAAGCAAAGCGAACTCTTTCACGGAAGGAGAGCGATCGAATGGCAGGTGGTTCCGGCAACCTGACCCCGCACGTCATCGTGACCTGCTTTACTGCAGCCATGGGTGGCCTTCTTTTCGGTTACGATATCGGAATTTCAGGTAGCTATTACATATATATATATATATATATATAGTTTTTTCTGTTCTTGTTTGGGTCTGAACATTTGATGGAGGAATTGTTTGCTGTAAAAGGTGGAGTGACTTCCATGGACCCATTCTTGGAGAAGTTCTTTCCGGATGTGTACAGAAAGGCTGGGAATTATGCCAAGTACTCGAGGAGCCAGTACTGTAAATATGACAGCCAAAAACTGACCTTGTTCACGTCTTCCTCGTACTTGGCTGCGTTTTGCTCGTCGCTTGTGGCGTCGTTTGTGACGCGTAATTTGGGGAGGAAGCCGTCCATGCTCATCGGCGGGGTGCTGTTCTGCGTCGGGGCTTTGATCAATGGCTTTGCCCAAGCTCTTTGGATGCTTGTTGTGGGCCGTCTTTTTCTTGGTTTTGGTATTGGCTTTGCAAATCAGGTAACTAAAATTAGACACGTATAGATAGATATTAATTGAGTAACAAAATCAAACAGTACCATATAAAAAATAATATATAATTTCACTTAATTAATTATATGTTTTGTTCCCTATACACTTAGCAACATATATGATGAAGGTCAAGTATATGTTACACCGGGTGAATTTCATCTGGCGCAGAATCCATTATCCATTGGGCTTGGGCCACACACAATTTGTGTGTGGGACCGGCCATGAACGGTCCAAATCCACCCGATGGATCGTAGAAGCTTCCGGGTCAAGGTATTCGACCGGTTGCACAGGGAGAAGACTTTTCTTCTTGTATATTTTATCATTAACGCGTCACTGTTTTCAACCCAAATGAAACGGCGTCGAATGGAGACAAATATGAGGAAATTAAAGTGAACTTGAAAGTAGCTTAACAATCTTGTAGCATATTTCATAATATGAACTGATTAAAGCCTGATGTTATGTTTACGGCTGAAACTTCGAACCTAAAAGATAGCGCCCCCATTGGAGCAATCACCCTGCGCTATCTAGGTTAATACCCCATCTGTATGGGATCGAATTTCATAAACGGCTTGCAATGTTCTTTTACTGATTGTTTATTATTTATAATATCATCAAATTATATCTTTTAACACATCATAAAAATTCTTATGAAACGGTGTTCACGAGTCAATTTTGCGAAATTGATTTCTTATTCTAAAATATTAGTACTTTTTATTATAAATTGAATTCGGTATATGTGTACAAGTATGATGAATATTGATCGGTGGATCATCACAAGAGTCATATTCATAACTCATGGCCAAGGAAGAATATGTAAAGAATATTATCCTTTTTCGTCTTTTTACATGTGAGTGGTTACTTAAATGGAATTTAAACTAACGTTTAAATGTTTCAAATTTATAAGTACGTACTTGCTTTAATATTGTGTTTGAGAAAATCAAGGATAGTGATGCTAATTAGTTCACTTTGATGTTGTTGGTGCAGACCGTACCACTGTATTTATCAGAAATGGCTCCCTTCAAATTCAGAGGTGCACTCAACATAGGATTTCAGTTATCCATTACAATTGGTATCTTAGCAGCCAACTTTTTAAACTACGGGTTTGCTAAAATTAATGGTGGGCTGGGATGGAGGCTCAGTTTGGGTGGCGCCGTTGTCCCGGGTTTGATCTTCACCGTCGGATCGTTAGTCCTCCCTGAAACGCCGAACTCTATGATCGAACGTGGTCGAAAAGACGAGGCTCGGGCTAAACTGAGGCAGATCCGTGGCGCCAACAATATAGACGAAGAATTCAATGACTTGGTTGCAGCCAGTGAAGCATCTCGAAAAGTCGACAACCCCTGGAGGAATCTCCTCCAGAGGAAGTATAGGCCTCATTTGACAATGGCCATCGCTATTCCTTTCTTTCAGCAGCTCACAGGGATCAATGTGATCATGGTTTACTCTCCACTTTTGTTCAGCACCATTGGGTTTGGAAGCGACACGGCGTTGATGTCGGCAGTGAATACCGGTGGGGTTAATATTCTTGCAACCGTGGTTTCCATTTATGGAGTGGATAAGTGGGGGAGAAGGTTTCTTTTCATTGAAGGGGGCATTCAAATGCTTATATCTCAGGTAAATAAAAGCATATATATATATACATATACACCATTTTTTTTTTATGTTTGTTTCAATTCAGTTTGACGCTTGTAAGAAAGATCTGAATTCACTAATCAAATGATGTATTGAGTAGTGACCTATATAACGTAACATCAAAATAGGAGAAAACATTAAAGTAAAGCATTTCAAAAAGTCTAAAAATGGTACTAAGAGGAGTATAGAAATATACATAAATATTAGAAATCATACATTCAAATATTTGTTATCCAAACATGGACATGCAAGGTCTGAACTTCCTCTCTTTCCTTGATGATTACTCACGATATATGTGGATCTACTTACTTCGTAAAAAAAAACGAAGTACTTGATGTATTTAAATTCTTCAAGGATGAAGTGGAGAAGCAATATGAAAAACAAATTAAGACTGTGAGGATCGATAGAGTTGGAAAATATTATGGTAGATACACTGAGAATAGACGGACACCCGTTGGTCTTGCAAAGTTTCTGAAAGAACATGGGATTGTTGCTCAATATACTATATCTGCTTCTCCAAACCAAAATGGTGTGACGGAAAGGAGAAATCTAATATTATTGGGCATGGTGCGGAGCATGTTTCTAGCTCCAACTGCCTAAATCCGTGTGGATTGAAGCTTTTAAGGCAGCTGTGTATATATGAAATTGTGTTCGAACTAAGGCTGATCCAAAAACGTCATTTGAACTATTTAAATAGTAGAAACCTATTTGAGACATATACGCGTTTGCGGTTTTCCTTTTGAAGTAAGAGTTTACAACGCAAAATAAAAGAAGCTGGACCCAATAACTATAAGTGGATATTTCATTGGGTATGCTGAAAAATCCAAAAGATACAGATTATATTGTCCATCTATAGCACTAGAGTTCTGGAATCAAAAAATGCAAAAAAAAAAATTGAGAATGACTTGATTAGTGGGAGTGATCATTTTTATGCATAGTTCTTGAGAAATATCACAAATGCACAACCCTGTTATTCAAGTGATAGATTGACATTCACACCCTCTCAATCCCAAACAGGTGTTAGACAACCAGTTACTGAAATTCCACAAATCACTGGTGAAAATCATGTAGATCAAGTTTTTAATGAGGAACCAACGAGAAATTGTTGACCTACCAAATTCTCAAAATAACAATCTAAGGAGATTTACTAGAATAAGAACGTCTACAGTATCTAGTGATTATGTTGTGTTTTTACAAGAATCGGACTTTAACATTGGAGCCAGAAATGATCCCGAAACATTTTCAAAAACCATGTGTTGTAATGAGTCAAAACTATGGTAAAATGCTATGACAGAATAGATTAATTGTCTGACATTTAATGGAGTATGTGATCTTGTTAAGTTGTCTGATGATTTAAAAGTCATTGGATTTATATGTGGTTTCAAAAGAAAGTAAGAATCATTAGGAAATATTGAGAAATTATAAAGCAAGTTTTTCGCTACATGAGTCGCTCAACAGGAAGGAATCAACTACAATTAGAATTTTTCTCATGTATCTAAGAAAAATTCTCTTCGTATCATTTTATCATGAGTAGTACATTTGTTGAAATTACAACAAATGAATGTAAAAACAACATTTTTCAATGAAAAACTAGAGAAAAATGTTTACATAAAACACCATAAAGGATTCCTCTCTAATAATGCTGAGCAATGTGTATGCAAACTAGAAATTCTTATATTATTTGAAATTTTATGATTCATCTCTTCAAATAGTTATGAAAACGGAGAATCTCAATGTATATACCAAAAGTTTATTTGGCATATTTCAAGTCTTACTTAAGAGACATATATCAACAAGATTTTAGAGAGATGTCAGATGAAAGATTGTTCACTAAGTGTAGCTCCCATTTTGAAATGTGACACATTGATCAAGTTGATCCAATTCCCAAAGAATGATCTAGAATGGGAACAAATGAAAAATATTTTTTATGTTTCTGCTGTTGGAAGCTTGATATATGCTTTGCACTATACTTGAAATTGCATTTGTTGTTGGGATGTTGGGAAGATATAAGAGTAATCCAGGTTAAACCACTGAAAATTTTCAAAAAAGTGATAAGTACCTTCAAGGGATCAAATACTATATATATATTTATGTTTAGACGAACTGAGAATTTATAAGTAATTGACTACTCTGATTCAGAATATTTGGGTTGTATTTTCATGAAAGTCCACTTCAGGATATATTTTCATTTTAGCCAGTTTAAGTTATATCTTGGAGAAGTGCAAAACACACATTGACTGCAGGCAACCTCACATGGTATATATATGGTTGAAGAGTTTTATATCAAGGCTTAGAATTTTGGATTCTATATCTTGGTCATTAAAGAACTATTGGGGTGAAATAATTGTCTCTGCTAGGTAGAGCAATCGAACCATGACGCTTGAGCTATTGTGCGGTTTAAAAGATTTTAGTTATATCATTACCACCAGCTATAGTTTTTGGTAAAGCGACAAACACTCGGTCCTAAAATTGGTATCAGAACCAAGATCATGGGTTTGATTTCCATTGATTGCAAGGAGTGCAATTATTGGGAGAGAAATTATTGTGGTGCGATAATTGTCCCTACTGGGTAGAGCAATCGAAACATGGCGCTTGGACTGCTATTCGGTTTAAAATATTTGAGTTGCACCATTATCACTACCTATAACTTTTGGTAAAGCGACAAATGTTCGATCCTAAAATAGCCATAAAAACGTGTTAAAGATAATAAAGTGATTATCAAACATGTTAGCACTGAGTAGATGATTGTCCATTCTTTAACTAAAGGCATGCCACCGTCAAAATTTAAGGATCATACAAAAAGAAAGTGTATTGGTTCTTTATGTAATTTTGCTCCAAGAACAAATTGATGAAAATTTAAAGTGATATTTTATCATATTTGTTGTCTACACATTAATTATTTCAAGAAATATTAGTAAAGTTTGAATAAACATAAGGTTTATAATTTATTCATTATGTAATTCAGGCTTGAAAGACATAATGTGTCGTACTACATGGAAAATAATACTTATTTTCGGAGGACCTATCGCAACCATTCATGTGCCAAGTATAACGTAAGAAATATTTGAATTCGAAAATCAAATCATTTATTGAGCCATATAATGTAAAATCAAAAGACGAGAAGTCAAAATTGAGCAGCCGACAATAGTCTCAATTTTGGACAAAAGATGCATGTGTTGTCTCAACTTTAGAGTTTTTGAGACACACACATGCACAACTTATTTTTGACTCACACACTCTCGATCAGCTCATTTATAGTATAAGGAATGCATATAAATTGCAGGGTTTGAGGTACTTAAGCACACACCCCATAAAAAAAATATTACACTATCTACAAAGGGTTGAAGTACTTATATAGTTTCAAACCATGTGGAAAGTACGATACGTACAAATCCATCAATAACTGGAAGTAATGCTCGATTGTCTTACAAGAAAAACTCTTAACATATCTACATTTGATTTCTTGTTTTCAGATCGTGGTTGCAATTTTCATAGGTGTTAGGTTTGGAGACCATGGAGATCCGGGCGACTTGCCAAAATGGTATGCCATCGTGGTTGTTCTATTTATATACATATGTGTTGCCGGGTTCGCTTGGTCATGGGGGCCTCTTGGATGGCTAGTTCCGAGTGAAATCTTTCCATTGGAAATCCGATCTGCTGCACAAAGTATCAATGTCTCTGTGAACATGATTTTCACATTCGTCGTGGGTCAAGTTTTCTTAACGATGCTGTGTCACTTGAAATTTGGGTTGTTCTTGTTTTTTGGGTTTTTCATAATGGTGATGACTGTTTTTATATACTTTTTCTTGCCGGAGACCAAGAATATTCCGATCGAAGAAATGGTGATTGTGTGGAAGGAGCATTGGTTCTGGTCCAGGTTCATGAGTGCGGTGGATTATCCTGCCGATGGATCGGTTGAAATAGAGATGAATAGGAACACAAACCATCACATAGTCTAACGAAATCATAAGCGCACTACGATTTATAAGAAGCGTGGTTAAGTTGTTGTTTCATTCAATTATATTAATGAATGAGTTGATGAAAAAATTGAAGTAACTGTTTCACAACTCATTGTCAGTAGATAACTTTTTTATTTTAGAGTTTATTTGATTTTACTAATACATATTACTTCTTACAACATAATAATACACGAACTCTTTAAAATAATTACTTTTATCATTTTAATAGATAGACAAAATTATTCCAAATCATCAAGAATAAAACTGTAAACTAAAGCGGAAGCGTATTTGAAGACATAATCCTTAAACATTTGAGAACGATCGGTTGATTATCCAGATCAACGCGTTCTTCCTTGAGAGTCCCTTTTCTTTTCTCTCTAGTTCTATTCTAATAATGGGGTTTAGAGATAGTGGAACGTGATACGCGAGATCTAGGAACTATAACCATGCTATATAGATATTATGTTAATTATCTCTTCTGTTTCAGCCCATCACAAAAACAAAAATTACACTTTAGACTCTACACATCAAAGGTGTAGTGATTCGACCCAGAATCACCTACTAACAGAGACTTAAACATGAAATTAAAACTTACATAACAAAAATCAGAGAAAACTGCGAAAAATTAAAAAAATACTAACCCGGCAGAATACAATCTATAAATAACTGCAACCTCAAATAAATGTACAACCCAATCGAAAACCCAAAAACAAGAGGGTCAATCTCATAACTATCTCTGATGGCACCAATTGAGTCCACAACTACAAACTGGTTCCCTAACTTGGGAAATCTGCAACTGACCCGTCGAATGTAGTGTCTAAATAAAAAATACATGGACGTGAGCTAACATTGCTCAGTACAGATGTATGAATATACACATGCTATGAATGCATAATGCAAGTGAAAGGTACCGGGAACCTGTCATCGATAGAATACTGCTCAGTCAAAGGCGTCATGATATGTAGCACACTGGGCCGTCGCATCAGGAGGTACTCTCATACCATAAAATCGTGGATATATCCGGATCCAAAACTATGGTATTCATTCACAAAATATAACGGGGCTGAGCGACCCCTTTATAGGTTATAACAATGGTAAAAGGCTTAACATGATAATGTATGCAGCATAATATCCGTGACATAATCAATGCACATATCAGTAATGCCACATAAGGGTGTTCACGATTTGGTTAACCGCCTGAATCGAGCCGAAACCGAAAATTTGGTTTGAACCGAAAATCAAATTCGATTTCGATTTTTAGTTTTTCGAGTTTTGGTTCGGTTTTTTCGCTCAGTTCTCCGAATGTACCGAACCGAAAATCGATTTTTTTAATTTTTAATTTTTAATTATTTTTTAATATTTTTATTTTTTATTAATAAATAAATATAAATTAATTAAATAAATAAATAAAAATTCGGTTAAACCAAAAATCGAACCGAAAAACCGAAAATATTTTGGTTTTTAACTGAATCGAACCGTGAAACTCGGTTCGATTTTCGGTTTGGATTTTTGGTGAAATTTGGTTCCGTTAACCGAATTTCGGTTCGGTTCGATCCGAATGAACACCCCTAATTCCACGTAAAACATGCAAACATAGAATATGCATAATTAACCAGGGTATCTCGGATAGTATGTATGTACCTCAAAATCATGCAACTCAAGTAACCTAGTCACTCGGGTACTCACATCCAAGTCTATAAGCATATAATCACCATATCACTTATAATTATCTAAAAGTCTTAACTAGAATAATAGCTACTCACAAAAGCTAATCAAATTTTAGCAATATATCTGCATCCGTCGTTAGTCCTTTGATGGTGATTGCCTCAAAACATAGACACAACTCTGCTACGATCCCGATAGCGCCTCGCTATGATCTGGACTCTGGAACGACCCCTAAAATGGCCTAAAAACCCCTTAGAATCACCTAAAAACGAGAGATAGAGGAGAGGGAATGAGGAAAGGAAATGAGGTCTCGACACCCCTATTTAAAGACCACGTTCGGAACTAGAAAACTCGCGATCGAAACTTCTAAATGCAATTCGGAGCTTCCGAGCGTGCTTCCGAACCCTATCCACCCAACACATGTCTTTGATTGGACAACATGGCTGCCGAAAACGTTCGGAACTTCCGAACTAGGGGATCGGAACTACGGATCTCTACCCTGTCCAATCACAGCTTAAAAAGCCCATATCAGTCTGTCGGGGAATGTTCGGATCTTTCGAACTGTCCAGAGCTTCCTAACTCCAACTCTTTCTTCCGAGGGATCGGAACTTCCGATCTATACCTTGTTCAAGTTCGGACCTTCCGAACTGCTCGAACACTTGGAACCCTCCTGACCATTTCCGAACGTCCTAAATCTGATTTTCTACTTATTAATCTCATTCGAGAATTCCTTAACCACTTTTTGATCATTTTAAACATGCTTATATAGTTAATTGCTCATTTTTTAAATCGGGTTACTACAAAAGGTCTACGTCCTATCAGACACATTAAAGCCCAATAAAACTGAAAATTTTAATCGATCACTTTAGTTTGGACTTAACTCAACAGACAGTCACAATACATAATTATTCACATATCTTAACATATGACTTTAATTGATCTAACAACTCCATCTTTGAGATGTCAAAACGGGTCGGTGGGGTAGGCCAACCTGCAACCACCAAAACCCGTCAGTTGGCGGGGTGGGAAATTAGCAACCCAACTCGTCTATTTTATGAGGCAGAGCGGGGTGTCCCGTCAATTTTTAGTAATATTTGATGGGTTGGGGTGGGTGGTCTGCAACCCGCCATAACCCACCACTTGGCGGGGAGGGGCGGGGCGGGGCGGGGCGGGGCAGGGCGGACGCCTGCAATTTAGATGGTTGGAAATTTGTCAACCTAATCACTTAATGGCTCTACTCCAGCTTGAATCAAACTTCTAAAAAATTTTAGGGTCATGAGTTTTGTGTTCGAATTTCTTCCACACATGTATATATAGAAAGTTCAGCTGACAATTAATCGAGCTATCTTGGATGGATTATTCGTGTAAGAAAACTTCATTATCTTCTGTGTTTTTCCCCAAGGAAAAAAAAAACCAAACGAACAAAAAGTTTTTCTCTATTCAATTTAATCACGGATATACAAATCATGAAACAAAGGGATATATATATCATACTAATTTTGCATCTAATGAAGTTGGAAAATATAATAGAAATCACATGATTACACACATATATATGATTAGACGTTACCTTTGAAAGAAAAAATTATCTCAAATATACTAATAGAAAGATCTTTTTATTTGGATAGTCTTGTAGTTTCAAAGGTAACGTGTAGTGACCCGCTCCGAAATCACCTACTAATCATACTTTAGGCATGAAATTAAAACTTAAACAGAAAACATAATCAGAGAAACTATGAAAAACTTAAACCAACTACTATCCAGGCAGAATACAACGGCTAAATCATTGGAACCCAACATAAACAAAAATATACAACTCTATCAAATGAATAAATACCGAATAAAGTCTTAATCTAGAAACCTCTGGTAACCCCTGCTACCAAGCCCTGGTCACGGATCAACCACTAATCTTGCTCCTGGTCCACCTTCAAACATGTCCCATCGAATGAGGTGTTCAAGATAAAAGTAGGACGTGAGAGCTAATGTCCAGTACATAAATATCGAGTATACAGGTCTATATGATGCATGCAACATGAAATATGAATGTTCTGGTAAACTGGGATCAAATCTGGAACCTCATGCTCAGAATGTAGGCATCTTCAGTATACTTACGCTGCTCCAAAGATTCAGTGGGTGTCATACATACTGAACCCGATCTTGGACTATCATCATCCTGGGTAAACCGCACATGATGCCCCGTTGGTCCAGTGGGAGTCATACGATACCCGGCCGTATAAAGAAAACCCTAGGGCTGAGCGATCATCTCGAAAGGATAACAAGCTCAACATGATGATTTGTAAATGACGCATACAAATCATGAATAATATAATAACATGCATGTAATGCCTGATAATAATGCAACACATAATAATGCAACATATAAACATGCATACTTAGCAGACTATCTCAATCTGTACTTATGTACCTCAACTAATGGTCTAGCTGAACAACTGTCTATAATCCAAGCCTACAAGAGAATACAATACCATATCACTGTAACTTATCTAAAAGCCTTAATTAAACTAATAGCTACTTCCAAAAGCTGCTAAGAGTTTAGACTTATATCTGCGTTCGTCGGCAGCCCGCTGATGTCGAAGGCCCTGACCCAAGCACAGCTCTGCTACAAGCTCCGTAGCACCTTTCTAATGCTCGATCCTCGAGAATATAACCCAAAACACTCAAATATGGACTAATGGTTCGAAAACCTTTCAACTTTTGCATCTAAAAATGAGGTTTGGACGCATATTTATAGGTCAGGGATCGGAAGCTCCGATCTCGGTTCGGAAGCTTTGATCTGGGCATGAATTCCACGTGTAGAGAGCATTTTGACACCTCAAGCCGCAGGTGAGTCGGAAGCTCCGAACTGCCATTTGCCCAATCCACCTTGACACCTGGTTCCTTTTGAGTTCGGAAGTTCCAAACTGGTTTAGAAGGTCCGAACTGCTTCGCTCCTTCAGAACTGGTTTGGCTGCTTTCGAACTGTTCAGGCCTCCCAAGACCCTCCTGTTGGAACACGGTCGTTCTCCGGATCGAAAAAGAAAGTGATACCCGTTGCAGCGGAAGTTTTAAAATTTTATATGGAACAATTCCATATCATGGGTATCAAATTCCTACGATTAAAATTGATAACATAAAATTTAAACAATGTAAATTTTACCTTAAAATCTCGAAGCGAGATTATGGATACCAACAGATTAATCTGCTCTTGTTGTATATCCCAAGGACTGATGAACGAACTTTTCTTCAATCAGGTCCACGAACAGAAGTTTAATCCCTCTGATAGACTGCACTAGAAAGTCTATCAGAAGTTTCTACGAAGAGAAATAACATATTTGATCTGCTAATTCAGACTGCAAATTCGAAATTTGCAGACTGAAATTCTCGAACACAGTAGGGGAGGGGGCGGCCGAATTCTCTAGAGAGAGAGCTCTAGGGTTTCGAATTTTTATGCCTTGATTGTATCAATTTCTGTACTGCAATAACTTATTTATAATGTGGGCTGCTAACAGCTTAGGGCCCATTAGTCATAAGTTCAAGCCTGACAAGCAAAGCTCGCATGTTCAGAAATTAATATAAAATTCATAGTGACTCAGATTGATAAACCAATTTCACCAATGTGTACAGAAACCATTTCTGCATCTTTTAAAGTCAAGACAAATTTTCTGAATCCGAATTCAGTGGTTTCCAAAAATGTCCATCAATATGTCATTTTAGGAAATCTTACTCCCTCTACTTTTAAATAAGAAGTCCTACTTCTTTATCCATTAAATTTAACTCTTTAAATTTAATTATCTCAACGGGGATTAGAAATCCATTACTTGTGTGACCCTCAATGGTTCAGGGATATAGCTAGCCGTGGGCTCACAACTCCTTGTGACTCGAAACAACAATTTCCGACTTGCCCATCGAATCATGGTAAGAGCGTCTAGCAACATCGCCCCATGATTTCCTAGGTATCACTGATAGTGCCTGCAAGAACCAGTAGATTTTGGTTAGCGTACAGTACGGTCCCTTCATCCATATATCCCGATCGAATCAACAACCATTGGTACATCGAGAGTCGTTCAAGATTCGATAACTATGCAATGCATCTTGAAGATCAAATAGTGACATCGCATGTGCTACTAGAAAACCAAGTAACCTAAAACACATCATGTACTCTGGTCAGAGATTCGTCACACTAATATCTCCTCAGATTGCATAGGATATCCACACTCGCAAGTGTGCGGTGAATCCTTGACAACAAAGCATCGACTCCTATATGTGTCGTAACTATACCCAATCCCGACACCTGATGACCCTAATAGAGTCGGTAAACGAGTCAAAGCACAGTACTAGCATATAGAGTCTCAATGATGTTTCAAGTAATAAGGACTAATGGTGTACAACCAAAACCGCGGACTATATCCACTCGATAAGTGATAACCACTTGAAAAGTCCGAATAGGGTAGTTCGATCATTCATCATATGAATATCCATTTGCATGCTTCGAATCATCTCTATGTTCCATACCAATGAAACATGGTACTCGGCATCGCAAATGCTAGTCTCAATCTCGAGCGATCCTTATCCTTATTTGTGGACGGCTCAATTGACTAGGAACTGTTTAAAATATACAGTGAACATAAGATGTGTTTCATGACAGTGATCTCTCTATATTCACTATCTCATCTTACTTTAGTATATTCAAGGTCTTTATCAAAATAGCAACAGTATATCATTATATAATAATAAGATAAAGTGAACGTCATTTAAAGAACGTATATTATATTAAACAAAGATTGTTTACAAAAAGAGACTCTCAAAGCCCTTAGCCACAAGTTGGCTAACGGGGCATCAACTCTTTCACCTCCCTACCATTTTCGTACGTTTCAGAGCTGATTTTCCACTTATTTATTATTATTATTATAAAAATATTATATTATTATAGTTATTTCTTATTATTGTAATAAAATAATAGTAATAAGGATCAAATTATTATATTATTATGCAATTATTTTTTTATTTGTAGTTAATAAATGATTTGATTATTAAAAATAATTTAATTTCATTCCTTCTCTTTTTCTAGTATCAATCAGGGTCGGTCCTGAGAAATATGAGACCTCGGGCGATTGCGAACACAAAATATGAGCTCTGTCATATTAACTTGAAAACTTAAATAAATACATATATATAAATATATAATAATTTAATATCATAATCAAAGTAAGCCTCAATATATAATTGTAAAGCTACATATTAAAAATAATGTTTTACATAATTTCTTACTATATTTATTTAAAAACCAATATTATATAAAATACAACATACTTGTAATTTTTATAAAAACAAATCATTAATTATATCATCATATGAAATATACTCAAATATTTTTTTAAATTAAAATAATCGTTAAATCATTTAATATCTTTTGACTCATTGGGTACTCAAATAAAATTTTAATAATTTTATTGGAGAAACTTTTTTTATGCCACAATTTTATTCTCAGATCTCTTAATTTAATATAAAATCAGACATAATTCATAATATATAAAAGAATAAGAGAAATAAAAAAAACTACTTGTATATGAGGTGCACACTACGAAAAATTGAAGATGAAAATTAGATTTGATAAAAATTGCACGAATTGATCGAAAGAAAGAAGTGACTAACTTATGATTGTACGTGCTTTTCATAGGGATTTATGACATAGTATTTTATTTTTTATGTAATTAGCTAAAATATTATATGCATATTATAATAATTTATAAAGATAATTGGGACCCTTTCTCAAAATGGGGTCCTGGGCGGTCGCCCGACTCGCCCTCCATAAGGGCCGCCCCTGGTATCAATCATTGATTTGAATATAAATGTCATTTCATTATCATTCTTATTTCATTTTAAAGTTGATTATATTCCTATCTTATTTCTTTTCAATATATCAATCATGTCTTTGGCATTTATCCGATCGAAAACTTGTGATAAATTAATGAGCCATATATGTTATATTAAACAAAAACGTTATGGCGCTATTAGAGCCATTGACAAGCTTTCTTGATCTCTTCAGCACGCCAAGAACCTATCCATCAGATTTTCGAAAACTTGATTTAAGACGTACATATATATCACATAGGCCAGCTATACCAATATATCCTTAGTCTCAAACCAAGAACAAGTAGACAAAAAACTAAGTCAATATTCGTCAAAGGATATGAATTATCCTTGTATGATTTTTATTAACTGTAATAAAGTTTAAAAATATGATCAGATCCATGCATATGTAGAATATTTCGGTTAAGACATTATATTTCATTCGAAAAAACTTAAATTTTCCGACATGATCTCGTCTCCCGCGCCCAGACATGAGGCGAGGCCCAAGAAATTAATTAAGATAAAAAAAAATTCATAATAACTTATTTTTAGAGGTTGTAAAAACTATTTGATTAAAATGATAAGTGACAAGGTATTGTTTCAGTAGTTACCAGCAAGGTACCTCTCAAGTCTCAAAAAATTCGGAATAGTCATGTGACATGCATGCAAAGCCTTTTTCTATACTTGGAGTATCTTCTATCCCATTAACTTTTTTTTTTCTTTTTTCCACATGTTCAATAATGAGAAAGCCCATAAAGTTATACATGAATAATTATAAGGGAAAATTGTAAATTTTGTCATGTATGTTTGTTATTTTACGATTTTGGTCCTCTATGTTTTCATATTTTAATTTTAGTCCTGCATGTTTCGATTTTTGGCAATATCGGTCTTTTTTATTCGAAAATGCTTACATGGCACTTACACGTCAGCTCCACATCAGCACTGAATTGGTGTCATGTCAGCGCCACATCGAAAAAAGGACTAAAATTGCCAAAAAAATAAAGATAGCGGACTAAAACTGAAATCTGAAAATATAAATGACTGAAATCGCAAAGTGACAAACATACAGGAGAAAAAAAGCAATTTTTCCTAATTATAATAATTTAAGGTGAAGTTATTTAATAATTTATCATAGATTTATAAAAAAATAATGTTAATAATTTATTCGCGTCCGGATATCAAAATATTATTATGATCGAAAAATTATATATATATATATATATATATATATATATATATATATAAAGTTTCTTTCAAGTGCCCACTTATCATGCCCACTACCATGCCCACCAATGATGTGGCACTATTCTATTGGACCACATCTTTATCACATCCAATAGAATAGTGCCACATCATTGGTGGGCATGATAGGTGGGCACTTGAAAGAAACTATATATATATATATATATATATATATATGTTTATTATTAAATATTTAATACCTAAAAAAAAGTTTCAATTCATTCCATTTCCTAGTATATTTCACCATCTAAGTCTCATTGTTTCATGCCGGCGCCCCTGTCAAAATCTAAGTTCACAATGCAATTTTGCATTTGATCACAATGATCTGAGATTTGTATAGAAATTATGGCTATAAATAGCAGCTTCTAATTAAGGATTAATCCAAGTACCCCAGAGCAAGTTTATTTCAAGAACTAAAAAATTAACTAGTAAAATATGGCCAAGGCAAGCAACAATACTTCCACCATCCTGAATTTGGCTTTGGTCCTCTCACTTGCTCTCATCATTGCTGTAGCAGAAAGCAGAGCAATTATCAATGGTAAACCTTCAATATCTTTGATGGTTAAGCATAAAATTATCGGATCATATATATATGGCTTCTATTAAATATACGAAGGGTTCGATATATAATTAATTACGATTATGTTTTATATAGTGTATGTCATCAAATATAGCATAATTAATTATAACCAGTTTCTATTTACTTTCTTGAAAAATTTTGATGCAGCTAAGAGTAAGGCAGCAAGTGTGGCAGTTGTGTGTGATTCCGTGACCGCGGTGAGCAGCGGCGACACTTGTTTCGACATCGCTAAGAGCTACAACTTGACCACTGCACAGTTTGATAGCATCAACCCTAATCTGAATTGTAACAAACTATTTGTTAGCCAGTGGCTTTGCATCCTTGGCTTTACTGTTTAAGACTGCTGCATGCTCTACCAACTCGATCGTCTTATGAAAAAGCCATTAATAAGGACATTGGCCACATATATTTCATGAATATTATATTAATTATGAATAAGGTGCCTAATTTACTAGCTAGCCATTTTAATGTGGCTTGTTCTTTAGTATGTTTCCCATTCCGATCATTTTATCTCATGTTTCAGTAACTATTGTTGAAAAGTTGTTGACTTTATGAAAATGACTGCTGTTCTTAATTAATTACAACATGATGTGTGTGTGTAACATGAAGCACTAGAATTTTTTAAAAAAAGAAAAAGAAAAAGGCACTTAGAATTATGACAAATTAATTAATGTTATCAAATATAATTAATATGGTCATTGCCATGTTTGTGGACCTTGTGGTAATACATAAATTGCGGGAATTTAATCATGCACGTGTTATTGTCAAATCTTAGAATGAAAGTGATTATAATATTAAGACTGTAAATAATAACTCACTAATTTACAATATATTTATTTATAATTATCATATCTTATCTTATCTGTTTTAAATTTTTTAATCTTGATATAATTAAATTCTTGAACGCATTTAATTGACCATGTTAGTCCTAAAAAAATATTAATTAACATAAAAATTTATGTATTCAAATATATATATATATATATATATATATATATGTGTGTGTGTGTGTGTGTGTATGTATGTATGTATACAGTACTGCGTACAAAAAACATTAGCCTCGGTCCTTATATGAAAGATGAAAGGGCCTCTAGTTTAAAATTAATTCATAGTAGTTTTATTTTAGTGCAAATTGCTCAAAAATCCTCAATGCAAACATGTTTTGCTCTGCATTTTCTAGCCACTTTTTTGTACCACAATTTTTGTTAATTTGTACCACATCTTATATGGTTTTGTACCACATCTTGTATTGTTTTGTACCACATTTTTTTACTAGGAAACCCAAAGCAAAACATGTTTGTATTTGGGGATTTTTGAGCAAATTTCCCATTTTATATACTGAAACTCAACAAATCATTATAAAGTAATAGGTGGTTGAGTTAATAATAAACATGATTGCTTTTGAATAAATTTTATATTCAACGTTATATAAATATCATCAGATCATGTACATTAATCTATCACCAATAATTCAGAAAATAACTTAAAAAACTCTTGAAATAAAAATGGTTCCTTCAAAAACTAAACAACCTTAAAGGAAAATATCAAAATCTTTGAAAATATTGTGTCAGCGCAAAAAAATTATTTTGTCAATGTTTTCATAAGTATCAACTTGATTGAACTTTCTTTCATTTCAAATAGAATAAAATTACAGAATTTTTTAGCAACTAAGATTTATATAAAATATATTCCCTAGAAAAAATGAATCGAATTTTCAGACATTCTAATTACTGAATAGCATGTGTTCGTCTATGTCTATGCTACACGGCCTACACCAAGAATATTTCTCCTACTATTCCAATATCATTAGATCGTGTGGGTCCTTCGTATTTTTGTGAAAATTGATATATGTTGGGGGATAAATACTACAGTTATAGCAAAGAATAATCCTGGTTATTTGTGTAACGTTCCAAAAGTCGAGAGCGTTACTAAACGTACATGCTTATATATTTTAGGGAAAAAATAATTTGCGGAAAAATATAAAAAAAATCAATCTTCATCACTAAACGAAAAATATTTAAAAATTTGTAGTAAAAAAAATCAATCTTCATAACTGCAAAAGATAATAAAATAAAATTTGTAGTATTGCCAACCAGGACAACTTAAAAATATATAAAACTTGTGTTTCCTTCCTCAAAAAAAAATTTCAAAATAACATCGTTCATAACGGAGCTCTCATGCATCACCCACCGGACCGACCGTTTGCTCCTCTTCATGGCCAGTTCCAAACTCATCAATAAAATCATCTAAAGCATCGTCATTATCTGCATCATTTCAGTATAGTGAGTCTAAAGACTCAGCAAGTAATGCATTCAAAAATCATGCTTAACTTGAAACTTAAAATATCTTAAAATAAAGCATAACTGAACATAACATAAAACTGTCACATAAAAACTCTTAAAAATACTTAAAATAGCTTAAAATACCATAAACATTCATTTTGGAACTCGAAAATAAAAAATATATATATATATTTTTGGACAGACCAGGGGTGCGCTGGGGTGCACCTTTCTGCGCGCCCAGACGCACCCTACGCGCTCGAGCGCCCAAAATGTTTTGGGCGCTCAAACGCGCTGCCCCACTGCCTGATATTTCAGGCAACGGTGCGCAGGCGGTGCTGAGCCCTTTCTCGATGTTTTTCGGTCCTTTTCGACTTTTTTTCATCCAAAAACGTTAGACACTCAAAAACAATGATCTTGAACAAGTAAAAACCTTCAAATTTCGAAAAAGGTTTGACAGAACATGATCAACATCAACCAACATGATTCAAATTATAGATCTAAAACACACACACACACCAGAAAATCAGACTTCTTGCCCATAAATTCATAAACTTCAGAAACTTTTTACCCAAAAACATAAGGAACGAATCACGTTTCACGATTAATCATCATACTTCAAACGTTCTTCATGATTCATGCATACAGATAACATTTGCAACTAGGGTTCATATCAAAATACCTATACTATTTAATGACGGTTTAAAAATATTAAAAACTTGCCTGAAATCTGTCGTTTGGATTTAACCTGGACTTGAGAGCGATCTAGCCTCGAAAATATGAAGAACTCTTGCCCTAGCTTGATGCAGTTTTTGAACGTGTAACAAGGAGGAGAAGAAAAGAGGTAGGCGACGTTCCAAGAAAAAAATGAGAAAGAAAGAATTATTTTTGAACGCTTACTCAGTTTGTGACTAATGGGCTTAGGAGTCGGCCATTAGTTGCAAACCAACTTTTAAAAATTACTCCACTCAATTTATAAAATACATTGCATCAACTTATAACTTAAACATAAAATATTTTTTTAACACGTTCGAAGGCTAGTCTCGATCTTTCGGTCCATTCTAAATTTCAAATCTGAAAACCTTAAAATAACTTACAACACAAAAAATTTCAGGAATAACATATCACCATAAAATCACTTAGCATTTAAACTCATAACTCAAAATGCATAAAATCATATAACAATTAAATATCATAAATAACATGCATAAAATCATATAAAATTATTCCAAATTATGGTGGTCGAGCTAGTGGACTTTCGGACCTTATAATTTGCTGACTTATACAACCTATCGACACTAAGATCTAAATTTGATACGATGTCTTGAATTTGAGATCTAATTATAACAAATCACCAAAAATAAAACGCTCACAAACAAAACAAGATATAGATGATAATTGAGAACATATAATAAGGTGTTCCAGTAATTACCATAAACCTCTCATTACTAAAAAAAAAAAAAATTAGGGTAAAAGATTAAAAATAAAATAAAATGCAATCAAATTTGATATACATAATAGACAATATTTTTGTCTCACAGTTATTTAATGAGTAACTTATTATTATAGATAGATAAAGTTTCAATTCATGTCTGAATATCAACTTAAATTAGGAAATTGTTATTTGCACTTCATTTTTTTTGTTAAATACATTCTATTTTTAAGTTTTATACAAATATTGACAATGATGTCTTTTAATTGATTGTTTTTATTTTTGGTAAAATCATTGTTTCGATTTTAAAAATAAATTATCTTAAACATTAATTGTCCAAAAATATTGTTAAATTTGTTCATAAAATATTTAATTTTCTCCTCTTAATTTTAATTTTTGTTAGTATTACTTAAAAAGTTAAAATTATAAATCTATTGGGATCGGTTCAGAGGGTAGAGGGGGGGGGGGGGTGAATACACTCTGAAACTTATCTTCTTCTTCTTCAAAATGATCAAGTGAGGTTTAGTTCACTTAATCTGTTTTCTCAACTTCTAAAACGGTTTGAACAACTTAAATAGTGCGGAAATAGTTCAGAGGTTTTAGTGATGCAAAGTTTATAATGCAATGTATGAGCAGAATGTAAGATAAATAGCAGTAAAGACTAAGGCACGATTTATGGAAGTTCGAAGGCTTAATCCTTCTACGTCTCCCCTTCTTCCACTTAGGAAGGAATTCACTAGAAGACTTTGGTTATTACAACGTCTTGTAATACACCCACTTCAGACTTAGGACTTATCCAATGCCTAATCCGAAACTCCTAGATTTACACAGATAAGATTCTCAGTTCTTATCAGACTGGTGGAAGCTTTCAGAGTAGCTTCAATTCTCTTCAACAATGAGTATAGTTGAGTTGAGCTTCTCAAACTGCAGAGCGGTCGAGAGGCTTGAAAACCCTAGGATGATCCTTGACGATCAGATATGTGAACTGTAGGCGAGGGTTTATTTGAGCAGCAAACGAATGATCTTGTAAGTGTGCTCAAGTATATCAGATGAGGACTTCTGATATTATTCAAGTGATTGAGTTAATTGAGATTTTTCTGAATTGCTTGTCTCTCTTTGTTGTCTGTTGTCACACTTCTTGAGCAATCTTCCCTTTATATAGGTCAATCATCAACGTCTTTATTTTGAACGTTCTGATGCTGCATTGAATGCACATTTAATGCTCATAAATGCATTGATGATTCTGCATGAAGATCGTACACTGCAGACAACTTCCAGGGTCCAAAACTGGAATAAACGGTCGAATGCTTTATCTGTAGTCATTCTGTGTTTTTGCCATTTTGGTGCAACCTGTTGTCTTGATTGCAGGAGTCAACATATCTTCTGACACGCCGGTTCTGCTTTTAATAAAAGATCTTGCAAAGAACATCTTGTCACAGGTACTTGTCTTGAGATATCCTGAAAAGCAGTTGGCATTCTACCTGTAGAGATATTTGTCCTCTGCTGGTTTGAATAACCAGTCGATAAGCTTGTGACTTCAACCGGTCGAGAGACAAAGGCGGTTGACAAGCTTCCGGTAGATAGATTTATCCTCTGCTGGTTTGAATAACCAGTCGATAAGCTTGTGACTTCAACCGGTCGAGAGACAAAGGCGGTTGACAAGCTTCCGGTAGACAGATTTATCCTCTGCTGGTTTTGATAGCCAGTCGATAGGCTTGTGACTTCAGCCGGTCGAGAGCAAAGGCGGTTGACAAGCTTCCGGTAG
Organism: Henckelia pumila; assembly: GCF_033568475.1. Taxonomy (NCBI): domain Eukaryota; kingdom Viridiplantae; phylum Streptophyta; class Magnoliopsida; order Lamiales; family Gesneriaceae; genus Henckelia; species Henckelia pumila. The sequence goes on along the minus strand of NC_133121.1, from coordinate 96,907,202 downwards.
AAGTTGTAGTAGATTCCTGAAATACAATGGTTGGCAGCACATTCCTATACAATGAGTTGTTGTTTGTTATCACCAAAATATCGGATTCAACAATTTCCCCCTTTTTGGTGATGACAAAACTTAAGTGCTCCAAGAACAATATGAAAGCATTAAAATGAACTTCATTGAGAGAATGAATTTCATTAAGTACAATAAGCATTTTTATTACACCTACAGAAAAAAATAAGATGCAGCTACGATAAGTAAAGAAGAGATAAGTTGTTCATCTTTTGAACCAACTGGCTCCTCCTGACCTATCGCCTTCTCTTCTTCTGTCGGCTTCTTCTTTTCTTCTGGACTCTTCTTCACGTCTTCTTGCCTCTGCTGCTCTACGTTGCTCTTCTTCCCCCTTTTTGGCATCACCTTGGTTGAGTCGAAGGATGAACTCAGTGAGTTGAGTGCCAAGGCAGGCTTGCATAGTGTCTATTTTTGCATCGATTTGAGCAAGTAGAGTGGCTTGCATAGTGTCCATCCGATCATTCAACTGCTTATGAAGGCGGTTTTCGGATCGGATAACTTGTTCGGAGACGGTAGAGAGCATGTTGATTTGAGTGCGATGATGATTAGTGATCTCTGTGGACAGACGAGCAAGGTCTCGAGACACGGTCTCGAAATGCCGAATCATCGTTTGGCGTGAATTATCGACTGATAAGGATGAGTTTGTTATGTCTTGAGAGAAGGACCTAACCGTTTGCATGAGCTCATGAAGCCGATTTATCAAGGTATGATCTAGAGCTGCGGCCATGGCTTCAATTAAAGAATCATCAGTCTGAAGCATTTGCCCTTCTGGGTCATTTCTTGGTGAAACCGGGCTAGACTCACGATGATGTGGTGCGGGTGAACTGGCTGGAGAGCTACCCGATGGACCTTCCAATAATGGTACAGTTGGAGATGTAATAGTTTCGACTGCAGCCAATATGGTTGGTGGAGTACCAGGATCAGCACTTGGTTCATCCATAATGAGATCTTCCATAAACTTTTCAGTAGATGGAGACGGTTGAAGTGCTGGATCAGCATCAGTCACTTGCTGTTCTGGAGATGCAGGTGATACAATAGTGCTTGATATCTCCGTTGGGGGCACTGTTGCTTCACTACTGCAAGGAGCCTCTGTCACAGAGGTGACAGGTATCTCTTGTGCAACCACTTCTAAAACATCTTGTGAATGACCGGGAGAAGTGTGAGCGGTCGTCACTGGAGAGGAGTGAGCAATCACAACTGCTTCCGGTTGAGTAACTGCTTGGACTGCGGTTGAGGAGGGGTCGACCGATGAAGATGCTGCCACACTCGATCTTAGAGCAGATGATTGAAAGAGGTCAGCAGTGATGAGATCGGTCAGAATCCCATCTGAAGAAGGGAGAGCATAGACGTCTTCTTCACCCTGATCTTGAGTGAGAAAGGTTTTCATCATCACTTGTGCTTCCAGCACATAAGCTTGTAAACAGGCTGCTGAAGCTGGTGTTTTGACATTGTTGAGAGCTTGAAAGTGCTCAAGTAGTTGAGTGATTTGACGTAGACTATCCTGTAGTCCAGTCAAAATCACAAAGTCATCGGCAGCGGTAGGACTTTTGGATTTGAAATTCTTGACACGCTCATTAATTAGCAGAGATAGCAGGCTTCCTCGAAGCTTCAAGTCTATGAGATTTCTTCTTCCCAGAGCCTCCACGATGTCTTCAGTATCAGCAAATAGAAGCATCTTCTGCTCAATGACGTTTAGAGATTTCCATTTAGGAAATATTTGAGCGAGTGTCAAGTGAGTGCGGGAGTGATGCCATCTGTCAAAACGTTGTAGATGACGCTTGACAGTACGGAGCACGTGAGAGATGATCATATTGAGTTCTATCGTAGCTGCTGGTTGAGCCTTGGGTGTGTAGATCATCACACCTTTCCCTTTGTCTTTGGGATCAGCTAGAGGGACCTCAGGAGCTGATGAGGCACCTTCCCGGATTATCACACCCTTTGTAGGACGAGGAGCAGTAGAAGCAACAACGGTAGTAGTCTCGACCGTTGGCAGGGTAGGAGCAAGTCCAGAAAGAGACTTTAGCTTCTTGTGCTGCCTCTTCTTCTCGCCTGCAGGCGTGGATGACACAGCTGCTTTGGAGACCGAAGGGGATGACTTTCTGAAAGCTTGAATCAGTGGAACATTCTCACGTGATTCATCTTCAGAGTCAGATTCGATGATCAGTTGATGCTTGGCAGACTTTTTGGTATGGACTGGTTTGGCCACGACCGGAACCGTTGAAAGCGGTTGAGGGATAGCAATAGCCTTTGCGGTTGAGGGCAAGGTGTCGACCGCAGTCTCTTTCTTGTTCAGGAATTTGAGAATCGTAGACTTGTTGAGCCATTTGGTGGGATGCAGAGGCTCAGTCTTGGAAAAGTCCACTCCAAGGATGCCCAAGATATGGCAGATTTGCAAAGCAAATCCCTCGGATTGCCCTTTGCCCCTGATCATTTCACATAGAATATTGAACAGAATGTCTGACCAGTTTATGTTGATCTTGGAGGCAATACAAGCCATGTATTGAAATTTCTCCAGCGTCACCTTGTCGTAAGATCCAGCCTTGGCCAGAAGATTCTTGGCCACGATATTAGTCAGTAGCCTGAATGGAGCTTTGAGAGATGTCTTCTGGGCCGGCAGTTTGATCGGAGCATCAGTAGTTGAGAACTCCTTCAACCAATAAGAGTAGTTACCATCTGGAAGATCCGTGCATTTTGTCAAACCCCTGGAGGGCAGATCAAATGTGCTGGCGAAGAACTTCTGATTGAAGGAGTAGACCTCTGTCTTGATCAAGCATTTGATAGTCCCATGCTCGATTTGAGCGGTTGCGAAGAACTCCTTCAAAACAGGCAAATCGCAGATGGCGCTGCATTCCAGAAATTTCTTCAGTCCAGAGGCTTCAAGCATGGTGAAGACCTCGGATATTCCTGCGTTGTTTGCCTTAACAACGGAATCAAAGTTGATTGCGAGGCAAGTCTTCTGGATCGACATGATAGCTGTAGATAAGAACTCGAGCAGAGAGTAAGCAAAATCTAGAGAGTAATTCGATGATGCGTTTAATACAATATGAAAGCTTTTAGCAAAGGTGAAAGATTGATATACGAGTGTAAAGAAGTATATATAGGAACCTATGGGCCATAGGGTGACGTCATGAAAAGTATTTTTGAAATTCAAAAAGTTTTGAAGAGCATAATCACGGCGCCCAATTAATGTCATTTGGTTCAAAGCACCAAGCTGCTAGTACGAAGTCTGTCAGAGACTAGTTAAAGGCGGATGATATGCCAATATTTATGGCAACGTAACAGCTAATCTATTAATGTCATATTGACAATCATTCCCCCTAAACACATGCATACTAACTTAAATCTACTAAGCCAAGAATATTTCGAAAGTATGAAAACTTAGCGTCCGGTAGAGGCTTGGTGAATATGTCTGCTGCTTGCTGATCGGTAGAGATGTATTCCAGCCTGATTTCCTTCTTTAAGACATGATCTCGGATAAAGTGATGCCTGACATCAATGTGCTTTGTCCTAGAGTGCATCACTGGATTGTGAGTGATGGCTATGGCACTTGTATTGTCACAGTAGATTGGAGCTTCACTCGACCGAATCTCATAATCATTAAGCTGCTGTTGAATCCAGAGTATTTGAGCACAACAGCTGCCAGCAGCAAGGTATTCTGCTTCGGCGGTCGAGGTAGCAATTGATGTCTGCTTCTTACTTGACCACGAAATTAGTCTATCTCCAAGGAATTGACATGTGCCACTTGTACTTTTGCGATCAATTCTACAACCTGCATAATCTGCATCTGAATAGCCAATAAGATTGAGATTTGAATCTTTGGGATACCAAAGACCCACATTAGTAGTTCCTTTAATATATTTAAGTATTCGTTTGGTAGCAATGAAATGAGATTGCTTAGGTGCAGCTTGAAATCTAGCACATAAACAAACTGAATACATGATATCCGGTCGACTGGCAGTCAAATAGAGCAGTGAACCAATAAGGCCTCGATACATGGTTACCTCGACCGGAATTCCCCCTTCATCTTTATCAAGCTTAATTGATGTACTCATGGGGGTAGATACAGTTGAGCATTGTTCCATTCCAAACTTCTTTACCAATTCCTTGGCATACTTGGACTGATTGATGAATATTCCAGTTTCAAGTTGCTTCACTTGAAGTCCAAGAAAGAAGTTTAGCTCGCCCATCATGCTCATTTCAAACTTCTCTTGCATCAGCTTAGAGAACTTTGAGCACAACTTGGGGTTAGTTGACCCAAATATAATGTCATCAACATAAATTTGTACTAGTAACACATGATCATCTTTTACAAATTTAAACAGGGTCTTATCGACCGTTCCAATTTGGAAATCATGTTCCAGTAAAAATTTTAGTAATGTGTCATACCAAGCACGCGGTGCTTGTTTTAATCCATAGAGAGCTTTGTCAAGTTTATAGATATATTGAGGATGAGTAGGATTGACAAAACCTGGTGGTTGTTCAACGTACACCTCTTCTTGAAGTAGACCATTGAGGAATGCAGACTTCACATCCATTTGATAAACTTTAAAATTCTTGAAGGCTGCATAAGCAAGAAAGATGCGGATTGCTTCTAGTCTTGCAACTGGCGCGAAGGATTCCTCAAAGTCTATGCCTTCTTCTTGTCTGAATCCTTGAGCAACAAGTCGAGCTTTGTTACGCACAACAGTGCCATGTTCATCGAGCTTGTTACGAAACACCCATCTAGTTCCAATCACATTTTGATTTTTCGGTCGAGGAACTAGATGCCAAACATTGTTGCGGGTGAATTGATTCAACTCTTCTTGCATAGCTTCAATCCAGCTGGCATCTGATAGAGCTTCATCTATTTTCTTGGGCTCTACCTGAGATATGAAAGCTGCATGCAAGAATTCATTAATCATTTGACCACGTGTTTTTCGAGGAGCAGAAGGGTCACCTATGACCAACCCAGGTGGATGATCTTTGTTCCACCTAAAATAATTCCCTAAAGGGTTGTCATCAATTGGTTGATGAACATCCTCGTTTACTGGATCATCATTGGCTGGAGGATTGTTATCAACCGGTGGATCCACTTCTGGCCTTGTTTGATCACACCCGGTAGAGGGAACTGGATCATCCTTCTTTGGAGGATATAGATCACTGTCACTCTCTTCCTGTAGATTTGTGTTTTCCAGTCTATGACTCAGATCATTTATGCTCCCTTGAGTTTGTTCTGTACAAAGAGTAGATTCATCAAAAACAACATGAATGGTTTCCTCGACCGTTAGTGATCTTTGATTGAACACTCGATAAGCTCTGCTAACGGCTGAGTAACCAATAAAAGTTCCTTCGTCTGCTTTGGCATCGAAGGCTGTCAAATGGTTTTTGCCATTGTTGTGGATAAAGCATTTGCACCCAAAAATTTTGAAGTATGAAATATCAGGTTTTGTGCCATTCCAGATCTCATATGGAGTTTTGTTAAATCGTTTATTAATCATAGATCTGTTTTGAGTATAGCAAGCTGTGTTAACTGCTTCTGCCCAAAGCCTTTGAGAAACATTTGAATCAGCAATCATAGTTCTGGCTGCTTCTTTTAAAGTACGGTTCCTTCTTTCAGCCACCCCATTTTGCTGTGGGGATCTAGCAGCTGACAACTCATGCTTGATTCCCTGATCATCTAGATAAGTCAGAAGAGTGGTGTTTAAAAATTCAGTCCCTCTATCACTCCTGATTCTATCTATCACAGTAGATTGTTCATTTTGCAAGAGTTTAAAAAGCTTAATCAGGTGAGGTGCAGTTTGATCTTTTGAAGAGAGAAAGATGACCCAAGTAAATCGAGAAAAGTCATCTATAACAACAAGAGCATATCTCATTCCCCCTATGCTTCTTACTGGTATAGGACCAAATAGGTCCATGTGAAGTAAGTCTAAACATTTGGAAGAAGACATACACCCTTTATTTTTAAAGGTTGCTCTCACCTGCTTTCCTAGTTGACAAGCAGGACAAACTTTGTCTTTTATAAAATCTCCTTCGGGCAGACCAGAAACCAAATCATGCTTCCTCAAGTTAAAAATGGACTTAAAATTTAGATGATTTAACCGCTTATGCCACAACCAATGTTTATCATGATGAGCAGTAAGACAAGTAGGTGAAGAAATATGTGAGCAAGACCAGTTTACCTTGTAGGTGTTTAGGTCTCGTACACCGGTCATAAGAGTCTCACCTTTGTCATTTTTTATGAGGCAAGTGTGTTTGTGAAACTCGACCGAATGATCATTGTCACATAGTTGACTAATACTTATCAAATTATAGCATAGTTTGTCAACAAGTAACACATCTTTAATAATGATGTTACCATGGATAATCTTACCCTTACCCACGGTTTTACCTTTGGAGTTGTCTCCAAAGCTGATCTTTGGTCCTTTGCACAACACCACTTCTGTTAGAAGTTCTGGATTCCCTGTCATGTGTCGTGAACAACCGCTATCTAAATACCAGGTAGTGTCCTTGATAGAAGTGGTTTTCTCGCCCGTTTGGACTTTTAGTACCTGCAAAGAGTGAAGAACTTTTGGTACCCATATTTAGTAGGGTCCAGGTCGGATTAGCCCTTTCGGGACCCACACCTGGAACACCCTTACAGGTTTGCCCGTGTGTGTGTCCAGAAATCTGTGCGGTCGATAGGCAGTAAATGTGTGTGCTTGTGAGGTTGCTGTGTACTGCTTGCCTTTTTGATTTTCATCAGTTAGCCTGTACCTTTTTTGAACTGGCCTGCAATTAAGGTACTGGTAAGGCTTCTCCTTTGACCATCTTTTCTTAGAGTAGTTAGACTCATTCCATGGCCTTTTGAAATTAGATTGGTTTCCCTTTCTTCTTTCATTAGGTTTTGGTTTGATCCAAGTTCCTCTTTGATTAGAGGTCTGGGGATCCACATATCCCAGCCCTCTATGCTTAGAGCTTCGTTCGTTAGATACTTTCTGATTTTTGTCAAAGCTGCACTTATCGTGTTCATATATCGTGCTGGACCTGACAAATCTTATTTTGTTAAGATTGCCTTTGTCCAGGCTTGACTGAATACAGGATTCCATAGACTGTTCATTTGTTCCAAACCCTAGACCGGTTTTATCATGTACCGGTCTTTGGATTTCCTGAATCTTGTCAATGGTTACAGAAGATTTATTCCAAGCCTTAATGGTTTCAAGTAGTTTTTTATTCTCAATCAAGGTAGCTTGGAATACTCTTTCAAGGTGTCGTTCTCAGTAGCCAGCAGACTTAGCTTGACCTTAAGACCATCAAGCTCTTTTTGCTGCATGCAGCTTGATTTGCTTGACTTATCTTTTAGGTCAGCTCTTTCTGCCTTTACTTCCTCGAACTCCTTGGATAATGCTTTGTATTCATTAGTCATTTCGTGTAAAGCAGTAACTAAATCACTGTGAGTAAATTCAGGTGAGCCAAAGTCAAATACCTCCTCAGCTTCTTCTTCGATGTCGGCCATAAGGCATTCCACTTTTTCATCATCGCTGTCATCTGAAGAGCTTCCGGTATTGGAGTTGTCAGAGTCAGACTCAGCCCACTTGCTTTTGCTTTCGTCTGCTACTAGAACCCTTTGGTCTCTTCCTTTTCTAAACGTCCTTTTATCCTCCTTACCCCTTCTTCTTTCGGAGAATTGCTTCTGATCATTGTTCTTAGGCTTGGTGCAGTCTGCAATGAAGTGGCCTGACTTGTCACAGTTAAAACAAGTAGGACCATCCTTTGTATGGTCCGATTTATGATAATTTTTAAATTTAGAATTGTTTTTACGCATAAATCTACCAAATTTCTTGACAAAGAGTGTCATGGCTTCATTGCTGATTTGCTCAGCTGATCTCTTTGGAGCTTCCTCGACCGGTGGACATATCACGGTTGAGGTTAAGGCCTTGGTTGGTTGAGAAGTAGATGGTTCATCTTCTGTTCTCATGTTGAGCTCGAACTCGTAGGCTTTGAGATCTGCAAAGAGATCATGCAGTTCAACCTTGCTTAAGTCTTTTGACTCTCTCATGGCCACTGTCTTGATCTCCCATTCTTTGGGTAAAGCTCTCATAACCTTCACAGCAATTTCACGGTTAGTATAAGTTTTACCTAAAGCAATAAGATCACAGATGATACTACTGAACCGTTCATCAAATTCAGCCATGGTTTCCCCTGGCTTCATTTTGGCGTTGTCATATTTTTGAATGGCCAAAGTGAGCTTGTTTTCCTTTGTCTGGTCATTCCCTTCACATAGCTGAGTGAGCTTCTCCCAAATCTCCTTTGCTGTGGAACATGACTTGATTTTGCTAAACATATTCTTATCCAGTGTTTTGTATAGGATGTCCCGGGCCACATTGTCAAGATTGGCCTTCTTTTTGTCCTCAGTGGTCCACTCAGCTCTTGGTTTCTCAATCATTTGTCCTGCACCATCGGCTAGAGCTGGGTTGACCTTCATAATTTTGATAGGACCGTCTGTTATGACATATAGCATGTCATCATCCTGTGCTGCAAGATGTGCCTGCATGCGAATTTTCCAATCATCATACTCTTCTTTAGAAAACATAGGAATTCTGTTGAAAGAAGTCATGATTTTAAAACTTCGGATCAGCAGTTGAGAAAGGAACTGGCTCTGATACCACTTATTGGGATCGGTTCAGAGGGTAGAGGGGGGGGGGGTGAATACACTCTGAAACTTATCTTCTTCTTCTTCAAAATGATCAAGTGAGGTTTAGTTCACTTAATCTGTTTTCTCAACTTCTAAAACGGTTTGAACAACTTAAATAGTGCGGAAATAGTTCAGAGGTTTTAGTGATGCAAAGTTTATAATGCAATGTATGAGCAGAATGTAAGATAAATAGCAGTAAAGACTAAGGCACGATTTATGGAAGTTCGAAGGCTTAATCCTTCTACGTCTCCCCTTCTTCCACTTAGGAAGGAATTCACTAGAAGACTTTGGTTATTACAACGTCTTGTAATACACCCACTTCAGACTTAGGACTTATCCAATGCCTAATCAGAAACTCCTAGATTTACACAGATAAGATTCTCAGTTCTTATCAGACTGGTGGAAGCTTTCAGAGTAGCTTCAATTCTCTTCAACAATGAGTATAGTTGAGTTGAGCTTCTCAAACTGCAGAGCGGTCGAGAGGCTTGAAAACCCTAGGATGATCCTTGACGATCAGATATGTGAACTGTAGGCGAGGGTTTATTTGAGCAGCAAACGAATGATCTTGTAAGTGTGCTCAAGTATATCAGATGAGGACTTCTGATATTATTCAAGTGATTGAGTTAATTGAGATTTTTCTGAATTGCTTGTCTCTCTTTGTTGTCTGTTGTCACACTTCTTGAGCAATCTTCCCTTTATATAGGTCAATCATCAACGTCTTTGTTTTGAACGTTCTGATGCTGCATTGAATGCACATTTAATGCTCATAAATGCATTGATGATTCTGCATGAAGATCGTACACTGCAGACAACTTCCAGGGTCCAAAACTGGAATAAACGGTCGAATGCTTTATCTGTAGTCATTCTGTGTTTTTGTCATTTTGGTGCAACCTGTTGTCTTGATTGCAGGAGTCAACATATCTTCTGACACGCCGGTTCTGCTTTTAATAAAAGATCTTGCAAAGAACATCTTGTCACAGGTACTTGTCTTGAGATATCCTGAAAAGCAGTTGGCATTCTACCTGTAGAGATATTTGTCCTCTGCTGGTTTGAATAACCAGTCGATAAGCTTGTGACTTCAACCGGTCGAGAGACAAAGGCGGTTGACAAGCTTCCGGTAGATAGATTTATCCTCTGCTGGTTTGAATAACCAGTCGATAAGCTTGTGACTTCAACCGGTCGAGAGACAAAGGCGGTTGACAAGCTTCCGGTAGACAGATTTATCCTCTGCTGGTTTTGATAGCCAGTCGATAGGCTTGTGACTTCAGCCGGTCGAGAGCAAAGGCGGTTGACAAGCTTCCGGTAGAAGTTGTAGTAGATTCCTGAAATACAATGGTTGGCAGCACATTCCTATACAATGAGTTGTCGTTTGTTATCACCAAAATATCGGATTCAACAAAATCTTTATTATTTTATTAAGTGTGAGAGGCCTATACAAACTGTTTTTTTGGTGTCATTGTGATTTTTTCCCTATTTGTTCTTTTTATGCCCCTACACTCTCTTTCCAACTTCATCTCTTACCCACTTCTCACATCTTTTTCTCTTATCACTTCTTTATTATCTCTCTTCTCATCCATATTTTTTGAAACTGAATTTCTACTACAACTAAATTTTTAATAAATTTGGGAAAAAAATCCGCGACACAAAAAATAAGGATAAACCAAGTACTTTAAAATTTTAAAAAAAACATTAAATATACAATACATTATATTTATATATTATGATTTACACACGCAATGTGTGTGCTCAGTGGCTAGTTAATTATAATATATCTTATAACATAGATAACTGCCACAAAAAAATTATTTTAAAATATTGTTATTAAAGTTAGTTTTCCATGTATTAACATATCTCAAAATAAAAAACAAATTAGATAGAAATTAATTTTAATATTTATTATATTAAAAAAATTTATTAATCACAGGAGGATATATCATAAAAATAAAATTATAAAAATATTTTTTGAATAGTAAATTTTAAGATATTGTGTTTTATTTCAAAATTTAATAAAAATTTGGTAATCAAATATTTTTAAATTCCAATTATATATATATATATATATATATATAGTAAAATATTAATTTTTAAAAAAAGTTTAGTTGTTGAAAATTGAAATATAAAACAAAATTTTTGTAAGTGAAATTTTTTAGGGGGCAAGATTTTATTTTTTTAGGAATGATATTATAAGGTCAATTTTGTCTAATAGCAAGTTAAATAAGGATTGTTGAGTATTATTAACATATTTTGGAGTGTAAATAACACGCTCTTTTAAATTAAAAATAATATATTTTAACTATAAAATAAAAAAAGAGGGAAAAATAAAAATTATTTAGACAGTGTTTGCAACCTCTAAAAATAAGTGATTATGGAATTTTTCTTAACAAATTTGTTAAAAAAAAATCCATAATCACTTATATTTAGAGGTTGCAAACACTACCTTAATCTCTTTTAAAACCCAGTTTCCTAGAACATCTCATTAAATCTCATTGTTATAGTCAAAATATTTTGGTTCTCTCCCTTGCTCTCTTCATTAATCTAGCAGAAAGCAGAGTAATTTATCAGCAGTAAGCCTTCACTATTTATGATATTCATCCGCAGCTCGAAGGATCTATTTTTTTTTTTAAGTATAAATACAATCTTGATCCAAATTACAATCATATAAAATAAATGTCCGCATTAGAGACGGGACTTGAGCGTGGACTCAAGACGTGCTTATGATCTCGAGCAGAAGAATTACAAAAAAACAAAAACAAATTTGTTCATAAATTATTTAATTTTCTCCTCTTAATTTTAATTTTTGTTAGTATTACTTAAAAAGTTAAAATTATAAATCTTTACTATTTTATTAAGTGTGAGAGGCCTATACAAACTGTTTTTTGGTGTCATTGTGATTTTTCCCCTATTTGTTCTTTTTATGCCCCTACACTCTCTTTCCAACTTCATCTCTTACCCACTTCTCACATCTTTTTCTCTTATCACTTCTTTATGATCTCTCTTCTCATCCATATTTTTTGAAACTGAATTTCTACTAGAACTAAATTTTTAATAAATTTGGAAAAAAAATTCACGACACAAAAAATAAGGATAAACCAAGTACTTTAAAATTTTAAAAAAAACATTAAATATACAATACATTATATTTATATATTATGATTTACACACGTAATGTGTGTGCTCAGTGGCTAGTTAATTATAATATATCTTATAACATAGATAACTGCCACAAAAAAATTATTTTAAAATATTGTTATTAAAGTTAGTTTTTCATGTATTAACATATCTCAAAATAAAAAACAAATTAGATAGAAATTAATTTTAATATTTATTATATTAAAAAAAATTATTAATCACATGAGGATATATCATAAAAATAAAATTATAAAAATATTTTTTGAATAGTAAATTTTAAGATATTGTGTTTTATTTCAAAATTTAATAAAAATTTGGTAATCAAATATTTTTAAATTCCAATTATATATATATATATATATATATAGTAAAATATTAATTTTTTAAAAAATTTTAGTTGTTGAAAATTGAAATATAAAACAAAATTTTTGTAAGTGAAATTATTTAGGGGGCAAGATTTTATTTTTTTAGGAATGATATTATAAGGTCAATTTTGTCTAATAGCAAGTTAAATAAGGACTGTGGAGTATTATTAACATATTTTGGAGTGTAAATAACACGCTCTTTTAAATTAAAAATAATATATTTTAACTATAAAATAAAAAAAGAGGGAAAAATAAAAATTATTTAGACAGTGTTTGCAACCTCTAAAAATAAGTGATTATGGAATTTTTCTTAACAAATTTGTTAAAAAAAAAATCCATAATCACTTATATTTAGAGGTTGCAAACACTACCTTAATCTCTTTTAAAACCCAGTTTCCTAGAACATCTCATTAAATCTCATTGTTATAGTCAAAATATTTTGGTTCTCTCCCTTGCTCTCTTCATTAATCTAGCAGAAAGCAGAGTAATTTATCAGCAGTAAGCCTTCACTATTTATGATATTCATCCGCAGCTCGAAGGATCTATTTTTTTTTAAGTATAAATACAATCTTGATCCAAATTACAATCATATAAAATAAATGTCCGCATTAGAGACGGGACTTGAGCGTGAACTCAAGACGTGCTTATGATCTCGAGCAGAAGAATTACAAAAAAACAAAAACAAATTTGTTCATAAAATATTTAATTTTCTCCTCTTAATTTTAATTTTTGTTAGTATTACTTAAAAAGTTAAAATTATAAATCTTTACTATTTTATTAAGTGTGAGAGGCCTATACAAACTGTTTTTTGGTGTCATTGTGATTTTTCCCCTATTTGTTCTTTTTATGCCCCTACACTCTCTTTCCAACTTCATCTCTTACCCACTTCTCACATCTTTTTCTCTTATCACTTCTTTATGATCTCTCTTCTCATCCATATTTTTTGAAACTGAATTTCTACTACAACTAAATTTTTAATAAATTTGGAAAAAAAATTCACGACACAAAAATAAGGATAAACCAAGTACTTTAAAATTTTAAAAAAAACATTAAATATACAATACATTATATTTATATATTATGATTTACACACGTAATGTGTGTGCTCAGTGGCTAGTTAATTATAATATATCTTATAACATAGATAACTGCCACAAAAAAATTATTTTAAAATATTGTTATTAAAGTTAGTTTTCCATGTATTAACATATCTCAAAATAAAAAACAAATTAGATAGAAATTAATTTTAATATTTATTATATTAAAAAAAATTATTAATCACAGGAGGATATATCATAAAAATAAAATTATAAAAATATTTTTTGAATAGTAAATTTTAAGATATTGTGTTTTATTTCAAAATTTAATAAAAATTTGGTAATCAAATATTTTTAAATTCCAATTATATATATATATATATATATATATATATATATATAGTAAAATATTAATTTTTTAAAAAAGTTTAGTTGTTGAAAATTGAAATATAAAACAAAATTTTTGTAAGTGAAATTATTTAGGGGGCAAGATTTTATTTTTTTAGGAATGATATTATAAGGTCAATTTTGTCTAATAGCAAGTTAAATAAGGACTGTGGAGTATTATTAACATATTTTGGAGTGTAAATAACACGCTCTCTTAAATTAAAAATAATATATTTTAACTATAAAATAAAAAAAGAGGGAAAAATAAAAATTATTTAGACAGTGTTTGCAACCTCTAAAAATAAGTGATTATGAAATTTTTCTTAACAAATTTGTTTAAAAAAAATCCATAATCACTTATATTTAGAGGTTGCAAACACTACCTTAATCTCTTTTAAAACCCAGTTTCCTAGAACATCTCATTAAATCTCATTGTTATAGTCAAAATATTTTGGTTCTCTCCCTTGCTCTCTTCATTAATCTAGCAGAAAGCAGAGTAATTTATCAGCAGTAAGCCTTCACTATTTATGATATTCATCCGCAGCTCGAAGGATCTATTTTTTTTTTAAGTATAAATACAATCTTGATCCAAATTACAATCATATAAAATAAATGTCCGCATTAGAGACGGGACTTGAGCGTGGACTCAAGACGTGCTTATGATCTCGAGCAGAAGAATTACAAAAAAACAAAAACAAATTTGTTCATAAAATATTTAATTTTCTCCTCTTAATTTTAATTTTTGTTAGTATTACTTAAAAAGTTAAAATTATAAATCTTTACTATTTTATTAAGTGTGAGAGGCCTATACAAACTGTTTTTTGGTGTCATTGTGATTTTTCCCCTATTTGTTCTTTTTATGCCCCTACACTCTCTTTCCAACTTCATCTCTTACCCACTTCTCACATCTTTTTCTCTTATCACTTCTTTATGATCTCTCTTCTCATCCATATTTTTTGAAACTGAATTTCTACTACAACTAAATTTTTAATAAATTTGGGAAAAAAATCCACGACACAAAAAATAAGGATAAACCAAGTACTTTAAAATTTTAAAAAAAATATTAAATATACAATACATTATATTTATATATTATGATTTACACACGCAATGTGTGTGCTCAGTGGCTAGTTAATTATAATATGTCTTATAACATAGATAACTGCCACAAAAAAATTATTTTAAAATATTGTTATTAAAGTTAGTTTTCCATGTATTAACATATCTCAAAATAAAAAACAAATTAGATAGAAATTAATTTTAATATTTATTATATTAAAAAAATTTATTAATCACAGGAGGATATATCATAAAAATAAAATTATAAAAATATTTTTTAAATAGTAAATTTTAAGATATTGTGTTTTATTTCAAAATTTAATAAAATTTTGGTAATCAAATATTTTTAAATTCCAATTATATATATATATATATATATATAGTAAAATATTAATTTTTTAAAATAGTTTAGTTGTTGAAAATTGAAATATAAAACATAATTTTTGTAAGTGAAATTTTTTAGGGGGCAAGATTTTATTTTTTTAGGAATGATATTATAAGGTCAATTTTGTCTAATAGCAAGTTAAATAAGGAATGTGGAGTGTTATTAATATATTTTGGAGTGTAAATAACACGCTTTTTTAAATTAAAAATAATATATTTTAACTATAAAATAAAAAAAGAGGGGAAAATAAAAATTATTTAGACAGTGTTTGCAACCTCTAAAAATAAGTGATTATGAAATTTTTCTTAACAAATTTGTCAAAAAAAAATCCATAATCACTTATATATAGAGGTTGCAAACACTACTTTAATCTCTTTTAAAACCCAGTTTCCTAAAACATCTCATTAAATCTCATTGTTATAGTCAAAATATTTTGGTTCTCTCCCTTGCTCTCTTCATTAATCTAGCAGAAAGCAGAGTAATTTATCAGCAGTAAGCCTTCACTATTTATGATATTCATCCGCAGCTCGAAGGATCTATTTTTTTTTAAGTATAAATACAATCTTGATCCAAATTACAATCATATAAAATAAATGTCCGCATTAGAGACGGAACTTGAGCGTAAACTCAAGACGTGCTTATGATCTCGAGCAGAAGAATTACAAAAAAACAAAAACAAAAATCAAAACTTCTAAATCTACCTAAATAAATTAAAAAAACTACCCACAATCAGTGGGAATCGAACCTGAAACCAAAGAGTCTCAATAAATTTAACCAATTTTTTTATTGCAACATTGGGTTGGGGGTGGTCGGTGGTTTATTTTATTTTTGCTTCCACGTACGTGAGTTTAAACACGTCTCCCTTTTTTTATGTAGAAGTTTATTTCATTTCACTAAACTGATGATCACGACATTACTGATTCATATTATATGCATGTTATCTAATTCAATGAAATTTTGCAGCTAAGAGGAAGTCTAAAGCCACACTTGTGAAGAAAGGAGCGAGACACATGGAAACTAAAGCCAATAATCTCATTGTCCAAATTTCACGAATTTTCTGGTTAAGGTAGCCTAGTAAGTTTATTTTCGTCTTTTGGGAATCATCAAGTTACGTTTATTAAAGTGATGACTCGATGAAAATGACTTCATTTTCCTTGAAACATATGTTATATGTTTCCTTCTTCATCCTTCGTTCTTTTTTTCTTGTCCTTTTTTTTTTTTACGGTATTAATTGAGGGAAAAAAGACTTTGAAAATAATAATATATATAATGGAGATAGATATATCTTCCCCAAATATTAACACGTAAAGTAACATGAATTTTCAATTGGGACCCCAACAGCTCAAGTACATAACAGTGCGAAGCGCCTCTTCGGCCTGTTTTAATTTCTCAACTTTTGAACTCTTCAATGCCTTGGATTGGACACCGCCGGAGAAATTCCGGCCATGCTTGCCGGAAGATGGCTTATAATTACATTTCTTGAAAGAATCAATGGTTGAACTACAGTTGCTGCTCTGTTCATTGACCCCCTGCTGCATCACCCTCATCGGCACTTTGCAGTAATTATTTATTATCAAGCAGTAGCTTCGGAATGCGAGTGAATATTTAAATGGATGAGGCCCCCCATTTATATATACGATCATGCAACGAACGGGTAAGTTTGGGTTTGGGCTGAAACAGGCGGCGGAAGACTGCGGATTGCTGGTTTATGGTGGGCTCGCCTTTGTTTCTGTGGGTGTGCCGGGATTCAATGTAGCCTAATGCCTATCCATTTCAATATTTTATCATTGTTTTCAAAACATCAAAATAGACATTATTGTTTATTTCCACAAAATAGCAAGTATCGACAAATTTTCGTGACGAAAATAAATACATGATGAGTAGGTGAAATATAAGAGATGTATTTTTTTTAAGAATAATAGTTGCATTAAAAAAAATGTAATATTTATTGATGAAGAATAATTAATTAATGAGTTGAAGATCATTCACAAATTTCGAACTCTTGGGCATGGATGGCATAATCGAAATCAAACTCCTCCACTCAAAATGATGATAGTTATTGTATTCTGAGGATTCACAAAAAGTGCAAACTTGACAACTTCACATTTTCATACACAAACTTGTATTCTGAAAGAGTATATAATGTCATTTCACAAACATGTTCAAAATCTCGTATCATAAAACATACTTGAATTGCAAATGTGGGAATGAGAAGGATTCCAGCACTTCAATATCTTTCTGATCAACATGCCTTAAAGAAAGAGTAGTATCTTAGAATGAAAAGAACGAAAGTAACAATATTTAGGGACTCCGTATCCCCCTTATATCCCGAAACAAATATCAACTTATTTATTCAGATACACAGATAATTATTGTAGAATGAAACGCATTTAAAAAAATGAAAAAATATATCTACCTCAATCTATGATTAACCGGGGTCAAAGATGATTCCTAACATGTGTGCAATAAGGCTTCTAACTGAAATCTCAATTTACAAAGTCATCACTACCGAACTTTATTGCCAACTAAAGATATCCTAACTACAATCAGTCATCAGAAGCAGCAAATGGTTTTAACCTGCAAGAATTCATATAAACATCACGGTACCAGTAAAGCCCGTCATCATTTCCATAAAATCAGTTCAGTTACCTATAATCAGTATACAAAGTTCGGTTCTTCCTCACAGGAAACAATGGCAATTCTTCATGTGTCATCCGCTTGTAGGTTCGTAAGATATTTTTATGCACAAATGCTAAGGGAGGATTTATGTACATATCACTGCAAAGCATAGCATTTGCAATCATGAGTGAGAGAAGGGGGCATTTGCAATCATGAGAACGAGAAGGTGAAGACAAAACAAAGTTAGACTACCAATAGAAAAAAGACCTGACACTTATTTATGCACATTAGTAACTTACCCGGGTGGGGAGGGGGAAGCTCTCCTCTCCTGCACTAAGAACCTTTTTCTATTAATCTAAATGAGGATTAAACAGGAGGAAGTACTACAAGAGTACTTGCTTCAGGTTGCCGATTTCTTCAACTGCTTCACTAATTCCATGGAGAACCATCCTCCTCACCTGAGCCATTTGTAAAGTTGGTAAGCTTCATGAAGATGAACAATATGAGAAAACTGCAGAAGGCCCTTACACAACCCACCTCCAACAATTTTGTTTTGGCTTTGTGTTGCATAGGAAGAAGGTGAATTTCTTCGGCCAGTTCCATACATTGAGTAGCATTTTCAGGAGAGACGAAATCCAAAACAACATTGACACATGACTGGAAAACGGAAAGAGATATCATCAATTAAGTTGCATATGTTTAAGCCAGAAATACAGTTGTAAAGTAAATTTGAAGTGATGGATAGTTTATAGTTATGTATGTCAGTTTGAGTGCGACTGAATATTTAGTTGTGATTTCAGTAAAACCACGCGTTGACAAAAACATAGAAAGGAAAAAATAAATATGGCGAGTGATTTATCTACCTAAATAAGCATGTTAACAGACAAACTATCAGCCTGCCTGCCTGGTTCATTTCATAATGAAATGTTCAAAGGTCCTATGGAACACCTACGCACAACCAATGTTCTTCGCCCAACACAGTCAATCTTACAAGGGCCCCAACGCACACTCAATCTTACAAAGGGCCCCAATGCACACTCAATCTTACAAAGGGCACCAAGGCACACTCTTCACAAAAGGCCTGTGCCTAAGCTTGTATATGTGCATAGCTCGGTTTTTTTTAACAGCTAGGATTCATGACTTACACACGCCATTGGGTTTTTCAAAAAACAAATCCAATGTGGATACACTGAAATCAAGCACGCTTTCTGAGATAGAATCACCTCACTACTACCCTATAATTAAATTTGGAACTATAATTTTATATAGTCTTGCAAAACTGGTCTCCAATGACTGGACATCTAGGCCTCAATCCATGCACATTGATGTGGCGATGCAGAATAACATTAAGAGGAGATCTTAGAATTTCAAAGAACATTACTTTATCAATCATTCTTAAGGGCATTCATAAGATCCTTCTCAATAAAAACTCTATTTGTGGGTATTTTTGAGACATGTTGTGATACTACTCACCCAAAAAGCAAGAGTGCACACAGTTAATGCCAATGCATGAAGCATTGAAGTGTAAAATGCTTGGTTTAGAACTTTAGAATACCACCTTAAGTTTTCTGATTTGATAAGGACAGCCTGCAGGAATGAAGACAGCTTCTCCAGGATATTGATCAAAAGTCCATGGTTGAATATCTGCAAGCGTTGAGAACAAGCTCCTTATTGTGCACATGTAATTGATTGCTAAGGAAATAGGAATCTGTGAGACTTACCAAACTCCTCTTTAAGCTTCAATTTGTGAAATGCATCAAGGAAAATGTTCTGATCTAAAATTGGATGAGCCTGTTACACATGTACAAAAATCAATATTTACTCCTAAACTGCAGTTTTGTAGCACAAGCTCTTCTTTTCATTGAAAACCTACATTGTTTAGACAGCATGACCCGCTGTTTAGCTCTTTAGAATGTCGCCTGAGGTACTCAAGAAGTTTTGGCACATCTTGTCGACGAAAAATGTCCCACTGGGCACCACAAGAATTCATCCCTTGCTTATCTTCACTGGAGCATGAGCTTTCTACATCTGCCCCTAGAAAATACTCATCGGTATCTTCAGATTTCTCAATAGTTCCACAGCAGAATATTGAGGCATCGGTATCAGATTCACTATCGCTGGATAAATTCCCATTTTCAGTATTAAGTGTTTGATCCTCAAGGATTTCACTAGAGCTAAAAGGAACTTTTGCCATTTCATTTTCCAGGTGGATGTTTTCCCTGATATCTTGCAAGCCTGATTCACCTGTGCCTTCACTCTGCAAAGGTGATTTACCTTTCTGATCACTAGAATTACTTAACGATTGCCCGCGATTGTGATCTAGAGCCTTACATTTTTTCATTGAATTTTCAATGTTATTAATTTGTTCTGGTGAAACTGGGGTATCAGTAGCACAAGCGAGAATGTTAACCTGAGAATGAAAAGCCAATGGAAGTTATATTTAATTGTCAATGTTAAAAACTAGCTATTAATTAAATACACTTGGACATGGAGATCATATTTGATAACATGAGGGTCCTACCATATCATGTGATTCATAACACAACTTAGACGAAACATCAGCCTGCATTTGTCCCTCTGGGCCTCCATATGAAAAATGGATACATGGACCTAATTCCGGCCTCTGAAATTGCTCTGGCATTTTCGCTCCCAAATTCAGAAGGCCACACACTGGATTGATATACTCTGGAAGTGGTAAGGCACTTAAGATCTCGTTATAGTGGATCGGAAAGTGCTTTTGAAATAAATGCGAGGAAAGCAAAGCTTTGAACTTCAGAGTTTTTAGCCGCACGCTTGCATGTGTTCCCTTCTCCAATGATCCCATGAAAACCCGCTTCCTGTCGATTTCTACCTGCAACAACAATACTTGCCTTCAGACAAAGACATACATGGACAGGAGTACTACATTTCACAAGGCAAAACATGGGAATGGGTAAGATGAAATGGACGATCGCAGAAATCCCATTGATATGGTAACAGAAAGTTGTACATTAAAAGATGAAGGTGAAAGCCTGACGTAGCAATCCAAAAATCATCCTTGGTTTGACAGTGTTTCAAAGAAAAATTATTAAGGACCGCGGGACAATTGTCAAAGAAAAAAGGTAACAAGAGAGATGAGTATTAATTGACCTCACACCAATCTATGCAGTTTGTCACTTTCATGTCGTTTTCAATACAATGTTCAGAAATCTTGTTCTCCATGTAAGAGCTAAACATGATAACTGGATCCCAACACAAACTTGAGGATCTCCGAAGCACATTTCGAACTACAACTGGTTGACCTTTAGTCCAATGGTTCTGGAAATGCTCGGGGGATTCATGATGAATATCGTGAATAGCAGGACAATACAGATAGTTGTCCTTGTACCCTAATTTCCTATATGTACCTTTCTGAACCTTAGCATCATCATCTTTATGACTAATGTCCTCACACAGCGAGCAACACAAAGAAAAATCTGCAGTTTCTGGAAGGTGATAAAGGCGCAACATTTCTTCAGCTCTGACTTCGAGATCTCTATTCCAGGAGCAGGGATATACACATTTTAGATCAAGGTTGCTTCTACCACAGCCTCCTATATTTATAGGTGGGCAAGGAATACTTCCATCAGAACTAGGTTCCCAGATTTGCAAGGACGGCGGGAAGTGACAGGCAATTTCACCAGAATTTTGCTTGCGTCGCTTAAGGATTAGATCATCACCAGAAGCAATTATTTTCCTTTTCTTCAAATTTTTGCGCTTACAACTTCCAAATGAACTACGTTGAGAAATCTCATGACAACAACTCAGACAAAGGTTGTATGAACAATTCATGCACGTCCTATGATAGTCCGTGATAGCACTTTTACATCTGTTGCTGCTCAAAATTTGAATGACCACACACGACATCAACACATGAAAAAAAAAAAAAAATTGGTTGTGTTTATCATCAAATTATATTGGAATAAAGTTCCACTTACCAGCAAAGTAGCTTGTGGAAACTTATGTTGGCCTGTGGAATCTGGATTTCAGATTGGGGTTTCCCTATTGTAAAACAAAGTTGGGATGCATGCTTTAACATCAATAAAGGAAACCAACTCACTGATTAAGTTACCGGAAATTACCCATACCTGTTACCATAGCTTCAGATTCGAGCTCAACACTGTGCTCATTATTTACTTGCTTCAGCACAGGAAGAAGCATGTGGATTAGATAGTGAAGCAATTTGATCTTATTGACCTTCCTTTTCCCACTAAAGCAGTCCTGGATGAAATGCGGGTACATAACATTCAAATCAATATAGTGCTTCCCAAAAAGCAACATACAAATTGCATATCTTCACTAGCCAAACCTTATGACTGAGTTTTTTATTTTGTCGTTTCTCACAAACATTGCAGCTACAAGTTCCGCAACATGCTGGACATTTCAATTTCACGGCTTGCTTCTCGATATACCTACATAAGATTCGATTATAACTAGAGATAGTTTACCAGTGACAATCATGTCTGTTCCACCAGGCAAGGGAGAATGACTGCTTCTAATTATGATAATTTATCACATCCCTATATTCTCTCAAACATTTATCACAGATTCTAAAGAGAGAACATAAAAAATAGAAGTTAACTTTGTTTGCATCTTGGCAACTAACAAGATTTCCAAACATGGTGGGCAGCTAAATCATATTTTTTTCTGAAAACTGATGAAAATTTTGACTCTCAATTAGGTTGCTAAAACTCTGAAATAGACATGCGCATGGATAAAGCGAACCCAATACGTCAGTTTAAACAAGCATCTGTAACAATTTTTAAAAGCAAACACTACAATACAACTTCTTAGTGAACATAAACACAGCCTGTAACATGGACGAATGCATTCTAAATTTCCAGATGCATACTTTGAAGTCAAATAAGAACTACAGACCTCTGTTTTATGCAAACCACGCAAAAGAATCGTTTCCTGCAAGCTAAGCACTTGATCAAGAGCCGGCCTTTACTTTGCTTACACCAATGGCATTTTCTTATTTTCCTTCTCTTCATATCCCCCGCAAATGGCACAATCTAGTCCAATCCAAAATAACAAATATATGAATAAATATCAATTCACCCAAAAAAAGAACAATAATAATATTTAAATTTATTACCAGGAAAACTTTTATGGGTTCATTCAGATTAAAAAACATGATCAAAATTCGACAAAAATCGATTTGGGGCTAAGATCAGATATCACACCTGTCATAGTTAACATGGGTTATGCTAAAGATTGGTAGATTATAACAACCTGCATTGTACCAATGGGGAGTGGTTCAATATTCTTCGACCGAAAATGCCTCTGTAAAACCAAGTTTTCATGCAGATTCACCCCTAGTTTCACATCCAAACCACCATTGCACTCCCCAAATTTCTGCAAACTGGCAGGGGATTGCGAAATAGCCATAACTCCATATGGCAACGCCCTCGTTTCATCAGCAACCACATTGTCCTTCAACTCTTTTTCCTTCTCCTTCTTCTTTGTCACCTGCCTCTTCAAAAACTCTCTAATCAATTCCAATTGCAAGTCCCCGCTTTTCAGTTTCATCCTCTTCAATACATCATCCAAGGCTTCCGAAACAGCCTGCCGCTTCCTCCTCTCCACCGTCAATGGCACTTGCTTCAATTTCGGAACCCGAACAGTATCCCCATTATTTGCCCTTTTCTTCGTCACTTTCCTCTCCAGTTTAAGCGAGTCGGGCACTTTCTGTCTGTTCTGGCGGTGCTTTCCTTGAAGATAATGGATATCGCACAGCGTTTTCCCAGCCATCGCTTGCCGCTTGCACCGCCATTGGCGCCCGTCCGTCCGCTTGCACCGGAGCTCCTCCAGGGGCGGATCTTTCCCCCCCATTGAGATTCGCTATTCACACCTCCCTTTTCCAGAAATTCTCGGGCAACGAATATCGGTCGCAATTCAGTAAATTTCTAGGGTTTCCGAATAAAATCCGTAAGAAGGAAAGAAAGGGTTCTGTGCCCAAAAAAGAGAGTGTTTTTATTACTCTGTATTTGACACTTCAGCGTAATCACAGGTGGAATCATCAAAATGATGACACCGCCACTTTAACCATTGTCTTTGCTGACTGTAAATTTCCGTACACGCAGATTCGCGTATACTGTGTGTATTCGTATCTGAATTCGAATTGACAATTGTCGTGCCCACCAGATCAGAGCTTCTTGATCAAAATGTGTGTGGTGAATTCCCAATTGGTTTGGGATTTGATTTCTTGATCAAAGTTGGGGAATTTGAATTTTCTGATATGATTCCATTATCTGTATTCAAATTGAATAATACGGATACCAGAGATTCTATTTCTTGGGATTACACTGTTAAGGGTCAATCAGTGTCGATTCAAGATTCTTGAAGC
Source organism: Henckelia pumila (assembly GCF_033568475.1). Taxonomy (NCBI): domain Eukaryota; kingdom Viridiplantae; phylum Streptophyta; class Magnoliopsida; order Lamiales; family Gesneriaceae; genus Henckelia; species Henckelia pumila. Next base: position 96,883,147 of record NC_133121.1, on the reverse strand, counting down.
AAAAAATAACTTTAATTTGTGTTCTTGATTGTATTTTGTCCACAGATAAACTAAAGATCTATCTTTCTACATTTGAGACAGAAGATTTGGAACATTTTGCGTAAAAGAATGCTTTACAATTTTATTTATTTTTTTACTTGGTGGGCAGGGGCAGCAACATTGTGCATTCTTTTCATTCGCAAAACATGGTTTGGTTTTCGGTTCAAGCAGTTTATGCACAAAACATGCATCCTTTTTTATTAGGAGAATGTTGTGCATGCCAGCATATCCAAGCAAATGTAGCAGCACTACTTGATATTACATTCCTGTAGCCCATTTTTCACTCTGTGTCACTAGAGTGTAGTGTAGTTTGAGAGCCCAATTCTCCAAACTTCTGGCCTAATATATAAATCTACCAGTTCACAAGTGTATCACAATCACATAATTGACAGATTCAGTATGCACATTTGCGGGTTGAAATGTATGTTATTTGGGTACATAAGGAATTTACGAATTACAATATGTTTTCGAAAAAGATTGGATTGACAAAATATTCTAGATATGATATTTTAAATAGACTTGAAGCTCTAGTTTTTTAGCACGAGGTTTGGTGTTTTCAAGGGGATCTACGATTTCACCATCGAGGTATGCATCTTGAAGATAGTAATGTATGTTATATGAATCAATGTCTATATGTATGTCGTAAGGGCAGCTCCAACGTTGCGCAAAAGAGCTCCAATGGGGGGCGCCAAAACCTGTGCAGCATTCATTTTATTTTATTTTTTTTTAATTTTTTTTAATTACCTTTTATTTGTTTTTTTTAAATATTTAAATATTAATTAAATATTTTTGGTATTATTTTAATAATTAAATATTAGGAAAAAAATTAATATATAATCATTTAATATAATCAATAAATATTTTATTATTAATTTAATTTGTAACATTTAAATAATTATTTTATAAATAATTTTATTTTGTAATACAAATGCAAATAATAATTATTTAATAATTTTCACATATTAATTTGTATTATCTATAAATTAATTTATATAATAATAATTAAATCATAAACTTAAAATTTAATATTTATATGTATTAACAATAAAATATTTTTTTAATTAATAAAAAAATTAATTATATAATTTATAAAAACAATATTAATTATATAATTTGTAAAAATATGTTGAATAAAATTAATTATTATATGTGAAATAAAAGAAATATTCCGAAAATATTCTTTTTTGTGTAAGATTTGGAGTAAATGGGTTGGAGATGGATGTTGTGTTTTGTGCAGAAATTGCACTATTTTAGTGCAAAACTTGCACCAAAATAGTGTTTGTGGTCGGAGATAGCCTAAGACATGATTATGAAACATTTGTTGTGGCAAACATTTACATGATTAACAAAAGTCGAGACGCGGACATCTTTTTTATATTACTATTATCGATTCTAAAAATATCGAGAAATTCATTTCAACTTCGAGCTTTGAAGATTCTGACGTGTTAGAAGCCAAGATCGAGCAGCATATGTATATTTTTAAAATCAAATTTTTAGTTAGCATATTTTCGACATATACGAAATCTAATCCGTACAACTGAATAAATAGCATTATTTTTTTTAATGTTTTGTTTTTTTATTTAAGTTGTTGTATTTTTAGTTTATTTGTTCGATAACGTTGCAAAACTATTAAATTTTGATTGTAAAAACATTTGGTGTATGGTATTAATTAAAGCTGTCAAAACGAATGGACAGAGTGAGCCAACCCGCAACTTAACAAAACCCGCTAGTTGGTGGGCGGGCCGGCCCACCATTTAGGCGAGTTGAGAAATTATCAACTCAACCCGTCTATTTGGCGGTGCGGATCGATCCGTCAATTTTTAGTTATATTTGACGGATTGAGACGGGTTGGCCCGCAACCAACCACAACCCACCGATTGGTGGGGCAGGCCGACTCATGATTTAGGCGGGTTGAAAATTTATCAACTCAACCCGCCTATATAGCAGGACAGAGCAAGTCCAGCTCACTTTGACAACATTGATGACTATTTCCGTACATTCAAACACTATAATGTAAACTATTTATTGAAGTATTAAAAGCGTGTGTATATAAAATTATGAATTGAGGTTATTTGAGTTTAATAATAATACTAAGAAGAAAAAAAGGCCAAATATGACCTGATTTTTTCCAATAAATAAATAAATATCTTTGATGAGGTTTATGTATGTTTTAAATGAATGTGTTTATACTTTAAACATTCGATTGCTCACTATCTAATTCGTGTCTTTTAATCTGTATATGTTCCGTTTTTTCCGTATATTTAGTTCATTATGCTTCAATTCTGAGTAGCACGGTGCCCTATGCTTGGTAGGTGCGAATGATTGTTAAATATTAAAATAAAATATTAAGTTATGATTATTAATTTCGGGTCAGATTTCGTTTAATATTAAATTATTTTATTTAAAGAAAATATTTTATTGTTTAACAGTAAAATAATTGTTAAATAATTATTATTATAATATTTATTGAAAGAAAATTATTTTTGTTAAAAAATACTAATAATAAAATTAAAATTAATATTTATATTATTTTTATGTTAACGGTAATTGTATAATAATTAATATAGTATTAATATCTATAAATTAAATTATTTAATAATAATATAGTAACATTTTTTAGTCGTTATTATTTTGAATTTTAGTTAATAATTTATTTGATAATTAAAAAATTATTTCATTTCATTCTTTTTTATTTTTTTGGTATCAATCATTTGAAGGAAAAAAATTTAATTTGCGATAACGACACAGATGGTTTTGTTGTTAGAACTTAGAAGTTGATTAGCTGAATAAGAATAAATTCAAATTTACTTGACATACCTTTTAATTCAATTTTGGTTTCCTGTAAAATAATGGTATCATGATTTATGGGAAAGACTTCCAGTCCAGAATTCCTCTATTTTGCTGTGAGATGAGATCTTTGCATTTTCTAGGGGAAATAGAATAGTATCATTAAATATTGTGATAGAAAAAAGGAATCAATTAACATGAATATATAATATGATATTTTTTTAAAATTTTTCTAAATATTTTTTTTGTAAAAATTATTACTATGTTGTACGTTTATTTTTAATTTTTATGTGGCTGTTAATTTGAAAGCATTTTTTTTTTTGTTATATGCTTTATTTTTAGATAGAAAAATTAAGCCAACTCAACTTTTAAATATGTAAAATTTATTTGTATTAACAAATAGAAAAAATTATTTCGAATTGAAGAGGTCATGTAGTGACCCTGCATGGAATCACCTACTAACTGGCAACTAATAGCATGCATTAAACTTAATACAGCAAAATACTTAACAGAGTAAAAACGTGCGGAAACATAATCCATAATTTACATATCAGCTTAGTAATATAATCCAGGCTTAAATCTGTAGTGATACAACCAAATCGAAATCTTAAACAGTAAACATTATACAGCTATATCGAATCCTGCTGTATAATAAAATCCTCAAGGCTCCTGCTCCCTAGTCCTGCCTTGAACTACCAGCTCCGTCCATCCTGCGACCTGCCCCATGAAATAGGGTGTCCAAGATAACAACTAGGACGTGAGCGCTACGCCCAGTACATAGACATGAGTAAACATATATATATAATGCATGCAACATGATGACTGGTACAAGGTCATCTGAAAAGTCATGCTCAGAACCGGCGCCACATGAGTGCTGCCACCGCACGGATCAACCTCTGGGTGCAACCACACTCATCTAGTACACCAGAGTAGACAGACATAAATGCCCCCGCCGTCGCGGTACTCTCAGTGACAGACTATCGAGTATAGAGCTGAGCGGCTCTATAATCAGGTATAACAAAGAATAGGCTCAACGTGTATATGCACATGACATATGAGTATAGAAAACGGTAAATCATACATCATGCCATATAATAATGTCAAATAAATGCAACATATAAACATGTATACTCGCTGGCAATCTCAGTCAATGTGTACGTACCTCTAGGCTAGTTCAAGTATAATAGGATCCTAGGTTCCAAGCCTATATTCAAAAATTCATCGTATCACTACATAAATTTTATAAGCCTTAACTAAGCTAATAAGTACTCCCAAAACTTAAATAGATTCCCGGACCATACCTTCGTCCGTAGTTAGCCCTTTGGAGTCGCTAGTCTCGGATGACTATAACCACACCTTGGTTATTCCAGAACCTCTATTATAAACGATAGGGCCCTCAAGTGTATATCTCACACTATATAACTGAAGAAGGAAACGCGGGAATTCATATTTCAAAACTGAAGCAAATGAGCCCTATTTATAGCCAAAATCTCGGCAACAATCGGAACCACCGATCTCGGGATCGGAGCTTCCGATTCCAGCTCATTCTGTGCATGTCCGACACGTCGGGATCGGAACCACCGTTCCGGGATCGGAACTTCCGATCGAACCCCCGATCAACATTTGTCAAAACTTACGGCTGAGTCATCGAGCATTGCTGGCTGGCTGAGATCAGAACCTCCGTTCCTGATCGGAACGTCCGATCACCGTGCATCCAATCTGCTTCCGAAGTGGTCAGGATCGGAACTTCCGAACTGGGATCGGAGCTTCCGATCTGGCCCAAAAATCAAAAGCCCAAATTCCTCTTCCGAAGTCCAATAACACTCCGAAATAGATCAATTACCAACCCTTAATCATGTTTAACATATTATTATCTTAAAATGGGTTCCGGGTTACTACATTCTCCCCACCTTTAGATATTTCGTCCGCGAAATAACATCTAAAGACAATAAAGATAACAATATGAAACATCAAACCATGTCTTATTACAACAACGGTAATTACATCTTACATGGTAATCAAAAATACAAAGCAAACAACTCAGGATATTCTGCTCGCATACGACTCTCAGTTTCCCAAGTTGCTTCTTCAACGCCTCGGCGCTGCCACTGTACCATCACAAGTGGTATAGTCTTATTCCGAAGAACTTTCTCCTTCCTGTCTAGGATACAGATTGGTAGTTCAACAAAAGACAGATCTGGCTCTAGCTGAATATCAGTAGATTGAATCACATGAGATTCATCAGCTATGTACTGTCGAAGCAACGACACATGAAAAACATTGTGTATACTGGAAAGAGATGGCAGTAAAGCCAAACGATAAGCAACATCTCCGATCTTCTCCAGTATTTGGAAAGGCCCAATGTAACGAGGAGACAACTTGCCTTTCACACCGAATCTCATCACCTTCCTGAAAGGTGATACTCGCAGAAAAACATATTCACCAGGCTCAAACTGAAGTGGCCTGCGGTGAATATTCGCATAACTGGCTTGTCTATCTTGAGCAACTTTGATCCTATGCTTGATCAAATCTACCTTGTCTATAATCTGCTGCACCAATTCAGGACCCTCGACTTGCCGTTCCCCGACTTCATCCCAGAATAACGGAGTACGACACCGTCGACCATACAATGCCTCGAAAGGTGCCATATCAATACTACGATGATAACTGTTATTGTAGGCAAATTCAATCAAAGGTAACTGATCCTGCCAAGATAAACCAAAGTCCATGACAGAAGAACGTAGCATATCCTCCAGCGTACGAATAGTGTGCTCTGACTGCCCGTCAGTCTCCGGATGATACGCCGTGCTCAAACTCAGAGTGGTACCCAACGCTTCCTGAAAACTACCCCAAAAACGTGAGGTAAATCGCGGATCTCTATCACTGACAATGCTTACTGGAATCCCATGTAATCGCACTATCTCCTGGATGTATAAGCGTGTCATGCGATCATAAGAATACTCCCGATTATAAGGAATAAAGTGTGCTGATTTCGTCAAACGGTCAACAACGACCCAGATAGCATCACACTGACGTGAAGTCATAGGCAAGTGGGTGACAAAATCCATAGTCACGTGCTCCCACTTCCATTCGAGAATCTCAAGATTCTGCAGTAATCCACCTGGTCGTCGATGTTCAGCCTTGACCTGTTGACAAACCAAACATCTCGAAACAAACTGATAAACACTTCGCTTCATTCCCTTCCACCAGAATCTAGTTCGCAAGTCCTTATACATTTTCATACTTCCAGGATGAACTGATAATCGACTCCTGTGAGCTTGAGAGAGAATATCATTCCTGAGCTTCGCAACATTAGGTACAACCACTCTATTGGATAGGCACAATAAACCATCTGCCTGAAAATGGAATCCAGATGTATTAACTCCATTGGCTAGACGTGCCAATCGCTGAGTCTTATCATCAGATATCTGAGCATCTCTGATCCGAGAATACAATGCTGGCTCAGATAGAATAGTATACAAACGAATCCCATTCCTCCCTTTCTTGTGCTTGAGCGTAAAACTCAATGAACAGCATTCTTGAATCATATGAGATATTTCATTAGTCTGAAGTGCAGACAGTCTCACCTGCCGACTCAAGGCATCAGCAGTAAGATTAGCAGAACCTGGATGATATTTGATTTCACAATCATAATCCTTCAAGAGATCCATCCAGCGTCTCTGTCGCATATTCAACTCTGCCTGAGTGAATAAATACTTCAAACTCTTGTGATCCGTAAATATCTCAAATTTCTCGCCATAAAGATAATGTTTCCAAATCTTGAGCGCAAACACAATGGCGGCTAACTCGAGATCATGCACTGGATAGTTACTCTCATGCGACTTCAACTGTCGAGAAGCATAGGCAATAACATGTCCATGCTGTGTCAAAACACATCCCAACCCCTGACCAGAGGCATCAGTATAAACAACATAACCTCCTGATCCAGAAGGTAGAGCTAGCACAGGTGCAATAGTAAGACGTCTACGCAGCTCGTGAAACGACTCCTCACAATCCGAGGACCAAATGAAGGTAACATCTTTCCGAGTAAGCTGAGTCAAAGGCCTGGCCAACTGTGAAAAATTCTCGATGAACCGACGGTAATATCCCGCTAGACCCAAGAAACTACGAATCACAGCAACCGTCGTCGGTCGAGACCAGTTCAGCACTGCCTCTATCTTACTAGGATCAACAGATATCCCTTTATTAGTAATCACATGACCGAGAAATACTACCCGATCAAGCCAGAATTCACACTTGCTTAATTTTGCATATAGCTGCTTATCTCGTAACGTCTGTAGAACAATCCTCAAATGCTGTGCATGCTCATCCTTGTCATGAGAATAAACAAGAATATCATCTATAAAGACGATGACAAATCTATCCAGATAATCTCGAAATATCTGATTCATCAGATTCATAAAGACTGCCGGTGCATTCGTCAAACCGAATGGCATCACCAGAAACTCATAATGCCCGTATCTGGTCCTGAAAGCAGTCGTAGATATATCTGAGTCTCGTACCCGCATCTGATGGTATCCAGATCTCAGATCTATCTTAGAATAAACAGAAGTACCCTGTAGTTGATCGAACAGATCATCAATCCGCGGCAAAGGATACTTATTCTTGATGGTGACACGATTCAACTGCCTGTAATCAATACATAATCGCATCGATCCATCCTTCTTTTTGACAAAAAAAAACAGGTGCTCCCCACGGAGAAACACTCGGACGAATATATCCCTTATCAAGCAGATCTTGCAACTGCTGTTTCAATTCCCTCATTTCTGACGGTGCCAGACGATAAGGTACTCGGGATATAGGCGTAGTTCCTGGTACTAGATCAATACCAAATTCAACCTCTCGAACCGGAGGAAAACCAGGAATCTCATCAGGGAATACGTCAGGAAACTCGCTGACAACCGGTAGCTGATCAATACCCGTACTACTCATGGACATATCAACTGCATAGATGAGGTAGCCCTCCCCACCTGACTTCAAGACATGACATGCCTTCAGAGCCGAAACAAGTGGCATCGGAGGTCGCGCACCCTCACCATAAAAGTACCAACTATCACCCTCAACGGGATGAAACTGTACCAGACGCTGATAACAATCCACAGTAGCGTGATACAAAGTCAGCATATCTATTCCCAAAATACCGTCAAAATCCGTCATCGCTAATATCATCAAATTAGCCGATAACACATTACCCTCAAACTCCAGAAGGCAACCCATCACTAGACGCTTAGTTACTATCTCTTGCTCCAACGGAGTAGATACAACTAAATCCATATCTAATGATACATAAGGTAATCTATGTCTCTTAACGAAGCGACTAGAAATAAAGGAATGCGATGCTCCCGTATCAATTAATACAATTGCAGGAATACCACATAACAAGAAGTTACCTGCCAACATGCGATCGCTTCCCTCCGTAGCCTGCTTCTGAGACAGAGCAAACACCTGCCCTTGAGTCTGGGGACGATAACCAGAAGAACTCTGTGGTGCTGGCTGCTGACGTGGAAAATTAGAAGCTTGAGATCCAACTTGTGATCCCGATCCACTAGCAGAACACATGCGCTGAGGACAATCTCTCCGCAGATGTCCCTGCTGACCGCAAATATAACATGCACCAGTAGCTCTCCGACATGAAGCTGCAGGATGCTTCCCACCACAGTGGCTACAAAACTCCTCCTTCTTCTTCTTCTTCCCAAAGCGGAAAGTACCTCGTGAACCACGAGAACCAGACGAAGTAGTAGGAGTAGAAGAAGACGTAGGTACAGATGGTACAACAGATTGAGCTCGAGGCTCAACAAATCCACTAGACTGTGCTGGCATCATCAACTGTCCACGCCTGTTGCTGGTCTCCACAAGACGGCAACGGTTCACCAAAGTCTCATAAGATACCGGGTCATCACAGACGACAACCTGAGAGTAGATATCTTGGTTCAGGCCTTGCAGAAAGATATCATATTTCGACGCATCACTCTCATTGATATGAGGACTGAAAGGTAGCAGATCAAGAAATCGCTGTTGATACTGATCAATAGTCATTGATCCTTGCCTTAAAGTAAGCAACTCCATAGATCGTGCTTGGCGAACAGCCGGAGGAAAATATAATTTCTGAAACTCCCGACAGAAATCCCCCCAAGTCACCTGTCCTCTTTCAGTACGTGCCTGAGCAACCTTGGCATCCCACCAAAAACGTGCTCTATCCTCTAGAACGAATTCTAGAACTTCCAGTTTCTGCTCCTCAGTACACTCAAAAGCTCGGAACGTGCTCTCAAGTTTAGACATCCAGCTTCTAGCTTGTTCAGGATTCTCGCCTCCCACTAAGGGTTTCGGTCCTACCTGCATAAACTTATTAATAGTATAGCGACGTCGACCCTCATGAGGACGATGTTGATCATCCTGATGATGATGGCGACGATGATGATGACCACTTCCCTGGCCAACACTACCGTGACTCTCGTCAGCCATATCCTGAAAAGAATTGCACATTAAAATCCCAAATGCGCAAGAATTACTCAAGACTAAACTAAATCCCAAGTACTAATCCCAAAATCTAAACCTGGCTCTGATACCAAAAATGTAGTGACCCTGCATGGAATCACCTACTAACTGGCAACTAATAGCATGCATTAAACTTAATACAGCAAAATACTTAACAGAGTAAAAACGTGCGGAAACATAATCCATAATTTACATATCAGCTTAGTAATATAATCCAGGCTTAAATCTGTAGTGATACAACCAAATCGAAATCTTAAACAGTAAACATTATACAGCTATATCGAATCCTGCTGTATAATAAAATCCTCAAGGCTCCTGCTCCCTAGTCCTGCCTTGAACTACCAGCTCCGTCCATCCTGCGACCTGCCCCATGAAATAGGGTGTCCAAGATAACACTAGGACGTGAGCGCTACGCCCAGTACATAGACATGAGTAAACATATGTATATAATGCATGCAACATGATGACTGGTACAGGGTCATCTGAAAAGTCATGCTCAGAACCGGCGCCACATGAGTGCTGCCACCGCACGGATCAACCTCTGGGTGCAACCACACTCGTCTAGTACACCAGAGTAGACAGACATAAATGCCCCCGCCGTCGCGGTACTCTCAGTGACAGACTATCGAGTATAGAGCTGAGCGGCTCTATAATCAGGTATAACAAAGAATAGGCTCAACGTGTATATGCACATGACATATGAGTATAAAAAACGGTAAATCATACATCATTCCATATAATAATGCCAAATAAATGCAACATATAAACATGTATACTCGCTGGCAATCTCAGTCAATGTGTACGTACCTCTAGGCTAGTTCAAGTATAATAGGATCCTAGGTTCCAAGCCTATATTCAAAAATTCATCGTATCACTACATAAATTTTATAAGCCTTAACTAAGCTAATAAGTACTCCCAAAACTTAAATAGATTCCCGGACCATACCTTCGTCCGTAGTTAGCCCTTTGGAGTCGCTAGTCCCGGATGACTATAACCACACCTTGGTTATTCCAGAACCTCTATTATAACCGATAGGGCCCTCAAGTGTATATCTCACACTATATAACTGAAGAAGAAAACGCGGGAATTCGTATTTCAAAACTGAAGCAAATGAGCCCTATTTATAGCCAAAATCTCGGCAACGATCGGAACCACCGATCTCGGGATCGGAGCTTCCGATTCCAGCTCATTCTGTGCATGTCCGACACGTCGGGATCGGAACCACCGTTCCGGGATTGGAACTTCCGATCGAACCCCCGATCAACACTTGTCAAAACTTACGGCTGAGTCATCGAGCATTGCTGGCTGGCTGAGATCGGAACCTCCGTTCCTGATCGGAACGTCCGATCACCGTGCATCCGATCTGCTTCCGAAGTGGTCAGGATCGGAACTTCCGAACTGGGATCGGAGCTTCCGATCTGGCCCAAAAATCAAAAGCCCAAATTCCTCTTCCGAAGTCCAATAACACTCCGAAATAGATCAATTACCAACCCTTAATCATGTTTAACATATTATTATCTTAAAATGGGTTCCGGGTTACTACATGTCATCTATGTCTAGTTATTTATTGTGTCAATTCGAGTGGGTTTGGATCAAGCTGATATAAAATATTTTATAAAATGTTTCAACTCGATTTTGACCGTGACCCGAATCCGAATCAACTAAAAAACGACTAATTCGATTTGAATTTTTTAAATAAAATAAATTAAATAACAAATAAAACACATAATAATAACAATAATAAAAATATTTTAATTTAAATACATAATAACAAAATCTCACCTATACATATATGATTTAAATTTAAAAATTTAAAGTATATTTATTACACTAAATAAAAACTATTTAAAGAAATCAACATTTTACAAAATAAATATTATATGAAATTTTTTATACCAATGTGCAAAAAAAAAAAAAATTCCAAACGTATGATATATACAAAAAATAGTTAATTTTTCTTGATTTTATTTTAAAATAATAAAATTTCGGATCAACTCGATTTGACCTGAGTATGAAGCAACTCAATTAATTTTTTCAAGTCAAATTTCGAGTCAAACTCGATTTGATTCGAACTCGAAAACTCCCAACCATAGCATGATATTTTTCAAATCGACTCGAGTATGATATATTTTTTCACGCCCATAACTCATAAGTTACTGATTGAAATAAATCGATTTAAAAAATAAGAACAAATATAAACTTACAAAAGCCAAATCCGTCCAAATCAAATCTTGTGGAATTCACAGTTAAATTGGAAATAGATAGATACTGTGTTGCATATGGGTCAAAATCCTTGGATCAGTGTAGACTGTAGACTATCTAAGGGTTGGGCATGGTACTGCCGTGCTTGACCCTTCGCATTGACCTTTGATTCAGCGTGTGTTTGTATGCATAGTTGCTATGCCATTTCTTTGGTCGACTCATGCTGTCTTTGTCCATGAATTTTCTCATCTTGCAGTGCTGGGTTCAAGCTTCAATTGTAGATACAAAAAAGATGTAAAAAGTTGATTTTTTTTAATGGGTTTCACGGTACAAGTTGTGGCCTTCTTTTTGATTTCTCCTTGTTTCTTCTTCAAATTGAGTTCTGCCATTGATACCGTAAGTGCCGATCAATCCATTCGAGACCCTGAAACTTTGGTTTCAAGTGGGCAGAGATTCAAATTGGGTTTTTTCACCCCGATGAACAGTACTTATCGATATGTTGGTATCATGTACAATATTCCAGTGATGACTGTGATATGGGTGGCTAATAGAGAGAATCCTCTTTATGATGCAAATGGAACATTGCTTATTTCAGGGGATGGGAATCTTGCGATCTTGGACGGGCAAAAGCAGATGATATGGTCATCAAATGTTTCGAATTCGATCCTGAATTCAAGCGCTCAGCTCTTGGATACGGGGAACTTGGTGTTACAAGATAACTCAAATGGTAAAATTGTTTGGGAGAGTTTCCTACATGCTTCCGATTCTTTTATGGCGAATATGAAACTCTTTACTGATTCAACTACACAAAAGAAAAATATATTGACTTCTTGGCGAAGCCCTTTTGATCCAGCGCCTGGCCGGTTCACCTTTACAGTTGAATCTCTAGATATTCCTCAGTGTTTCGTGTGGCAAGATAGCTTTACTTATTGGCGATGCGGTCCTTGGGACGGTCAACTTTTCATTGGAATATACGGGAACGTATCCTTTAATCGGCGAGGACTCAAAGTTGTAGATGTTAATCCTAGAAATGTATATGAGACCTTTGCGCCTTTAGATTCATCTATACTGTATTATGAACTGAATGCATCCGGGACTTTGTCTGAGAAGATTTGGGACAATAAAACAGGAGCTTGGATGGTAAATTGGTTATCAATTATGACAGAGTGTGATGTCTATGCAAAGTGTGGGCCTTTTGGAAGCTGTAATGCTCAGGAGAGACCTATATGCTCGTGTTTACCAGGGTTCGAACCGAAAAATGACGGGGAATGGAGTGGGGGAAACTGGACTAGTGGCTGTTCGAGAAGGGTTCGACTTGAGTGTGGGAAGAACTCTTCTGTGGGGGAAACGGGAAAAGAAGATGTTTTTTTGAGGCTCGAAATGATGAAAGTGCCTGATCGTTTGAATTGGGTTCCTAGTTTAGAACCGGAGTGTAGGATCCAATGCTTGAATAATTGTTCTTGTTTAGCTTATGCATATCATGCTGGTATTGGGTGTATGCTGTGGACCGAAAGCTTAATCGACCTGCAGAAATTTCCTAGTTTAGGCACAGACTTGTACATTCGAGTAGCAAATTCAGAATCAGGTATGAATTCTCCTATTGCTAGAAGAGGAATTCAATTTCGATTCTGATTATTCCAATTCTATTAATTACAGCTAAATTACAGCTCCGGAATTCCACGCATATGTAGTTTCGAAGCTCAGTGTTCTCTATATTTTCCATTGTCTAGCTTTTACGCCGGCAATAGATGAACTCAAGAAAGTTAGTTCTCTTTTGTGTTAACTTTTGCAGGTAGCATTAACAAGAAAGACCACAAAGCAATTATTCTAGCGGTTGTAGTCACAGTTTCGGTCATCGTTCCTTTTTGTGCATGCTTTCTGTGGCAGTATAGAGGTATTTACTCAAATAAATTAGACAACTGTCAACTCTTCATCGAGCTACTGTTAGATATCACTTCAATAAACAACACTGTTGCTTGGCATGTGACTTTTTTTATGCATGCATATATATGTAGCAGGTAGCAAGCAAAACGCAACCCGTGGTGCGGAAAGTGATCCACCCAACCCCTGGTTTTCAAAAGAAACCAGGCTCAAAGATAATATGCACGGAGTTAAACTGGAGGAGTTGCCATTATTTAAGTTCACAACACTTGTGAATGCAACCAATAGCTTTGATATACACAATAAGCTAGGGCAGGGAGGGTTTGGTCCAGTTTACAAAGTATATAAACTTTGAAGTTTTTATAATGTGTTGATCGAGTGATTAAACAGTGGGTTGGTGAACAGGGGGTGTTAGCAAATGGACAAGAAATAGCAGTTAAAAGGCTTGCAAGATCCTCTGATCAAGGGGTGGAGGAGCTGATGAACGAGGTGGTGGTGATCTCCAAGCTTCAGCATCGGAATCTCGTTAGACTGCTTGGTTGCTGTGTGGAGGGTGAAGAAAATATGCTCATTTATGAATACATGCCCAATGGAAGCTTGGATGGATATCTCTTCGGTGAGTAGTCGGTGCATAGTTTTTTATTTGTTGCCACATTATCACTGTCTGAATATTCATCACACGTAGTATCATCGAATGAGCATACAATCAATGTGTAAACAACGGTAAGAACTAAGGTCAGTTTTATTGAACAAAGCTTGGACTTTGTTAAGAATCTTTTTCTCTGGTTAGTGTTTCTGATATCTTGGATTGAATCCAAATCCACAGACTCGCATAAGCAAGGATTTCTTGATTGGCGAAAACGAGTGATTATTATAGAGGGAATTTGTCGAGGCCTTCTTTATCTTCACAGAGACTCGCGGTTAAAAATCATCCATCGGGACTTAAAGGCAAGCAACATCTTGTTGGATGAAGAGTTGAACCCGAAAATATCAGATTTTGGAATGGCGAGGATATTTGGAGAAAAAGAAGATCAAGCCAATACAACGAGGGTTGTTGGAACATAGTGAGCACTTCGTTCTCTGATCAAGCAAACATTATTTTGTTCTAACCTTACTTACTCCCATCATTTATATATGATGAAATCAATGTTATGTATGCAGTGGCTATATGGCCCCGGAATATGCTGTACGTGGACGATTATCAGAGAAATCAGATGTCTTTAGCTTCGGAGTCCTGTTGCTAGAGATTATAAGTGGGAGAAGAAATGCTAGCTTTGAAAATGATGAGCAATCCCCGAGTCTCATTGGATATGTAAGTTCCTTTTTTGCCTTTTCAACCCGAGGATCTCACCAAAGACAGTGAATCTATGGTCCATCGTTTGCTATACAGGGTATGTATATGCTTTATTTGTGGAGTTTGAAACATATTATACAGCTGTATGAAAATTTGCAGGCGTGGAGATTATGGAATGAAGAAAAGATTGTCGATTTGGTGGACCCTTTAGTGCATGATTCGCCAATGGAAAAAGAGATAGCAAGATATGCAAATGTAGGTCTATTGTGTGTGGAAGAGATTGCTAAAGATAGGCCAAATATTTCTACAATCCTATCTATGCTGAGTAATGAGATTGCAGAGCTTCCTCATCCAAGGCAACCTGCATTTACTTTGAATCAAGAAACTGATAAGAGTACTTCAATCAAATGTTGTTCAAACGATATCACCTTGACCATAATCGAAGGCCGGTAGGAATCGGAACTCCTCGAGTACTATTATGCGTTGTAAAATTTGATTTGTCCGTGTAGTTGTTGATCTTTGTGTAATTGTGTTTGCATATCGGTAGATATTGGTTATCTTAATATATTCGACGGAATGAAACAAAACTTTTTGTTACGTTTTTTTCTTCTTTGCTTTATTAAATATAAATATGTATATGTATTTCTACTATCTCTACTATTTTATTAAGGCCGAGGGCTTTATAAAATTTGTTTTGGTATGTTATGGACGGGTCATTCGACCCTGCAGAAGGGTATTACCCCTCTACAAATGGAAATTGGCCAATCCGGGCCATTCAAATACAGAGGGGGTAATACCTCTTCTGTGGGGTCGAAGGACCCGTTATGGACACACCAAATATTTCTCCATATTCTATCCCATGTCATTTTTTTAGTTGATTTGGTTAATGTCCCACTTCTATCCTCCCACTTTCTCCTCAACTTCTCCCACATTTTCTTCAATTACTTTCATAGTGACTTTCAACTGACGGTTTCAAATCCCTATTTTTTATCTCTTACACTTTGTGTTCACCATTCCAAATCTTTGCACTCTACATAACTACAAAAAAAAAAAAAAAAATAAAAAATTGAACCTTATGTCTAATAAACGTTTTAAAATAATAAAGATAAACATATATTACACTTGCAATGCATGTACCATGATAGCTAGTTTTAATTAACTGTCAAACCTTATGTTTAGGCTTTAGCCTAGATGACATTGGCTTTTCTCGGAAGCATTGGGAAACCAAGGTTCAAATCTCCTCTTAAAAACTTCAATTTTTGATATATTATTTTTATTTTTATTTGTTTTGGGCTCATGGATTAATTGACACGTCTTCAATCTTTTTTAATTGGGTCAATTTTAATGATTGAACAAATTTTAATGTCTATTATTAAGTTTTTATTAATTTTTTTTTTCATGTATAGATTTTAATCGTGGTTATTTCTTATAAAACTAAAATTTTACTTTTAATTAAAGTTTTATTTTAACTCACTTTTTTAATACTGAAAAAGCTCTAAAAAAATTAGTTAAAAAATATAATTCTAAACTTTAAATTACATTTTAAAAATAAAATATAAAATGACATAAAAATTTTGATTTTTATTAAATTAAAATTTGATTTCGCTAATAATGACAAACCTTTGTTGCCATCAAACATAAATTTTCTCAATTATTTTTTTCTATATATCTCACACTCAAATAGAAAAAGTTTTAGGAAAATAACGCATAGACCAAAAGTCAAAAGAGCGAAACTAATAGTCATCGCCGGAAATTGGTAGCTCCGACAACGCTGCACATTGTCGTCACTTAATATGTGGCCCCCCAAACCTTACATCCTGGATCCGCCCTTGGATGAAATTGTTATAATATTTTTGTATGCACTGACGGTGAAAGAGAGACTCATTTGAATTGAATTATGAAAGGTAAAGATGAACAACATTACTTTTGTAATGTTAAAATGTTTTTATAAAATATTTGTCAAAACACATATTTATTCTTAAAACAACTTATAAAATATTTTATAATTTTTTTTTAAAAAAAAACTTTTATAAATAAATCTTATAAATACATTTCCAAACGAAACCTTAGGCTCAGTTTGGTGTGGATGATAGGATAAATAATATATAGATAAGTAATGTAATGTAATAAAAAAATAAATAAGAAATGATAGTGAATATAGTAATTGATTTGATTGATAGATTATAGTTTATTTGATTTGATTGGTTGAAATTTATATAAAAATACAAAATTACCATTTTGTCCTTTTAATAATAAATAAAATATGAATAATATTATTTATAAGGGGTAATATAGTAATTTAAATTCGATGATTTGATTGATGTAAGATAAATAATTAATGATTTGATTGATATAAAATAAATAATTAATAGAAGGATAAATAATATGACGAAAAAAACGTAGGATTAGATAAGATAAATTATACATTGATTAACAATAATGCTACCAAACGGAGCCTTAGAGTTTAGATTTGAGTTTTTATATGTTTGGACATATACTTTAAAAACGTTCTTAGTTTTTATAAGTGGAAAAAACTTAAATTACATGTATGGACAATATTTTTGTAAAATATTTTTGAAAATAAAAAGTGTTCTCAAGCATAGTTTTTAAGGAATAACTGTGATGTGTTTTTAGATGTTTTTGGAATAGAAGACAATGATGTAAATAAAACACATTACTTTTGAAAATATTTTTATATAATAATTGTCCAAACACATATTTATTCTTAAATAAATTTTATAAATCTTTTTTTAAGTAACACTTTTATAAACATTTTTTGTAAGTATTTGTTCAAACATAGCCTTGAAATAAGAACTTCTTCAAGTGATGCCATGCCCTATTTTAGGAATATGATACTATGATTAGACCTGGCCACGGTCCGGGTTGAAAAAACTCGGACCCTTAACTAGCCGGGCCGGGCCGGGCCGGTTACGTTCCGGGTCTGGGTCGTTTTCGGTCCGGGTCCGGGTCAACCCTTATTTTTTTTTTTGAAAAAAATATTTTTAAAAAAATATTTAAAGAATAAAAAAAATTAATTAAAAAAGAAGACTTGCACAATTGAACGAACTTATAAATACTTTATCAAATATTTCATTATCTCAATAAAAATCTATTATATTTATTCAATAAAACAAATATTACATTTCAAATTTCAACACCTTATATAAAAAATATTACATTTCATTATATTCAATTATATTCACTCGCATTTTAACAATCAAAACAAAATACGTAAATTAATAATTTGAAACAAAAACCAAAACTTAAGATAACAAAAACAATATATTTAGCTTACCAAAATCCTCAAAGACTTTGCCGCCCTACCGTCAATTATTTGGATTGGAAGGTAAATTCGAAAATATAAATGCTTATGTGTGTTGTTTGTGTGTGTGTGTGTGTGTGTTTTTTTTTTTTTTTTTAATGTTTTTAGTTTTGACAGTACCTATGAATTCAAATGAGAATGCATATTAGTATCATTTGGGAAAATGAAATTTTAATTCTGGAATATGAAAATTATGCGGAGAAGATTGTGTATATAAGATTATTAAGGAATTTAAGTACGTAATTTAAGCAATATTTACATATAGCTAGCTAATTTTTAGGATAAATTTAACGTGTTATAAATTTAAATTGATTTCCATAATTGTCTCTATTTAGATTGATTTACAATTTTATATGATATCATAATTTATCCTTTTAAATTCAAGGAATTACAGAGATTTTTTTTGTTTGTTTTGTTTTGGTTTTGGAAAGAGCTTCACCATATGCCAAAATATGGGAAAATTAGCATTTTGGTCTTTTATGTTGACTTTTTTTTGGTTTTGGTCCTGTATGTTGGCTTGTTTTGGAAAAGATCCTGTAACTCGATTTTTTTTGTTTTGGATTTAGTCCTATATGTTTGGCTTATTTTGGTCCTGTAAGTTGGTTTGTTTTTTGGTTTTCGTCATGTATGTTATCATGTTTTGGAATTTAGAAGTTGATCTCTAATTATTTTTGTAATAAATATTTTTTATTCTTTCATGTTTTATCTGCTTATTGGTTTGAGATAATTACAACTAACTAATAAAAAAATATTTTTTTACGCTTAAACTTTTTTTAATCTAAATAATTTAATAAAATCTAAAATATGTTAATTTAATGTATTAAATGTAACATACTTTTGTTCTTTTAAAAAGTAACAAACAAACATTCATTTATATCGTTCTCAACTGTAATTTCGATTTTTTTATTTATTTGGTACTAAGTGTTCGCCCACTTAGCACCTATTAATGATCATATAAATAAGTTCCAACCTAAATTAACAAAATTAGCTAAAAAACTAAAAATATATTTAAAACATACTTTCGTTCTTTTAAAAAATAACACTCTAATATATTTTTTTATTGTTCTCAACTATGGTTGACTTTTTTTGTTCCGCTTTTCTCGAAAGCAAAGCTTTTTAGGTATGTTTCACTTTTATCACGATTAATCGCCGCTTAAGCGTGCTTTTTAGAACACTGCAAATAAGCAAAATTTTGCTGCTCCCTCCAGTTTCGGCGACGGAGGAAAAATACAAAAAAAAAATCAAGTTATTGTACATTTTGGAACATAATTATTATTTTAAAAAATAATTAGAAGGTCAACATCTAAATTTTAAACCTAATTTATTTAATTATAAAATCATAAAAAAATATTTATTATAAAAGCTTAAGCGGTGAAGTTGAAAAGTCAACTTCTA
Organism: Henckelia pumila; assembly: GCF_033568475.1. Lineage (NCBI taxonomy): Eukaryota > Viridiplantae > Streptophyta > Magnoliopsida > Lamiales > Gesneriaceae > Henckelia > Henckelia pumila. The sequence goes on along the minus strand of NC_133121.1, from coordinate 96,863,710 downwards.
AATTCTAAATTTAATTTATTATTTTAAAATAAAAAAACATAGGCGCTTATTCTAACTTAACCGAGCTTAATTTGGTCAAAACCGTATCTTTTTCATGACCAAAATAAAAAAACAAGTCAACTAATAGGACCAAATCCAAAAAAAAATCCAAATTCCTGTGTTTTTTTTTCAAAACATAACTTTGTATAGGACCAAAATTAAAAAAGTAAGTTAACTTATAGGACCAAAACCAAAACAATCAACGTGTAGGACTAAATCCAAAATAAAAACAAAGTTACAGGATCTTTTCCAAAACAAGCCAATATACAGGACCAAAACCAAAATGAAGCCAACATACAGGACTAAAATGCTAATTTTCCCGCCAAAATATTTAATGGAGAGGGTTGTCCACATGGGCATATGCGAGTTGGTAAGACCTGAGGTGGCGTAGGAAGAAATTCTCCAACGTTGCGAGTTCGATCCTCGTGTGGAGCATATTCCCTATTTAAATATTGTGGAGATAATTTAGGGGTGATCACTAATTGCCCCAATATTTGATTAGCAACCCGAGGTCCCCACAACAGGTGGTATCAGTGCGGTTTGACTGTTTTTCGTAAGAAATTCAAACTGAATTGCCAATTGCGGTTCGGTTATATTTTATTTTTTTTAGTTGCGGTTTTGTATGTAAAATCGTTTTTACGATTTTCGGCGGTTTTAAGCGGTTGCGGTCAGTTCGTGGTTTTTTTTAATGATAAGTAAAATGAAAAAAAAAGTAGAACTATTCAAATTATTAGAATAATGAATGAAAATTATAATAAACAAAATAAAACAAAATAAAATAATAATCAAACGACAAAATAAAGTTAATCAACTATAATATGTTTAGACAATGTTGAAGATTAATATTTGTATAAAAAAGTAGTAAATGGATTAACAAGAGAGAAAGAGGGCAAATTTTTTTGAAGAAGAGTTGGGAGAGAAGAGAGTGAAGGCGGCATAGGAATATATTGTGTATAATGTATATACAATGTGCTATAAATATAACCCTAGCTAAATACAACCGTACACGACGATGCGGGGCGGTTTGGGCCAAAAATTATAATCGAACCGTGGCGGCGGTGCGGGATGGTGCGGAGCGGTCGATTCGGGCGGTTTTTCAAAAAATTTGATTACCCCTAGGAAATATGCTCTGGGAGTTGATCATGTTGCTCCATCAACCCTTTTAAAGATTTAATGGAGAGGGTTTAACTTTACTAATAGATTCAATATATAATATCTTAAAAATAAAAAAACGGATCCGTCGTGTCAAACCCACCCAGCCCGATGGTAAACGGTCCGGTCACGATTACGGGTCAAATCCGTTGACCCAATTAACTGGTCTGTTGACGGTCAACAAGCTGGTTTCGGGTTTGAGGGGGCCCTTGGCCAGGTCTACCTATGATTGTAAGCATGACAGTTGATTAGGAAAAAAAATTTTGTGGTGAAGGGTGAAATGATCGACATTCGAATTTTATTAAAATAAATATGTTGCGTGTATATCTAATATTCTGAAAGAAAAATAAAATCTTTGACGAGGTCCAATTTTTGACTTTATTACTAAAAATCTATACAAAAAATATTGGGTGTAGTGCGGGTAAACCAAAACCAATATTTAAATCAGGCTTGATTTCTATTTGGGTTACAATTTGGATTTTCCGTATAAAAAAAAATTACTCAATAAAACATCGATGGTTTTAATATCTATATATATATATATATGAAGCCAATACGTCAACCTCAAATTAATGTATTTTTTTTTTTGAGCCACAAATTAATGTATTATGTTGTATTGATGTGTAATTCCCTCAAATTAATGTATTTTTTTTTGAGCCACAAATTAATGTATTATGTTGTATTGATGTGTAATTCCCTATTACAGTAATAGGGTAATCCAATTATCATAATTCACCCAAATATACGTGCTAGGTTTTTTTTTTTTTTTTTTTTAAGGAAATATACGTGCTAGGTTATTACAATCAATTATAAACTTGGAGAAATGCCTGGTCTAATCTCATAGATTATTTTTTTTTGGTTTGATTTTAAATGTTCTGGCGTTTTCGTTTAATCCTAAACATTGCAAAAATTTTGTTTAAGTTGATTCTTTCACATCCCATACTGTCTAGTCTCTTTCTCGGTTTTCACTAATGTTTTAACGTTCTTGATTTAGGGTCAATTTGGATACAGAAGTTGAAAACTTAAAAAAAACAATTAAATAAGTTCAGCTTTTTAAAATTCTTTTATTTTAAAAAGCATAAGCGATTTTTTTAACTTTAAAATACACTTTCAAAATGATTTTTGCAACCAAACATAACAATTTTAAGAAAAATGTTTATTTTTTAAATTAAAAAAGTGTTTTTACACCTCAGCTTCTCAAACCAAACGACTCTTGGTCTTAATTTAAAAAATAAACATTTTTCTTAAAATTGTTAATAAAAAAGTGTTTTTACACCTCAGCTTCTCAAACCAAACGACTCTTGGTCTTAATTTACAAATTTTAAATTATTATACGGACATTCACATAACTGAGTCATGTCACACATATATGAAATGATCAAACCAATCAAAATTTTTAATACTAAACCGAGATTATCAAAACATTTAAGTTCAAATAAAAAAATCGTAAAATATCCAGGATTGAAAGGGAGTGAAGTTTGTATACATGCATCATAAATTTAAAATTTTTAAATTTATTTTTAAGTTTCTTTTTTCTTAAAAAAAATCTGATTCCTTAGAATTATATGGATTATAATGTTTACCGTCGACAATGATAGAAAGTATATTATCTCTTCTACATTCCTCTGTTACACTTGTGTTCTTGGTCGTCACTCTTGATCTTCAAGCCAAAGAAGAAAAATCCATAAAATCGTCGGGCTTTGAAAGTTTTTTCAACTTCTGGGGAAAAAAAGTGTGGATTTTTCCGTATCAAACACTTGTTTGCCTCAATCACTTCAGCATTTACCCCACATATACCTGCAGCCTGCGGATACAAGATTTCTTTGGTTGACTCATGCAGTCAGTCTATCTCCATGATTTTTCACATCGTCAACTGAAGATAGAAAAAAAATCAAATTTAATGGGCTTAACACTTCAAGTACTCTTCTTGTTAATATCTTCTTGTTTCTTCTTGAGATTTAGTTCCGCCGTTGATACCATAAGCGCCAACCAATACCTTCGAGACCCAGACAGTTTGGTTTCAAATGGGCAGAAATTCAAGTTGGGTTTTTTCACCCCAGTTAATAGTACTTACCGATATGTTGGTATAATGTACAATATACCAATGAGGACTGTGATATGGGTGGCTAATAGAGAGAATCCTCTGTATGATTCAAATGGAACATTGCTTATTTCAGAAGATGGGAATCTTGTGATCTTGGACGGGCAAAAGCAGATGTTATGGTCATCAAATGATTCGAATTCGATCCCGAATTCAAGTGCTCAGCTCTTGGATACAGGGAATCTGGTGTTACGAAATAACTCTAATGGTAAAATTATTTGGGAAAGTTTTCTAGATGCTTCCGATTCTTTTGTTGAGAATCTGAAAATTTATACTGATTTAACTACAAACAAGAAAAACGTAGTGACTTCTTGGAGAAGCCCTTCTGATCCAGCGCCTGGCCGATTCACCTTTACCATTGAACCTCTAGAGATTCCTCAATGTTTCGTGTGGCTAGACAGCTCTCCTTATTGGCGAAGTGGCCCCTGGGATGGTCAAGTTTTCATAGGGATACCTGAGATGAAATCTTTTCATCGGCGTGGAATCAAAGTTGTAAATGATAATCCTAGAACTGCATATATGACCTTCACGTCTTATAATTCATCTCTGTTGTATTATGAATTGAACGTATCTGGGAATTTAGAGGAGAGGATGAGGGATGATAAAACAGGAGAGTGGAAAGTATCATGGTCTTCGATTCGGACTGAATGTAATGTATATGGCAAGTGTGGGCCATTTGGAAGCTGTAACGCTCTGAAGAGACCGATATGTTCGTGTTTACCTGGATTTGAACCAAAAAACAAGAAGGAATGGAGTGCAGGAAATTGGACAAGTGGCTGCTCAAGAAGGGTTCGACTCGAGTGTGGGAAGAACTCTGCTGTGGGTGAAATGGGGGAAAAAGATGGGTTTTTGAGACTGGAAATGATGAAAGTTCCTGATCATTTGAGGTGGATTCCTAATTTAGAACCAGAATGTAGGATGCGATGCTTGAATAATTGTTCTTGTTTAGCTTATGCATATCATGCAGGCATTGGGTGTATGCTGTGGACTGAAAGCTTAATGGACGTGCAGAAGTTTCCTAGTGGTGGCGCGGACTTGTATATTAGACTGGCAGACTCAGAATTAGGTATGAATTCTCCATCTTTTGCTAAAAAAGACTTTATTTTAGCTCGGGAATATTAAATTCAACGCTAACTAGTCTCAAAACTCAGAATTTTCTACATTTTTCATTGTCTAGCTTTTAGATCAGCAATAAATGAACTCAAGAAAGTTCTTGACCACAAAGCAATTGCTGCAGCTACAATAATTCCAGTTTTGATCATTGTTCCCTTGTGTGCATACCTTCTGTGGAAGTGTAGAGGTATCTACGCAAATAACATTTTGTTTTAAAAAAAGGATAACTACAGCGAGTTCTTTTTTAGATATCATCTCAATAACTAACATTTTCGCTTGGTCTATGATTTTTCTGACGTCTATATTAGCTGGAAGCAAGCAAAACACTATCCGAGGTGCGGAAAGGTATCCAGCCATCTCCTGGTATTCAAAAGATAGTGTGCACGGAGTTAAACTGGAGGAGTTGCAATTACTTGAGTTTGAAATGCTCTCAAATGCAACATACAGCTTTGCTATAAGCAATAAACTAGGACAGGGAGGCTTTGGTCCAGTATACAAGGTACATAAACATTAAGGTTTTTGTCACATATTGATCAAATAATTAGACGATGTGTTGGTTCGCAGGGGGTGTTAGCAAATGGGCAAGAAATAGCAGTTAAAAGGCTTGCAAGATCCTCCAGTCAAGGAGTGGAGGAGTTGATAAATGAGGTTGCCGTGATCTCTAAGCTTCAGCACCGGAATCTTGTAAGACTGCTTGGTTGCTGTGTGGAGTGTGAAGAAAATATGCTTGTTTATGAATACATGCCTAACGGAAGCTTGGATGCGTATCTCTTTGGTGAGTAATTGATGATGAATTGTTCTGATTTGGTGCCACAATATCACAGTCTGAATGTTTGTCATGCGATAATGGAATTAATATGGGAGGGTAAGCTGCTTAGGAAGCCCATCCGTTGTACCAAAGATATTAAATTAAACCCCATGTTGAAAGATCAGTTAGATAAAACTCGATAGTAAACAATATTATTTTGAATGTTTCTTCCTCATCTTTAGCCCTCAAAAGTTCAAATATTTGTTTGGAGAGATTTGTGTTAAAAACAATTTATAAAAGAACATATTTATGTTCCTATCACATTCAGAAGGAAAAATTCAGTTTTCAAGAAATCTAATTTCTGGATAATAATTTCATATCTAGGGGCACAAGAAGCACATATACCACAAAAAAAAATGTCTCCAAGGAGTTTCAGAGATCAATTTACAAATACAGGGTGTTTCATGGAGTTTTTAGCCTATTCAACATTAAATAAATGCAGATGTAATTTAAGATGTAGCACAAAATATAGGTGAGCATGCTCCATGTTACGGCTTTATATCCCAAATCTTGATTAATAACAGTAAGGCCAACTCTACTGAACGAAGTATTGGATTTTGTTAAGATTCTTCTTCTCTTATTATTTCATGAAATCTTGGACTTGATTCAAATTTACAGACTCGCATAAGCAAAGGTTTCTTGATTGGCAACAACGAGTGATCATTATCGAGGGAATTTGTCGAGGTCTTCTTTATCTTCATAGAGACTCGAGGTTAAGAATAGTTCATAGAGATCTAAAAGCCAGTAACATCTTACTGGATGAAGATTTGAATCCGAAAATATCCGATTTCGGAATAGCAAGAATTTTCGGAGGAAAAGAAGATCAAGCCAATACAACAAGGGTTGTTGGAACATAGTGAGCACTTGGTTTTTTATTCTATTATGTTCTTGCTTAATTCTGTCACTTATGGTGAATTAATGTTATGCAGTGGCTACATGGCCCCAGAATATGCAGTACATGGAAGATTCTCAGAAAAATCCGATGTCTTTAGCTTCGGAGTCCTGTTGCTAGAGATTATAAGTGGAAGAAGAAATGCTAGCTTTGAAAATGATGAGCAATCCCCGAGTCTCACAGGATATGTGAGTTATTCTTTTAATTAGAGGATCTCACCAAATTATGAAATAATTTTTTTTCCAGATGTGTTGCTTATAAATCATAACCAATCTAGGTTAACTAACAATAATTTTATATATTTTAAATGTACTAATATAATCACATATGTAAAGAGTATATTATATGCCAAATATAAATGTATCATAACTTCATAAAATGAATTTTCAACAAGTACAAAATGAATATGTTGATCACCTAACTAAATTTAGTATGCGTATGCATTTTGTAAAATGTTTAGAAATTGTTAAATGAGCCCAAATATTTTGATTCTTAATTTTTTTTTATAAAATTTATATCCCTCGTTTTCAAACTTGCTGTAATAAAGTCAGAATATGTGATCTTTGCTCTGTGAATGTTTGCAGGCGTGGAAATTGTGGAATGAAGGAAAGATTGTCAATTTGATGGACCCTTTAATATATGATTCACGAATGGAAAAGGAGATACAGAGATATGCAAACGTAGGACTATTGTGTGTTGAAGAGAGAGCTAAAGATAGGCCAAATATTTCCACGGTTCTATCGATGCTTAGTAGGGAGATAGTAGACCTTCCTCATCCAATGCAACCTGCATTTACTTTGAATCTAAGGTCTCCAGAAGCTTATAAGCCTTCAATAAAATGTTCTTCAAACGATATCACCTTGACTATAATCGAAGGCCGGTAGCATGTAGGAATTGGAACTCCTCAGGTACTACACATTGTAAAGTTTGATGTTTATAGTTTAATCTTTCTGTTTAAATGTTAATGAATCAAAGGTCTCCAGAAACTGACAAGACTTCAATCAAATGATATCACCTTGACTATGATCGAAAGTTGGTTGCCGGTGGACGATAGGAATTCAAACTTCTCAATTACTATGCGTTGTAAAGTTTTATGAGTCATTGTTACTTATTACTTCAGTTTACATGTTAGTAACAATATTTACCTTTCCATTATTCGTATATTTTGAAGAGCATATTTCTTTACGTTTTATCATTTATGCTGATTTGTACTATTTAAATTTCTATGGTATTCTATGGTATTATGTTCTGTCCTATGTTAACAGGAAGTCATTGTAGCAGTGTTTCTTGTATGCAGTTTGCGTCTGTGCGACTTTGCAGTTGCAACTTTTTAGCAAAAATCTGAAAGACTCTGTAGTTATTTCCTAAAATGTAAAATTTTTCTTAATTTTTAATCAAGATTAATGATATTTAAAATGGAGAAGAGAAGGAACATCCCATAATCGCATGTGCAAGAAAAACAAAAGCATCAGACAATCTATTTACTCAAAACATCATCTTAAATCTTTGTCTCATCAAATTCAGATAGCAATGCATGTCCGTATAACTACTCCTTAGAGGCTGCAGATGATACAGAATATGAAAATCATCTGCAGTAATATTTCTACAACAGGGCAACTGAAACCTCAGTAGCATAGGAGGATTGTCTGACCATAGCGCTGTGATGGCAATTCAGGGCGGAGGTACTGAGGCTAATTCCCATATCTTAATTGTTCCGTCGTCACTTGCAGAGGCAAGACACTTGCTATCCTGTTTCATTGCAACCAAGCGGGATTTAAGATAGTTGATATTGAGAAACATCGAAATATGATAATGAAGAACCATTCCATCATATTCAGCAGGGCAGATTTAAATTGGTACCCAATGATTCAGAGAGGTTCTTCAACACATACAATTGGTAGACATAGATTTTCAGGTTCTTCAAACAGCAGATTTTTTTGGATGTGAATGTTACCCAAAATGAAATCCAGAGGTTTTTAGGCATATCTCGTAGCGTTCGGCCAACTTATTTTATGATAAAGCTATGCAGAAATAAAGGGATATATATGATGTTGGATGCTTAACCTTGGGACACCATTGAACCGAATTTACTTCCTTATCATGAGCATGGTCTTTCATTAGTAGCAATTTATATGTAGGTCCATCACACTGTAATAATATCCCCAAAAAAAAAAAATTTGTTGTGAAGAAATGAAGTATAATCATTACCAAGTCAGGAATGTAAGATATTCAAGATAAATGGATCACTCTCGAGACTATTCAGCTCCAATCCAAATGAACATAGACAAAATGCTAGATGTCAATGCCAGTTGGGATTTAAATCTAACGTACAACATTCAATTAGATAGGTTAACCTAACCTAAGAGCAATTGATTCCGAGATTTTATGGGGGAAAAAATACATTTCAACCGAGGCTGATGAGCATAAAATGGACCTGCAAGTTGCAACCTTGCTGAAGCTACTGGGTTTCAAACTGGCTTCCTACCATTTTGGGGTTCTTTACTATATTAATTTTCTCTTAGCAAAAAGTGAATGATGGTTATTTAAAAGAAAATCCAGAGAATGAAGCAATGCATTTATGAACTTATACCAAGTCATTTTCATTCTCAGCAAAGAAACATAGAGCACCATCAGCTGCCCCACTGCAAATTATTTCCTCCCTGTAACATCCACCACTCAAAATGAGATCAGGAAATTCTATTCATATTTGACCAAACGAAATGAAAATATTAACCCAAAACATAGAAAAGGAATGATTAAAAAGAAGCAGGTGAACAATAAAAAAAATTTTGCTACCTCGACCAGTTAACAGAAAAAATTGTTTTGTTGTGATGACCAGTAAGAGTACATAGAAGTGTCCTGCCAAAATGTAGAAGGAATATGTAACCAAGTTGTCTATAAACAATTTATAATTTTAAAGTCAGAACAACACACTAGTCAGTTGCAGTGAATGCTTTTGAAGAAGTTTGAATTTTAAAGATAAGTTGTGCTGCCATAGACTGTCCAACTGGATTTTACAAAGAAAAAAGAATCCCAAGCAAGGTAGATCAAGCATTGAGAGCAAACTGCATGGCCATCTTAAGCAGCGGTGCAGGTGAAGGTCAAATACATATGGAGAAGCATTGCGTACCCAGGAGCATTTCTTTCTCCATATCGTATCATCTCAATGTCAACACTCCATATCGTAATGGAGAGATCATCACTGCAAAATCAATTTACTAAATTACTTTTAGCCCCATAACCACTCTCTATAGTTACTGAAACATATGTTCTTTCTGGAAGTACTTACAAAACAAAAATTAGCATGCTGGCACTTGTGTTTTCACTTGCATGTGCAAGCTTAGAAACGAGAAAAGAGTCACATGTACCTACAGGCAAAGATTCTGTCTCCCTTCGAATTAAAAGCTAAGGCCTGGATTGTATGTATGCGTCCTCTGAAAGATAAAAACAGTTGCACTAGCTAGATTAAAAAAGTATCACACTTTCAATCAGGAAAAATACTTAATGCACAAGTACACAATTAAGACTATCTAGAAGCTTTATGACCTAATGAAGCAAACAAAATGCAACCATTGGAGAAGAAACAAGAAAAAATACAATTCAAAGTCAGACTATAAACCGCAATTGGTTTCCCCAAAAAACATATTTAGAAATCGAGCATAGTGCAACTTAAAAAAAATCAATGCCTTATACAATTAATTAAAGTTCCTCGAGCATTTAGAAACTTGAGGATAAACACACCAAATAGGATGGACTGTCGAGATGGAATTTATGTAGTTATGTTGTTTTGCCGGTGGTTGTACACTCTCATAATGTAACTGGCCAATGCAAGAAGTGGAGTCTCTTTATCATGAAAAACAAGTCATTCGATATCATAGCAGCAATAGTGCAAAGGGGTGAGTAGAAACAAAGTTAAAGATTTGGCTTCAAGTTATCTTGATATTGCTGATGGGTTGAGGGACGATAAAAAAGTCTACGACCCATTCTGTTCAGACATGTTTTAACTATATAAACTATTTGTTGTGTTAGTTTTATCATAAAAAAAAACTAGGCAAGGGCTGATATATATTCGTGGGTATTTTTTTAAATCTGTACTCTGCATTAAGGCAATTATGCACCGCCTAACTTCTCAAGTAAATTAGTATTGCAACATCTGCCTCGAAAAAGAATACTGCAAATATCAAGATTTTTTAAGTCAAGCAAATTTGATATACACATTGCGCGTTATGACCATTAAATATACAACTAGAAATTGGACTGTGTTTTGCAAGCAAAGATGATAAACCAAAGTTAATTTGCTGTGAAGGTGATTCGGCAGTGGACTCGATTAAACATAGGGAGCAGTTTCTGAAACTACCTGTGACTTTCACCTAAAGATTGCGCACATTCCCATTTAACCATGAGTGCATCCGAAACCCAAACCTACAGCAGTTGTTGGTAATATGGATTAAACAAGAAGAAAATTATTATTCAAGCAGAGTCACCTTTACAAAGAATTTCCATAATTTGAATCTGTCACACTCCGATGACTCTATTTTTACTACATATATACATACCTTGATAGTATTGTCAAAGCCACATGAAAACAGTATATCCTTCATTGGATGCCACTGCATCATTTTAACATGTCCTGCACTAGGTGCCACCATTGATATATCTGTAAACCTGAGAGTGAATGCAACTTGCCATATCCATATTGGTTGTCGCGGGAGACAGGTCGCTAGCATCATGCCAGATTCATTCCAAGACATATTCACTGGAGCGTTGAAGTGATTCTAGACACATGTTTATATTTTTCATCACAGCACTCAGATGGCACATACAGACCATAAAACCATAGTTAATACTCTACCCCCACAACAGGATGTTTTACTTGATCCAATAAAATGCAAATACCTTCAAACCATGGGCGAATTGTAATCTTCCCGTGACATTCTCCCAAATGCGTATGTCACCATCAATACTCGATGTTGCCAATAACTTTCCAGATCTCTCCCAAGCACACCATCGCACAGTTGCAGCATGCTGATCAAACACTTGCTGAATAAACACCAGAAAATCCGTGTCATTCACCTCACGTTAGTTATCTAAGGAAAACCAATAACTTTCAAACTCCTCGCAATCTCAACAAACCAAATCCAACAATTTACCCCATCTATCACCAAATTAAATCACTTTGATTTTCAACCGGAAAACACCTCTAGAAGAGATCAACGAAGAATCATTGCGTTAAAACACGTCACACCGAGAACGAACCTTGCACTGGAAAGAGCCGGTGGCGCGGTCCTGTTCCCAAATGATGACTTTCTTGTCGGCGCCACATGAAGCGAACATGGCGGGGACACGGCCGGCTCCCGAGGCCGGATTCCAGGCTATACACCAAACCCTATCAGTATGGCCTCGAAGAGTTTCGATTTCTTTCAGCTCCAAATTCATAATATTCATCGTAAGAATTTTGGTGAGATTTGATTTGATTGATTAAAGAAGAAATGAGCAAACACAAAATGGAGAGAGCGATTTTTAAATGAGTAACCGCCTCCAGTGCGCGGCAAGCTCAAGCTGAGTGTGTATGTATATGACTGAATTGAGCCACGTGTCCTCTCACTATTGGTTCTTCTCCTAACCGATTCACTAACCAACTGCTTCCGACGTGCGACTTTCAAATGCCAATTAAATTTGTTATTAATCGATTGTGAACCAAAAAAACATAGAATAATGCTAGAGGTACAACATATATCGTGTACAACGATATTTATAATAAATATATCGTGAGATTTTGCTATTATGTCGCGATATTTTACATTCAATTTATCATGAGATTTTGATAAATAAAATTTTTATTGATTTTTTTGTGTTGTACAAATTGATTTATAAATTTGGTTGTACATGTAGCATTGCTCAAAAAACATACCCAATGGCCTGCAAAATATTGCCCAGTCCGGGGTAATCTTGTACAAAGATAGCGGCTACGAGTCTCACGCAATTGAAAAAAACACACCTAAATTATCCAATTTATCAATATTTATGATCCAAAATTCAGATATGAAGGACCATTTTATCCCAAATGCAAAACAAAAATAAAATAAAATAAAGTGAAAATCAAATATCTTAATAAGGAATTGTACACGGTTTATTAAATATAAAGTAGTATGAAAGTAGTATTTGAAAATGTTTTAAAAAAGTGATTCTCACTTTGTTTTTATAAATTTTGAAAATTAATAAAAGCTGAGAGCACTTTTTTTAAAGTATTTATAAACACTGCCATACATTAGAAAAAAAAAAATGAATATATGAGTTACGTATTGGGTGAAATTGTACACGGTTTATTAAATAGAAAGTTAAATTACCTGCAGATATGACTTTTATATATTTTAATGTAACATTCATATACTATTTTTGTTATTTTTTTGAACTATCAAAATTGAAAATAGGTGTCTACGTTATTAAATCTATCATTAATTTCAGAGATAAATGCCTAAGTAATCAGAACTTAGAAGCCTGGAAATTAGATTATTTTTAGATTATTTTTTTGATCCATTAATGCCTAAAGTAATCAGAACTTAGAAGCCCAGAAATTCAATTATATTTAGATATGTTTTTTTATTATTTGCAAATGATAAAGAGAAGACTCGAACATGAGCGGATATCAACAATCATGACATCTATGATGTGACTTGGGTTTTGCCCACCGCTTTTAGATGATATTATGAAATGGAAAGAACTAAAGTTGTGTTCCGGGACAAGGATTTAATTCCATAGATTTAAATCTATATATTTATTGTATACAAAGGAAATCCAAATCTATCTCCCTACCTTTTTTTTTTTTTTTTGAGAAAAAAATCTATCTCCCTACTTATTTACTCTATAATTCCACTCATCACAGTTAATTTGAAATCCTTGTAATATTGATTTCCCTTGAAATACATCATGCTTAGTATAAATATAATGTAAATAAGTATAACATAAATTTGAGTTTTCTCAATTTATTTAATAGTAAAAATTTGTATTGTCATCTTATCTTTTTTCATTTATTGTGTTAAATAAATAAATTAAATGTGTTGTAAATTGTAATTGTGTCTATTTTACCCTTATATTCATATTGTAATTGTGTTAAATTTGTGTTGTTCTCTTATAATTGTGTCCTTATATTTAATGTTCATTTTATGCGTATACATGTGTAATTGTGTTAAATTTGTGTTGTCCTCTTATATTTTTCATTTATTGTATTAAATAAATAATTTAAATCGGTGTTTTATTAATATTTTTGTGTGTTAACTAATTAATTGTATCCACATTGTGATTTGTATGACTTTGAATTATTGTGTCAAATTTGTGTTTGAGATCTTAATTTTAGATAATGCATTCAAAATTTATAAACATGATAAAAATAATTAACACGCAGTGATATAATATTATTCTAATAAAAATGAGGAGTTGAATTGTGTAATATCCATTTTTGTCATCTTATCTTCTACATTTATTATGTTGAATAAATAAATTAAATGTGTTATAAATTGTAATTGTGTCCATTTTACCCTTATATTCATATTATAATTGTATTAAATTTGTGTTGTCCTCTTATAATTGTGTCCTTATATTTAATATTCATTTTCTGCGTATACATGTGTAATTGTTTTAAATTTTTGTTGTCCTCTTATCATTTTCATTTATTGTGTTAAATAAATAACTTAAATCGGTGTTTCATTAATATTTTTGTGTGTTAACTAATTAATTGTATCCACATTGTCATTTGTATGACTTTGAACTATTTTGTCAAATTTGTGTTTGAGATCTTAATTTTAGATAATTTATTCAAAATTTATAAATATGATAAAAATAATTAACACGTAGTGAAACATGAAATGCGTATGTGTGTTTATGGAAGAAATTTCTTAAAATTATAGATATATAAAATATAATAGCTAACGATTTATAAGTTAAAATAGACCAAAATGATAATATTTTTTTTAAAAAATTATATAATTAGTAAATTAGCAATATCTTATTTATATATTTAGTAATTAATAAATATAAATATCGCATGAAATGCTAAATAGATATAAATCTAATTAAAAATTTTAAAATATAAAATAATAATTAAATAAGCGGTGTGATCGATGCAGGTTTATTAAAAAAAATTTGGCACCGCGTCATATAATGAGGTGTTTTGTCTTTAAATTATTGTGTTAAATATTTGTTTGAGATCTTAATTTCAAATAGTGAATTCAAAATTAAGCATTATAAAAATAATTAACGCATAGTGATACGTGAGATTCATACGTGTGCCTATGTAAGAATGTCCTCTTATCCTTTTCATTTATTGTGTTAAATAAATAACTTAAATTTGTGTTTTATTTATCTTTTTGTGTGTTAATTAATTAATTGTATCCATATTGTAATTTGTACATCTTTGAATTATTGTGTCAAATTTGTATTTGAGATTTTAATTTTAAATCGTGCATTCAAAATTAAGCATTATAAAAATAATTAACGCGCAGTGATACATGAGATTGACATGTGAGTCTATTAAATAAATTTCTTAATATGATATGATATATATATATATATATATATATATAACAATTGAGTTAAAGATCATAAATAAATTGGTTAAAATAAACCAAACCGATTGTATTCTTTTTTAAAATATATATAATTAGTAAATTAGCAATCTTTTATTTATATATTTAATAATCATAAGATATAAAATAATAATTAAATAAACGGTCCGATCGATGTGATTTTCAAAAAAATTGGCACCGCATCATATAATGCGGTCAAGACTAAGATTTCTTTTTGAATCGCGGTTTTCTTAAATAAATTGCGAATGTAGGTATGGTGCAATTCGGTTTGGGTGGTTCGGAAAATATATTGAGTAGCACTACTAGATCAAATGTATTTTTTCTATTAACATACGATCTTAACTTTAGATAGTGCATTCAAAATTAAGCATGATAAAATAATTAACACGTAATGATACATGAGTTTTTTTTTTTTTAAATATGAAAGAAATTGGTATGTGTGTCTATGAAAGAAATTTCTTAATATGATAGATATAAATACAAGGCTAACAATTGAGTTAAAGTTCATAAATAAATTAGATTAAATAGACCAAACTGATAGTATTCCTTTAAAAAATATATAATAAAAATATTTTTTTGGTCTATTAACTTGTTTATTTTTGGGTTTTGGTACACTAACTTTTAATTTTCGATGATTTTGGTCCAATTGCTGGCGTGACAGCTTGACAAGTCAGCATTTTCTGGTACCACGTTATATTTTCTCGATGTCACGTCAGCATTTTTCGGTTTCACATCAACATTTGGACCAAAATAGCCGAAACTAAAAGTTAATGTACCAAAACCAAACATTGAAAGTTAATGGACCAAAACCAAAAAATAGACAAGTTAATGAACGAAAAAAACTATTTTTCCAAAAATATATTACAAAGTGTGAAGAAAATGGCAAAACAGCAAAAAAAATCTACGTCAGTCATCATCCAAAAAAGATTCGAAAATGATGAGAAGATTGATGATTTTAATCGAAGGATGAAGAATTTGAAACGAAACAAGGACATGATCCAAAAAGTAAAAATTAAGCGGGAAAATAATTTATAATGCTTTTTTAATATCAAGAGTTTAAAATGGACACTATTCTTTTCAATATTGAAATTTCTCAATGAAAAATTAATCTTTTGTTTTCTCAAATAAATCTATACAAGTATCTATATTCCAACTATTACGCATCCCACTTGCAAATGAAGAATGAAGTTTTTGTTTTCACAAATAAGTTTATATAAATATCTAATTTGCATTAGTCTAAAAAACTTAATGTTATTATAGTGTTCTAACGTGCTACGCATGCTAGTAAAACTAAAATGTAATAAGTTTAATAATATATATTTCATATCATTAATAAGACAATTGACCACGTATACGCAATCCTTAGGTTGACTCATGCTGTCTTTCTCCATGAATCCTCTCGTATGGACGTCATACTTCAATCATAGAGAAGAAAAGTTTACAAGACGTAACCGTTTTGCCTTTTATTGAACAAGTTCTCCACCTTTGGATCCTTATATTATTGTTTGAATTGTATGTGTTGGCAGAAAAAGGTTGAAGGTTCATGGGTTTCAAGCTTCAAGTACTCTTCTTCTCCATATTTTCCTGTTTCTTCTTCACATTATGTTCGGCCATGGATACCATAAGTGCCAACCAATCCATTCCAGACCCTGAAACTTTGGTTTCAAGTGGGCAGAGATTCAAATTGGGTTTTTTCACCCCGGTGAACAGTACTTATCGATATGTTGGTATCATGTACAATATTCCAGTGATGACTGTCATATGGGTGGCTAATAGAGAGAATCCTCTGTACGATGCAAATGGAACATTGCTTATTTCAGGAGATGGGAATCTTGTGATCTTGGACGGGCAAAAGCAGATGCTATGGTCATCAAATGTTTCGAATTCGATCCCCAATTCAAGTGCTCAGCTCTTGAATACAGGGAATCTGGTGTTACAAGATAACTCAAATGGTAAAATTGTTTGGGAGAGTTTCCTACATGCTTCCGATTCTTTTGTTGATAATATGACACTGTTTACTGATTTAACTACGAACAAGAAAAACATTCTGACTTCATGGAGAAGCCCTTCTGATCCAGCGCCCGGAAGATTCACCACTACAATTGAACCTCTAGAGATTCCGCAAAGTTTCGTGTGGCTAGACAACTCTCCTTATTGGCGAAGCGGCCCCTGGGATGGCCAAGTGTTCATCGGATTACCCATGATGACTTCCTTTCATCGGGGTGGCCTCGAACTTGTTAATGATAACCCTGGAACTGCATCTATGAACTTTAAGTATTTTAATTCGTCCATATTGTATCTAGAATTGAATGCATCTGGGACTTTACAGCAGAAGTTGTGGGATGATAAAACAGGAGATTGGACGTTAACATGGTCCTCCATTTCGTCCGAATGTGATGTCTATGCAAAGTGTGGGCCTTTTGGAAGCTGTAATGCTCAGGAGACACCGATCTGCTCTTGTCCACAAGGGTTCGAACCGAAAAACGGCGGGGAATGGAATGCGGGAAACTGGACTAGTGGCTGCTCGAGAAGGGTTCGACTTGAGTGTGGGAAGAACTCTTCTGTGGGTGAAACGGGGAAAGAAGATGGTTTTTTGAGGCTGGAAACGGTGAAAGTGCCAGATCGTTTGAATTGGCTCCCTAGTTTAGAACCAGAATGCCGGAGCAAATGCTTGGATAATTGTTCTTGTTTAGCTTATGCATATCATGATGGCATTGGGTGTATGCTATGGACTGAAAACTTATTCGACGTGCAGAAGTTTTCTAGTGGTGGCACAGACCTGTATATTCGACTAGCGGATTCGGAAATAGGTGTGAATTCTCCTATTGCTAGAAAAAAGGACTTCATTTTCCCATCCATCTATTCAGTTTATTGCCCGGGAATATTTGTTCTAAGCATATTTAGTTTGGAAACTCAATTTTCTCTATACATTCACTGTCTGGCTTTTAGATCAGAGACAGATGAACTCAAGAAAGTTTGTTCCCTTTTATCTCACTTAAAATTTTGCAGGTATAATTAAGAAAAAAGACCGCAAAGCAATTATTGCAGCTGCAGTACTAGTTCCAGTTTTGATAATTGTTCCTTTATGTGCATACTTTCTGTGGAAGTATAGAGGTACTTACTTAAACAATTTAAAATCCCGGTCAACTACACACATCGTTATTGTTAGATATCACTTCATAAAAAATTCGCTTGGTGTATTGTTTTGATGCACATATATAGCAGGACACAAGCAAAGTGCAATCCGAGGTGCGGAAAAGGATCCACTCAACCACAATTTGTTTGGAGTTAAGCTGGAGGAGTTGCCATTTTTTGAATTCGAGACACTTTCAAAAGCGACAGACACCTTTGATCTACGAAATAAGATAGGACAGGGTGGCTTTGGTCCAGTCTACAAAGTATATAAACTTTGAAGTGTTTATAATGTGTTGATGATCAGGTGATTAAACAGTTGGTTGGTGTACAGGGGATGTTAGCAAATGGACAAGCAATCGCAGTCAAAAGGCTTGCGAGATCCTCCAATCAAGGGGTGGAGGAGTTGATGAACGAGGTTGAGGTGATCTCTAAGCTTCAGCACCGGAATCTTGTTAGAGTCCTTGGTTGCTGTGTGGAGCGTGAAGAAAATATGCTTGTTTATGAATACATGCCCAATGGAAGCTTGGATGGATATCTCTTTGGAGAGTATTTGAATTTTGATGCATAGTTTTTATCTGGTGCTACATTATCACTTACTGAATATTCCTCACAAGTCGAATGAGCACATAATCGATGTGTAAACGAAAAGATTCTTCTTCAATTGTTTAGTGTTTTCTGAAATCTTGGACATGATTCAAACTTGCAGACTCACATGGAAAAGGGTTTCTTGATTGGCGACAACGTGTGATCATAATCGAGGGAATCTGTCGAGGTCTTCTTTATCTTCATAGAGACTCGAGGCTAAGAATCATTCATAGAGATCTAAAAACTAGTAACATCTTACTGGATGAAGAGTTGAACTCCAAAATATCTGATTTCGGAATGGCGAGAATTTTTGGCGGAAAAGAAGATCAAGCCAACACAACAAGGGTTGTTGGAACATAGTGAGCATTTACAGCTTCATTCCAACATCATTTATTATGTGCTCGATTCTATCACTTATAGTGAATTAACGTTGTGCAGTGGCTACATGTCCCCTGAATATGCATTGCATGGAAGATTCTCAGAAAAATCAGATGTCTTTAGCTTTGGAGTTCTGTTGCTAGAGATTGTAAGTGGGAGAAGAAATGCTAGCTTCCAATATGATGAGCAAACCCCCAGTCTAATAGGATATGTAAGTTTTTTTTTTAATAATTCGAGAGAGATAAGTGCATATTTTCGTTTGGTAACATAACTACAAAATTTTAGTTAAAACAAAAAAAAAAATTTAAACTTTATATGTATCCTCTTTAGTTTAAACAGCCTGGTTATAGTATTTTTCCAGCTATTGTATTACAGAAGCTTTGGGAATAAAAATTCTAAGTTAGCGTTTTTACCATGAATATTTGCAGGCATGGAAATTGTGGAATGAAGGAAAGATTGTTGAGTTAATGGATCCTTTAGTGCATGAGTTACCAACAGAAAAAGAGTTAGCAAGATATGCAAATGTAGGTCTATTGTGTGTTGAAGAGATTGCTAAAAACAGGCCCAGTATTTCTACAATTTTATCTATGCTTAGTCATGAGATTGCAGAGCTTCCTCTTCCAAGGCAACCTGCATTTACTTTGAATCAAAGGTCTCCAGAAACTGAAAAGACTCCACTCAAATACTCTTCAAATGATATCTCCTCGACTATAATGGAAGGCCGGTAAGCATTGCCATTGGAACTCTCAATCAATATACATTGTAAAGTTTGATCAATTATTGTTGAACATCTTGGTGTTTACGTGCTAGTGAAGAAACTGATTCCTATATTTTGAAAAACTTATTTCTACGGCTATATAATATCTTTTATGTAGATTTAATTTCTAAATTGGATTCTTTAAAATTATATGTTATTTCGCTTTGTCCTATATTGGTACACATCATTATAAGGGTGTCTCTAGCATTTCGTGTCTGCCCATATGCAACCTTGCTGCGTTTCAAATTCAGAAAGCAAGGTATGTATGTATACTCCCATTTAGAGTTGGAAAAACTTGACAAGGAAGTGTACTACTTCTCAGAGTTGCCAATATTTCTACAATGGGTCAACAAAATTCACAGTAGCGAAGTAAGATCATCTAACCATAGAGCAATAGCCCAATTCAAACTCGTGGTATGGAGGCCAATTACCATATCTTGACTGTTCCATCGTCACCCGTAGAGGCAAGGCACGAGTTATCCTGTATTTGTGCCAGCAAAGCAATGTTTAAGATAGTTGAGATTCAGAAATATCAAAATGCATGATAATTAAGGTTCATTACAGCATTTTCAGCATGAGAGATCTATATTTCTTATCCAATGATTCAGAAACGTTTATCAACACATAAAATATATATTAGCATGACTGATATATCTCGGCCTAATCACTCCACTGTGAAAATCTTCATGCAAGGACTATATTTATTAGCATGACTTTGTAACCTGGGAGCACCATTGAACTGAGTTGATATCCTTATCATGAGCATGGTCCTTCTTCAGTAGCAACTTATACGCAGGTTCATCAAACTGTAATAATATCCAGACAAAGTTAAGTATTGTAAAGAAATGGAAGCGGTATTAACATTACCAAGTCCGACTAACGTAATCGCACAATAAGTCAGGTTGTGAGCATTACAAATAAGGAATGTTGAGATAAGCTAGAAGAATGGGCAAACTGTTTATACTTGTCAGCTCCAATACAAATTATTACTTGTCACTATTCGGTGTGAGTTTCTTGCATCTTGCTTGAATCTGAGCAAGCCATCTACAGACAAATCTAAATGCTTAATGTTAATGCCAACACAATTCATAACTAGGATGTATAGCATTTAAATTAGATAGCTGTGAGATAACCTAAGAGCAGAGGGCATGATGATTTTGTAACCTACAACACTCCAACAAGGCAAGTGTACATGAGAGTTTCATCAAGTGGATATGGTTGCATAATTTGATAGAATAAATATATAGTAATTCACAGAGGACCTGAAACATGGAGGTTCTAGTTACAATTTTGCTGAAGACGGTTTAGCGAGGCTTCGTGCCATTTTGAGGTTTTGTGTGATACCAGTTTTCGTTTAACAGACTTCTTGCTTGATGCAAATACATATATCATGTTTCGGGACCTTTATCGCATATAAATTCAATTATCAGAAATGTGGACACATTTCACATTCACGGTAGCGAGGAAGTTAAAATCAAAAACTAAAGTGCTGTATGATTTCAATATGTACAATGATTATGCTTAAGGAAATACTGAGAATTAACCAAACACATAATTGCATCTATCCAAATATACCGATCCATCTCTGTTCCTACTTCCTAATAATGAAACATATAGAGCAGTCAGCTGCCCCGGAGCAAATTATTTCCTCCCTGGAACGTTTACCTCTCAAAATGAGATCAGACAATTCTAATAAATTTGAGTTAATGAAATGGCAGAATTGGCTCAAAAATATAGAAAAGGAATAAGATCTAAAAAGAAGAAAGATAAAAATAAACAAAATTTTGCTACTTTGACCAATGGACAGAAAAAATTGTTCTGTCATTATAACTGGTGAGAGTACATAAATGTGTCCTACACAATTTCATAGAATGCATTTGAAAATATTTGGACTTTTTCTCTTATCTTTTCATTAGATAATCAAAATATAGCATCAAGAGAAGCTATACAAATTTAATTTTATGTTGACCTGCCAGCCAATCTGTGGAACTGAATCTTGTAATTGAAACAAAAAATCACAAGCAATACATCATGCATATGCATTCGTTAACTTGTCAATTTCTAACTGATTGAGGATTGAAAATTTTGAAGCACCAAATTAAATCACTTTGATTCTCAACCGGAAAACAGATCAAAGAAGAATCATTGCGTTAAAACACGTCACACTGAGAACGAACCTTGCACTGGAAAGAGGCGGTGGCGCGGTCCTGTTCCCAAATGATGACTTTCTTGTCGGCGCCACATGAAGCGAACACGGCGGGGACACGGCCAGCTCCCGAGGCCGGATTCCAGGCGATACACCAAACCCTATCAGTATGGCCTCGAAGGGTTTCGATTTCTTTCAGCTGCAAAGTCATAATATTCATCGTAAGAATTTTGGTGAGATTTGATTAGATTGATTGAAGAAGAAATGAGCGGCAAGCTGAGCCTTTCACTATTGGTTCTTCTCCTAACTGATTCACGAACTGCTTCCGACATGCGAATTTCAAATCCCAATTAAATTTATCATTAATCGATTGTGAACCAAAAAAACATACCCAATGGCCTGCAAAATAGTAATGCTTAGTCCGGGGTAATTTCGTGCACAAAGACAGCGGCTACGAGTCTCACATAATTGAAAAAAACACACCTAAATTATCAGATTTATCAATATTTATGATCCAAGATTCAGATAAGAAGGACCATTTTATCCCAAACGCAAAATATAAGGTGAAAAATTATATATCTTAATAAACAAGTCAAAAACATGCAAGTATTATTTGAAAATGGTTTAAAAAAAGTGATTGTCAGTTTTTTTTTTATATAAAATTTGAACATTTTGTGAAGAAAAATTGAGAACATTTTTTTTAAGCATTTTCAAATACTACCGTATAATTAGGCAAAATGAATATATGAGTAATGTATCAGGTGAAATTGTACACGGTTTATTAAATAGAAAAGTTAAATTACCTGCAGGTATGTATTTTATATATTTTAATGTAACATTCATGTACTCTTTTTTGTTATTTTTTGAACTATCAAAATTAAAAATAGTTGTCTACGTTGTCAAAATTATCATTTATTTCAGATATAAATGTCTAAGTAATCAGAACTCAGAAGCCTAGAATTAAATTATTTTGAGAGTAATTTTTCATCCATTGATGCCCAAGTAATCAGAACTCATAAGTCAGAAGCCCCATAAGATATTTTTTTATTTGCAAATGGTTAAAGGGAAGACTCGAACACGAGCCGTTATCAACAAATGACATCAATGATGTGAAAGATTTTAATTTCATAGATTTAAATCTATATATTTATTGTTTACAAAAGAACTCCAAATCGATCTCCCCGCTTATTTAATCTACTATCGACTTGCACATGCAATGCGTATGTTTGCTAATGTATGTATTATTAAACTATAGAAGATAAAATATATGTAATAGTTATTATTATTATTATTGTTATTATTATTTTATTTTTAAAAATATCCTCAAACAATTGAACACATGGTGAAAGTTATTTTTCAAAATCTAAAAATCAACACATTTAATTTTTTAATTAAAAATTACTTTATTAAATGGAGGGTAATTTTGAAAATCCACTTAAAAATACCAAAACAGTTACTATAACATCATCTCATTTTATTAAATAGTATTTAATCTATATATAATTCCACTCATCACCGTTAATTTGGAACCCTTATAATATTGAAGTCTTTTGAAATATATTATGATTAGTATAAATATAATGTAAATAAGTATAACATAAATTTGAGTTTTCTCAATTTATTTAATAATAAAAATAAATTCGAAATCATGTCCCCTCCATAAACAACAACCTAAATAAAATTCAATTATTACATTCAAATATAAAAATTCTTCAACTGCTACTTGTGTCAGTGCCAAACATGGAAGAGTTCATAAAAAAATAATAATAAACATTTTAAAAAAATAATAGTTAAAAAAATAAAATAAAATTCTTCAACTTCTTTTTTGTTTTTTATTGAGTAATAACTAGTCTTAAGACTTTGTCTTTTTAGTAATAAAATTCTTCAACTTCTCCATATTTTCTTGTTTCTTCTTGAAATTGAGTTCTGCCATTGATACCATAAGTGCCGATCAATCCATTCGAGACCCTGAAACTTTGGTTTCAAGTGGGCAGAGATTCAAATTGGGTTTTTTCACCCCGATGAACAGTACTTATCGATATGTTGGTATCATGTACAATATTCCAGTGATGACTGTGATATGGGTGGCTAATAGAGAGAATCCTCTTTATGATGCAAATGGAACATTGCTTATTTCAGGAGATGGGAATCTTGTGATCTTGGACGGGCACAAGCAGATGCTATGGTCATCAAATGTTTCGAATTCGATCCTGAATTCAAGCGCTCAGCTCTTGGATACGGGGAACTTGGTGTTACAAGATAACTCAAATGGTAAAATTGTTTGGGAGAGTTTCCTACATGCTTCCGATTCTTTTATTGAGAATATGGCACTGTTTACTGATTTAACTACGAACAAGAAAAACATTCTGACTAGTTAATTATAAATACGTGTAGGTATATAATTGTTTTTTATAATAAAATATTGTTTTAACATTTATATTACAGAGAAATCAACTCAAAAAATATAATGATCAATTTTTTTTTT
This sequence comes from Henckelia pumila, assembly GCF_033568475.1. Taxonomy (NCBI): domain Eukaryota; kingdom Viridiplantae; phylum Streptophyta; class Magnoliopsida; order Lamiales; family Gesneriaceae; genus Henckelia; species Henckelia pumila. The sequence continues at coordinate 96,839,537 of NC_133121.1, read as the reverse complement.
CGCTTTGTGTCATGTTAGTGGTGAATTTGTATTTTCAGTCCTGTAAATTGAATGTTTTTTTTATTTTTAGTCATGTCACGATGCATTTTCATTTTAGTTATGTCACTCGTATATTGTTTTATTGTGATCATTTAACTCACATGTTTTTTTTATTTTTGTTTGTTTTGCTACCATAATCTATCATGTTTCTCGATCATAAAAAAAATCGAAAATTAAAATAAATACAAGTTAAATGATCAAAATAAAAACAATATACAAGTAAAATGACAAAAAATGAAAATGTATCGTAATATGATTAAAAATGTAAAGCATTCAAGTTAGATAACACTTCCCGTCCCAATTATATAGATCATGTTTATTTGTTTGCTTTTGACTCAAATTTATTGGCATATATATACCATTTTAATAATATTTTTTACACTCTACCCCTATGGAGTATTAACTATATTTTGAAACTTGGGCATTAATTTTTTGAATACATTCAAAGGTATAAATTAATAGAAAATTTACAATTTATTTTCTCGATGATTTTTTAATATGTGTGGAAAAAACTACATTATATAATCAGAACGAAAAATATGAAATGAGTCATAATTAGATTCATTACCAAAATATCAATTATATAATTTGATCACTTAATATTAATAAAAAAATTAATCTACTAAACCATCAAATTTATTAATTTAAATCTTTTTATCATAATAATCGAACTCATGTTTAATTTGTAATCTAAAAATTTCGTAAATATATATTTTTAATTATAATTTTTTTATATTAATGTCGTAATTTTTAGTTTTTAGCTTTATTCTTTTCAAGATTTAGTTATATTTGATTAACTACAATTCAATTAAAGCCATAAACTAAAATTTATCTTTTACTTTAATATTCTTCTTCTTCTTTTTAATATCAAGGGTTACATTTATACTCTTACATTAATATTTATGGATATTAAACCGTCAAAAAAAATATTTATGGATATTAAATAATATATACATATAATATATTAAAAATATTTATTTTAGGGTTGATTTTAGTTATATGTGTATATGTTTTTCTATGACCTTAGTTATAGTGTAAATAAAATGACACAATGATAAAACTTTACTCTTTTATTTATATTTTTAAATAATATATAAATAGATTTAATTTATACTCCTACATTAATTTCGTAAATATATTTTTTTAACTCTAAATTTTAATATTATTACACTAAATTTTTAATTTTAGTTTTGTTCTTTTCAATATTTTTATTCTTAAATTTTTTTATTTCTAACTTTTTATATTAATACCGTAATTTTTAGTTTTTTCCTTTGTTTTTTTCAAGATTTTCAAATTCTTCCATGTCCCGTATTTTGAATTGAGATGCAATGTGTTTTGTGTTTTATTCACACAATATTAGACAATAGTTACTACAGAGTCACCGACTTTTGCTATAACTCTTTTAATGAACACATTTGATGAACTAAAACCAAGCTCTACAAAATTGACTCACATATTAAGTGACATATATATAAGAAGGTTATTTACAAAACCCAAAGAAATCTCATGTATCGATGAATTTATGAAAATTATAAATCTGACACATTCACGACAATATAAATATGAATTTTCCTAATAAACTTTGCGAATAAATCCATTCAAGATATATTAATTATTATTGTATGTTTTAATTGTCTGGCCACATTCAGTTACAAATACTCAATCGATATAATTTATTTTATTCAAATTTATGTATAATTATTTTTTTCTATTATACTATCCTACATTATTCTTGTATTGGAAGTTAATGCAAAATTGTTAATTAACAATTTTACAGTTTTATTTTTTTATTCATATTTTTAGATAAGTAATAATATATAATAGATAAGTTAATTTTTTTTTTTCTCATAGATGTTCATATAAAATACATTGATACTTGATCACACTAAAAATATACAAATGAAAAATAAAAAATATAAAAAAGTTTAAAAGTAAGTCATATATAGAAATTTTTTTTCATTAAAATTTTATTTTTTTATTCACACTTTTAGATATATAATAATAGATAATAGATAAGTTAATTTTTTTTCCATAAATGTTCATATAAAATACATTGATACCTGTTGCAAGTAATATAATTTATATTGTTCAAATTTATGTATAATTATTATTTTTTTATACTATCCTATATTATTCTAGTATTGGAAGTTAATATATACTAAAAAAATATCTAAATATAAAATTAGAAAGATAAACTATTTAAATTAGAAAGATAAACTATTTAAAGGTAAGTTATCGATTATGTACTTATATAAAATACATTGATACATATATGATACTTATATAATTTATATTGTTCCAATTTATGTATAATTATTTTTTTCTAATATGCTATCCTACATTATTATAGTATTGAAAGTTAATATATACTAAAAAAATATGTAAATAGAAAATTAGAAAGATAAAACATTTAAAAGGTAAGTTATCGATTCCTTTCTAATTGCTATTATTATATAAGTACATATTATTTATGTAACTTTACATAAAATATGGAATAAATGACAAAATTGTTAACCAACCTACCGTGTCCACCTATGAGGTGACACTCATATATTGGATGTTGTGAAAAATATTAAATTGTGCAACCAGTAGGTGAGTGCCACCTCACAGGTGGGCACAAAGATTGGCAGGAGAGATGTGCAACATAGCAAAACCGTGTGTGTGTGTGTGTATATATATATATATATATATATATATATATATATACACACATAGAAACCTAGTGGTCTCCATTTTTGAATTAAATATTATTTAGTAACTAATCCTTTGTACGTGGCATTGTTAACCTATCGAACCAGTCCCGACCATGCAAGACTATCAGTTACGCAAAGTTTCCAGCCGATATACTCCGAATTAGGGTCCAACATGCTTCCGTAAGATGAATTAAATTCAAATACCTCTTTGACCAAAATGTCGTCGGGTCATACCTGCCGAGTTTTACGAAGTGCTCCTCATACTCCAACCACGCAGTCGCAACAGATGGTTTCTGCACAAGCTCCTTCAACGACACCCAGCACAGCCTTAATTCGTTTTCTACCTTAAGGCGTATGATATATAAATTTAATTATAAAATATGAGCATGAAAGAACAAGAGGCTTTAAAGAAATTATTCAGACATAATATTATTACATAAATCAACTCATTTGAAGAGGAGAAGACAACTTATTTAGCTACTTATAGTAGCTTTGTTCTTGAAATACATGAAACAAAACTTAATACAATAGAAAGAGAAATATTACAACAATTTATTTGTAAGAAAACTGAAGGGAATGATCGATATCTTCAGCTTCCTTGAACGTTTGTATTTATAGCTGAGGTTCCACTCGTTTCACCGAGAAACTTCAGGGAATCTTACAGCTGTCTTGTATTTATTTATGTCATTATTGATGGCATCTTTTACTAGTGGAGGGGGCAGTTGTCTTGTATTCTTTATGTCATTATTGATGACATCTTTTACTAGTGGAGGAATCACATGCCTGCCACTTTCTTTTGACTTTATTCTCCTCACATGTTTGATTTATTGTTGTCGGTGCATCTTTTGCTTTTGAAGTAGGCCCCTGTGAAAACGCATCTTCAGTGGTCCTTGTCCAACTTTGCTTGTCTCGAAAAAATCTTTTTGATCCGTTCGGGGTCTAAAGGTTTTTTCGAATTCTGGTTCCTTTTGATTTGGGCATTTTGAGCAGATATTCTCTGACCATCGTCCAATATGAGCCATGTTACAAAATTTTTGGCAAGTTTCTTTACTCCCTGGCAGCTTGTTGTTCCACAAAAGATTTCTCTTCTTTTCAAAAAGTTCTTCCGCAAAGGCTGTAGTTTTCCCTGTCATTGTGTTTAACAGGAACGATCCATTCACAGAATTCTGATAAAATTTAAATGGAAACTTGACTTTGTCCATCTCAGTAAGACAGACCCAAATACCCCATGCCCTTCTGGTTGAGATCTCATTTTCCCCGAAAATGGACACTAAGGGTATTTCTTCAGTTTTAGGATCCTTGATAAATTTGTGACTATTTATATCAGGTCTCCTTAGCTTGATGAAATGAAAGGGTTCGTGTGATTCTTTCACTGTTGGTTCTGGAGCTGCACTGAAAAAGTATAACTCAAGCACATCTCCTCTGGACAAATGGTCGTTATTTGCCCATGTTTCTTGGACTGCTTCCTGAATCCATTTCGGTAACTGAGATATCTCCGGAAAGCTTGGTGACGTTGTATAAACTGAGACCAAGGCTCCAAATTCATACCAGAGTTTTACATCCTTAGGATTGACATTATTTTTTAGCCAAACCCTTGGATATATCCATTCCACGTCAACCCTACAAGTGTTAGGGTTAATTTCACTTCTTGTACTTAATTTCTCCCACCTTCGTTGATAAACCTGAAATGGAGAAATAATAGTTGGGTTAGTATCGATCTTAGATTTGCCCTTGTCAGTCTTGGGCCTAATATTGATCTCTTCTTCTTTTATCCCAGAGGCGGAGGGTTGACTTGATGAGGAATCCTCATCAATTGTTGCTTCATCTAGATCATCAAAAGCTTATGATAGATTAATACTTGTTTCTTGAGTTTTAGCTTCCTCAACATCTTGTTTCCCAACCGGTGGTTTTATTTCTTATTTTTGTAAAACCAATGATTTTATCATATCTTGTTTATGAGAAACCAATGGTTTCTCTATAGCCTTCACAATTGGCCCTTGAATAGCAGCCCATAGTTGTGTTTGAGCTTGCATACATCCTGTAATTCGATTAGATACTTTGATCCGATCAGCTTGTTGTAACCTGCCGCCCATTTAAACATTAATGGCTAACTGGTTGAACTTGGTTTGAAGCAACTCAAGGTGTTCCCTGAGATGCCTCTGCATTTTCATGATGGAATCCACGTCACTGCCTTCCATCTCTTGTTAAGAAATATGCAAGAATATTTCCATGAGATTTAATAATAAAAATATCAAAAATATAATTTTGACATAATGTTTGTCATCTTAATAACCTAGCTTTCTCAGGTTTAGATTCAATTTTATTTCTTAGAAAAGCTTTTACCTGAGTGTTATCAACCTTCAGAGTGAATTTTTTAGCAAGTAAAAATAATGGTCATTTTTCAAAAGCCCTTTTAACTGCATAAAATTTCTTTTCGTTGATATGCCATCTGATGGCCTCTGATTCTGAAAAAAGACCGCTACAGTATCTGGATGGTATTTCCCCATCTGGAGTGATCTTGGTAAGAACTGCTGCCCACCAATCGTCACTGGCATCCGTAAATAATACCAGATCATATTCATCTAAGGGTATAGCCATTTTTGGGAGATTCTTACATATCTCTTTTAATTGGTTTGCCCCTTTAGTATGGTCATCGGTCCATATAAACCTAGCATCATTTTTTAACAAAGGACTGAACACCTTTCTGTACATTGCTAGGTTGTTAATGAACATCCCTGCAAAATTAACTACTCCAAGAAAACTCTGGAGTTGTTTTACGTCTTTGAGTTTATCTGGAAAATTTTTTACCTTTTCCACAATATGGGGTTGCAGAATTATTCCAGTTTCATCAATCTCAATACCAAGGAATTCAATTTTCCTTGTTGCTATTACTGCTTTCTTTTCAGATAAGACCAGTCCTTCTTGTTTACAAATTTTAGAGAAAATCTCTAAGTGTTTAATGTGTTCGTCTATATTTTTTGATGCTATCAGAATATCATCAATATAAACAAACATAAAGTTGAAATAATCTTTAAAAAGGTTATCCATCTTTTTTTGAAATATCTGGGGTGCATTAGCCAATCCCATAGGCATAACTTCCCAAATATAGTGTCCTTGTGGAGTGGAGAAGACTGTGAATTTCTTACTGCCTTCTTCCATTCAAATCTGGTAAAATTCATACTTACAATCAAATTTTGAGAACACTCTAGCATTTCGTACACATCTAATTAGGTGTTCTCTACTTGGTATGAAGTACCCATCAAACTCCAGGATTTTATTAATACCTTGGTAGTTAATAACTAGCCTGAGTTTCCTTTTTTTTTATTTCACCATGATTTCTAACCAGAAAACCTGGGCTGCTATATGGTGAAACTCCTCCTTCTTGTTTACAAATTTTAGAGAAAATCTCTAAGTGTTTAACGTGTTCGTCTATGTTTTTTGATGCTATCAGAATATCATCAATATAAACAAACATAAAGTTGAAATAATCTTTAAAAAGGTTATCCATCTTTCTTTGAAGTATCTCGGGTGCATTTGCCAATCCCATAGGCATAACTTCCCAAATATAGTGTCCTTGTGGAGTGGATAATACTGTGAATTTCTTACTGTCTTCTTTCATTCGAATCTGGTAAAATTCAGACTTACAATCAAATTTTGAGAACACTCTAGCATTTCGTACACAGCTAATTAGGTGTTCTCTACTTGGTATGAAGTACCCATCAAACTCCAAGATTTTATTAATATCTTGGTAGTTAATAACTAGCCTGGGTTTCCCTCTTTTTATTTCACCATGATTTCTAACCAAAAAACCTGGGCTGCTATATGGTGAAACTCCTCCTTCTTGTTTACAAATTTTAGAGAAAATCTCTAAGTGTTTAACATGTTCGTCTATGTTTTTTGATGCTATCAGAATATCATCAATATAAACAAACATAAAGTTGAAATAATCTTTAAAAAGGTTATCCATCTTTCTTTGAAATATCTGGGGTGCATTAGCCAATCTCATAGGCATAACTTCCCAAATATAGTGTCCTTGTGGAGTGGAGAAGATTGTGAATTTCTTACTGCCTTCTTCCATTCGAATCTGGTAAAATCCAGACTTACAATCAAATTTTGAGAACACTCTAGCATTTCGTACACAGCTAATTAGGTGTTCTCTACTTGGTATGAAGTACCCATCAAACTCCAGGATTTTATTAATACCTTGGTAGTTAATAACTAGCCTGGGTTTTCCTCTTTTTATTTCACCATGATTTCTAACCAGAAAACCTGGGCTGCTATATGATGAAACTCCTCCTTCTTGTTCACAAATTTTAGAGAAAATCTCTAAGTGTTTAACGTGTTCGTCTATGTTTTTTGATGCTATCATAATATCATCAATATAAACAAACATAAAGTTGAAATAATCTTTAAAAAGGTTATCCATCTTTCTTTGAAATATTTGGGGTGCATTAGCCAATCCCATAGGCATAACTTCCCAAATATAGTGTCCTTGTGGAGTGGAGAAGACTGTGAATTTCTTACTGCCTTCTTCCATTCGAATCTGGTAAAATCCAGACTTACAATCAAATTTTGAGAACACTCTAGCATTTCATACACAGCTAATTAGGTGTTCTCTACTTGGTATGAAGTACCCATCAAACTCCAGGATTTTATTAATACCTTGGTAGTTAATAACTAGCCTGGGTTTCCCTCTTTTTATTTCACCATGATTTCTAACCAGAAAACCTGGGCTTCTATATGGTGAAACTCCTTTTTTGATTAAACCAAGGTCCAAATGTTCCTTGATAATCATTCTCATATCCTTTTGATCTGTTATGTTCATCGGGATAGACTTATATCTGACGAATTCATACTCTTTGCCTTCCTTTAGAGTAAGACTGGCTTTGAGTTGATTTCTATCCCACCATGCCAAAAAGTTGTAACTTTCTTTGAGTCTCTTTTTGACATCTTCAAGGGATACCTTATTTTCTAACTCTATATCTCTGTGATTTAGAGTTACCTTGAGAAGCTTCATATCCTCTGTTTGGAGTTCTTGTTCTGTTGTTATTTTCAACATGGTTTCTCCAAACCTTCTTGGATCTTTCATTTTTGGGTGAAAAAATTGTCCTTTATCACCACGCTGGCTGCGAAATATTATCGGCAATTGTCGATAAAAAGAAACCTTGAGTCTTTGAACTATAATTTTATGATCACAAATTGTAGTGAACATAAGTTTTCTTGACTCATTGTCTTGTGTGTACTTTTTAAACATTTGTAAGAAGTTATTTCCTAACAGGATATCAATTCCTGTATCATGGAAATAGATTGGTGGTGTTTTTACCTTGTACCAAGGTGTTTGACCTGCACCTTCAATAAGGATCTCTGCTTGTTTTATTCCTTTGCAAAGAATTAAAATTTTTCGAGAGAAATCTCGTCCATCAATTTTTGGCAATTCTTCTTCACATTCTTCAGGGAAGACTCCTCTTTTTGCTATACAAATTCCTGCTCCCGAGTCAATATAAGCTGCAAAGTACTCAACCTTATATTGTTCATACAACATTCCTATCGGAATGTATATGGAAAAAGGATTTGTTGTCATTTTTTAAAGAGATTACTAAATGGCCCCGCCATTTTTAACAGACTGTGTTGTAATTCAGTAATCCGATTAAGACTATTTACCTTTAGTTTTTCTAATGCCTCAGAAGGTAGAGTATGGTTACACATTTCTACTTCTTCAATGCGTTCTAGTAAATCATGTTCATGACTAACTAATTTCAGCAATTGCTTCTTTCTCTGTTTGTGAACAGAGTTTTCGAATCTGATTAAGGGATTGTCCCTTATCCAATTCTCTTGGTTTTCCATTTCGTAGAATTCTTATTGAATCCTCCAAGTCTTTTCTTTTGCCATGAACTCTATTCCCTTTTCAAGGCGTTTCCATGGTTTATGGTCCTCCAAAAATTCTAGACCAAGAATGAGCTGATCCATTTCTTTTTCTGGAATTCGCCAGATTTGAACTTCCAATTCTCCAATATTTATCACTCCTTGGTAAGTTCCTTTTTCCTGTTGTTCCAAATATTAAATCGAGTTACAAGGGAACTGGTTCCGATGATTTTAATTTCGAATACTATTTTCACTTCTTTCCATCCTTTTGGAGATCTAAGTTTTCCTATTATAGAAAACTCTTTTTCTTCTGGTGGAATTTCTTGAATAGGAGATTTGTCCCATCTCTTGCTTGTCATTCTGTCTCCTTGGAAAGATAACCTTCGGGGTTCTATTTTAAGGTCTCTGTATAGAACCGGTCTGTCTTGAATTTGAATGTTTGTTTTCTGAATTAAAGGAAACTCAATTCTTTTCGGGTATATTGCTTGAGCAACTTTCCCAAAGATCTCTGGAATTTCAATGAACTCATTTCTAATAAATAATTCAGAATGGTGAGTATTAGAAAGAGCATATGAAATTTGATACATAATAGAATATGACCTATTACCTTCCTTCATTAGTCTTTTTTCCTTGAAGTTTTGATGCAACGTCAAGGCTCGACTAAAATCTCTATCAGCTAAATTGTAGGCTATTCTTGGATAAATAACTCCCACAATTTTTCCTGCACACAAATTTCCCTAGATAGTTCCTAGAACCACATCTTGTATATTCCCCATTCTGTTATCGCATACTACGATATTTATGGGTGAATCTATTCCCTCTTTAAAAGTAGCTTTGATCATAATCTGGATTGCTCCAATATGAATCCAAGACATTGTCTTTGCTACTTCTGCTTTTAATTTCTGTAATTCCTCTCGAATTTTCTCAAAGGGAATTAACTGCATCTCAATTTGATGACTGGTTAATTCCATAGGGATCGCCATTTCCCTTCTGGATACCTTATAAATCAAATTATATCTTCTTTGTCTTAGCCCTAGGTTTTCTAAGACTCTTTCAACTTGTCCTGCCGAAAATCTTTGGTACTTTTGTAATGTTGGATTTTCTCTCATAATCCTTTGGATCATATTATGAGATATCGTGGTTTGACTAAAGAACCCAGCCAAACTTTCATGTGTTTCATGCCGAAACACTTACTCTGATTCTGATTTTGATTCATCCTCAGAAACTTCTCGACTAAACAATATCTCTTATTCGTATATGCTTTCATCTGAGGGGATATCCTCAAATTGATATACTTGGACTAGATCTTGAAAGAAGACCGCATCATCCATATCTGGTGTTGCTTCAAAGAGTTTAACTCTTTTTTTCTCGTTTTCTGGACAATTTGTAGATATATGTCCTCTTGCTCCACATGTCCAGCAGTTGCAATCCTTGAAACTTTCACTTGCTCTTGTATGAGTTCTTCTGAAAGTTCTTCTTGATGGTGTTCTTTCCCTGCTTTGTGATAAGCCTGTTGTTGGGGATGTTCTTGTAGGTCCACTTCTTCTACCCGATCTATAGGATCTGGCCTTTTGTTTGGACCAAAATGTTCTTGGTTTCCAAGAACTTTTTATTCTTTTATTATAAGAATTATTTCTGAATTTCTTCCTTTTAAATCCTTGTGATCTGTTTTCAATGATCGTTGGAAGATCATTTTCTCTATAACACAAATGTGTACGCTTATCTATACCCCTTATTTTCTTGTAGTTCTTTTGTAATGCTGCCATATGGCACCATTCTGCTAATTTTCCTTTAAAAAAGGAGGCACGTCTTGCCAATGTATCAAGATTACCTGGAACATATTCTTTGATCACATTTCTCTCCAGGGACTTGGCATTTTTGCGAAAAATAGCTGAATAACTATATTTTTCTCGACTCCCGAATTTCATCTGTATTTAGTGAATAACATAATGTATTCATCAACTAAACAGATATCATGTAACTCGAGGCTATAAAGAGCTTGAGTATATCTTCTCTTTTTCTCTGTATCTTGATTATTGAAATAATCTACCCCTATGAATTGTGCTTTAAATAGGGTGGCCATACTTTCTCCAATCTCGCTGAGGGATTCTCCTGCTAAGATTGATTCCTTAGTTTCTAGCATAGTCATCTCCCATGCGATCTTAACAGATCCCATTAGACTCATTTCTAGAAGTTTAATGAATCCTTCTTTATTTAGATCTAATGTTCCTGCTGCTATTCTCATAGCTGACGTCCAATCATCTATAAGATCTTCTCTGTTTTTGAAGTCCAAAACATCAAGGTTTAACATAATCCCGTAAGGATGTATTGGATCTAAAACAGTTTTTCCGTAAGGAGTTTGATGGAGTGGGATTTTACTCCTTCTTGATCTGGTTCCTGTTGGATGTGAATTTTCTCCAACCTGGAACTCACTATGCGGTTCTTCTGTTTTAACCATATATCTTGGGGGATTCCCTATGGGTTGTTCACCCTCAGGGGAATTCATTTTTAGACCTATAACTTTCAGATTCGCAAATGAATCCGCAAGATCTTGTAGATCCTCGAGATTTAATCTTTTTAAAGTAGTCATCAGATAGTGTTTTTCTCTGATACTGCTTTTATAAGATTAATCATCATTTCATCATTGGTTAAAGGTTTTTGAACCATTTTGGTTTTACCTTTCTGATGTAACAAAGGTTCGGTACCAAATGAGAGTGATAACCTTCCTCCTGTATTTCCTTTTCTATAACACGAAGTGTGTTCTAGATTTATGATTTTATTTTGAAGATCCTTTAGAGTTCCAAGAATTTCTTCTTGTTTCTTAAGGATTTCATCAATTTGCCGAGGTATTCCATACAGTTGATTGCTGTAATATTGTACCGTCTTTTGAATTTCTCTAAGATCTCCGAAGAGTTTAGAGGAATCTGGGGTAATCTCTAAAAATTGAGAGTTAGAAATCATTTTTTTTTATCTCTTCAAAATTAAGAGCATTAATCACAACCTGTTGTAAGTAATCTATTGTGAATAGATTAACTTGTTTATAGGATTTTATATGGATAAAATCCTCTTGATTCAAACCTTCGTTTGAAGTCATTTTTTGTAGAAATCTTCTCCTCAACAAAGAAAAGCATGAATTAACGAATAAAATTACGTCTGAATAATTAACCTAAGGCTTTGATACCATTTTGCAGATAATTCTTTATACTGCAAATGAGCACAAAATCTCCAGATTCAAGCATAAAACCTTTAAATTTTAAGCATAAAACCTATAGATTTCAAGCATAGATTAGCATAAATCCAGTACAAGAATTAAACATTAAAATATTCAAGTTTGGTGGTCCTAGGGAGTTATAGTAAAGAATATTTTGGCTAGAGAGTTATAATAAAGTTAGGAAGGGTATTAGGGATTTTAGGACAATTCACTCATAAGTTAATTCTTTATTCTCATAGATGTTCATATAAAATATATTAACACCTAATTCTTACACTAAAAATATATAAATTAAAAATTAAAATGATAAAATATTTTAAAGTAATTCATCAAAATCTTTTTTTATTAATTCTTTTTTCATTGATGTTCATATAAAATCTTTTTTCATAAAAAATGAAAGACTAAATATAGTAGTTGTTGTGCAATAGGTCAACCTACCCACTAATTGCAATTAAGTTATAGTCATAAATGTATATAACATAAATGTATTTAATAGATAGAATATATATTTACTTTTATGCCCTAGTTAAAATGAGACTATTTACTTTTATATCCCTATATATATTTATGTAACCTACATAAAATGTGGAATAGAAAGACAAAGTTGTCAATTCACAATTGTAAAATTTTGCCCTTTTATTCACACTTTTAGAATAATTAAATTAAATAAATAAATAAATTAAATTAATTAATAATAGATAGAATATATATTTACTTTTATGCCCTAATTAAAATGAGACTATTTAATTTTATATCCCTATATATATTTATGTACATAAAATATGAAATAGAAGGATAAAATTGCTAATTCCCTTTTATTTACACACGTTTAAATTAGATAGGTGTATAGGTGTACACATGGATGTAGATAATAAAGATAATTAATGAGACCATTGACCACATATAGGCCAAATCCTTTGGTTGATTATGCTGTCTTTCTCCTTGAATTTTCTCATATGTCCGGCTATGGCCTTCAAACTTCAATCAGAGAGAAGAAAAGTCAACAAAGAATTAGACGAAACTGTTTTGCCTTTAATTGAACAAGTTCTCCACCTTTGGTTCTTGATGTTATTGTTTGATGATTCAGAATTGTCTGTGTTCATTGAATATATAATAGCAAAAAAGGTTGAAGTTTCATGGGTTTCAAGCTTCAAGCACTCTGCTTCTCCATATTTTCTTGTTTCTTCCACAAATTATGTTCGGCCATGGATACCATAAGTGCCAACCAATCCATTCGAGACCCTGGAACTTTGGTTTCAAAGGGGCAGAAATTCAAGTTGGGTTTTTTCACCCCAGTTAATAGTACTTACCGATATGTTGGTATAATGTACAATATTCCAGTGATGACTGTGATATGGGTGGCTAATAGAGAGAATCCTCTGAATGATGCTAACGGAACTTTGCTTATTTCAGGAGATGGGAATCTTGTGATCTTGAATGGGCAGAAGCAGATGCTATGGTCATCAAATGTTTCGAATTCGATCCCCAATTTAAGTACTCAGCTCTTGGATACAGGGAATCTGGTGTTACAAGATAACTCAAATGGTAACATTGTTTGGGAGAGTTTCCTACATGCTTCCGATTCTTTTGTTGAGAATATGAAACTGTTTACTGATTTAACTACAAACAAGAAAAACTTTCTGACTTCATGGAGAAGCCCTTCTGATCCAGCTCCTGGAAGATTCACCTCTACAATTGAACCTCTAGAGATTCCTCAATATTTTGTGTGGCTAGACAACTCTCCTTATTGGCGAAGTGGCCCCTGGGATGGTCAAGTGTTCATCGGAATACCCATGATGAAATCTTTTCATCGGGCTGGCCTCGAACTTGTTAATGATAACCAGGGTTATGCATCTATGAAATTTAAGTATTTTAATTCGTCCACATTGTATATAGAATTGAATGCATCCGGGGCTTTACAGCAGATGTTTAGGGATGATAAAACAGGAGATTGGACGTTAACGTGGTCCTCCATTTCGTCCGAATGTGATGTCTACGCAAAGTGTGGGCCTTTTGGAAGCTGTAATGCTCAGGATAGACCTATATGCTCGTGTTTACCAGGGTTCGAGCCGAAAAATGACAGGGAATGGAGTGGGGGAAATTGGACAACTGGCTGCTTGAGAAGGGCTCCAGTACTCGAGTGTGGGAAGAACTCTTCTGTGGGGGAAGTGAGAAAAGAAGATGTTTTTTTGAGGCTGGAAACGGTGAAAGTGCCAGATCGTTTGAGTTGGCTTCCTAGTTTAGAACCAGAATGCCGGAGCAAATGCTTGGATAATTGTTCTTGTTTAGCTTATTCATATCATGATGGCATTGGGTGTATGCAATGGACTGAAAGCTTAATCGACGTGCAGAAGTTTTCTAGTGGTGGCACAGACTTGTATATTCGACTAGCGGATTCGGAAATAGGTGTGAATTCTCCTCTTGCTAGAAAAAAAAGACTTCATTTTCGCATCCATCTATTTAGCTTATTGACCGGGAATATTAAGTTCTAAGCATATTTAGTTTGGAAACTCAATTTTCTCTATACATTCACTTTTTGGCTTTTAGATCAGAGAGATGAACTCAAGAAAGTTTGTTCCCTTTTATCTCACTTAAAATTTTGCAGGTAACATCAAGAAGAAAGACCGCAAAGCAATCATTGCAGCTGCAGTACTAGTTCCAGTTTTGATAATTGTTCCTCTATGTACATACTTTCTGTGGAAGTATAGAGGTACTTAAATAATTTAAAAGCCCGGTCAACTACACACATCGAGTTATTGTTAGATATCACTTCATAAAAAAATCGCTTGGTGTATATTGTTTTGATGCACATATATAGCAGGACGCAAGCAAAGTGCAATCCGAGGTGCGGAAAAGGATCCACTCAACCGCAATGTGTATGGAGTTAAGCTGGAGGAGTTGCCATTTTTGGAATTTGAGACACTTTCAAAAGCCACAGACAGCTTTGATCTACACAATAAGATAGGACAGGGTGGCTTTGGTCCAGTCTACAAAGTATATAAACTTTGAAGTTTTTATAATGTGTTGATCAAGTGATTAAACAGTTGGTTGGTGTACAGGGGATGTTAGCAAATGGACAAGAAATTGCAGTTAAAAGGCTTGCGAGATCCTCCAATCAAGGGGTGGTCGAGTTGATGAACGAGGTTGAGGTGATCTCAAAACTTCAGCACCGGAATCTTGTTAGACTCCTTGGTTGCTGTGTGGAGCGTGAAGAAAATATTCTTGTTTATGAATACATGCCCAATGGAAGCTTGGATGGATATCTCTTTGGTGATTATTTGATGCATAGTTTTTTCCTGCTGCTACATTATCACTTACTGAATATTCCTTACAAGTCAAATAAGCACATTATCGATGTGTAAACGATAAGATTCTTCTTCTCTTGTTTGTGTTTTCTGAAATCTTGGACATGATTCAATCTTGCAGATTCACATGGAAAAGGTTTTCTTGATTGGCGACAACGTGTGATCATAATCGAGGGAATCTGTCGAGGACTTCTTTATCTTCATAGAGACTCGAGGCTAAGAATCATTCATAGGGATCTAAAAACTAGTAACATCTTACTGGATGAAGAGTTGAACTCCAAAATATCTGATTTCGGAATGGCGAGAATTTTTGGTGGAAAAGAAGATCAAGCCAACACAACAAGGGTTGTTGGAACATAGTGAGCATTTATAGCTTCATTCCAACTTCATTTATTATGTGCTCGATTCTATGTATCACTTACAGTGAATTAACGTTGTGCAGTGGCTACATGGCCCCTGAATATGCATTGCATGGAAGGTTCTCAGAAAAATCAGACGTCTTTAGCTTTGGAGTTTTGTTGCTAGAGATTGTAAGTGGGAGAAGAAATGCTAGCTTCCAATATGATGAGCAAACCCCCAGTTTAATAGGATATGTAAGTTTCTTTTTCTAATAATTCAAGAATTCAATTGGATAAAAAGAATTTAAACGTCGCATGAGTAAATTAAGTGTATATTTGTTTCCAAGAGAGATAAGTGCATATTTTCGTCTGGTAACATAACTACAAAATTTTAGTTAAAACAAAATAAAACAAAAATTTTAAACTTTATATGTATCCTTTTTAGTTTAAATAGCCTGGTTATAGTATTTTTCCAGCTATCGTATAACAGGATCTTTGGGAATAAAAATTTTAAGTTGGCGTTTTTACCGTGAAAATTTGCAGGCATGGAAATTGTGGAATGAAGGAAAGATTGTTGAGTTAATGGATCCTTTAGTGCATGATTTACCAACGGAAAAAGAGATAGCAAGATATGCAAATGTAGGTCTATTGTGTGTTGAAGAGATTGCTAAAGACAGGCCCAGTATTTCTACAATTCTATCTATGCTTAGTAATGAGATTTCAGAGCTTCCTCGTCCAAGGCAACCTGCATTTACTTTGAATCAAAGGTCTCCAGAAATTGAAAAGACTCCAATCAAATACTCTTTAAACGATATCTCCTCGACTATAATCGAAGGCCGGTAAGTACTGCCATTGGGACTCTCAATCGTTATACATTGTAAAGTTTGATCAATTATATTGTTGAAAATCTCGGTGTTCACGTGCTGGTGAATATCTTTTATATAGATTTTCTAAATTGGATTCTATCAGATTATATGTTATTTTTGTTTGTCCTATATTGGTACACATCATTATCATGGTGTCTCTAGCATTTCGTGTCTGCCTATATGCAACCTTGCTGTTAATACTTTTGAGCACAAAGTTTGCATGTAAAAGAAAAACAAAAGGCAACAGACAAACCAGGGGCGGAACTAGAATTTTACTTCAGTGTAGGCTATTATAATAAACAATAAATAATAAAGCAAAAAAAAAAACAAGATATTCTAAAACATCACAAACTAATTACCTTTAAAAAATTTTCTTAAAAAATTATCTATGTTATAACTGTGTGAAAATGAATTACTTTCTTCTTAATATTTGTGATGATATTCTTCTGATCAATAGTTTGTTAAAAAAACTTCAAAATATTCTTTATTTTCAACTTATTTATTAAGGCATGAGTTAGCGTTGAAATTCATTCTAAATAAAACAACGTACATTAGATTTTGTTCAATGTTGTTTGATATTATATGATAACCAGAAATTGTTTATTTCTTTCTTTATTCAGCACAAATGATAATAAAATTTTAACATTTATGTGTTATGAACATTTGGCACTCAAAATTATTAAAAGTAATGATTATAGGCATTCATGACGTGATTTTGCAATTTTTTCTGTACAAATCATATAAAATAAATGTGTTTCTGCTTCGTTTTTTTTTGTTTTTTAAAAACTTTTATTTTAAATATAAAATAAATCTATGTAGGATTTTTTTAATTTCTAAATCTTAGTAAATTTATGTATTTATTTACATGTAGGTTTTTTGTGTGTGATATTATCAAAACATTTGGATAGTCCATTCTAGTAAAGCATATTAGTTGGTTTTGTTTTGGCCCACCAACCTATATAGGCTTTTGTTATGGGCTCAGTGTGGGCAGCTGCCCACACTGGGCTAACACAAGCTCCGCCCCTGAGACAAGCTATTTACTCAAAAACCAGAATGTCAAAGTTGTGTATCAAATTCAGAAAGCAAGGTATGTCTCCCCAATTCAGACTTGGAGAAACTTGACTAGGAAGTGTACTACTTCTCAGAGTTGCCAATGTTTATACAATGGGTCTACAGAATTCACAATAGCCAAGTAAGATCATCTAACCATAAAGCAATGAGCCCAATTCAAAGTCGTGGTATAATATATTGCATCATGAGTAATGAAGATACATTTAATTTTTTATTTATATTTAATTATCATATCAAAATTAATTATTGATAGACTATGTATAATGTATAATATAAAATTTCACAAACAATATTTTGCCACATTATTTTTATATTGTCAAATATTTTACCTTTTTATATATATGTTTGACACAAAATTTTTATGTGCAAATATTGCTAAAAAATATTAGTTATTTTTTTGTGATAGTGAAAAATAGGGTCAATAATTTCAATAATAATAAAGAGACTATATATATCAAATAATTTATTAATTGATTGCACTTATATTACAATAGTATAGAAAGTTAACTTTATAAATTCAATATGATATTTTGAAAACAAAAAAAAAAACAAATATTGTGTTTGATGGGTTAAAAATAATGGTATAATATTTTTATTTTTTTACTAATATATTGTGTGACAGGATCGGTTCTGTCACGCCCCGGGCCCAAGCCCGCGCCTGCGCGACTGCACACAATGTGCCCCTATAGTAACTACTTGTATTCGTACTCGCTTTACGAAAATGATTAACCCAAGTTGCTATAGAAGTCCATTGTAGCCCATTTTAAACTCATTTTAAAAGTTTTCATTTTTTTCATGTGAGACAAGGGTTTCACAATTACCCCTCCTTCAGAACGCGACGTCCTCGTCGCGACCTGAACTCTCGATCCATCAGCACCGAGAATCTAGAGATGGCTCCTACGGGTTCAAGAAGTGGCTCCTGTCGTGTAGCACTTTGCCCCGCAGGTTAAATAGGTGGCTCCCACGCACGTAGCACTTTTCTCCCGCGTAGCACTTATTTCCCGGGGTTTGCCGGCTGGTAACCGTCTGTGATACCATTCTGTCACGTCCTGGGCCTAAGCCTGCGCTTGCGCGACTGCACACAATGGACCCCTATGGCAACTACTTCGTATTCATCCTCGCTTTACGAAAATGATTAACCCAAATTGCTATAGAAGTCCATTGTAGCCCATTTTAAACTCATTTTAAAACTTTCATTGGGACAAGGGTTTCACAGGTTTGGGGGTGAGTGAAATTGCTTTCTCAATAGTTTGAATGCTAATTTCCCAAATTGATGGCACCGTAGAAGTTACCCCTAAATCTTCTAAATTGTGTCCTGTTAAGGTTGGATAACTGAACTGTTTCTTTCTCGCGTGTCGATGTTAATTGACAAACAAATATTATATATGTGTGGAATGATGCCAACTAACAGATAAAACTTATCATCGAATGGTTTGATTGGTGTAGTGAGTGAGTGAGCGTGTTCGACTGAAAGTAAGACAACACAAAAATTTGTTTATGGATGTTCGAAACAAAATCTCCTACGTCACCCATTCTTTCACTTCCGAAAGATTCATTCTAGAAAACTTTTATTATAATAATACTTTGCAACATTTCACTCAAAGACTAGGACTTACACTCAATTGTCTATCTCAGAACTTCTAGACTCAAAATCTCAGCCCTTGACTGACTCTTGTTACAATGAGGTTTGCAGCACCTAACTAATAAACAAATACAACAATTATATTTAGGGCTGGGATACCGAGCCAAAATACCGACTTTTCGAGATACCGTACCGAAATTTTTTCGAGATATAGACATTATTTTGGTATATCGAATTTTTTTTCGATATCTATACGACATCAATATGAATTTTTTCCATACCAAAATTTCACAATTTCGATATCGGCTCGGTATGAATTTTTTTCATACCAATATTTTTGATACGGTATACCAAAAACCCACCCCTACTTATATTACAAGGCAACACTTAAACGCAATGTGATCCTAACTGATCTGATGTAGTGATATGCTTGCTTGTGTTATTTGGCTCTTTGATTTATTCTTTGAAGTAAGCTTTAGATCCTCGACTGAATGTTTGCGAGTAAACTGAAAGTGTTTAGTTTACCTCTTTATATTACAATTCAACACTTGGAGCCGGATGCTTTTTCAAGCACCCCTTTATATTTATTTATACTTGACGGAAAACGGCTCTTTCAAATTCAAATTGAGTTCGTTAACTTGTCTTTTTCTCGTACATTTTTTGACATGGTAGTAGACTGTTATACTCTGACTTTACGGCGTTAGTTAAGTACGAAAAAATCTATCCACAAGAGTTATATTGATTCAGTCTTGATCACGCAGTCTCTTGGATGGTTCATTCTTAGAAATCGTTCAACTTGGGTAAATTGGTTTGGCACTGTTAAAACAGTTTGGCGCTGTTGAAGTATTGATTATGTTTAGTTCCCTAAATTGAATGCAGTTTACCAAGTGAACTTAGTTTGATTTGACTCGACTACTTGATGATTTCAGTTGGCTTGATCAAAGTCAACTCGGTTTACTTCATGCAGTTTTGCTTGAAAATTTGTCTAGTCTTCATATTCAATTTTGCTCGTTGATGCGTGCAGTTTACTTCTAAGTTTTGCTTTGCAGTTTTGTCTACTACTAAATGTTTCACTTGGTTTAATTTATTATTTATTTTTTAGTATTAATTTGTTTACAAATATAATACAATAATTTAATAAATTCTCATTAAAAAACTAGTTAATTATAAAATATGTATAGGCGTATAATTTTTTTATATAATAAAATATTGGTTCATCGTATTATATTACATTGAATCAAATTCTAATCAATATAACTTTATATTTATATTCTACAAATATAAATAAATTTAATTAAATGTTAATTAAAAAATATAAATATTTAATTATTAATATGCTATTTGATTGATTTGATTAAAAATATTTTTAAAATCACGTGTGTGTCTGCATGCTCTTTTTTCCATGTAATATAATAATGATAATTAATGAGACCATTGACCACGTGTACGCCAATCCTTTGGTTGACTATGGCATTCACACTTCAATCACAGAGAAGAAAAGTTTACAAAGAATTAGACGAAACTGTTTTGCCTTAATTGAACAAGTTCCCCACCTTTGAATCCTTATATTATTGTTTGATGATTCAGAATTGTATGTGTTAGTTGAATATATAATAGCAGAAAAGGCTGAAGTTTCATGGGTTTCAAGCTTCATGTACTCTTCTTCTCCATAATTTCTTGTTTCTTCCTCAAATTATGTTCGGCCATGGATACCATAAGCGCCAACCAATACATTCGAGACCCAGACAGTTTGGTTTCAAATGGGCAGAAATTCAAGTTGGGTTTTTTCACCCCAGTTAATAGTTCTTACCGATATGTTGGTATAATGTACAATATTCCAGTGATGACTGTGATATGGGTGGCTAATAGAGAGAATCCTCTGAATGATGCTAATGGAACTTTGCTTATTTCAGGAGATGGGAATCTTGTGATCTTGAATGGGCAAAAGCAGATGCTATGGTCATCAAATGTTTCGAATTCGATCCCCAATTCAAGTACTCAGCTCTTGGATACAGGGAATCTGGTGTTACAAGATAACTCAAATGGTAAAATTGTTTGGGAGAGTTTCCTACACGCTTCGGATTCTTTTGTTGAGAATATGAAACTGTTTACTGATTTAACTACAAACAAGAAAAACATTTTGACTTCATGGAGAAGCCCTTCTGATCCAGCGCCCGGAAGATTCACCACTACAATTGAACCTCTAGAGATTCCGCAAACTTTCGTGTGGCTAGACAACTCTCCTCATTGGCGAAGCGGCCCCTGGGATGGTCAAATATTCATCGGAATACCCCTGATGAAATCTATTCATCGGGCTGCCCTCGAACTTGTTAATGATAACCCTGGAACTGCATCTATATACTTTAAGTATTTTAGTTTGTCCATTTTGTATATAGAATTGAATGCATCCGGGGCTTTACAGCAGATGTTTTGGGATGATAAAACAGGAGATTGGACGTTAACGTGGTCCTCCATTTCGTCCGAATGTGATGTCTACGCAAAGTGTGGGCATTTTGGAAGCTGTAATGCTCAGGATAGACCTATATGCTCGTGTTTACCAGGGTTCGAGCCGAAAAATGACAGGGAATGGAGTGGGGGAAATTGGACCAGTGGCTGCTTGAGAAGGGCTCCACTCAAGTGTGGAAAGAACTCCTCTGTGGGGGAAATGGGAAAAGAAGATGGTTTTTTGATGCTGGAAACGGTGAAAGTGCCAGATCGTTTGAGTTGGCTTCCTAGTTTAGAACCAGAATGCCGGAGCAAATGCTTGCATAATTGTTCTTGTTTAGCTTATTCATATCATGATGGCATTGGGTGTATGCAATGGACTGAAAGCTTAATCGACGTGCAGAAGTTTTCAACCGGTGGCGCAGACTTGTATATTCGACTAGCAGATTCAGAAATAGGTGTGAATTCTCCTCTTGCTAGAAAAGACTTCATTTTTGCATCCATCAATTCAGCTTATTGCCTGGGAATATTAAGCTCTAAGCATACTTGGTTTGGAAACTCAATTTTCTCTATACATTCACCGCCTGGCTTTTAGATCAGAGATAGATGAACTCAACAAGGTTTGTTTCGTTTTATCTCACTTAAACTTTTGCAGGTAACATTAAGAAGAAAGGCCGCAGAGCAATTATTGCAGCTGCAGTACTAGTTCCAGTGTTGATAATTAATGTTCCTTTATGTGCATACTTCCTGTGGAAGTATAGAGGTACTTAAATAATTTGAAAACCCGATCAACTACATATATCTAGTTATTGTTAGATATCATTTCATAAAAAATTCGCTTGGTGTATATTGTTTTGATGCAATCTCCTTCTACGACATGCTGTTGTCGTCGCCATATTCCATATGTCGCTCACATTATAGCAGGACGCAAGCAAATTGCAATCCGAGATGCGGAAATGGATCCACTCAACCACAATGTGTATGGAGTTAAGCTGGAGGAGTTGCCATTTTTTGAATTCGAGACACTTTCAAAAGCGACAGACATCTTTGATCTACGCAATAAGATAGGACAGGGTGGCTTTGGTCCAGTCTACAAAGTATATAAACTTTGAAGTTTTTATAATGTGTTGATGATCAAGTGATTAAATAGTTGTGGTGAACAGGGGATGTTACCAAATGGACAAGCAATCGCAGTGAAAAGGCTTGCGAGATCCTCCAATCAAGGGTTGAAGGAGTTGATGAACGAGGTTGAGGTGATCTCTAAGCTTCAGCACCGGAATCTTGTTAGAGTCCTTGGTTGCTGTGTGGAGCGTGAAGAAAATATGCTTGTTTATGAATACATGTCCAATGGAAGCTTGGATGGATATCTCTTTGGTGATTATTTGATGCATAGTTTTTATCTGGTGCTACATTATCACTTACTGAATATTCCTCACAAGTCGAATGAGCACCTAATCCATGTGTAAACGATAAGATTCTTCTTCTCTTGTTTAGTGTTTTCTGAAATCTTGGACATGATTCAAACTTGCAGACTCACATAGAAAAGGGTTTCTTGATTGGCGACGACGTGTGATCATAATCGAGGGAATCTGTCGAGGTCTTCTTTATCTTCATAGAGACTCGAGGCTAAGAATCATTCATAGAGATCTAAAATCTAGTAACATCTTATTGGAAGAAGAGTTGAATTCCAAAATATCTGATTTCGGAATGGCGAGAATTTTTGGCGGAAAAGAAGATCAAGCCAACACATCAAGGGTTGTTGGAACATAGTGAGCATTTACAGCTTCATTCCAACATCATTTATTATGTGCTCGATTCTATCACTTATAGTGAATTACCGTTACGCAGTGGCTACATGGCCCCTGAATATGCATTGCATGGAAGAATCTCAGAAAAATCAGACGTCTTTAGCTTTGGAGTTCTGTTGCTAGAGATTGTAAGTGGGAGAACAAATGCAAGCTTCTAAAATGATGAGCAAACCCCCAGTCTAATAGGATATGTAAGGTTTTTTTTTAAAAAAATTAATAATTCGAGAATTCAATTGGATAAAAAGAATTTAAATGTCACATTAGTAAATCAACTGTATTTTTTTCCAAGAGAGGTAAAGTGTATAATTTCCTTTGGTAACGTAACTACAAAATTTTAGTTAAAACGTCACAAAAATTTTAAACTTTTATATGTATCTTCTTTAGTTAAAACAGCCTAGTTATAGTATTTTTCCAGCTATCGTATAACAGTAGCTTTGGGAATAAAAATTTTAAGTTGGCGTTTTTACCGTGAATATTTGCAGGCATGGAAATTGTGGAATGAAGGAAAGATTGTTGAGTTCATGGACCCTTTAGTGCGTGATTTACCAACGGAAAAAGAGATAGCAAGATATGCAAATGTCGGTCTATTGTGTGTTGAAGAGATTGCTAAAGACAGGCCCAGTATTTCTACAGTTATATCTATGCTTGGTAATGAGATTGCAGAGCTTCCTCGTCCAAGGCAACCTGCATTTACTTTGAATCAAAGGTCTGTAGAAACTGAAAAGACTCCGCTCAAATATTCTTCCAACGATATCTCCTCGACTATAATCGATGGCCGGTAAGTATTGCCATTGGAACTCTCAATCACTATACATTGTAAAGTTTGATCAATTATTGTTGAAAATCTCGGTGTATATGTGCTAGTGAAGAAACATTGCATGTCAAGATTCCTATATTTCGAAGAACTTATTTCTACGGCTATATAATATCTTCTATGTAGATTTTCTAAATTGGATTATTTAAAATTATATGTTATTTCGCTTTGTCCTATATTCGTAAACATCATTATCAGGGTGTCTTTAGCATTTCTTGTCTGCCTATATGCAACCTTGCTGTTAATACTTTTGATCACAAAGTTTGCATTTAAAAGAAAAACAAAAGGCACCAGACAAACTATTTACTCTAAAACCAGGTTAAAGCTGTGTATCAAATTCAGAAAGCAAGGTATGCATACTCCCCTTCAGAGTTGGAAAAACTTGACAAGTGTACTACTTCTAAGCGTTGCCAATATTTCTACAATGGCTCAACAGAATTCACAGTAGCGAAGTAAGATCATCTAACCATAGAGCAATGAGCCCAGTTCAAACTCGTGGTATGGAGGCCAATTCCCATATTTTGACTGTTCCATCGTCACTCGCAGAGGCAAGACGCGAGTTATCCTGTATTTGTGGCAGCAAAGCAAAGTTTAAGATAGTTGAGATTGAAAAATATCAAAATGCACGATAATTAAGGTTCATTACATCATTTTCAGCATGGAAGATCCATATTTCGTATCCAATGATTCAGAGACGTTTATTTATCAAAACATAAATTTAGGTAGACATAGATTTTCACGTTTTTTAAACAACTGATCATATATCTCGGCCTAATCACTCCAGTGTGAAAATCTTCATGCAAGGACTATATTTATTAGCATGACTCTCTAACCTGGGAACACCATTGAACTGAGTTGATATCCTTATCATGAGCATGGTCCTTCTTCAGTAGCAACTTATACGCAAGTTCATCAAACTGTAATAACATCCAGACAAAGTTAAGTATTGTAAAGCAATGGAAGCGGTATTAACATTACCAAGTTCGATTATGTAATCCCACACTAAGTCAAGTCGTGAGCATTACAAATAGGGAATGTTGAGATAAGCTAGAAGAATGGACAAACTGTTGATACTTGTCAGTTCCAATTCAAATTACTTGGCACTATTCGGTGTGAATTTCTTGTATCTTGCTTGAATCTGAGCAAGCTATCTACAGACAAATCTAAATGCTTGATGTTAATGCCAACACAATTCATAACTAGGACGTATAGCATCTAAATTAGATAGCTGTGAGTTAACCTTATAGCAGCGAGCATGATGATTGTAACCTATCGCACTCCAACAAGGCAAGAGTACATGAAATTTTCATCAAGTGGATATGGTTGCATAATTTGAGAGAATAAGGATATAGTAATTCACAGAGGATCTGAAACATGGAGGTTCCAGTTACAATTTTGCTGAAGCCAGACGGTTTAGACTGGCTTCGTGCCATTTTGAGGTTCTGTGTGATACTAGTTTTCGTTTAACAGATCTTCTTGCTTGATACGTATCATGTTTCGGTACCTTTATCACATATAAACCCAGTTAAGAAATGAGGACACATTTCCCATTCATGGCAGCGAGGAAGTTAAAATCGAAAACTAAAGTGCTCTGTGATTTCAATATGTACAATGGTTATGCTTAAGGAAATACAGAGAATAACCAAACTCATAATTGCATTTATTCAAATATACCGATCCATCTCCATTCTTAATAAAGAAACATATAGCGCCGTCAGCTGCCCCGGTGCAAATTATTTCCTCCCTGGAACATTCACCTCTCAAAATGAGATCAGACAATTCTAATAAATTTGAGTTAATGAAATGACAAAATTGGCTAAAAAATATAGAAAAGGAATAAGACCTAAAAAGAATAAAGAAAAAAATAAACAAAATGTTGCTACCTTGACCAATGGACAGAAAAAATTGTTTGGTCATGACTCATGATAACCGGTGACGGCGGTGAGAGTACATAAATGTGTCCTGACAAAATGTGAAAGAAATATGAAGCCAAGATGCATATAAACTGATTAAAATTTTAAAATTCAGAACACTAGACTACACAATTTCAAAGAATGCTTTTGAAAATCTTTGACTTTTTTGTCTTATCTTTTCATTAGATAATCAAAATATAGCATCAAGAGAAGCTAAACAAATTTAATTCTATGTTCACCTGCCAGTCTGTAGAACTGAACCTTGTAATTGAAACAATAAATCACAAGTAATACATCATGCATATGGAGTAACTACGAGGAATGAAGAGAGTAAGAATGGATGGCATAAAATAAATCTCAATCAAATTAATAATTTATACACACAATCACTGGACACATATGCTAATAGCTTTGATACTTGACATTCGTTAACTTGTCAATTTCTAACTGATTGAGGATTGATTTTTTTTAAAATTTGAAGCTAACCTTTTACCTTCAAAATGAGTGTTGAAGTTGAGACACAATTTGGAAATTTAGTAATAAAGGTATCCATGCCAAGAAGGAAAAAACTGAGCCTTGAGAGCAAATGAAAAGCCATCTGAAGCAGACAGCAGTTGTGCGGGTGAAGGATCAAATACATATGGAGAACCATTGCTTACCCAGGGGCATTTCTTTCTCCATACCGCATCATGTCAATGCCAACACTCCATATATTAATGGTTAGATCATCACTGCAGAATCAATGTTACTGCATTACTTCTCGGATGACAACTATGTCCATATCGGAGCTACTTGTAAGACTCAACTAACATGCTGGCGCTTGTATTTTCAACTGGACATGTAGCATAGAAATGAGAAAGTCCATGCATACCTACAGGTGACGAATTTGTTTCCCCTGCCATTAAAAGCTAAGGTCCGGATTGTACGTTTGTGCCCACTAAATTAAGGAGAAAAACAGTTGTACCAGATTTTTAAAAATATTGCACAAATTTAATCAGTAATAATTAATATTCAAGTAAATAATTGAGACTATTTAGAGACTCCATAGCCCAGTGAAGTGCAGCAGATGCAAGCATTAAGAGAAGAACCTCAAGTACAAAATAAGGATATATCGCAAATTGCCATCTGTCAACCTAAATTTGGGTATAGGTAATCAGGCATTGTATGATTTAAAGTAATCAACGCCTTGTACAACCGATTGACAATCTCTATAATAAAATACACCAATTAGCATGAATTTCTGAAGTGGAATTTATATGTCTCTCAAGGGATGGTTTTGGTTGCTAACAATAGTACAAAGAGAGGAGTAGCAGCAAAACTAAAGATTTGGCCGCCAGTTATGGTGGCATTGCTGAAGGATTGGAACGGGAAGAGAAAATATTAAATATACAATACATTTTGTCCACTGATACGTTTTCACCAGCATACAACTAGTTCTTACATAAGTTTCATCTTCTAAAGACTAAGCAAGGGCACAATATATAAATTCGAGACACAGGGCCATCTTATTTAATGTCTGGTGGCACCACAGGACCTTTTTTATTTAATTTTTTTTAAGGAACCACCCGGCCTTTTGTGTTAAGTAACACTGCACAGATCAAGATTTTTCTTAGTTAAAGCTAGTTTGTTAGATTGTGCATTATGCCCATTAATATACCACAAGAAGCTCATTTGCAGAAGCCAGAATATTAAATCACCGTCACTTTGCTGTGAATATGATTCTGCACTGAATTTGTTTAAACATAGAGAGCAGGTTCTGAAACTACCTGTTACATTCACCTAAGGTTTGCATACAATCCCAATTAACCATATCTGCATCAGGAACCCAAATCTACAGCAGTTAGATATGTCTCATCAGCTGATGTTGATAATGCAGACTAAACAGAGAGAACCATTTTTCAAGCAGTCAACTTTACAAAGATTTTCGGATATTCAAATGTTTTACAATTTGATAGCTCTATTTTACAACATATACCTGGATAGTATTGTCAAAACCACATGAAAACAGAATATCCTTCAATGGATGCCATTGGATCATTTTAGTGAATCCTGTACCATCTCCCACCATTGAAACATACTGAATCTCACCTAATGCTGGCGGCATCTTCCATATCCATATCATTTTCCGGGGGACACAGGTAGCAATCAACTCACCAGATGCATTCACAGAGACACTTACTGGTAATTTGTCGAGACGCTGGATGGTAAGTTTAGCATTTTTAAACACACTACCCTAATATCATTGATAAAAGATGCTGGAGTCCAAACATATCGTTGTCAACACTCAACACAAGAGGATGTTTTACTTGATCGGATAAAATACAAATACCTCAAGACCATTTACGATTTTGAATTTTCCCTCGAAACTCGTCCAAATGCGTGCGCTGCCATCAATACTTGATGTTGCCAGCAGCCTGCCATATGCCACCCAGGCACACCATATCACAGTCGAATTATGCAGATCCCACAACACTTCCTGAACAAGCAGCATCATTAACACCACAAAATCATTATATATTTCATTTATATAAAAAAAATAGAAAATTTTCAAACTCCTAACCAAAGTTACCAATTTACTCCCAACACTAGAATAAAGTACTTTGTTTTTCAACCGGAAAGCACCTCGATGTCACCGAACTTCGTCATACGATCAGAAGAGATGAATGAGAACATCATTACCTTGCACTGGAAAGAGCCGGTGGCGCGGTCCTGTTCCCAAATGATGACTTTTTTGTCGGCGCCACATGAGGCGATCATGGCGGGGACACGGCCGGCTCCTGTGGCTGGATTCCAGGCGATACACCAAACCCTATCAGTATGCCCTCGAAGCGTTTGGATTTCTTTAAGCTCGAAAGTCCTATCCGCGGAATTCATC
This sequence comes from Henckelia pumila, assembly GCF_033568475.1. Classification (NCBI taxonomy): domain Eukaryota; kingdom Viridiplantae; phylum Streptophyta; class Magnoliopsida; order Lamiales; family Gesneriaceae; genus Henckelia; species Henckelia pumila. Next base: position 96,810,715 of record NC_133121.1, on the reverse strand, counting down.
GTAAGAAGATCGCAGAACTCAAAATTAGTTGAGATTTGATTGAAGAAGAATTCGACAATACAATATGGAGAGATTCCGACTTCCGAGAGCGAGCTGAAGAAGAAGCAATTGAAATGAGAGCAACCGCCGCAAGCGCGCGGCAAGCTGTGTGTTTTCATATACGACTAATTGAGCCACACGTGTTTAATTACAATTGGTTCTCTTGCTAATAATCGAGCACTGCATCCTTATAATTATTATCGACTAAAAAAATGATTAAGAGTTGAACAAAAAGACCAATCGATTGGATTAAAATCAGATTTTGACGACTTATAGAATTAATAAAAAATATAAAAAGTATAAATATTTTTGATTGACGACGTGTGATCATAATAGAGTGAATATGTCGAAATTCGAGGTTAAGAATCATTCACGAGATCTATAAGCTAATAACATTTTTACAAGATGAAGAGTTGAACTCGAAAATATATGATTATGGAACGACGAGAATGTTTGTTTAACATAGTGAGCATTTATTGCTTCATTCCAACATCATTTACTATGTGCTTGATTCAAAACTTTGATTTGTTATAAATTTACAATGCTATTGGAGAAGAGAACAAAATAATCATTAGGAGGAAACTTAACTATAATTTTTATTTTTTAATTTTTTTTTTTAATCGGAATTGGGCAAGATAACAAAGGAAACAAATTGGAGGAAAAGTGATTGTTTGGATACATTTCTCTTGTTCTTTGTTGCTTTATGTAGGCAATTGTAATGAATACATGATTGTACAATTCAAATACGATAACAACAAAATGCAACACGCATGATAAACATTAAATGAGATGCATGCTACGTACCCACAACTTTTGATGTTGCATGGATGACTCTTGTGTATTAAATGTGACAAGACAAATTTGAATAATGCATTACAAAATAATATTTTATAGATTCTATCACTTGTAGCGAATTAGCATTTATGCGCTGGCTACGTGGCCACTGAATATGTAATACATGGAATATTCTCGGAAAAATAGACGTTTTTATGTGGATTTCTAAATTGGATTACTTCAAATTTTATAATATTACGTCGTGTCCTATATTGATACTCATAATTTTCATGGTGACTCTCGCACTTTGTCTCAGCCTCTACGCAAACATGCTGTTATTGGTTTTGATCACAAAGTTTGCATATAAAAGAAAAATAAAAGGCATCAAACAAACTATTTACTCAAAAACCATGTTAAAACTGTGTATCAAATTCAGTAAGCAATGTATGTATACTCCCCTTTCAAACTTGGAAAAATAGTTGACCAGGAAGTGTACTACTAATGAGAATCATCTAAAACATTTCGACAACAGCTGAACAGAACTCATGGTGGTGTCGTGGGGTCATCGAACCATAGAGCAATGATGCCGGTTCAAACTCGTGGTGTGGAGGTCAATTCCCATATCTTGATTGTTCCATCGTCACTCGCAGAGGCAAGACGCAATTTGTCCTGTATTTGTGGCAGCGAAGCAAGGTTTAAGACAGTTGAGATTGAAAAATATAAAAACAATGTATGATAATTATTAAGGTCAATTACAACATATTCAACATATACAATTAGGTAGACATAGATTTCAGGTTTTTGAAACAACTGATGTATCTTGGCCTAACCATTCGAGTGTGAAAATCTTCATGTAAGGGCTACATTATTTATTAGCATGAGTATGTAACCTGGGAACACCATTGAACCGAGTTGATATCCACATCATGAGCATGCTCCTTCTTAAGTAGCAATTTATACGCAGGTTCATCATATTGTAATAATATCCAGAAAGAGTTAAGTATTGTAAAGAAATGGAAGAGGCCGTATATACAAACATTACCAAGCCTGACTAATGTAATCTAAATGCTTGATGCTAAGGCCACACCGACAATTCATAACAAGGATGTACAGCATGTAAATTAGATGGCAGTGAGTTAACCTAAGAGATGTGGACTTGATGATCTTGTAAATCTCTATTTGGTTCAAAAAAACAAAACTGAGAGAGAAAGAGAAGCAGACATAATAGATTTCCCAAACACTACTACCTTTATAACGTCTATCGCACTCCAATTCAACAAGGCAAGTGTACATGAAAGTTTCGTAAAGTGGATATAAAATTTCACAGAAGATCCTAAAGATGGAGGTTCTAGTTACAACTTTGCTGAATCCGGAAAGTTTAGACTGGCTTTGTGCCATTTTGAGGTTTTGTATGATACTAATTTTCTTCTTGCTTGATGCATAACATATTTTCGAGACGTTTATCGCATCAAAACTCAGTTATCAGAAATTTTCCATTCATGGTGAAGAGGAAGTCTAAAGCTCTATACGAATTCGATATGTACAATGGTTATATATGCACGAAAAATACAGAGAATTAATCAAACAAATAATTGCATCATATTTATCCAATATACCGATCTTTCTCCATTCTCAATAAAGAAACATATGGCACCGTCAACTGCCCCCGTGCAGATTATTTCCTCCCTGGAACATTCACCTCTCAAAATGTTATAACAAATTTGAGTCAATGAAATTACAAAATTGGCTAAAAGAATAAAGAAAAGGAATAAGACCTAATTAAATAGAAGAAAGGCAAAAATAAACAAAATTTTGCTACCTTGACACATGGACAGAAAGAATTGTTTTGTCATGATAACCAGTGAGAGTACATAAATGTGTCCTGACAAAATGTTCAAAAAAAAATATGAAACCAAGATGTATATAAACTGATTAAAACTCAGAACATGCACCAGACTACAAAATTCAAAGAATGCTTTTTGATCAAAATGTTTATACTTTATTCTATCATTTTTTGCATTAGATAATCAAAATATTATACCATCAAGAGAAGCTAAACAAATTTAATGGTAAGTTGATCCGCCAGTCTGTGGAACTGAACCTTGTAATTTCAACAAAAAATCACAAGCAATCCGTAATGCGCGCATGCATATGCATATTTATAGTAACTATGGGAAACGAAGAGAGTAAGATGGATAACATAAAATAAATCTCAATCGAATTAGTACACACAATCACTGAACACAATTTTCTAATCGCCGTGATACCGAATACCGAACATTTGTTAATTTGTCACTTTCCAACTGATTGAGGATTGAAAGCTTATAAAAATTGAAACTAGACCTCAAAATCAGTGTTCAAGCTGTTCAGACTTAATTTGGAAATTTAGTAACAAAGATATCCATGCCAAGGAAAAAAACGAGTGAAGGAATATCAAATTAATACATATGGAGAAGCATTGCTTATGTACCCAGGGTCAAGTCTTTCTCCGTACCGCATCCTATCAACGTCAAGACTCCATATATTAATGGTATTGCCACTGCAGAATCATTATTATTACTGCATTACTTTTAGGATAACAACTATGCTTGTACCAGAAGTACTTGTAAGACACAACTAAGATGTTGTAACTTAGATTTTCAATTGGACATGTAAACATAGAAACGAGAAAAAAAAAAATCCATACATACCTACATGCAATGATTTTGTTTCCCCTGCCATTTAAAGCTAAGGCCTGGATTGTATACTCATGGCGTCCACTAAAACATAAAAACAGTTGTACCAGATTTTAAAATATTAAGACTAGCTATTTAGAAACTTTATAACCTAGTGAAGTGCAGCAGATGCTTAGGATATAATGCAATCAGTTAATTAACTAACAGACTTTGCTGTGAATATGAATCTGCAATGAATTTGTTTAAACATAGAAAGCAGGTTCTGAAATTACCGGTTACTTTCACCTAAAGTTTGTATACAGTCCCAATTGACTATATCGAGTTTAACGATTTGATAGCTCTATATATTTACCACATATATATATATATACCTTGATATTACAGTCAATGGTACTCGAAAACAGAATATCCTTCAATGGATGCCATCGGATCATTCTAGTGCATCCTGTACTATCTGTCAGCCGTGATACAAGCCGAACGCACCTTTCGGCTTCTGATGGTATCTTCCATATCCGTATATCACTTTCCGGGACAACGGTAGCAATGAACTCACCCGATGCACAAAGAGAGGCATTTACTAGTAAATGGTTGCGCAGCTGCATGGATCGATGTAAATTAAATTTTGCATTTTTAAACACACTACGTACCCAAATATATATATATCATTAGATTAAAGATATAATATGTGTTGGCAGGCACGAGGGGATGCTAATTAACTGATTAGATAATTAAAATCCAAATACCCGTAAAAAGGAAAACTCTGTCTCTGTGAATGTTTCCTCGAAATCCTTCCAAACGCATATGCAGCCTTCGACACTGGACGTTGCCAGAACACTGGCAGATGCGGCCCAGGCACACCATATGAAACCATTAGTTTCCAGATCCGGCAACACTTTCTGATGATCAATAAATTAACACCAGAAAATCTATTTTATTCATCAATATATATGATCAAAAAACAGAGACATTATATTATTAATTTTCATCACGTACCTTGAACTGGAAAGAGCCGGTGGTGGTGTTCTGCTCCCAAATAACTGTCTCTTTCTCGCCGCCACATGATGCGATCATGGCGGGGACACCGTCGACTCCCGTGGTCGGATTCCAGGAGACACACCAAACCACATCAGTATGGCCTCGAAGCGTTTCGATTTCCCTCAGCTCGAAAGTCCTATCTGTGAAATCCATCCAAGAATTCAAAGAAGACGAAAATGGAGATACTGGGAGAGCTGAAAAGAATTCAAGAAGCTGAAAAGAAAAATGAAATCATGATCCGCATGCAAAGCTTTGTATACGACTGATTGATTACAATTGGTTCTCCTCCTAACTGAGTAATAACTGCTTCCAACTGTATTTACGTTTACACCTGCATGCTTTCTTGTTTTCTTGATAATAAAACAACGCTCTCGATTCTCTTTGTGCATATTTGCATGCACTTTCCACGTGAAATCTCAAAATTAATTTGAGCTAGCTAATAAATCTCAAACACACGCACTTTTAATTTGCATGCATGCATGTTTCGTAACTCATCATTGTGAACGGTCCTCATGATTTACGAACCATGCATGCATGCAATATAGAGAACCCATGATCCTCTAAACTTTGTACAGATTCTTATTGTTATTTTCTCGACTTGGAACACTCGATCGAGTCACTGTCACTTGACTTGATGATGCAATGATGGCCATTCGAGAAGTTTAATTAGGGCTTAGGCTTTGTCAGGATTCTTAGATGAAATACTATCTATATATCATTAAAGCATTGGATTTTTTTTTTGAGTGTCTCATAATGATTTAAGAAATGGGAAATGAATTTTTTTGGTCCACTGCATTTCTCTATTTTGAGTTTTTTAGCTTGGACTTTTTTTAATCACATAAACATTTGGTAATGTTGACATATATATGTTGTGACGTCAAAATTACTCTTCAGCTTCTTATATGTCACGTCAACGATTGGAGTAAATAAATTAAAAATTAAAAATTATTATACTAAAACAAAAATTGAAAACTCGATTTACGAAAATAAAAAATTGGGCATTTTAGTAGACCAAAAAAAGAAAAAGAAAAAAGAAACAAATCTCCCTTAAAAACCCAAATGTGAAAAAGCAGAAAAGAAAAATATACTCTGCATCCGTGAAAATTACAACCAAATAGAGATCATAAAATAATCAATGAAATTGATAAAAAAAAAAAAAAAGAAGAAGAAGAAGAAGAAGAAGAAGAAGAAGAAGAAGAAGAAGAAGAAGAAGAAGAAGAATAATAATAATAATAATAATAATAATAATAATAATAATAATAATAATAATAATAATAATAATAATAATAATAATCAATGAAATCACAAATAAAAATAAAAATAAAGAGGTACGCATCATTGGTGACCAAGAAAATTAAGTACAACGATATTGAGCTGAATGTGATAAGAAAATTAATATTTGTAATTGGTTCAGATCAATTAAGAAGACAAATAATAATAACAACTAACAAAGATGCAACATAAGAAAAATAGTTAAAATCTAAAGAGTGAAAAATAAACTAAACATATGGTTTTTTACAGAGTTAGTAATATAGAGGGATTCATATAAATAATAAAATATGAAAGTGTTCAGTTATATACATATTTGATGAAAGTTACACATTACCCTTTTGAAATTACAAAAATTATCTCAAATGTATTTTACTTGAAAGAACTATTTTAAAAGTGTATCTTTGACAAATCGTGTGTGTAAATTTTATTGTTTATATAACATTTTTTCAATATGCAATTATCATTTTGATTTTCTAGATTAACTTTGATGATGTCAAAAATTTATTTTAGGTTCGGTCTGGTAGAGCGGATCTTCCAAATCACTCACAAATCGGGTCGGGTTGGGCGTGACGTGGTTCTGCACAGAGAGAAGCTAGGTTAGGGGGCGTCGAAGGTGTTTTCGGCATGACCCCTCCGATGCCTAAGTCAATTCTCCGAAAAGAAAAACGAGAGGACAAGAGAATATAAGTGAGTGAATGTGTGAACAAAAGTGAATGTGTATAACCATAAGAGATACCTGATATTTATAGAGGATGGAGGCATGAGTTACCTTGCTATGATAGAATTCCTGTTAGGGTAGGACTCTACTAAAGGTAGAAGACTAAAGTATGTAGAGCTTAGTTACGATGACGACTAGGGCTCTTGAACGGACTTATGAGTTTTATCAAATCACGGATTTGTTGGAGCTTATCCTTATCCGTTATAGATTCTAAAGTGTTTCCAATCTCCATGTCTCTTCTTGTTCGGCCCAGGTCGGGCATCTACCCTGCCTAGACAGAGTCAGGTCGGACTCTTTTCCTACACAGACAGGGGTCAGGTCGAACTCTTTTCCTACCCAGACAGGGGTTAGGTCGGCCATTTGGGCTCAACAGCATGGGCTTAACCATAAACTAATATTTTTGGGATCTGCATATTGTTTGGGTCTTTTAGTGAGTTTGGACCTCACTACACTGAGGCCTAATGAGTTTAGGACAACTTTTTCTGGGCACGGGTTAATGGGCTTGGATCGGACCAGACCCTTGTATTTTTAGGGGGCATCAATAGTACCTCCCTCATTTGGTCAAAAAAAATTATGAACTTTAGACCATGTGATTTGGTCCGATCCCGAGTTGAAACACAAATTCTAACATTCACCTAGTATAAGCCACTACAACAAATTTTAGATTCAACAACATCTAAAAGACAACGGTTTTGTGAAAAAATTATTGTCTCTTGACCTTTCACAATGGATTTGTTAAAAAGTGTTGTTGCTTTCCTTATTTTGATAAACAACTACAACGGATTATAGCCTACGACAACGGATTTTAAAATTTGTTGTCTATGAGCGTGTTTTTCATGGCCTACGACAACGAATTTTAAAATCCGTTGTCTATAAGCGGGTATTTATATAATCTACTACAACGGTTTTATTATTTTGTGTTGTAATAGAATTAAATTTTTTTTTCTTTTTTTCAAAATATATTAGTTAAAACGGGAAGAAATCAGAAACATGATTTCTTACCTTTTCTCTCGTCGCAGGCTTCTTTCCTCCTTTCTCTCACAATTGATTCTCCAATTACCAAACCCTAGCCGCCCTCTTCGTTTACCACCTCGCCGCCGCAACACTCCAGCCCAGTAGTCGCCACCACCTCACTGCCGCAGCCCAAGCAGCCAAAGCATCTCAGGCTCTCAATGAAGCGAACCAAGCATCTTCGTTTAGGGGTTATTCCTGATGGATCGAAATGGTGGAAGGATACGGGAATAGAACTATGACTTGATGGGGTCCTCTGTAAATGGACGCTGATTCGAGGTGTCAGTTCGGATAAGGTTATCGAATGGGAGAACAAATATTGGGAAACTTCGGATGAGTTTGGCTATAAGGAACTTGGTTCGGAGAAATCTGGACGTGATGCTGCAGGAAATGTTTGGCGTGAATATTGGAGGGAAACGAGGAGTCAGGTTATTGTTTTCGGTACTAATTTTTTTTATCGATCTATGAAGTTTTTACCGATTTTAAAATCTGGGTTTTTGTTCAAAATCGATCAGGCTTGCTCCGATGCAGCAAGAGTTTCCGACTCCGATGGACTAATTAGCTTCGATCTAAACTTGAATCTCAAGTTTAGAATCCCTATTTCTGCGACTAGATTGCGACGGGACTGCGCTTTGTTCATCTTCTTTTGTTGGCAATTTTTGCTCCGATTTCAGGTTGTTTCGTGGTCTTTTAGTTTAGATTCAAAATATTCCAGTTCAACACCGTAGCATCATATTTTTTGTCTGATTTTGTTGCACATTACTTGAATTTTTGGCTCATATGTGTCTGCTGTTCCAGTCCTCTTTACTTGCATTAGTCGCATATGCTTCAGACTCTGGTGAAGCCGATCGACTTAGGAATCTTGCTTCCCCTGATGGAAAGGTTGGATACGTTTGATTCCATCTTTTGACAATCAGTTTCCTTGATCTGTTTTCTTATGGTTATTTATGTTATCTTCAGGAGGAATATGCGCAGTATGTTATTGCAAAACAGAGAAGTTTACTCAAGGTCATGGCAGATCTTGCCTCTGCCAACCCTCCTCTCGGTATTTTCTTTGTAGTTGCTCGAAGCCTGCAGGTCATATTTTACTCTATCTTATCGTCCCCAAAGTAAGTATTTATCTTACTGGTCCTTTGTATCTGCTTGAGTAGGCTGCAATTGCTATATCAAATGCAATGCTAGCAACCATATAATTGTTCTTGCTTATATTGCTCCTTGCCTTCATTTTCTCGTTTTATTGACAAATCTTCGTGAACTCAAGTTCTCCCATTGTTTTCTAGGATTTTTCACCATCAAGAATCCATGTAACATGTGCACTAGTTTATGAGAAAATGCCCACATGAAGAATTCACAAGGGTGCCTGCTCAACGTGGATGAAGGTATGTTACTCGTTCTTGAGATAAGGTTATATACTCTTAAATCTTTTCTTAATTTTCTTGTGATGCCAAAAAGTCAGTTATTGTTTTGACCCACCAGTAGATTTTCTTGATTGATGGTGCCATTCGATGCACACATTTTTTTCCCTCATTTCTCGTGGAATCTTCTTATTTGATAGTTATTTCTTGAATCTTAGTTTTTGCATCCTTTTAGAATGTTGTGCCTTTGAAGGAAAGCAGCAACTGCAGTTGGGCGCCAATTTTTGTTAGAACTTCAAACTTCAGGCTTCCTGTTGATCCTAAAACACCCATAATAATGATCGGCCCAGGGACTGGCTTGGCTCCATTCAGGGGTTTCGTATAGGTTTTTGTCAAAATATTTCGTGTAGTTAGCCTCAGTAATCTTGTTTAAATACTCAAAATGATTTGTTTTATATTCCGATGATTACACCATAAATGCTTATTCATGTTAACAGGAAAGATTAGCACTGAAAGAATCTGGGGCTGAACTTGGTCCTGTCGTGTTATACTTTGGATGCAGGAACCGAAAGATGGTTAGTAGAATAGTAGTAGTTCACGGAGCATTTGTAAAATGTTCTTACTGAGTAAATTTATGCTGCACATTAACTCGCGTCATCTCCAGGACTTCATTTACGAGGATGAATTAAACAACTTTGTTGAAGCTGGAGTAATTTCCAAGCTTGTCCTTGCATTTTCACGAGAGGGACCAACCGCCGCTGTTCGTTTCTGCTGCATTGTGGGATTTCCAGTGAGCGACCGCCGAAGAGTCGAACGAGAAGGATGTTGTTTGAGTTTTAGTTTAGAAGGATGCTGTGATGTGGGCTTTCCGTAAGTAGTTCTTGAGGCCAATATATATGTATAAAATATTTTGTCTGCCCTCATTTTATTGCTTCGATTCTAGCTGATTTCCATGTTTTTTTTCTCCTCCATGTTTATCTTGGGTTCTAAGATAAAACGTAAGAGCTAGACTCGATTATTGAGCTATTTGATTTCCAGCTCTGTTTTTTCGAGTATCAATTAAGCTAGTATATTGATGTAAATATACCTCAAATTTTGTGAAACTAGTTGTCAAAGCACGTGGTTAATTAAAAAGAGAAAAACATTAGATACATATGAGTAATTTAACAAGATTAAAAATTGACTTTTCGATGATGCTACTTGGAACCTACTTGAGATGATATTTGAACTCGGCAAAATTTGATTTGACCGAGATATAGTTGAGTTAAGATTAAGCCACTTGCAACCCTATAATGTTTTAATCTTCCTGTTCTATTTTGCTTTGACATACTTTTTTTGTTTAAGAGTATTGATTTTCCTCGATGCATTGGATCCCTATCATGTTGATAAACTGCAAACCCTTGCCCTATAGAATACTGGAATCTGATCTTATTTGAATTGGTTGGAATTATTTCTGGTTATCAAGATGGTATAGAATTTAAGCACCTTTGATTTCACATTTCACATTTCTGGCTTTGTGTTTTTTCAATGAGACAGGTTACTTGAGTTTATCATGTGGTGGAACAACGAATTACATCGATTCTTCTAACATTTCATGGGCACCGGATGTGGATTATGTAGCTAGTGAAAACAGTACAAGTGTGGTTTTTCTAGAGGGGACATCTTCGTCTTGTCTCCCTGTCCGATTTTCCCAGATTATGAAGCTAGAAAGAGTTACCGTCTTCTGTTAATCATTTGATTTGAAGTTTTTTTGTAGTGTGCATTGCATTAGAATTTAATTTCGAGTGATTTGTAATACTAAAAAAGTGTATATTAAATTTTATTTTTGAAATTTTAAATTTTGGTTTATTTATAATATTGAAATTTGTATATTATTTTTTTTTGTTTTTTATATGAAAAACGACAACGGATAAAATCCGTTGTAGTAGGGTTCTAAAACTGTTGTAACTGAAGGTGTTGTTAAAAGCACGTCCCTACAACAACGGATAAAATCCATTGTCTTTGTCCTTAAAGACAACGGATAAAGCCCCTACGACAACGGATAAAATCCGTTGTCTTTGAGGGAAAAGACAACGAATTTTATCCGTTGTCGTAGGGGCTTTATCCGTTGTCTTTGAGGGCAAAGACAACGTATTTTATCTGTTGTCGTAGGGGCGTACTTTTAACAACACCTTCAGTTACAACAGTTTTTAATCCCCTACGACAATGGATAAAATCCGTTGTCTTTTTGCGTTTTTCTTGTAGTGAATCCCAGATTTACTGATAAAAATCCCGAACTAAAATGAGTTTAACTATTACTATAAAAGTGTGAGGACTAATACACGATTTCGTGTGATTAGTTCAACGTATTTTCACCAAAGAATGACCAACCCAAATTCTGAGGGTCTCGAACTGATAGGGCTTTTGAGATAACAATGAATTGCGTGGGATTACATTGGAGCCGAGCTGGTCGGGCTTTTGAGATAACCACAAATTACGTGGTATGTGCCGAGCTTGGTCGGACTTTTGAGATTGACCACGAATTACGTGGTATGTGTCGAGCTTGGTCGAGATTTTGAGTTTGACCACGAATTGCGTGGTATGTGCCGAGCTTGGTCGGGCTTTTGAGTTTGACCACGAATTGCATTGTAAGTTCCGAGATGGTCGGGCTTTGATTTTGACCACGAAGTGCGTGGTAAGTAACGAGCTTGGTCGGACTTTGATTTTGACCACGAAGTACATGGTAAGTGTCGAGCTGGTCGGACTTTTAATTTGACCACGAAGTGCGTGGTAAGTGTCGAGCTGGTCGGGATTTTGAGATAACCACGAATTACGTGGTATGTGTCGAGCTTGGTGGGGCTTTGATTTTGACCACGAAGTGCGTGGTAAGTTGATAAGTGTATTTTGTATGCATTATTCTATTATATGTTTACGTTTATTTTGCATGTATTTGTGATGTGTTTTAGTGTATTTTGTGTTGTTTCATGCATTTTTTCTACACGTTATTCCCCTTGGTTTATTTAAACGAAGTGGAAGGAAATTTGGCATTTTACGTGAAGAGATGATGCGCCTATGTGCATGAATGAGTGAGCAGCGCATAGCTGCGCACCTTGAAGACTTGAAGAGATTGGAGATGTGATGCACCGTGAAGAACTAGAGCCAGCTGTGTGTCTGTTGGCAGAAGAAATAAGCCACACTTATGCGCATGGTGAGGAATGGAGAAAGGGGTGCTTCTGCGCGTAGAGAGCTGCGGCTGCGAGCATTAAGGATAAATAAAGAGATGCGCAACTGCGCAAGATAGGGCACTTCTGCGGAATTGAAAAAGAAGGCACGTGCATCTGCATGTAATGTGGCGCTTTTGCGTGGGTGTTGTGTGTGTTGGTTAAGGATGAATTATTCTCGAGGCAGAAAAGTTCTTGCTCGAGCGCACCTTTATGCGCTCGAGCGAGAAATACAGACAGTAAAAGGAATCGAGACAGAAGTATGCTCGCTCGAGCACAACTTTTTTCCGATCGAGCGAGAGATCGCGAATTCGAAAAAATTTATAATTTTGGAAATTAAAACTTTTATTTTGTGGGCTTTATTTCATGAGCTTTTTGAACCCATATAAAAGGGGATTGATCAGACAAAAGAAGGGGTACTGGAAATTCACAGAGGCGGCAGTTACAGGCGTGGAGATTGAAGATTTCGGCACTCAGTTTTTCTTCTCTTCTTTAATTTTATTTTTATTTCATGATTAACAACTTTGTTTAAATCATGATTTCATTTATTGTAGTAACCCAGGTTCCATTTTAAGATAATAATATGTTAAACATGATTAAGGGTTAGTAATTTCGGAGTGTTATTGGACTTTGGAGGAGAATTTGGGCTTTTGACTTTGGGCCGGATCGGAAGCTCCGAACCCAGATCGGAAGTTCCGATCCCAGCCACTTCGGAAGCTCAGCGAAAGCACCGAGATCGGAAGCTCCGATCCTGGAACGGAAGTTTCGATCTCCAGCTGCCAGCAATGCTCGATGATTCAGCCGCGAGTTTTGACAAGTGTTGGACGTAGAGCAGATCGGAAGCTCCGATTGGGCGATCGGAAGTTCCGATCCTGGCGTGTCCTGCATGCACGCAATGAGCTGGATCGGAAGCTCCGATCCTGAAATCGGAAGTTCTGATCCTGGCCGGGAATTTTGCCTATAAATAGGGCTTCTCAGATTCATTTCTGAATTACGAATTCCCAAGTTTCTTTCTTCAGTTATATAGTGTGAGTTATACACTTGAGGGCCCTATCGGTTATAATAGAGGTGCTGGAATAACCAAGGTGTGGTTATAGTCATCCGGAACTAGCGACTCCAAAGGGCTAACTACGGACGAAGGTATGGTCCGGGAATCTATTTAAGTTTTGGGAGTACTTATTAGCTTAGTTAAGGCTTATAGAAATTATGTAGTGATACGGTGAACTTTTGAATATAGGCTTGGAACCTAGGATCCTATTATACTTGAACTAGCCTAGAGGTACGTACACATTGACTGAGATTGCCAGCGAGTATACATGTTTATATGTTGCATTTATTTGGCATTATTATATGGCATGATATATGATTTACCGCTTTTCTATATTCATATGTCATGTGCATATACACGTTGAGCCTATACCTTGTTATATCTGACTATAGTGCCGCTCATCTCTATATTCGATAGTCTGTCACTGAGAGTACCGCGACGGCGGGGGCATTTATGTCTGTCTACTCTGGTGTACTAGATGAGTGTGGTTGCATCCAGAGGTTGATCCGTGCGGTGGCAGCACTCATGTGGCGCCGGTAATGAGCATGATTTTTGGATGACCCGTTACCAGTCATCATGTTGCATGCATTATATACATATATTTACTCATGTCTATGTACTGGGCGTTAGCGCTCACGTCCTAGTTGTTATCTACATAAAAAAATTTCAAGAATGAGCAAAAAATATTTTTCCCATTTTGCTTTCATGACGAGAATACATTGAGATAAAGCACTATCATTAGATTTAACATGTTCATGAAAAATACAAGCAATGTTGCAATAATGTGTTAAAACTAAATGTGAAGTAGGATAATAAACAGCGAATAATTGGTCACTAGCATCATTAAAAACTTTTAAAATTTCACGAATACTAGTGCATATGTTCCATTGATTTGAAAATAAATAAATATCACGAGCTTGAAAAAATTGATGAAAAAACGTACATAATAAATCTTTATATTCAAAAGAGGATAATAATAATTTATATGTTGAATTCCAACGAGTTGGAACATCTCGTGCAAACCGCTTAGGCTTCATACCATTTACTCTACAAAATTTTCCCCATTGCTTCATAACTTGAGGATGCGTCCATAAATAATGAATAGCGTTCCTAATTGGTTGAATATGTATGCCTAAACTTTTTAGCTCATCTTGAACACACAAATTTAAAATATGACATGTGCATCTAATATGAAAAAATTTGCCGCCTAGTGATGGTTTACACATTTCAATAAGCTCATTAATACTAAAAGTATTTGCACTAGCATTATCAAAAGACATTGAAAAAACTTTGGTAGTTAGACCATATTCTTCTAAAATAACAAATATAAGTTGAAAAATATTTTGTGTCGTGTGTGATTCGTTGAAACATCTATATGCAAGCAACCTTTTTTGAATGTTCCAATCATTATCAATCCAATGACTTGTAATACCCATATATGAACAACTTTGCAAATGATCACTCCAAATATCGGAACACAAAGAAATTTTATTATTCAAACTATAAAATTCCTTAATTAATTCTTTCTTTTGATCAACAACTAACTTTTTCATTGTGCGTTTGAGACTATTTCTTGGAATACGTCTAATAGAAGGATTTGCACTTGTAGAAAACCAATTTTCAAAAGATAATTTATCGCTAAAACTAAAATAAAATTGTTCAACCGCACAAAATTTAGCCGCTTCTTCTCTAAATCTAGCTTCATTATATTTAAATAGTTGAGATTCATTACCCGATTGAGAAGAGAATGCCGGAATTTGAGTTTGACCACGATCAATCCCAATTTCCACCGGATGATTTTTCTCGATATGCCGCGTCAAAGTTCCATAACCACCTCCTTGTTTAAATTTGTAACATTTTGAATAATATTTTCATTTGGCTTCCAAATCACTGAAGGGAAGCGTCACCTTGTCGAAATGTTTGGTGAAGATATCGGATGTCGGGCGAGGCACCGCTCGAGTTTGTCTTTGAGAGGCCGCCGGATCGTTCATACTTTCTTGACTTGCATGATGACGTGGTGGTGGTGGTTGTTCAACTTGTTGTCTTTGTTGTGCCTCTTGTCGAATTTCTTGAATTTCATCATCGGAATATTCAAGATCAAAGTCATCGACATTGAATTGAGGATACTCGACCTCGGGTGGTATGATACTCTTTTCCTTTCCTTTTCCTTTGTCACCCCTACAATTTGATCCCGCTCCGGACATTTGTAATTGTATAAATATGAAAATAAATCAATAATTGGCAATAAACCAATAATCAAAACTTGATATTATTGATAATTCAAGAAATTAAAAGGAATTGAGAATGAAGAGAATGAAGAGAGAATTGTATAAACAAAATGAAAGGGGGTTGGGGGGGTATTTATAGATAAAAAGTAGGTTTTTTTAAATATATATATATATTTTTGGCAGACCCGGCGGGTCCGCCGGGTCGGCCGGGTTTCAACGGCCACGAAATCGTGGCCGTTGAGAGCTCCAACGGCCACTTGCTAGTGGCCGTTGGATCATCTGGGCGCCCATGGGGGCGCCACGTGTTCAACCCGCCGGGTTGGACGGTTCCAACTCACCGGGTCAGACCCGTTCAACCCGGCGGGTCCAACCCGTCGGGTTTCCGATTTTCCAAAGGAAAAACTGGGACCAGACCTCTTAGTGGCCGGTCCGGCCCCGGTTTCGGGTTGGATCCGTTGACCCGGTTAATCGGCCCGTTGACCACGGGTCAGTTCCGGCAACCCGGCCCTTGGCCAGGTCTACTGACAAGCGTATCAGGTCAAGTAATAGTATAAAAATTTAAGTCCAAATTTCGAATCAACAAGGACTGAAAATATGATTACCAGAATATATTTATTTCCATCTAATCTAGACCAAACAATAACAATGGATTTGACTGAATTAATTAAAATAAAATTACTAATTAAATTAAACAATATAATAAATTAAAATAAAAATTCAGCAGTGATTTAAACGATAAATTCAATAAAGAAAGATTCGATCAAGGCGCACGCATGTATCAGACAAATTATGCAAACACGAGGCAAAATCTAAGCTCCAATTTCAATCTAATCACGATGAATTCTCCTAAATTATTCAATAGTCTATTTCTAGAACAAGTGAATCTATTCAAATATTGACGGATTAAATTTTCATAATTCTAATCAATGCATTAGGAACTATGAGAATTCAGTTTACACCTAAAGTTGCATACTGAAACCGAATACTATTTCTAGTCAGTTTTATCATATGTCAATTATTGGAGTGATCAAAATCAATTCATCCTCTGTCGACTTGGAATCGATTAACAAACAAGTAAATAATTGATCAGGTTATTCACAAGCAGACAGTAAAAATCCAACAATCAATAATTTTGATATAAATAAGAAAGTCTTAAATAAACATTCACGTGTTCAACAATAATCTGTCTAGCCCAATCTCGTGGCCTCAATCGAAAAGAAATTACTACTCCATAAATGTAGTGACCCTGCATGGTATCACCTACTAACTGGCAACTAATAGCATGCATTAAACTTAATGCAACAAAACAAAGTAAAACATGCGGAAACAAAACCATAATTTACATATCAGCTTAGTAACATAATCCAGGCTTAAATCTGTAGTGATACAACCAAATCGAAATCTTAAACAGTAAACATTATACAGCTATATCGAATCCTGCTGTATAATAAAATCCTCAAGGCTCCTGCTCCCTAGTCCTGCCTTGAACTACCAGCTCCATCCATCCTGCGACCTGCCCCATGGAATAGGGTGTCCAAGATAACAACTAGGACGTGAGCGCTAATGCCCAGTACATAGACATGAGTAAACATATGTATATAATGCATGCAACATGATGACTGGTAACGGGTCATCCGAAAATCATGCTCAGTACCGGCGCCACATGAGTGCTGCCACCGCACGGATCAACCTCTGGGTGCAACCACACTCGTCTAGTACACCAGAGTAGACAGACATAAATGCCCCCTCCGTCGTGGTACTCTCAATGACAGACTATCGAGTATAGAGCTGAGCGGCTCTATAGTCAGGTATAACAAGGTATAGGCTCAACGTGTATATGCACATGACATATGAATATAGAAAGCGGTAAATCATATATCATGTCATATAATAATGCCAAATAAATGCAACATATAAACATGTATACTCGCTGGCAATCTCAGTCAATGTGTACGTACCTCTAGGCTAGTTCAAGTATAATAGGATCCTAGGTTCCAAGCCTATATTCAAAAGTTCACCGTATCACTACATAATTTCTATAAGCCTTAACTAAGCTAATAAGTACTCCCAAAACTTAAATAGATTCCCGGATCATACCTTCGTCCGTAGATAGCCCTTTGGAGTCGCTAGTCCCGGATGACTATAACCACACCTTGGTTATTCCAGAACCTCTATTATAACCGATAGGGCCCTCAAGTGTATAACTCACACTATATAACTGAAGAAAGAAACTTGGGAATTCGTAATTCAGAAATGAATCTGAGAAGCCCTATTTATAGGCAAAATTCCCGGCCAGGATCGGAACTTCCGATTTCAGGATCGGAGCTTCCGATCCAGCTCATTGCGTGCATGCAGAACACGCCAGGATCGGAAATTCCGATCGCCCGATCGGAGCTTCCGATCTGCTCTACGTCCAACACTTGTCAAAACTCGCGGCTGAGTCATCGAGCATTGCTGGCAGCTGGAGATCGGAACTTCCGTTCCAGGATCGGAGCTTCCGATCTCGGTGCTTCCGCTGAGCTTCCGAAGTGGCTGGGATCGGAACTTCCGATCTGGGTTCGGAGCTTCCGATCCGGCCCAAAGTCAAAAGCCCAAATTCTCCTCCAAAGTCCAATAACACTCCGAAATTACTAACCCTTAATCATGTTTAACATATTATTATCTTAAAATGGAACCTGGGTTACTACATTCTCCCCACCTTTAGATATTTCGTCCGCGAAATAACATCTAAAGATAAAATTAAGATAACAATATGAAACATCAAACTATGTTTTATTACAACAACTGTAATTACATCTTACATGGTAAATCAAAAGTACAAAGCAAACAACTCAGGATATTCCGCTTGCATACGACTCTCAGTTTCCCAAGTTGCTTCTTCAACACCTCGGCGCTGCCACTATACCATCACAAGTGGTATAGTCTTGTTTCAAAGAACTTTCTCCTTCCTATCTAGGATACGGATTGGTCGTTCAACAAAAGACAGATCTGGCTCTAGCTGAATATCAGTAGATTGAATCACATGAGATTCATCAGCTATGTACTGTCGAAGCAACGACACATGAAAAACATTATGTATACTGGAAAGATTTGGCGGTAAAGCCAAACGATAAGCAACATCTCCAATTTTCTCCAGTATCTGGAAAGGCCCAATGAAACGAGGAGACAACTTGCCTTTCACACCAAATCTCATCACCTTCCTGAAAGGTGATACTCGAAGGAACACATATTCACCAGGCTCAAACTGAAGTGGCCTACGGCGAATATTAGCATAACTGTCTTGTCTATCTTGAGCAACTTTGATCCTATGCTTGATCAAATCTACCTTGTCTACAATCTGTTGCACCAATTCAGGACCCTCGACTTTTCGTTCCCCGACTTCATCCCAGAATAACGGAGTACGAAACCGTCGACCGTACAATGCCTCTAAAGGTGCCATATCAGTACTACGATGATAACTGTTATTGTAGGCAAATTCGATCAAAGGTAACTGATCCTGCCAAGATAAGCCAAAATCCATGACAGAAGAACGTAGCATATCCTCCAATGTACGAATCGTCCGTTCTGACTGCCCGTCAGTCTCCGGATGATATGCAGTGCTCAAACTCAGAGTGGTACCCAACGCCTCTTGAAAACTACCCCAAAAACGTGAGGTAAATCTCGGGTCTCTATCACTAACTATGCTCACTGGAATCCCATGTAATCGCACTATCTCCTGGACATATAAGCGTGTCATGCGATCATAAGAATACTCCCGGTTGTAAGGAATAAAGTGTGCTGATTTTGTCAATCGGTCAACAACGACCCAGATAGCATCACACTGACGTGACGTCATAGGCAAGTGGGTAACAAAGTCCATAGTCACGTGCTCCCATTTCCATTCGGGAATCTCAAGATTCTGCAATAATCCACCTGGTTGTCGATGTTCAGCCTTGACCTGTTGACAAACCAAACATCTCGAAACAAATTGATACACACTCCTCTTCATCCCTTTCCACCAGAATCTAGTTCGCAAGTCCTTATACATTTTCATGCTACCAGGATGAACAGATAATCTACTCCTGTGAGCTTGAGAAAGAATATTATTCCTGAGCTCCGTATCATTAGGTACAACCACTCGATTAGATAAGCACAATAAACCATCTGCCTGAAAATGAAATCCAGATGTATTAACTCCATTGGCTAGACGTGCCAAATGCTGAGTCTTAACATCAGATATCTGAGCATCTCTAATCCGAGAATACAATGCTGGCTCAGATAAAATAGTATACAACCAAATTCCATTTCTCCCTTTCTTGTGCTTGAGCGTAAAACTCAATGAACAACACTCTTGAACCATATGAGATACTTCACTAGTCTGAAGTGCAGAAAGTCTCACCTGCCGACTCAAGGCATCAGCAGTAAGATTAACAGAACCTGGATGATATTTGATTTCACAATCATAATCCTTCAGAAGATCCATCCAGCATCTCTGTCGCATATTCAACTCCGCCTGAGTGAATAAATACTTCAAACTCTTGTGATCTGTGAATATCTCAAATTTCTCACTATAAAGATAATGCCTCCAGATCTTAAGCGCAAATACAATGGCGGCCAACTCGGGATCATGCACTGGATAGTTAGTCTCAAAAGATACCGGGTCATCACAGACGACAACCTGAGAGTAGATATCTTGGTTCCAACCTTGTAGAAAGATATCATACTTCGACGCATCACTCTCATTGATATGAGGACTGAAAGGTAGCAGATCAAGAAATCGTTGCTGATATTGATCAATAGTCATTTATCCTTGCCTCAAAGTAAGCAACTCCATAGATCGTGCTTGGCGAACAGCCGGAGAAAAATACAATTTCTGAAACTCCCGACAGAAATCCCCCCAAGTCACCAGTCCTCTCTCAGTACGTGCCTGAGCAGCCTTGGCATCCCACCAAAAACGTGCTCGATCCTCTAGAACAAATTCTAGAACTTCCAATTTCTGATCCTCAGTACAATCGAAAGCACGAAAATTACTCTCGAGTTTAGACATCCAACTCCTCACCTGTTCAGGATTCTCGCCTCCCACCAAGGGTTTCGGTCCTACTTGCATGAACTTATTGATAGAGTAGCGACGTCTACCCTCATGATGACGATGATTATCATCATGATGATGATGGCGACGATGATGATGACCACCTCCCTGGCCAACACTACCGTGACTCTCGTCAGCCATATCCTGAAAAGAATTGCACATTAAAATCCCAAATGCGCAAGAATTACTCAAAACTAATTCTAAATCCCAAGTACTAATCCCAAAATCTAAGCATGCTCTGATACCAAAAATATAGTGACCCTGCATGGTATCACCTACTAACTGGCAACTAATAGCATGCATTAAACTTAATACAGCAAAACAGAGTAAAACATGCGGAAACAAAACCATAATTTACATATCAGCTTAGTAACTTAATTCAGGCTTAAATCTGTAGTGATACAACCAAATCGAAATCTTAAACAGTAAACATTATACAGCTATATCGAATCCTGCTGTATAATAAAATCCTCAAGGCTCCTGCTCCCTAGTCCTGCCTTGAACTACCAGCTCCATCCATCCTGCGACCTGCCCCATGGAATAGGGTGTAGATCCTAGACTTAAATTAGATGGCTTAAGCGACATGTTAACATTATATTATGAATCTTTGGAGCCTATTGCGGTAACGATTCCTTCTATCTCATTGATTTTGTTTAATATTAAAACTCATTTACTTGATATTTATAATGAATATAACATCAAATATGGTGGACAAATTGTTTTACATGAAACACAATCCATTGCAACTAGTAATGTTACTTCTAAACTTACTAAAACACAACTTTTATTAAGGGAACGGACGAAACGTCCACGAGGATCCTCAAGTTCCAGTCTGAAACTTGAGAATTATTTTACCACTACTTTTGATTTTAGTGATACAGATGAGGAAAACTTCGACATTTTGAGATGGTGGTCGCAAAAAACACAAATATATCCAATTTTGGCTATAATGGCAAAAGAAATTCTAGCTTGTCCGGTTTCAACAGTTGCAGTGGAGCAAGCATTTAGTATTGGAGGAAATACATTGGACGAGAGACGTTCTAACTTAAGATCGGGAAATTTGGAAGCCCAATGTTTGCTCAATGATTGGTCAAAAGACGCTACTCGAACACAACATATTCAAAGTGATGAAGAAGACCAAGATGATACGGAAGGTACATCCGGAACTACGACGAGAGGAAATGCGAGTGAAGCAGAATAAAATGTAATAGATATTGAAATTCTAATATATATTTATTTAATAAATGTAATTTATATTTGTTATAGATATGAACTATTTGAGTGAGTTTATTTAAAGAATAGTCTTACAAAAAATATTAAAAAAAATTTGAAGAGCAAAAATAAGTTGCTAGCCTTGAAGGCGCGCCCGCGCGGCTGCTGCGCAGCATTGGCGCACCCGCTCCTTGAGCGGCGCGCCCGCTTCGCAGAAAATAATGCGTAGAAGCCGCGCGGCCGCGCAGGTGATAGGCGCGGGCGCGTCACACCTGCTTATTTAAAAAAAAGGCGCAATTTTTTTTAAAAATTATAAGGGTTGACCCGGACCCGGAACCGGACCGGAACCGCCAGTTCACCAACCCGGACCGGAATCGGCCAAGGGTGGGCCGGTTAAGGGTTGGTAAAATACCAACCCGGACCCGACGGTTCCGATCCAAAATCGGACCAAAACCGGCCCGTGGCCAGGTCTACTTGCCAGTAGATTTTTATAAAACCGATTTAAGCGATCATAAGCGCCGAGCTTGGTCGGGTTTTGATTGTGACCACGAAGTTCGTGGTATGTTTCGAGCTGGTCGGGCTTTGAGTTTGACCACGAAGTGCGTGGTAAGTGTCGAGCTTGGTCGCACTTTGATTGTGACCACGAAGTGCGTGGTAAGTGTCGAGCTGGTCGAACTTTGAGTTTGACCACGAATTACGTGTAAGTGTCGAGCTAGTCGGTCTTTGAATTTGACCACGAAGTGTGTGGTAAGTGCCGAGCTGGTCGGGCTTTGAATTTTACTACGAAGTGCGTGGTAAGTGTCGAGCTGGTCGGACTTTTATTTTGACTACGAAGTGCGTGGTAAATGCCGAACTTGGTCGGGCTTTGATTTTGACCACGAAGTGCGTAGTAAGTTTCGAGCTATTCGGGCTTTGATTTTGACCACGAATTGCATGGTAAGTTCCGATCTTGTTCGGGCTTTGAATTTGACCACGAAGTGCATGGTAAGTGCCGAGCTTGGTCAGGCTTTGATTGTGGCCACAAAGTGCATGGTAAATGTCGGGGTTTGATTTTGACCATGAATTGTGTGGTATGTTCCGAGCTTGATCGGGCTTTTGAGTTTGACCACGAATTGCGTGGTAAGTGCCGATCTGATTGGGCTTTGATTTTGACCACAAAGTTCGTGGTAAGTGCCGAGCTGGTTGGCTTTGAATTTGACCACGAAGTGCGTGGTAAGTTTTGAGCTGGTCGGGCTTTGATTTTGACCATGTAGTGCGAGGTAAGTGCCGAGCTTGGTCGGGCTTTGATTTTGAAGACGAAGTGCGTGGTAAGCGCCAAGATATTTGGGACCATAAAGTGCGTGGTAAGTGCCGAGCTGGGTCGGGCTTTGATTTTAACCACGAAGTGCGTGGTAAATGCCGAGCTGGTCGGGCTTTGAATTTGACCATGAAGTGCGCAGTAAGTGTCGTGCTTGTCGGGTTTTTATTTTGACCACAAAGTGCGTGGTAAATGTCGAGCTGGTCGAGCTTTGAAGTTTGACCACGAATTGCGGGGTATGTGTCGATTTTGGTCGGGCTTTTTTAATTTGCCAAGTTGTGTTGGGCTTAAAAAAATGTCAAGTCATAGATTGGGGTCTTAGTGCAAGATTGCATGCTCATGGATGTAAAATAGGGTCTTACAGCGAGATTACATGCCCAATATAGTAGAATAGAATCTTACTACGAGATTGCATGCCCAATATCTGTAAAATAGATTTAAACAAAAATACAAAACAATAGAAGTCCAACAAATCTGATCACAAAAAAACAAACAGACATAAAACTTTGATACTAGGAGAGGTTTAATAAAAGATAATAGATTTTAAAAATAAAAACTTCGATAATTTATTGTCAAGATAATAGTAGTTGAAATACTTCTCTCTTTCATGTGTTGTCGATAACATGACATTGAATATATGACAGACCAACATCTTCTATTCTTTGACAAAATTAGCGGCTTAAAACAACCACCAATCCCAATCTCTACCGTCCAATATGTGACCAACCCCCCCCCCCCCCCCCCCCCCGGATGTTACGAACATGTGTAATTAATTTCAAATATATCCAGCGGATAGATTTTTCTTGGTTACTTTTTGCAATCAAATCACACAGAAAGCTACGAGAGAAGGGCAAGGGACTGCTTGATGGTCCAAGTCTAATATTTACTTGAATCCAATCATTATATTTACCATCCAGAATATTTTTCTAGATGATCTGAACATATGGTATAAATTTCAAATAATTTCAACGGCTAGATTTTCTGAAATGGCTTTTGCAAGAACACTGCTCAGAAACTTATGCGGGCATATTATGTTGCATCTCGGAGGTCCGAGCCACCTTTCCCCAAGCAATAAATTATTATCATGATATTCACCGCCCAGAATGAGTGCCTTGATGTTCTGAACACATTTTAAAATTTTCAAATAATTCCAACAGCTAGATTTTCCGTAATGACTTTTGCAAGAACACTGCTCAGAAACTTATTCGGGAATATTATGTTGCAGCTTGGCTGTCCAAGCTACCTTTCCCCAAGAAATAAAATTTTGATCATAATCTTCACCGTTTTGAATGTGTTTCTTGATATTCTAAACGCATGGTAAAAATTTCAAAGAATTCCAACGGCTAGATTTTCCAGAATGACATTTGCAAGAACACTGCTCAGAAACTTATTCGGGGAGATTATGTTGCATCTCGGCGGTCCGATCCACCTTTCCCCGAGCAATAAATTCTGATCACGATCTTCACCATCCACAATTAGTGCCTTGATGTTCGGAACTCATGTTAAAAATTTCAAAGAATTCCAATAGCTAGATTTTCCGAAATGGCTTCTGCAAGAACACTGCTAAGAAACTTATTCGGGAAGATTATGTTGCATCTTGGTGGTCCGAGCCACATTTACCCAAGAAATATAATTCTGATCATGATACTCACCATTTAGAATGAGTGCCTTGATGTTCTAAACACATGGTAAAAATTTCAAAGAATTCCAACGGCTAGATTTTCCGTAATGGCTTTTGCAAGAACACTGCTCAGAAACTTATTCAGGAAGATTAGGTTGCAACTTGGAGGTCCAAGCCACATTTCCCCAAGCAGTGTAATTCCAATCATGATCTTCACCATTCAGAATGTGTGGCTTGATGTTATGAACGTATGGTAAAAATTTCATAGAATTCCAACAGCTAGATTTTTCGAAGCGGCATTTGCAAGAACACTGCTCAGAAACTTATTCGGACATATTATGTTGCAACTCGGCGGTCCAAGCCACCTTTACCTGAGAAATAAATTCCAATCATGATCTTCACCGTCCAGAGTGAGTGTCTTGATGTTCTAAACGCATGGTAAAAATTTTAAATAATTCCAACGGTTAGATTTTCCAAAATGACTTTTTCAAGAACACTTCGCAGAAACTATGCAAGAAGAACAAATTGCTGCTCGGACGAAGGCCAGGGGCTCTTATTACGTGGAAGATCAGAATTTTTTCTGAGAAAGACCAGGGGCTCTTCCATGGAAGACCAAAATTTGTTCGGAGGAAGACCATAATTTGTTCGGAGGAAGACCAGTGGAATTTCCGTGGAATGCCAAAATTTGTTCGGAGGAAGACCAGGGGCTCTTCCGTGGAAGAACATGATGAGCTCTTCCCTTGATCATTATGATTTCCTCCACTTTCATTGCCAAAGTAATCGATTCTCTCCATATTAACTCTGTTTTTTCAAATTCCCACAGACGACACCAATTGATGATGTCAAAAATTTACCTCGGATTCGGTCTAGTAGAGCGGATCTTTCAAATCTCTCACAAATCGGGTCGGGTAGGGCGTGACGTGGTTCTGCACAGAGAGAATCTAGGTTAGAGGGCATCGAAAGTGTTTTCGGCGTGACCCATCCGATACCTAAGTCAGTTTTCCAAAAATAAAAATGAGAGGACAAGAGAATATAAGTGAGTGAATGCGTGAACAAAAGTGAATGTGTAAAACCATAAGAGATACCTGATATTTATAGAGGCTGGAGAGATGAGTTACCTTGCTATCGTAGAATTCCTGTTAGGGTAGGACTCTACTCAAGGTAGAAGATTAAAGTATGTAGAGCTCAGTTATCATGACGACTAGGGTTCTTGAACCGACTTTTGAGTTTTATCAAATCACGGATTTTTTGGAGCTTATCCTTATTCGTTATAGATTCTAAAGTGTGTCCAATCTCCATGTCTCTTCTTGTTGGGCCCAGGTCAAGCATCTACACTGCCTAGACAGGGTCAGGTCAGACTCTTTCCCTACCCAAACAGGGGTCAGGTCGGCCATTTGGGCTCAACAGCATGGGCTCAACCATAAACCAATATTTTTGGCATTTGCATATTGTTTGGGTCTTTTAGTGAGTTTGGACCTCACTACACTGAGGCCTAATGAGTTTAGGACAACTTTTCCGGGCACAGGTTAATGGGCTTGGATCGTGCCAAACCCTTGTATTTTTAGGGGGCATAAAACTCATTTTGTTTCAAGTGGACCATGTACAACACACGTATTTTCTTTTAGTTTTTTTTTAAAATAAAATAAAAATATATAAAATGAAAATTCACCCCAAAATTTCCTTCCTTCCTTCCTTTTTTTTTTTTTTTTTTTTTTTGCATGATTTCCAAATTTCATTTGATAATTAATATTTTAAAAACATTTCTATTTTCCCCCAAATAAATTTTATATCTCCAATATCCCTAATTGCTTCGAAATTTTGATAAGAGATCCGATGTTTTTAGCTTTCAAGTTCTGTTGCTCAAGATTATAAATATTATAATTTGGCGAAAAAAGGCAGCTTCCAATATGACGAGCAAACCCACGGTTTAATAAGATCGGATATATATGATCACCTTGACCATATATATATATATAATCGAACGTAGGGATGACAATTTTTCCCGCGGGTACCTGACCCGAAACGGGGCGGGTTTAGAGGGGTGTTCAGGGATTTTAAAAATCCCCGCAGCGGATTGGGATGGGTACAGGGATGCTATCCCCATCCCCGAACCCGCCCCGATAGACCCGATAATAATAATAAATTAATATTAATAATAATAATTTTAATTACATTTAAAATATAGAGTTTCATTTCACGTGTATATTGAAAACCTAATACCCAAATCTCATTTTTTTCGGTAATATTAGTGTTTGTGCTATTATGTATGTTATTGGATTTTAATATATGCAACAGTTGTACTTTCGCTATATGCATTGAGTTTTTAATTTTTATGTAATATTAGTGTTTTTTTTATAATTTCTTTTTTTTCTTTCTATTTTTAAGAATAGATTTAATATTTTAAGCAGAACGGGGACGAGGATTTAATCCCCACAGATTCGGGGATTCACCCCATCCCCGCCCCATTTCCATCTCCATAGTGTGGACGAAGATGGGGGTTCAATCTCTGTGGGTTCGGGTTCGGGTTCGGGTTCGGGTTCGGGAATTCCCCAACCCATAGAACGGGGGATGGGGATGGGGATGAGGTTGAGTTTTAATTTTGGGGACGGAGATGGGGACGACAAATCCGTCCCCGCCCCGCCCCATTGTCATCCCTAATCGAAGGCCGGTGAGAATTGGAACTCCTCAAGCACTATATATTTTAAAGTTTGATTAATCATTGTTGAAAATCTCGGTGTTTACATGTTTTGAAGAAAAATTGCAAGACATGATTCCTATAAATTTACTTCTTTGGCTACATATAATATGTTTCATGTAAATTTTCTAAATTGGATTATTATTTCAAATTATTATGTTGTGTCCTAACTCTTATATTGATACTCATAATTTTAATGGTGTCTCTAACATTTATATATGTTCCTCTAATTAGCAACCTTGGTGTTATTAGTTTTGTGCACAATGTTATAAGAATGTAAAAGAAAAACAAAATGCACCAGACAAACTATTTAAGTATGTTAAAACTTTGTACCGAATTCAGTAAGCAAGGTATATGTATACTCCCCTTCAAAAATTTTACTAATGAATGAGAATCAACTACAATGTTTCTACCATATATAGAGCAACAAAATTCATGGTAGTGTAGTGGGATCATCATCTAACCATATGTCGGTTCAAACTTGTGGAATGAACACCAATTCCAATAAATTTATTGTTCCATCGTCACTCGCAGAGGCAAGACACAAGTTATCCTGTATTTGGGGAAACAAAGCAAGGTTTAAGATAGTTCAGATTGATCAATATTAAAAAAAAATTGCATGATAATCAAGGTTCATTACATCATATTCAGCATGGGAGATCTATATTTGGTATGCAATGATTCAGGGATGTTATTCATCAACACAAACAATTAGGTAGATAGATATATATATTTTAGGTTTTTGAAACAAATGATTATATCAAGATGCAAGGATTATATCTATTAGTATGACACTTTAACCTGGGAACAACATTGAACTGAGTTGATAGAATTATCATCATGAGCAAGATCCTTTTTCAGTAGCAATTTTTACGCTATAGGGTCGGGTTTAATGCATAAGACCCCTCTGTAAATGTTCTAATTGGCTCATAACCCCTCGTATTATTTTAAGTGGCTCCATGGTACTCCTCGCGTATTTGAAATATTAGCTCACGTGCCCCATGCTCAATTGTAATATGTTTTCAATATATCTTAATTATGAATTGACAAATATACCCCTATAATATAATGATTATATGCTTTCTTTTTCGGGCATTGATTACACTGATTCAATATTTTCTCCAATTTCACCCGACAAAAATTCCCACGCAGATTCTGGGATTCACCCCATCCCCGCCCCATTTCCATCTCCATAGTGGGGACGAAGATGGGGGTTCAATTTCTGTGGGTTCGGGTTAGGGAATTCCCCAACCCATAGAACTGGGGACGGGGATGGGGATGCGGATGAGTTTTAATTTCGGGGACGGGGATGGGGACGACAAACCCGTCCCCGCCCCGCCTCATTGTCATCCCTAATCGAAGGCCGGTGAGAATTGGAACTCCTTAAGCACTATACATTTTAAAGTTTGATTAATCATTGTTGAAAATCTCGGTGTTTACTTGTTTTGAAGAAAAATTACAAGACATGATTCCTATAAATTTACTTCTTTGGCTACATATAATATGTTTCATGTGGATTTTCTAAATTGGATTATTATTTCAAATTATTATGTTGTGTCCTAACTCTTATATTGATACTCATAATTTTAATGGTGTCTCTAACATTTCATATATGTCCCTCTAATTAGCAACCTTGGTGTTATTAGTTTTGTGCACAATGTTATAAGAATGTAAAAGAAAAACAAAATGCACCAGAAAAACTATTTAAGTATGTTAAAACTTTGTACCGAATTCAGCAAGCAAGGTATATTTATACTACCCTTCAAGAAATTTTACTAATGAATGAGAATCAACTACAATGTTTCTACCATATATAAAGCAATGGAATTCATGGTAGTGTAGTGGGATCATCATCTAACCATATGTCAGTTCAAACTTGTGGAATGGACACCAATTCCCATATATTTATTGTTCCATCGTCACTCGCAGAGGCAAGACACAAGTTATCCTGTATTTGGGGAAACAAAACAAGGTTTAAGATAGTTCAGATTGATCAATATTAAAAAAAAAATTGCATGATAATCAAGGTTCATTACATCATATTCAGCATGGGAGATCTATATTTGGTATGCAATGATTCAGGGACGTTTATTCATCAACACATACAATTAGGTAGATATATATATATATTTTTAGGTTTTTGAAACAAATGATTATATCAAGATGTAAGGTTTATATCTATTAGTATGACACTTTAACCTTGGAACAACATTGAACTGAGTTGATAGCATTATCATCATGAGCAAGATCCTTTTTCAGTAGCAATTTGTACGCTACAGGGTCGGGTTTAATGCATATGACCCCTCTGTAAATGTTTTAATTGGCTCATAACCCCTCTTATTATTATAAGTGGCTCCATGGTCCTCGCGTATTTGAAATATTAGCTCACTTGTCTCATGCTCAATTATAATATGTTTTCAATATATCTTAATTATATATTGACAAATATACCCCTATAATATAATGTTTATATGCTTTCTTTTTCGGGCATTGATTACACTGATTCAATCTCTTCCCCAATTTCACCCGACAAAAATTTCCACGCAGATTCGGGGATTCATCTCATCCCCGCCCCATTTCCATCTCCATAGTGGGGACGAAGATGGGGGTTCAATCTCTGTGGGTTTGGGTTCGGGAATTCCCCAACCCATAGAACCGGGGACGGGGATGGGGATGAGGATGAGTTTTAATTTCGGGGACGGGATGGGGACGGCAAACCCGTCCCCGCCCCGCCCCATTGTCATCCCTAATTGAAGACCAGTGAGAATTGGAACTCCTCAAGCACTATACATTTTAAAGTTTGATTAATCATTGTTGAAAATCTCGGTGTTTACATGTTTTGAAGAAAAATTGCAAGACATGATTCCTATAAATTTACTTCTTTGGCTACATATAATATGTTTCATGTAGATTTTCTAAATTGGATTATTATTTCAAATTATTATGTTGTGTCCTAACTCTTATATTGATACTCATAATTTTAATGGTGTCTCTAACATTTCATATATTTCCCTCTAATTAGCAACCTTAGTGTTATTAGTTTTATGCACAATGTTATAAGAATGTAAAAGAAAAACAAAATGACCAGACAAACTATTTAAGTATGTTAAAACTTTGTATCGAATTCAGCAAGCAAGGTATATGTATACTCCCCTTCAAGAAATTTTACTAATGAATGAGAATCAACTACAATGTTTCTACCATATATAGAGCAACAGAATTCATGGTAGTGTAGTGGGATCATCATCTAACCATATGTCAGTTCAAACTTGTGGAATAGACACCAATTCCCATATATTTATTTTTCCATCGTCACTCGCAGAGGCAAGACACAAGTTATCCTGTATTTGAGGAAGCAAAGCAAGGTTTAAGATAGTTCAGATTGATCAATATTTAAAAAAAAATTGCATGATAATCAAGGTTCATTACATCATATTCAGCATGGGAGATCTATATTTGGTATGCAATGATTCAGGGACGTTTATTCATCAACACATACAATTAGGTAGGTAGATATATATATTTTTAGGTTTTTGAAACAAATGATTATATCAAGATGTAAGGATTATATCTATTAGTATGACACTTTAACCTGGGAACAACATTGAACTGAGTTGATAGCATTATCATCATGAGCAAGATCCTTTTTCAGTAGCAATTTGTACGCTACAGGATCGGGTTTAATGCATACGACCCCTCTGTAAATGTTCTAATTGGCTCATAACCCCTCGTATTATTTTAAATGGCTCCATGGTACTCGCGTATTTGAAATATTAGCTCACGTGCCCCATGCTCAATTATAATATGTTTTCAATATATCTTAATTATGAATTGACAAATATACCCCTATAATATAATGTTTATATGCTTTCTTTTTTGGGCATTGATTACACTGATTCAATCTCTTCCCCAATTTCACCCGACAAAAATTCCCACGCAGATTCGGGGATTCACCCCATCC
This sequence comes from Henckelia pumila, assembly GCF_033568475.1. Taxonomy (NCBI): domain Eukaryota; kingdom Viridiplantae; phylum Streptophyta; class Magnoliopsida; order Lamiales; family Gesneriaceae; genus Henckelia; species Henckelia pumila. The sequence goes on along the minus strand of NC_133121.1, from coordinate 96,779,506 downwards.
CCGGCCCATTTTCATCTCCATAGTGGGGACGAAGATGGGGGTTCAATCTCTGTGGGTTCGGGTTCGGGAATTCCCCAACCCATAGAACCGGGGACGGGGATGGCGATGAGGATGAGTTTTAATTTCGGGGACGGGGATGGGGACGGCAAATCCGTCCCCGCCCTGTCTCGCCCCATTGTCATCCCTAATCGAAGGTCGGTGAGAATTGGAACTCCTCAAGCACTATACATTTTAAAGTTTGATTAATCATTGTTGAAAATATCGGTGTTTACATGTTTTGAAGAAAAATTGCAAGACATGATTCCTATAAATTTACTTCTTTGGCTACATATAATATGTTTCATGTAGATTTTCTAAATTGGATTATTATTTCAAATTATTATGTTGTGTCCTAACTCTTATATTGATACTCATAATTTTAATGGTGTCTCTAACATTTCATATATGTCCCTCTAATTAGCAACCTTGGTGTTATTAGTTTTGTGAACAATGTTATAAGAATGTAAAAGAAAAACAAAATGCACCAGACAAACTATTTAAGTATGTTAAAACTTTGTACCGAATTCAGTAAGCAAGGTATATGTATACTCCCCTTCAAGAAATTTTACTAATAAATGAGAATCAACTACAATGTTTCTACCATATATAGAGAAACAGAATTCATGGTAGTGTAGTGGGATCATCATCTAACCATATGTCAGTTCAAACTTGTGGAATGGACACCAATTCCCATATATTTATTGTTCCATCGTCACTCGCAGAGGCAAGACACAAGTTATCCTGTATTTGGGGAAACAAAGCAAGGTTTAAGATAGTTCAGATTGATCAATATTAAAAAAAAAATTGCATGATAATCAAGGTTCATTACATTAGGGGTGGAATAGGGTCGGGACCCGTCCCGTAAACCCCCTACCCAACTCCCGTCCGGAAAAGAATCGGAAAACTTTTTTTTCTCCCGATCCCATACCCAAAACATTTCGGGACCCGACTATTCGGGATCCTGAATGTTCGGGATCCCGTCGGGTAGGGAGAGAAAATCCCGAATTTTTTTTCATGTTCAAGATTTCGTTCAAAAAATAAAAAAAAATGTGATAATTTTATTAAATATACTATTTTGAAACTTATATTTATAAATAAAAATAAATATTCAACTTAAAACATATAACATTAAAATATTTCGGATAATATTTCAAAGTTTTGTTAACAGAAAAAATGTATCGGATAATTATTAATAAAATGTTCGAATACAATTACTAAATAAATTTTGTTAAATAGATTGTCAAATTAATCTCTTGAGTCTTGTTCTACATATTTGTTCTAATTAGATAATTATAAATATGAATTAATTAAATTATTAATTTAATTTTTTTAAAAAATACACAAAAATAAAATGGTATTTCATGATTTTACAATTTTATCATCCTAACAATAAAAATTATGTGAATTAAGTTCACAATTAAGTGTTATATAAGTTGAAATTTAATAATATTTAACTTATTATATTATTTCGGGACGGGTCGAGAATCCCGTCGGGATAAGGTTTTATTCCCGATTTCGCTCCCGATATTAATCGGGATGAGAAAAAATCCCAAAAGTTCGGGTCGTGAAAATTTTGGGTTGGGATTTTTTCGGGACGGGAATGGGATGAGATTCGGAAAGGGTCGGGATTTCGGGAATTTTTGCCACCCATACATTACATCATATTCAGCATGAGAGATCTATATTTGGTATGCAATGATTCAGGGACGTTTATTCATCAACACATACAATTAGGTAGATAGATATATATATTTTTAGGTTTTTGAAACAAATGATTATATCAAGATGTAAGGATTATATCTATTAGTATGACACTTTAACCTGGGAACAACATTGAACTGAGTTGATAGCATTATCATCATGAGCATGATCCTTTTTCAGTAGCAATTTGTACGCTACAGGGTCGGGTTTAATGCATATGACCCCTCTGTAAATGTTCTAATTGGCTCATAACCCCTCGTATTATTTTAAGTGGCTCCATGATCCTCGCGTATTTTAAATATTAGCTCACGTGCCCCATGCTCAATTATAATATGTTTTCAATATATCTTAATTATGAATTGACAAATATACCCCTATAATATAATGTTTATATGCTTTCTTTTTCGGGCATTGATTACACTGATTCAATCTCTTCCCCAATTTCACCCGACAAAAATTCCCACGCAGATTCGGCGATTCACCCCATCCCCGCCCCATTTCCATCTCCATAGTGGGGACGAAGATGGGGATTCAATCTCCGTGGGTTTGGGTTTGGGAATTCCTCAATTCATAGAACCGGGGACGGGGATGGGGATGAGGATGAGTGTTAGAACCTAATGGGGGAGATTTAGGTTCTATTCGCAACTTTAGCAATTTAAAGCAATTATGCAAGTACGCAGGCGGAATACTTAAAGCAATCAAATATAAGTGCAGTAAATAAATGCGTAATGTAAATAAAGCAGTAAAAGGGATAAGAGATGTTTATGGAAGTTCGACGATAAATCGTCTACGTCTTCCCTTCTTGGTTAAGATCGATTAACCAAGGATCCACTAGCACTTCAACATCTTGCCTTGATGGCTCCAAGGATAGTCGTACAACTCAACACGATCACCGCGCCGATACAACTCGAACACTTGGCCTTAAGGGCTCCAAGAATAGCCACAACACTCGCAAAATACACTTGGCTTCACACACAAGTATTTACAATAACCGAGCAAGAAACTCACGAATGAATTTATACAAACAACCCTCGATTTTGAATATATAACACAACTATCACTTGAATACTTTGAAGGAGAGGATATTTCTTGAAATGAGAGATGAGAGTGAATTGGTGAGTTCAAATGGCTTCAAATATCATGTATTTATAGCTGAAAATTCGGGCAGGTTCGTTGCGTCCGTTCGGGCCTTCGTTACGTCCGTTCGGCGCACATTAAATTTTTCCAGTGTTGGTGACGAACGTTGCGTCCGTTCGTAGGTTCATTGCGTCCGTTAGGCGCATTGCGGCTTTTGTCGGATGACTTTTTTCCTTAAAAATTGGATCGTGTTCTTGACAAGGAACGTTGCGTCCGTTCCTAGGTTCGTTGCGTCCGTTCTCCATAATGCAGACTGCGCGGAAAACTTCAAAAATTCATACTCACAATTCGTCCGTGGAATCGACTTGAAATTTGGACAGTAGCTTTAGAACATTCTGAATTTCATTGTGAACGATAGAGATCGGATTTAAATGCCTCAAACGATTCCAGTATTTTTCTGAAGTTACTTCGTCGTATTTTTGCTTCATGTTCTTTGTGGCACTTTTGAAAAATTCATAACTCCAAAATGTCAGTTCAAACTTGTGGAAAGGACACCAATTCCCATATATTTATTGTTCCATCGTCACTCGCAGAGGCAAGACACAAGTTATCCTGTATTTGGGGAAACAAAGCAAGGTTTAAGATAGTTCAGATTGATCAATATTAAAAAAAAATTGCATGATAATCAAGGTTCATTTTATCATATTCAGCATGAGAGATCTATATTTGGTATGCAATGATTCAGGGACGTTTATTCATCAACACATACAATTAGGTAGATAGATATATATTTTTTTAGGTTTTTGAAACAAATGATTATATCAAGATGTAAGGTTTATATCTATTAGTATGACACTTTAACATGGGAACAACATTGAACTGAGTTTATAGCATTATCATCATGAGCAAAATCCTTTTTCAGTAGCAATTTGTACGTTACAGGGTCGGGTTTAATGCATACGACCCCTCTGTAAATGTTCTAATTGGCTCATAACCCCTCGTATTATTTTTAGCTCCATGGTCCTCGCGTATTTGAAATATTAGCTCACGTGCCCTATGCTCAATTATAATATGTTTTCAATATATCTTAATTATGAATTGATAAATATACCCCTATAATATAATGTTTATATGCTTTCTTTTTCGGGCATTGATTACACTGATTCAATCTCTTCCCCAATTTCACCGACAAAAATTCCCACGCAGAAACCCTAAAATCAAACCAAAGCGTGGAACAAAGATATTCGTTGATAGGATTCTGAAATTGAAGTTGGAAGTGTTGTGGACTAGGTAGTCTTCCATTTCTTATTCTTACAAACAATACATTATGAATTAATCAATTAATTTTGAGATGTGGGTTGGTGGTTTGTTTAAAATCCAAAGCGAGCCCGAAAAAAAAATAGTTTATGTTGGGGGCTTAAACATGAATTTAAAATATTTGACTTTGATAGGTTTAATTACAACAACTTTTATGATATGTACCGTTTGTGTGGTGACAACAAGTTGAATGTGCGGTTTTTTTTTTATAATCCCTGGGTATGTATTAGAATATGGGCTTACAGAGATATCTGGAGACAAGAAAGTTACTGAAATGTATGGATTTTACAAGGACTTAGGTACAGTTTCAATTTGGATTGAGGTGACCATGCCAGTTGCAGAAGTGGTGATTGATCCTGATGGGAATGTTGTTCCTTCTAGTGAATTCATTCATTTAGGACCAGTAGGCTAAATTGAATATAGAAAAGAGTCTTCTAGTGGTCATTCATTTCATTCTCCTAATGAAAATGCTTCTAGGTCTTGTCATGTGTCACCAGAACCTCAACCAAACTCCCCTGTTTTATCACAACCTCAACAAAACTCTCCTATTTTTCTTAAACCTACCAAAATAATATTCAAAATCTCTTTTCCCGTCATCATATATACACACATCACTATACCCATCGATTTTTTTCGCTCTCTCCTACTCCTATAATCTCTCATTTCTCTCCCTCAATCCTTACTACTACAACTTTCATCATCCCCACCAACAAAATATTTTCTATACGACATTGTACCTGCAAAAAAATGTTAGTAATAAAATTTTTCTCACCCAATATCTCACAAGTCACTCCAAGGAAAACATTCAAACACATTTTTTCACTCGAATATGTGGCTTTTGCTTTGTGTAGAAGTGTATCAAACTCACAAGTCCAAAACTCGTAGACACTTGAAGATTGACTCTTGAAGATTGAACAAAAACAAGAAGCAAAAATTTTTGGACACTTGACTTTTGACTTGCACCCAAGGATGAACAAAAAAAAAAGAATTGGCCACAAGTTATCTTCCTTCTTTTATATTTTTGTATTTAAATTTTTCGGACCTTCAAAAATTTTTTTGACCGATTTTTTTTTTTTGAGATAACTTGTAGTACAAGACACGAAAACTTGGGCAACAAGATTGACACAAAAAACAACTATGAAATTTGAAAAATAAATAGACTCAGATGAATAACGAAGAACACTAAGAAAATGAAGAACGAATATAAATAAAGATATGATAACTTATTTGATTCAATACCTTTGTTTTGATACCAAATGATATGAATCATCATTGTATGGAAAGTAAATACGATTATAAAGAATCACACTCTCAATTCAATAACAAAAAGATTCAATAGTGTTGTCCCAATCTTTTGAATCAAGTAAGTTTTGGATATTCACATCTAGTTTACAACGAAACTAGCAACAAATAATAACGGAATAAACAATCAATCACAACGAAACCTTCAGAAAACTTGTTTCTGACAATCCACGAAAATAATCAATCGACAAACGCCACAAAGTTGTTAAACTTTGATAAAAACAAAGCAAAGATTTGGAAAAATTATGGGAAGAATTTTAAGAATTGATAAAAATAAATAAACTGAATAATTCTTGTATATTCTTAATTGTCTACAATGAATGAAAAATTTTAAATTTACAATATATAGAAGAAAACTAACTAAAAATCCTAATAAAATTAGACTATAGATTTCCTAGTTGGATTATAACTCCAATAAAAGATAATTGCAAAATATATCAAAAGATATCACTAGAAAGTTTCCTAATATACTTAGAACTCTAAAAAATAGGCAAAAATATCAAAAATAATATTCTAATCACGCACAAACACAAACAAGCCGAAGTATGTATTTTTTCTCGGAAATATGCTCTCGCTCGAAATGTAGTTTATTGTCGCTCGGGCGCGTAACATTCTATCGGTAAATTTTAGTTTAGCTCGCTCGAGCGGTAGTTTTTTGCCGCTTGGGCGAGATTCTCTCTGTCTGAAACCCAAGTTCTTCCTTTACTTCACTTTCTAACACTTCAATGATGCATGAAATTTTTCAAAATGATAATCAAGCTCTTCAACTTGATTTTTATGTATTCCAAATCCATCAATTATCGATTGTAAATCAAGGAACAACTCTCGAAGCAATATAAATCTTCTAGCACCTCCTAAATTCATATCAGGACTACACATATTCCATAGGAAACCACGTGAGTGAGACCACACGCTTGTTCATCAAGGCCTCGCACTTGAGGCGAGACTAAATCTAAGAGGCCTTGCCCTTGAGAAGAATCTTAGGCTAAGGGTTCACCACCCATCTCAGGTATGCTCTACCCTAGCTACTCTCATCCGCCAGTATCATCCTCAACTACTAGGCTCATCCACACCTCTTTAGCACCTCATCACGTTCCCACCTCCTCTGCTCCTCAACTCTTGCGCTCATCCCCAACTCCAACTCCAACTCTAACTCCAACTCCAACTCCAACTCCAACATGCATCGCCTCCATCACCTACCGCCATGGGCTAATCTTACCAATTAGACCTGGACCCAAGACTTGTTTCTTGGATATGGACTCCAATTGGGCCTAAGCATGTGATCGACCCATTCGTGGGTTATCAGTGTAGAAACAGATTACATTGTCCAATGGGGAAGTGATCGAGCAAATACTACCACTGAAAATCAACCTAAATATATCTATCAATTAAGCTCGAATATATCTCAAGTGCACGAGTCAAATAATAATATAGTGTACATGAGTACGAGTATCGTCCCATAGAGATTGATGTTTGACAAATTCATCTCACGTATAATTATTTAGTTAATTAAAACGAGATGAGAGAATAGATTAATAAACTAAAATAAAAGAATAAAACAAAAGAAGAATAAATAAATTAAGTTAAGAAAATAAATAAACGATTGTTAGGATCTCGGTTCACCTACCCATTTTTCTTCTCTAACGATTGAAATTCAGTTCTCAAGTCATGCTTTTGACGGAATTCCTTAATCTATCAATATACTCTGTCGAGATATATTAATCTAATTAACAAATTGAAATAACCAAGTGTCATTGTGTTATTTAACAATTACATTGGCGATTTGTGGAATCCTCTATCTTTCGATCTATTGGACTGTGACTATCAACATGTATACAACCTCATATGTCTATGAAAGTTTTAGATCCATGAATTATATTACTCTTTCATATAAAATATCATTTCGGTATCAATTATAACACATAAATCAATTCAAAGTTGATCAATCTCCAAATAATCAATAAACACAATAATATAATCAAGAATTCATAAAAACTAAATTCAATCTTCAAAAAGAAATCACAACATATTTTTGGGGGTAGGATCCCCTAAATCCCAACATATAAAAGTAATCTAAGAAGAAAAGAATAAAATCTCTTATCTTCAGTTGTTGTTCTTCCTTGAGTTCTTCCCCCTCTTGATGGTTGTCGCCTTCTATCTGTCTGTGTCTGGAACTGGAACTCGTGGAACCCTAAAATTATGTTCTCAAATCTATTTATATGGTCAGGAACCCTGAATAAAATATTTCCTTCAACACAAGGATTTTTCGAAATATTTTGGCTCACGAACTCGCGCTCGAGCGGTAGAAAGTTCAGCTCGAGCCCGCCACCTTAAGCACTCTACTGGAAATTGAGTTCGCGCTCGAGCCTGACATTTTAAGAAGCATTCTGGATCATCAACTCGCACTCGAGCAGAGCATTTTCCCGCTCGAGTGCCTCACATTTTTTGTTGCGCGCAATGTTTTTCAAAAATTCATATCCAGAGTTCTAGATTTTGGATCGAGATAAAATTGGGACAGCAATTTCAAAACATCTTGAAATTTATTTTGAATGGTAGTGATCGGATTTGGATCTTTCTAGAATTAAAAATATTTTTTTGATCATGGTTGCTCTGTAATTCATTCTTGCTTCAATTCTCGGTGCTTAAACCCTTCATTTTCTCCATCTTTTGCCTACAACCAATAAAAAATTATGAGGAGTGATCCGAATGACAGAAGTATTCAATAACTAAGCATGAATGACCTTAATAACACGAAATAATGCAAAACAAATGTGATGCATTCAAAAATTTCCGCATCAAATAAATTACCTTAAACCGATAATCAATGAACCAATTTCTTCAATAAACCAAGTCGAATTATCCCAAAATATTTCTGTGTATCAAATAAAACACCTGAGATGGCTCGCCCGGAGGCGAAGCCACTGCGACGCTCAAGTCAGTATATGATTCAATATAAAAGATGTATGAAAATTGCAAGAGATGTCAAACATGTAAAAGACGTGAAGACATAAATAAGATGTGCATGACAAGAGTGAGAGGCGTCATGTAGAAAATACAACCTCCTTCAATAAGGGTTAGAGATCCCTTATTTATAGGATTTGATGTGGGCTTTTGATGCAACTGATGTGGATTTTTTTATGCCACTGATGTGGGCTTTTGATACCACTGATGTGGCTTTTTGATGCAACTGATGTGGGCTTTTGATATCACTGATGTGGGCTTTTGATGCCACTGATGTGAATTTTTGATACCACTGATGTGGGCTTTTGATGTCAGACCTGCCTAGACTTTTAAAATGTTGAACCATAGATTGAGCTTTATTGCTAGATTGCATGTCCGATATAATAGATTAGGGCCTTACTGCGAGATTACATGCCCGATGTGATATAATTGGGCCTTACAACGAGATTGAATGCCCGATGTAATATAATTGGGCCTTACAGCGAGATTGCATGCGCGATGTGATATAATTGGGCCTTACTGCGAGATTGCATGCCCGATGTGATATAATTGAGCCTTACAATGAGATTGCATGCCCGATGTCTATAAAAAAAGGCCCAAACAAAAATACAAGGCAATAGACGCGCAATATAATATTGTGTCAATTAAACACATGACTTCACATAACAATTTATTATGAGATTTCTCAAAATTTGTCACAACAAGAATAGTTTACTAAAAATAATTAGAAAACTTATCTTTATTTTTCGAGTTGCTGAATAGGCTTGACTAGGTTGTCATAAGATGTCAAGCTAAGATGCTCGATGATATAATATGTTTTGAGTTTTGCACCAAAACACGAAACCAAAACTGGAAGAATCCAAAATAATAATAATTTGCATGCATGATGTCATCATATATAAATTCATTATAGAAGATACAAACTTAGATAATGGTATGATATCAAGTGCATTAAGCTTTTCACAAGGATATGTGATATAACACGTGAATGAGCTAGAGCTTGACAAGTTCCACATTTCTAGAGTAACAAGACACCACAAAATTATAACACGTCAAATATGATTAAAATAGCTATATTATTTTGTTATGAAAGCTCCTTAATTATAATGCTCGGTCAGTGCATAAATAGCACTCGAGTAGTAAATTAGCCTTAATGTGACTCTTTGAGATAACTAGCACACAAAATCATGATCTCAAGAGAATTTAATACAAAGAAAATTTCTCAATCGTGGGACTAAAGCATGGAGAAGAAAAATATGTATCTTAGTGAGATGAAGAATGCTACAAATTCTAGATGAGGCAAGCGAAAAGTGTCCGTATATTATTTAGAAAAATAATAATAGCCATGGATGAAAAATAGTTTGCGCATGATCAAACCAAAGAACAAGCAGTATGAATGCAATTCAACAGCGGCTTTGCGGCTAGCTGCCGGTAGGGGTGGAATCGGGTCGGGACCCGTCCCGTAACCCCCTTACCTGATTCCCGTCCCGATAGGAATTGAGATATTTTTTTTCTCCCGATCCCGCACCCGAGATGTGTCGGGACCCGAATGTTCGGGATCCCGTCGGGTCGGGAGAGGGTAATCCCGAATAATATTTTTTTTTAAAAAAAATTCTATGAAAATTTTTTTTGAAAAAAATTTATGAAAAAAATCAAACAATTTCTTAATACATTACAAATAAATTAAATTTTTTTTACATATAACCATTAAAAAACTAAAAATTTTTTAGTACATTACAAATAAACTAAAACAACTACTTGTTAATAGAAAAACATATAATTATTCATAATAATAAAAAAAACAAAATAAAAAATTATAACTCAATGTTAATATTAAAAAATATAAATATAAAAAAAATTATATAGTATATAATTATAAAACATTAATATTAAAACATAAAATTAAAAAAAATTAATTAAAAAATATTATTTTTATATTCGGGTCGGTTGGGAATCCCGTCGGGAAGGATTACCTATCCCGATCCCGATCCCGACATTGATCGGGTCGGAAAAAATCCCGAACACTCGGTCGAGAAAAGTTCGGGACGGAAAAAATTCGGGGCGGGAACGGGTTGGGAATCGGGACGGGTCGAGATTTTTTAAAAATTTGCCACCCCTAGCTGCCGGCATATCCACCATACGTGGAAAACTAAATAAAAACCAATTTTGCGAAGCAGATGAAACCCAAAAAGATCTACATTTTTGCCCACTATAATTAATATCATAAAATTCATAACATACTTTTAGGAACTTAGTTTAATCAAATAAATAATTCCATGTAATCTGATGGGCTAAAGATGTGATAATGACACGAATCTTGTGTAATGTATTTTTTTTCTATACTAGTGTTGCATGCAAGGATGTAATAAGCATAGGCAAGAAGCTCGTGGCTTGTTGGCTGAGTCATAGCTCATTTTATGATCATCAAGAATATAACTAGCTTACGTACGTACCAAGGAATTTAGGCCATAAGCATGCCAATTACCTAAACAAACTTTGATCCGATTAATTGAAGTGTGAACTTATATGATATATCTCTAAAATATAAAAAAAGATATGATAGGATTTTTATCATATCATCAAAATGCAAAATAATGCAATAAAACACGTAAAAACGACACCTATGAGGAGAAACAATAGGATAAATCAGTAAGATAATAAACTTTAATTTAACACCAATAGAACACGATATAAATTATATTGCTGAATGAAAATATAGATGCAATACCAAATTTTGTTTAAGAAGATCCTCTTTTTTAAAATTTCTTGACAACACCTGCAATGTATTTTCCTTGGTGGAAAGCATGGCCCAGTTCTGAAGGCAGCCTTGACCCAACTCTCCTGGTGAAAGTTCCGGCACCATAGGTACTGCCACCTTTGATCTCATCCAAAACGTTGTCTTCTCCGTGGGGACAATGATCATCCCAATGTGAGCGAATTGAGTAATCACGGTTAAACTGCATGACACCAAATCTCTAAATAAGTTTTTTGAGCAATGCAAAAGTATTAATGGTTTTGGTTTTTTAAGTGGCAGTAGGGAGACAAAAATATCATGTGCTGCAAATTGCATAGATAATCATTAACAAAAATTTAAGAGAGATTTAAAAAACTCATTTTCATTTGAAATTCTTGTATAATCATATCTAACATGAATATACATACAAGTAGGAAGAGTTATTAGCAAACAGGGGATTCAACTAGTTAGTTGTGGGTTTTTCAAGTCAGCTCGAATATCATTCATCTCATATTAGAAATTATCAAACATGGTCAATATGTTTGGAACTCGTTTGAGTTAAAACTAAAACTACATACCTAATGAAGCTCGAGCAAAGAATGATTGAGCTCTGGTTAGATTTTGAGTTGTGCCAATACAATTTATTTTTAATCTGAGGCTTCGAACAAGCTAAAAATAATTTGAACTCAAGCACAAATACAGAAAAAAAATATAGAGCTCGATCGCTTTGGTTGGTTTTCACCACTACAAGAAACAAATCTAAGTAGTGTTGATAGATCCGTCAGACATCACATTATACTAGCAAGAAAAATCCGAAGACGTGAAATGATTCGAACATACGTTGCGGTCTCGTGCTCGCTTCCTTGAGATGAAGTGCTGGTAAACATGCCAACAGGCTTGCCTACTAGCGCCCCGGTCTTCCACGGCTTGCCAATAGCATTTGGCAATGCTTTCAATTGAGTTGGCATCATATCGAATCTAGTGGGCATGCCGAATATGAATCCATTTACCTCGAAAAGTTCATCAAGCTTAATCACTGTGGGCGTCGCCAGCATGCGCGCACTACCATTGCAGGATCCAGGTGGTGCCACATATACTGAACCCGATCTTGGACTATCATCGTCCTGGATAATCCGCACACGTTGTCCCGTAAATAGACTTGGTGTCACATGATACCCGATCATATAAGAAAAACACTAGGACTGAGCGACCTTAGAACAACTCGCTATTTCGAAAGGATAACAGACTTAACATGGTATGTCAATGCCGCATACTAATCATAACAGTATAATCATGCATCATATGACAGATAATAATGTAACACATAAACATGGATACTCAGCTGGTTATCTCAGTCTGTACTTACGTACCTCAACTATTGGTCTAACTGAACAACTGTCTACAGTTCAAGCTTACAAGCCAAGATCATATCATATCACTATAACTTATCTAAAAGTATTAACTAGGCTAAAATCTACTCTCAAAAGTTACTAAGAGTTATACTTGCGTTTGTCGTCAGACCACTGATGTTGAAGGCCCTGACCCAAGCACATCGCCGCTACAAGCCCCGTAGCACCTCATTATCACCCAACTCTTGAAAAGATTTCTAGAAACCCTGAGAAATATACTGAATTTGAAACTCACACACACAATTCATACACTAAAATATGAGTCTCGACCTTATTTATATACATGTGTTTGGAAGGTCCGAACCAGCATGTATGACAGGTCTTTGGACACCTGTCTTATGAAGCTGCGTTCTTGAGTCCGATAGGTCCGAACATCTTCGGAAGGTCCGATCCCTACTTCAGATGATATGATAGTCCACACGTTTGTAATCTTTTGACACCGTGCACATGACCTAACTCTTTCGAAGGTCGATCTTGAGTTCGAACTTACCCTTGCTTCTGAACTCAACTCACTAAGTTCGGGGCTTCCGATCTAACCTCCGGATCTTCATACTCTTCCCCCAAAAATTCGGTGCCTTCGAACTTTTTGAGCCCAAAATGGTTTTACCAACCATTTTCAGACGTCATGAAGCGAATTTTCTACTTGATTTTCCAAATAAAGACTCTTTAATCATGATTTAACACTTTAAAGATGCTTAAATATTTTAATTACTTAAAACAGGAGTCGGGTTACTACATCTATGTAATATAAATAATAATATAATATATCTATATATATCAATGTTCTAAAAAGCGCTAGGCGGTAGGCGGACGGTGACCCACCTCCTAGCGTCTAGCCGCCTAGGTGGTTTTTTTAAAACCAAAATAATAAATATTTGGAATTTTCATGAGTTTTACTATAAAATATAATTTTTATGTATTATATTTTTCAGTTTTTATACGAAACTCTTATAAAATTTTAATAATAATAATAATAATAATAATAATAATAATAATAATAATAATAACAACAACATAAATATTAATATATATCAAGTCTTCATATTTAATATGAGATTTACTTTTTTGCTTGAATTTTTTTTCTGCACTTCTTCTTTCTTTCTGTGTTTGTTTCTCGTTTCGTGTCTCTCTTTTAGTTTTTTATTTTTAAATTTTTTTAATAAAAAATAGTAACCGCCTAGGCGGATTTCTGCACGCCTTGGTGGATTTCTGCCAGCCTAGGCGGCAGGATATTAGGCGAAAAACGCCTAGAGACATAGTCTAGCAAGAAAGCGAGGCGGTGGGCAACCGCCTAGCGCCTAGGCGGGTCTAGACGGCGCCATTTAGAACACGGATATATATATATATATACATATTTACATTTATATAAAGGGTTAATTGTCAATCACTCCCTAAACCACTTTATAACTTATTTATAAATCCCTACATAAATAAAACTTACTTTCAACTCCCGGAGAGAGAAATTTTTGTTTCTAAATACCAATTTTACCCTTATCTCTTAAAATAAAAAAAATGAGAGAATGGATAATAAAAACAAAACTAATCCAAATAGTATATATATAAAAATTCAAATTAAAATCAAAGAACATAAATCATATCATATACATGCTTATGTTGATACAGGAGCAAGTATGTGTTTAGGAAGCAAGCATATACTTCCAAATCATTATTGAAAGAAATATGATAAAGGATTAAAAGTTCGAATAGGAGATGGATCAATAATCATGCTTAATACAGTAGCAGAAAAATTAAAAATAGAAATAGAAGAAACAAAATTTGTAATACCCATTATATATCAAATAGAATCAGGAATGGACATTATAATAGGAAATAACTTTTTAAGAGAATATCTTCCCTTTACACAATTTTAAGATCACATAACTTTAAACAAAGGATCATCAATGATTTACATTCCCAAAATACGAACAGCATTTCGCGTAGGAAATGAAGGATTTACAAAGAATTTTCATAAACGAAATACAAATCCAATAGAACTAAAAATAAAAAATATTTTAACGATTAATCCTGAAAAAGAAATCATGAGGAAATTTCATGATATTTGTTCTGAAAATCCTCAGGACAAAATTAAGAAAAAAAACAATTAATTGCTTCAATAAAACTCAAAGACCCTAATATCACAATCCGTGAAGCACCAAGAAGATGTAACATCGATGATGTAAAAATATTTGAAAAAAAAGTTCAAGAATTATTAAAACTTAAGATAATCATCCCTAGTAAAAGTTCACACTCTTCACCAGCCTTTTATGTCAGTAAGAAAGATACTGATAAGAAAAGAATGGTAATTGATTATCGAAATATGAATAAAGCAACAATTATGGATGAATATTATATCCCAAATAAGAATGATTTACTATCTTATATAGGAGAAATGAAATATTTTTTCAGTTTAGATTGTAAATCAGGATTCTGGTAAATTCAACTAGAACCATAAACACAATTACTTACAACATTCAGTTGTTCAAAAGGACAGTATCAATGGACTGTATTACCTTTCGGACTTAAACAAACACCAGGTATCTTTAAAAGATATATGGATGAATCTTTTAAATCATATATAGATTTTTGTTGTGTTTATATAGATGACATATTAATTTATTCAAAAACACTAGATCAACATTATAAAGATCTCATGACAGTAGTAGATATTTGTCATAAAGATGGAATTATACTTTTGCACAATTATTCAAAACAAAAATAAATTATTTAGGATTACAAATAGAAGATGGAAAATATTGTTTACAACCGCATATACTTAAGAAGATTCATGATTTTTCTAGTGAAATCAAGGATAAAGACCAATTAAGAAGATTTTTAGAATTATTAACTTATTCTGAAAATTACATTAAGAAACTTGCAGAAATCAGAAAATATCTTCAGGTAAAACTTAAACAGGACTATAAGTGGAAATGGTCGAAAGAAGATACTAATTACATAGACACTATTAAAAAAAAATAATTAGTAATCTTCCAGAATTATATTTTCCTTCAAATAAAGATATAATAATAATTGAAACAGACGCTTCAGATGAATACTGGGGAGCATGTTTAAAAGCTTATATTGGAGAAAGAAATTTAGAAGAACTTACTAAAACAGCTACTAGAAATAATGAAGAATTATGCAACTATACATCAGGAACTTTTCAAGGTGCACAATTAAATTATCATTCGAATGAAAAAGAATTATTAGCTTTAATATTCACAATTAGAACTTATGAAATTTATCTTATTTCTAAACCGTTTTTAGTAAGAACAGATAATATGAATTTAACATATTTCAAGACAAGGAAAATATCAAAAAATGCAGCAAGGCTAATTAGATGGCAATTGGAATTGAACCATTATCAGTTCGAGATCCAACATGTCAAAGGAACGGATAATTCATTACCCGACGTATTAACCAGAGAACTTCATCCAAACTATACTATCTGTAGTAACGAAATAACAAAGGAGATCCTAAGTGATCCAAAAAATGACTGTGAGTCATTCGAACATGCCTCAAAAAGCATGGGAATATAAATTGATGAAATGAGATTTCTATTCAGAAACATGAATTATTTTATGACTTTCAGTCATCTGAACATGCCTCAGAAAGCATGGGGAATATAAATTAATGAAATGAGATTTATATTCAGAAACATAAATTACTCTTTGAGTAAAATAATCAATTTAAGATTGATTCAATTCTTGCAAAAGAATTTATAAATGCAATGATACGCATAATAAAACTATCCGAATTACTCACGAAAAGAGTTATTTTACTAACCATTATATATATAAATATGTTTTCTTGTGCAGAGTATAATCAAGATGGAGCAACTAAGTCAATTAAAAGAACAATTGATTGAATTGCAGGAAGAAATTCAAATTCTTCAACTAAAAGAAAGGAATTTGAGTAGAAAAATTCAAAGGACAGAAGAAAAGATGATAACTTCATCATCATCATCCTCACCAAGAACACCAATCAAAATGGCAACTCCATTTGACAAAATAATGGAGATAAAAGAGAAACAGTCAGCGGTCACAGCCAACACTGACAAAGAAAAAGAAAAGAAAAAAGAACCGGTGGACACAGCCAGTACCGAGAAAAATAAAAAAGAAGAAAGGACGTTTAAAAGTGCCCTTGAAAAGAAAGATGGTTAATCTGCGACCACAAAAACCAATTTTTGAAAAAACAAATTTTCCAAAAAAACTCAAGACTGAATTCTTTGAAACACTAAACTATTTGAGAATAGCCAAACCATCTGCAGAATCTTGGCTACAAACTTGTGACACACAGAGCATATCAAGAGCAAGAACACTGCAAGGTGCTCCAGCGCATGAAGTCGCAAGATTCTTTTCAAATGGATTATTAAGTGGATTGGAAGTCAGTCCCAACAATCAAGAAATAGAACTATTTACATATCAGTTGAGAAATAGTATCATCCAGTTCAAGAAAGCAGTCTTTAAGGACGATCCAGTATTAACATTGAGTATTCACTCAACCCTTCCAGATTGGGATGATAACAAATTCTATCATCCAATGGTATATATTCAATGTCGAAAACAAAAAGACAAGTTCTTATTCGAAGGATCAAATGAAGAGAAACCAGTAATGGATATCTCAACACTTCCTGAGATAAGAATAAAGACATTGATTGATATGATTTCAAAGACAGGAAAGATTGATGGAAACTCAAATGTTAAAATAAATTTTGCAACCAGTAAAATTTTATTAACCACTGGACACAAGGAGACAATCCAAAAAAAAGAACAAGTCATGTTAGCTCAATTCGAAGCTCCAATCTATGAAGCAAGAGTTGACGTGACCCGAGAAACCCAACAAATGTTATGTCAAAGACTAAGAACAATGATTTCCACTCACAAATGTGGACATTGCCAACCCATTCAGACAGAAGAAGCAGCTGTCAAAGAGGACAAACCAGCTGTCAAAGAAGACAAATCAATAAAGAAATGGTCCGAATGCACCAGTGATTCAGAGAGTGACACAATGTAAAAACAAATGAAATCGTGGACCACACCACATGTTAAAGGCATCCACTCAGATGTAAAATGAGTTGTTTCCATTATGTAGTGTCGGGTGGTCCCCCTCTTTTCTTTTATTTTTAATTATGTATGCGTTTTTCCACGCCTATAAAAGGAGATGTTTTGTGCTGTAAAAGAAGAAGTGAAGTTTGAGTATCTCTCTCTTCTTAAAGTTTCTTACAATCTGGTTCATACAAGACGTATGAAAACTATCAGAAACTAAGAAACATAAAATCAGAAACAAAATAAGTCTTATGGCTAATAACTAAACAAGCAGGGCGTAAGGAGGATAAGGTTGGAAACCAACCATTGAATATTCATGGTTAGAGAAAACCTGGAGATCCATAGAGCAAGTACCAGTTGATCAAGTGATCGTTAAGGGAAAGCAAGGATTTGGCCTCTGCTCAAAACCAAGATTCATTCAAACAAGGTAACCTTCCTAAACCTCCTACAGCCCTTAATTCAAAAAAATAGTCAAAATACATTAATCATGTCATCATCCTTTATAAGAAATGGAAGATTAATAATAAAAAACTGGTTCGAAATAGAAGATGATCATGAATATGATACATTTCATGAATATCGTTTAAATACTTCTGATTTAACCATATTTGAATCAATTTATCAACTAAAATTTGTATTAATAACCCATGAATGGAACCAAACTAATATGAAAACATTTATCTGTTATAAATTAATCATATCTGTAAATCCATGAATCAGATCTGTAAATCCATGAATAAGAAAATTCATAAGAATTTTAAGAATTTCGCAACCTGATATCAGAGCCTAAATAAAGCAGATTATTAATGCCTGGATTAACTTTAGATATTGAGATTAAATATTTATTTGATAAAATAATCTTACTAAAAGATTTACGTCAAATAGATCAATTATGAAATAAAATAAAAGATCTCCAAACCTTTTATTTCAAAAATCATAAAAAAGAACATTTTTCAAGCAACTGGAAAATGATAATTCAAATTTCTGAAAACGATGAAATTGAAGACATAACAATATGTTATGAATAAGAACAAACTTTGTTATCGAAATCTGATCAACAAAAACAAAATAATAAAAGTAACAATTTTTACTAAATGAAAAATGTATGAAAATACAAAAATGAATATTTTTAATTTATATTCTCAAAATATAAATTTTGATATAGAAAATTGTGAAAACAATTTGAAACATCTTAAAAATTGTCAATCTTCAATTAATTGTTTCGAAGATTTTCAGAATTTATTAGAACAGATAGATTCAACAAAAAGGCTTTTAAATAGCCTTAAGAAAATTAAGAAGTTCTATCATCTGTTAAAATGACAGAAGTAACAATTCCAAATCAAAACAGTCAAATCGATGAATCTGAAAAAAACCAAGAGTATAATTTGAATATTATATTCAATCAAAGTAAGTTTGCTGAAATACAGAAAACAGAGTTTTCTAATTCAAAAACAAATCTAATAGACCAACCAGGAATACTAAGTAAGATTTCAAATTTTATTAATTCCAGAAAAAATTTAATTTATTATTCGATTCGTACAAAAGAACGATCTTGTAAAATAAATAACGAATCAAGGTCTAATACTCTGAAGTTATTAACAACTCAAGATATTAATACCATCATGGAAAAAGCCAGTGAAAAAGAACGATCTGAACTGAAATATGTTCATATCGGAGGAATTGAAATAATAATATCAGCTCACTACCGAGAAGGAATAGATACACCAATTGAAATAACAGTTCGTGACAAAAGAATACGTAATTTCGAGGATTCTATCCTTGGAAAAATTGAAGAAAATTTATGTTACAAAAAGATGAAATTTTGTATTTATCCACAATATATCTCTTTTTGATAAAAACATAAATGACATTTTAACATTAAATTATTACTTTTATAGAAATAATCTTATGTTAACAGGAAACCATCCGATCAATATAAACTATGTTGTCGGTTTAGCAATAAGTAATAATTCTCAAACAGGAATAATTTTAACAAAACCAACTATTTCTGTTAAAAGAATGATTGAAAATATTACAAGAATTGAACACCCTCGAAAAGCATTTATTGAAAAAATAAATCCCTATAAAAGATGGAGTTCAGATGACCTCCAAATCACAAAACAGTCTGTACCAAGAAGATCATTATCATTTGCTAGAAATGATAAAGATATTCTTGATAAGATTGGAACCATGAATCAAAATATTCTTAAAATTAAACAAGCTATTGTTAATGAGTCAACCTCATCGCAATGATTGTGCAACGAAGAAGGACATTATGCGAATGAATGTACAAAACGAAACGAAAAGAAAAATAAAATTAAACTTCTTGAAAAAATATATACTATTGGATTCTATCCCGTAGAAACAATTGAATTTTCATCCGACGATGAAAATATTTATTATCTTGATGAATCAAGTGAATCAGATTTTGAATCTGATTCCACATTTGATAATTCAAGAAATAATAATGATTAAAATAACGACAATGACATTTTCGAAAAGACAAATATAGGGAGTAAATTGAAAGTTATGTTTGATTTAGGGAGTTATCTACAAGTTGCCCTTATATAAATCATCCATAATAAGAAATAATATACAATTACGAACTACAAACAAAATTTTTAATTTTGAATCTAACTAACAATATTCCTTACGATTTAAAATTTTCTGAAAAAATAATTAATAATAACTATATTTGACAAGAATATAAGCATTCGAGTTGTTTCATGCACAAGTACTATTCCATCTAAGAATAGGTTGATGAGATCCTAGCATATGGTTAATACTGACTCCTATTTTTATACATAAGCGTAATTAATTATATATTGTTGATGTGACAAATGATGAGATATTTACTCATATATGCTGGGTTGAAATCTACCCTAAGAATCCAAGTTGAAGAATCAAATGGGAAAAAAACGTCATCACAAATCAAGGTTCTAGCAAGTGAAAAAACAATGATTAACATTCAAAACAAAGATAAAATTGATCATATATCGCTATCAAACGAGTTGTAGATAAATAAACTAATGTATTCAGTGATGCATTGAGTAAAGATAGTTTAAATTAATCAAGCTCCAACGTCGAAGACAAACGTTTCCCAAACTGGGGATCTAGCTGCATTCCTTGCAAACCTACCAGTGTTGGTTTGTAGGGGTACGGCTTGCCGGCCAGTGGTACCCTGCTTTTGAAGGGAGGAGGGAGGAGGCGGTCTGATTCGATCGAGTATTTAATTATTAAAAAGTCATCAATGATGAACCATATAACCCCATCTTTAGCAAACAATGGCACCAAAGTAGTGAACAGTTCAACTTCTCGTAGGAAGGAAAGTCGGATTACTTTATCTTTTTGGCACCATCTCTGTTTCTTGTAGTCCTCCAACTCCGTCACGTGGAGATTGTTTCCGACGAATTTCGTTAAGGCCAGTTTCCCATTCCAATTTACAGGCCAGAGGGTTGTCAAGTCCTGGAACTCGGTTGTAGCGAAACAGGTCACGGTGAAACACTCCGTCTCCAAATCCAGCGACACCACCTTTCTAACTAGAGTATATCCAACTCGGAGAATTAGGACAGTGTGGACTGCTTCTCCGGTCGAAACTACTTCAACATAATTATTGTTTAGGAGTCCATCAGCTTCCTCAACATCAGGAAACGCCAAGGGCCGCCAAGATTCGGACTGACCGGGAGTAATAACTTCACATCTTTCTATGCCTAGATTGTCCTTGTACATGGAAACCACTAGATAGTTGCCGCTGGATTGGACATAATTGAGGGTGACCCCAAAGGGGTCCCTGTTCCCAGCAGGCAAACGCAGAATACCGCGAGTGGCGGGGTTCCAGATGGCAAGCTTCATTGTGCGGGAAATCCCTACGAGAAGCAAGCCATCACAACAATCAAGTATTGCAAACCTTTCCCCTTCGGGGTTCCGCTTGGCCGGATCGTTGAGGGAAGCAGCATTATTGTACAAAGTGCGAAAAACCGGTCTACGATCCATTAAGTAGCGGCCACGAATGAAACCTCGCCACTGCTTGCACACGAGCTGGAGCTTTGCTAGGGACCTAACAGGCAACCAACACAAGATCTCGATGACAATTTCAGGGGGCCGGGAAGATTGGCTCCGCCGCATCGTCCTCCCTGTCTTCGGTTTCAGCACTCAAATCTTCCGATGATTCTGCCCTGTTGGCCATTGGAGTCTCGGTTTCGCCTGAAATATATATATGCTAGTTAAAACACCAAACATGATATGAACGAAAAAACATATAAGGTGGTTAAATATAATATCTAATTACTTCCTCCAAGTATATATACATCATGAAAATAAATTACCAGACTTTTTCTATTACCTGGACGAAGCAGCTAGCGATCAAGAAGAGGAGAGGGCGGAGGCCAATGTGTATATATAGTTTGGATCGAGGTTTTTGTTGCGAGAAACGTGATAAGAACTTATCATAATCCAGTGTCCCCGTGCTATTAATCTCTTCCACTACTTTCTTATTTTTTTTATTTTTTTTTATAAATGTAATAAAATTTTATTTTACAAAATTTCATTTAATTTGGATCAAAATATAAAACTAAAATAGAAATTTTAATTATTCTATTCTATTCTATTCTATTCCATTTCATAGTTTTATTTTTAAACATAGCCTTATTTACTAAATATTTTACAATATAGCCTTGCATAATTATAAAATACTAATGTGCCCTTTTTTTCTACCTTTCTCTCCATCTAAATTCAATATTACAACTTGGTAAATTTAATATCTCATTCCAAAAATAAAGTTACCCGAATTTAGATAAGATTGAATTTTGTGTTATCATATCGATTGGCAATTAGTCAATCCAATATTGTGTCCATAAAAATAATATTTAGTTAACCAGTTAATTATTATTTATTACCTATACTATTATATAAAAGATGTGTCTATTATAGTAACTATCTTGAGAACACCAAATTTATTTATTTCAAAATTACCCTTTTTACCCAATATTTCACTAAAAACTTCCCACTAACTCCATGATTTGCTTTAAAAAAAATTATTCTTCTACACACACAAAGTGTGTGCATTTTTTACTAGTTTAGATTATGAATCAAAGCACAATCTCCATGCTTCTGTATTTGTTTTCGGTTTTGTTTACTTTACATTTGTAAGATATTGTACGTAATAATACCTGATAAATCCATTTAAAATATATATTTATTAAAGCTCTTAGTTTCATTTAATTTATAACCTTATTTATTTAATATTTAAAAACGATTCAATACATATAGTCTAGTCAATAGAGTAAATAACTTTTTTAATAAAAAAATATACTAAGCCAAGATCGAGGATTTTTTAAAATTATTTAGAGAAAAAAAAAGTAATTACATATATTGACCGAATAGTGAAAATAATTATTTTTATTATTCCAGTAAAAAAAAATTTATTATTATTATTATTATTATTATTATTATTATTATTATTATTATTATTATCATAATTAAAATACAACTGAAGCAAAAATGAAAAAAACCACATTTTGTGAGTCCCGAATGCAATATGTACATCTATATTTTAGACATTTGTTTTGAAATTATATTCATGAATATTCATGTTTTGGTTCCAAGATAAAAAATCAATATTTATGCCAAAAAGGGTTGATCCCGAAGGGAACCCCATGCCAACATATAGTGTTGCAAGACAATCTAATGAGATATTTATGGTGAGATAATTAAGGAAGAAAATTTTAAGGTTATATGTGATATTTAACATAATTAAAAGGTTATTTTGAAAAATTAACTTAATCGAAGGTTAATATTGATTATGATACTTTGGTGTAGGGGTGTAATCGAGCCGAGCCGATCTCGAGTAGCATACTACTCGAGCTCGATCGAGTAGTTAGTTTCGTACTCGAGCTCGAGCTCGTCTATGGCTCGAGCTCGAAAATTATATATATATATATATATATATATATACAAAATATATGAATAAATAAATAAAATATTATATACATTATATTTATATATATTTATATTATATTTTATATATGTGTGTGTTATCGAGTAGCCCGCGAGCTACTCGAACATATATATTTGAAGCTCAAGCTCGAGCTCAAGTTCGATTGTATGCTTAAGCTACTCGAGCTCGAGATCGGTCAAATCGAGCTCGAGTGAAGTTTTGACCGAGCTACTCACGGGTAGCTCAGCTCGTTTGCACCCCTATTTTGGTGAAAGACATTTTAGAAAATCCCTTATACACATTCAATGAAAGTACACGTATATTGTATGTATATATATGTATATATTAAATTATAATGATATTATATGATATAAATAATATTTGGATGACATAAAATTTAGGGATGCTTTCTATTTTCCTTAGCCTAAAATCATTATGTCGTTTGGCTCATTTGCACCCCTATTTTGGTAAAAGACATTTAAGAAAATCCCTTATACACATTCAATGAAAGTACACCTATATTGTATGTATATATATGTATATATTAAATTATAATGATATTATATGAATAATATTTGGATGACATAAAATTTAGGGATGCTCCCTATTTTCCTTAGCCTAACATCATTATGTCTTTATAAGTCGTAAGGTACGCTACACTACCAAATTTTCTATTATAAAAAGGAGAGTAAAAGATTTGAAATACCTTTTTTAACTTCTACCTTTCGGTTCTGAAAACACGAGGATAATATTTAAAATTTTCATACCATTTCTTTATATAGAAAAGACTAACTTTTACATCATGATTATGATTATTTTGAAGAAAAAAAAAGAGAAATAATTAAATCATCTTTTCACACTACTTCCGATTTCTTTAAGGTACAAAAGAAATGACACTTTTGATTTAAGTCGAGATGTGTCTCTTTAGCACATCATAATTGATTTATGGTATGATTGAAAATAAGTATGTTTCCAATTTTAAATAATCCTATTTTAGGACACTAATGATCTATTATTATATTATTTGATGGTAATCCGGCAATCTTGTGATCTTGTCTAAAGTGTTTTATTATTGAATAATGCTAAAGGTACAACCAATATTGTAACACCCGGTATTTTAAATACGTAAATCCGCATGCATAATTAGGATATTTAATTAATTAAATTTGTGATTTATGGGTTAAATAATTATGTGAATTATTTGTGCATGATTTAATTTATTTTTTTAAGCATTTAACCCATAATTAGTGATTTTACGATTTTTTAGTATTTTAATTGTTTTGATCGCGTAGACGGGACCGTGGACGGACGAGATGACAACTTTCTAGCCAATTTATTCCATGAGCATTTTTAGAGCCCAAAAATATTATTTTGATTTTTATTACCTCAAAATTTTTAGTATTTAATTTTATATAATTTTAGGAGTCCATTTTTATCCAAATTTAGCCATTTTAATGACTTTTAATTATTTTTAAAATTCCCTTAAATTGTAATTTCGGGATTTTAAATTGAGTTATCAGATTTTAACTTTTATTTGAAAGTTTAAGTTGTATATTTTTATATTTAAAACCTTTTATCTATATTTAATTAACCTATATTTTAATTAAAACAAAAACAAAACCTAATCTACCCAAACCCCACGTTATTTTCCATCAGCCGCCACCCCACCCCATATTCATCATCTTCTTCGGCTAGCAGCCTCCACGAAGAACACCATAGCTCGATTTTGAAGCTTCCAAGTCGGTTGTCATCGCCCCGTCGTCCCGGAATCGTTCTACGCACTCCTTTCTCTTCAAACTACGGTGCAAGGCATGATTCTTTCCCTACTTTCGTGTCATATCAGTGGTTAATAGTGTGCGTGTGTATGCATGAGAATTACTCAAGGAAATTTCAGAAAAAAAAATCGTTTAGTTTTGATTGGGATGCACCTTGTTCATGTTATTCTTCCATGTTCACGTTTTCTTGCTTCATGTCTTGTATGGCTGCTGGTCAGAGGTTGAAGGGGGTTCCTTAGGGTCCCTAGGTTGGTGTGGTTCGGCTGGTTTGGGCTGGAAAGGGGCTGAGGCACGCTGGTTCGATGTTGGTCCAAGGGGGGTGCAGTTTAGGGTTCGACGGAAGAGGCCTTCGGGTTGGAGGTAGGGACCGTGGCTCGGGCTGAGCCACGGTAGGTTAGCACCGCCCAGACGTGGGCTACGTCTGGGCGGTGGGGCTCCGGCCAGGGGCGGCCGGAGCTGGCCGACAGCAGGCCATGAAGGCCTGCTGCTCACGGCTGAGGGGAGGTCGGGTAGGGGGGATCGGGTTAGAGGGTTTTGAGGGATCCGGGTCGGGTTGTTGGGTCCGGGTCGGGTTCAATAAGTCATGGGTCAAGTCTAGTGGGTCCGGGTTCGGGTTAAGTTAGTCGGGCTCGGGTATTTTATTTTTAAGTTAATTATTAAGTTTAGGTGTTTAATGGGCCTAATTAAATCCCAAAAATTTAATTGGGTTCCATTTAATTATTTTGGGTTGAACTTAATTATTTGGGCTTAATTAATTTAATTAAGTGAGCCCACTAATTTTTATGGGCTTTAGGGCCCATGGAAGTTATTGGGCCAGTCTTTGGGCTTTTGGGCCCATTGGGCCAGATTAAGTTGTTATTGGGCCTAGAATGTTTTAATGGGCATTAATTATTTAATTGGGCTTAGAATAATTTTTATTGGGCTTAAGTATGTTATTGGGCCAGTCTCAGTGTTAATGGGCCAGATTTAAGTAAATGGGCTT
Organism: Henckelia pumila; assembly: GCF_033568475.1. Taxonomy (NCBI): domain Eukaryota; kingdom Viridiplantae; phylum Streptophyta; class Magnoliopsida; order Lamiales; family Gesneriaceae; genus Henckelia; species Henckelia pumila. The sequence continues at coordinate 96,753,229 of NC_133121.1, read as the reverse complement.
GAGTGTTTAAGGCCAGCAGTCCAGTACAATCCATGAGAAATTGCATGTGTCCTGATTATATATTTAATTATTTTTTTTATGCATTGAAGTTATTTTAATATGTATATGTTAGTATGAAATTAAATTAAATATATATGAAGAACACACATTTTATTTAAGTACATGCATTCATGAAATAGTTTTATGTATGATTAAATGTTTAAGGTTGAGCAATAAGAAAATATTTTATGTTGGAAGTTGAAGTAGTGTAACAATTTGATATTTGAGGGGGATTGGTCCCCATATGTGAACTATTGAGGGCAGTTTACTGCCAATTTAAGAGGTGATTCGTCACCGCCACGTACGTTGGTTTCCACGCTGATCAGTATTTAATGTATGATTTAAGGTTACACTACGGATACAACCATGCGATGTTAGAAAATAATTTGCTCAACAATATTTATTGATTATGTTATTCAAGTTAATTTAAGTTATGATATGTTATGATATTTTTAAGCATGCTCATTCATGTATACGTTATGTATTAGTATTAAATTGATTTAAATTATTTTAAACCCTTGGTATGTTAGCATGTTAGGCCTCTAGGCTCACTACACTGGTATGGTGCAGGTGAGTTCGTAGAGGAGGATGTAGCTCCTACCAGCGGCGAGAACATATGAGCGGACATGCAGTGACCCCGTGACCGTGATAGATGTCTGAGTCGTTATGCATGTTTTGAATATTTTTAGTATGTTACATTTTTAAGTATTTTTCAGTGGTTGGGCTTTGGAATGTTATTTTTAAATATTTTTAGTGCATGCAGTTTTTAATTATTTTCTCATGACCAGTATTTTAATTAAATGTAGACCCAGATATTTATTCTATTAAAGAATGCATTTTTATTTAAGTTATTTCTTTATTTATTTATTTTTAAGTTTTTTTATTCTGTGCATATATGTATGGGCATATATGTACATATTTTATTTAGTAAGTAATAAAAAAAAAAATTCCGCATATTTATTTATTAATTATAGAGTTAGGGTCGTTTCAAATATATTCTACAACAATATTTACAACAATTATGTCGTGATATTTTGTTATTATCTTGTGAGATTTTGATATGATATCGTGAAATTTTGCATTCAATGTATCATGATGAGATTTGATAAATTAAAATTTGTATTGAATTCTTTGTGGTGTAAAAATTATTGTACAAATTTGGTTGTACAGGAACATTGCTCTTTATTATTACTGTGTTTCGAAAATTATGGGTTATGGAATGTTTAATTTACCATTAAAATTCAGGAGTTCAAATAATGAACTATGGATCGGTGTGAGTAAACCAATTATAAGTTCGTACAAGTTACTAATATTTTTTTAATAATGAAATATATAAACTAGCTAGGTGTTGGTATAATTCCATACATTTTAATAGCTATGAAATTAATTGAACAGCTGTTAACAAGCTAGCTGGGCAAGGGGGAACTCCAATGAGATATTGCAATAAGTACTTTCATTAACTAAGCAAGAAAAGTAAACCATTTACGATTTGTAAAAAAAAAGGATAACAAATTTATCAAGAAATAAGATATCTACAACGATTTAAACAGAGGTTAAGATGAAAAATCGCAATATAAATATTTCTGATATTTTGTATCCCCTAAAAGCCCGATGGATGTTAAAATATGTCTAAAAAATCATAAGAGATAAATGAAATTGAATTGGTATATTTCAAAAGGCAAGTAAAATTTTAGCATTCATATATTCATTCAATTAAGAAAGATCAGAAGAAAATAAGTGAGCAACAATTCTTTACAGGTCAGTACTGGTTTAGAATACCCATACGTATATGATATATATTCAAATGAAAAGAAAACATATATATTCACCAGAAGATAATATCACAGGCTCCTCGACCTTGAAAATGGAGTGATCGATTATAAGCCCAAACGGGTATGGGTAATTTTTTTTGGAATAAGTAGGGTTCTTAAAATAAATCTAAAATTTAGGAATTTACCTCTAATAAGAGAATGGAGGAGCTATGGAGACAGTATTGTGGTCGGCGGTGACGGGCATAGTTAAATTTTTCAACTATATGTTTCACAAAAATGATTCGATTATGTCTACAATAGTAAAACCATATTTAAGATGCAAAAACTTTGATATAATTGTATCGTTGTATTTTTTTTATTTTTTGAAAGAAGTTGTATATCTTTTGATACTGGACGATTTGAGTTTGAAGGTTTCAATTCTTGAAAACTACTATCTTGGCTCGCTTATACTGTTAGAGCTAATATGATTTCATGCTTTATTTGGAATTGAAATAATAATGATATGATAGTAGAACTTAAAATCACAACTATTGAACAATCGATATTCATAAGAAATCTTGGGGTACCTTTCTTACCAAGTACGCAATCTAATATTAGTTATATAAATAGCATTACGAAGAAATAGTGTTCTAAAATACGCCGTCTAGGCACTAGGTGGTTGTTTACCTCCTCGCTTTCTTGCTAAACTATGGTCCTGTTTGGTATCAAAAGTCAAATCAGAAAAGTAATTTTCTATAATTAAAAAAAAACAAAATAGTGTTTTTCTTAGTTTATAAGGTGTTTGGATGGTCATTTAGTGTTTAAAAAACACTTTTTAAGTCAAATTTAGAGTTTTTTCAAAAGCCCAAAATTAGATATTAAAAAAACATTTTTTTAAAAAAAAATCACTACCAATACCAAACGGGCTCTATGTCTTTAGGCGTTGTCCACTTAATCTCCCGCCTACGTCGCCTAGGCTGACAGAAATCCGCTTAGACAGTTACTATGTTTTATAAATAAAAATAAAAATAAAATACTAAAAGAGAGAGACGCGACACGAAAAACAAACACAGAAAGAAATAAGAAGTGCAGAAAAGAAGACAAGAAAAAAAAATCTCATATTACATATGAAGACTTGATATATATTAATATCTATGTTTTTGTTGTTGTTGTTGTAGTTATTATTATTAAAATTTTACAAAGTTTCGTACAAAAACTGAAAAACATAAGACATAAAATTTATATTTTATAGTAAAACTCATGAATATTTCAAGTTATTTATTATTTAGGTTTAAAAATAAAAACCGCCTAGGCGGCTAGGCGTTAAGTGATGGTTTGCCACCCGCCACTCGCCTAGTAGACCTGGCCAAGGGCCGGTTTTGACTCGGACCCGGCCATGGGCCGGTTAACCGGGTCAACGGGTCGAACTTGAAACCGGGACCGGACCCGCAAATATCAGGTCCGATCCCGATTTTTCATTTGAAAAACCGGCAACCCGATGGGTTGCACGGGTCTGACCCGCCGCGTTCGAACCGTCCAACCTGGCGGGTTGGACACTTGGCGCCCACATGGGCGCCCAGATGATCCAACGGCCACAATCTTGTGGCCGTTGGATCATTCATTGGCCACGATTTCGTGGCCGTTAAAACCCGGCCGACCCGGTGGGTCGACCCGTTGGACCCGTCGGGTCAACCGATTTTTTTTTTTAAGAAAAAACTTTTTACTTTTTATCTATAAATACCCCCAAGTTCCCTTTCATTTTATTTATACAATTTTCTCTTCATTCTCAATTCCTTCTAATTTCTTGATTTATCAAAAATATCAAGTTTCGATTATTGGTTTATTGTCAATTGTTGATTTTTTTTTTCATATTTATACAATTACAAATGTCTGGAACGGGATCAAGTCGTAGGGGTGACAAAGAAAAAGGAAAGGAAAAGAGCATCATACCACCCGAGGTCGAGTATCCTCAATTCAATGTCGATGACTTTGATCTTGAATATTCTGATGATGAAATTCAAGAAATTCGACAAGAGGCACAACAAAAACAACAAGTTGAACAACCACCACGTCATCATGCAAGTCAAGAAAGTATGAACGATCCGGCGGCCTCTCAAAGACAAACTCGAGCAGTGCCTCGCCCGACATCTGATATCTTCACCAAACATTTCAAGAAGGTGACGCTTCCCTTCGGTGATTTGCAAGTCAAATGCAAATATTGTTCAAAAATTTACAAATTTAAACAAGGAGGTGGTTATGGAACTTTGACGCGGCATATCGAGAAAAATCATCCAGTGGAAATTGGGATTGATCGTGCTCAAACTCAAATTCCGGCGTTCTTTTTTCAATCAGGTAATGAATCTCAACTATTTAAATATAACGAAGCTAGATTTAGAGAAGAAACGGCTAAATTTTGTGCGGTTGAACAACTTTCTTTTAGTTTTAGCGATAAATTATCTTTTAAAAATTGGCTTTCTACAAGTGCAAATCCTTCTATTAGACGTATTCCAAGAAATAGTCTCAAACGCACAATGAAAAAGTTAGTTGTCGATCAAAAGAAATAATTAAACAAGTGTAGGACTTTTTTTGAGAAATCTCGTGTTTAGTCATGGTCAGTTGTATGTCGCTGTATCTAGAGTTACCAATTCTAAGGGTCTCAAAATCTTGATATGTGATGGCAAGACTAACCAGAAAAATTCAACAACAAATGTTGTTTTTAAGGAAGTTTTCCAAAATTTGTAAGATAATTTGTTTGTTTTTTAATTGTATGATATATAATCAATTTAGCTAATTTGAATTTCAACTATTTGTTTAAATGTTCATTTTTACTATTTTTTTATCATTAATTGTATAAAATAACATCACGTACAACACACACGACATCTATTTTATTTAAAGATTGTCTTTTATAGTTTTTAATTTTTTTCACGTTATTCTTATTAGTCATTGTAAAATTAAAGTTGTTTATATTTTAATTTAAGACTCGAAATTTTTCACGTGTATATATTTTTTTTCAAGAGAGATAAGTGCATATTTTAGTTTGATAACATAACAAGAAAATTTTAGTTAAAACAGCACAAAAAAATTTAAACTACATACCTCTTTAGTTAATTAAAACAGCCTAGTTATAGTCTTTTTCAAGCTATCGTATTACGGAAGCTTTGGGGAGTAAAAAAGTACCATTTAATTTCAATATCATCATGACTATTTTATATGAAATAGTTTACAAACTAAATTCAGGATATGTATATACATACGCAATTTAAGTTGGTGTCTCTAGCATTTCGTGTCTGCCTCTATGCAACCTTGCTGATATTACTTTTGAGCACAAAGTTTGTATGTAAAAGGAAAACAAAAGGCAACAAACAAACTATTTACTCAAAATCCAAAAACCAGAATGTTAAAGCTGTGTGTATCAAATTCAGAAAGCAAGGTTTGTATACTCCCCTTCAGACTTGGAAAAACTTGATAAGAAAGTGTACTACTTCTCGGAGTTGTCAATATTTCTACAATGGATCAACAGAATTCACAATAGCGAAGTAAGATCAATATCTAAGCATAGAGCAATGAAGCCAGTTCAAACTCGTGGTATGGAGGCCAATTCCCATATCTTGATTGTTCCATCGTCACTCGCAGAGGCAAGACGTGAGTTATCCTATATTTGTGGCAGCAAAGCATGATAATTAAGGTTCATTATAACATCATTTTCAGCATGAGAGACATGTATTTTGTATCCAATGATTCATAGACGTTTATTTATCAACACATACTTTTAGGTAGCTAGACATAGATTTTTAGGTTTTTGAAACAACTGATTAATTATCACAGATTGATCACTCCAGTGTGAAAATTATTATGTAACGACTATATTTTTTAGTAGGACTCTTAACCTGGGGACACCACTGAACTGAGTTGATATCCCTGCCATGAGCATGGTCCTTCTTTAATAGCAATTTGTACACAGATTCATCCGACTGTAATAATATCAAGAAAAACTTAAGTATTGTAAAGAAACAAAAGAGGCACAGACATTAACAGGTCCGGCTAATGAAGTCGCACACTAAGTCAAGTTTGAGGCATTTCAAATAGGGAATGTTCAGATATGCTAAAAGAATGGAGAAACTGTTAATGCTATTCATCTTCAACCCAAATTACTTTTCACTATTCGGTGTGAGTTTCTTGCATTTGCTTGAACCTGAGCAAGCCATCTACAGACAAATCTAAATGCTTGATGTTAGTGCCAACGACAATTCATAACTAGGACGTATAGCATTTAAATTAGATAGATGTGAGTTAACATAAGAGCAGCGGACATGATTATTTTGCAAATGTATATTCGGTTTAAAAAAAACAGAGAGAAAGAGAAGAGGACATGATGATACTAGTTTTCATTAACAGATCTTCTCACGTGATGCATAACATGTTAAGAGACCTTTATCGCACAGAAGCTCACTTATCAGAAATGAGGACACAATTTCCATTCATGGTAGCGAGGAAGTTAAAATCGAAAACTAAAGCGCTATATGATTTCAATATGTACAGTGGTTGTGCTCAAGGAAATATGGAGAATTAATCAGACACAGAATTAAAAATCCAATTATACCGATTCATCTCCATTCTTAATAAAGACACATATAGCTCCGTCAGCTGCCCCGGTGCAAAATATTTCCTCCCTGGAACATCCACCTCTCAAAGTGAGATAAAGCCATACTGATTAATTTGAGTAAATGGAATGACTAAATTGGCCCAAAAATGTTGAAAAGGAATAAGCCTAAAAGGAAGAAAGATAAAGATAAACAAAATTTTGCTACCTTGACCAATGGACGGAATGAATTGTTAGATCATGATAACCAGTGAGAGTACATAAATGTTTCCTGACAAAATGTGAAAAAGTATGAAACCGAGATTGTATATAAACTGATTAAAAATCAGATCACCAGAAGACACAATTCAAAGAATGCTTTTGAAAATGTTTGGACCTTTTTCTATTATTTTTTCATTAATTAGATAATCAAGATATAGCATCAAGAGAAGCTAAACAAATTTAATCCTTCATTGACCTGCAAGTCTGTAGAACTTAACCTTGTAAGTGCAACAAAAAACCACAAGCATTTCATCATGCATATGCCTATGGAGTAAAATAAATCTCAATCGAATTAATACACACAATCACTGGACACATTATGCTAATAGACAAGATACTTAAAACGCATTAACTTGTCACTTTCTAACTGATTGAGGATTGAAAATTTTTAAAAATTGAAGCTAGTTTCTTATCTTCAAAATGAGTGTTAAAGTCGTGACATAATTTCGAAATTTAGTGACAAAGATATCCATGCCAAGAAGGAAAAAGATGAGCCTTGAGAGCAAAATGAAAGGGCCATCAGAAGCAGTTGTGCAGGTGAAGGATCAAATACATATAGAGAAGCATTACTTACCCAGGATCATTTCTTTCTCCGTACCGCATCATATCAACGTCAAGACTCCATATAGTAATGGTATTGTCACTGCAGAATCAGTATTACTGCATTACTTCTAGGATAACAACTATGTTTGTACCGGAATTACTTATAAGACAACTAACATGCTGTCACTTAGATTTTCAATTGGACATGTAAGCATAGAAACGAGGAAAAAACAGTCCATACCTACATGCAACGATTTTGTTTCCCCTGCCATTAAAAGCTAAGGCCAGGATTGTATGATCGCGCCCGCTAAAAGATATATAAAAACAGTTGTACCAGATTTTAAAAAATGTGACACAGATTTAAACGGTAATAATTAATGTTCAAGTAAATATTAAGATTCTTTAGAAACTTTACAACCTAGTGAAGTGCAGCAGATGCAAAATAAAGTACAATTAAAATCCCAGGAAAAAATGCAATTAGTTAACCTAAACAGACTAGGCAAGGGCACAATTATATACATTTAAAACACAGTTACTTTGCTGTGAATATGAATCTGCAATGAATTTGCTTAAACATAGAAAGCCTCTGAAATTACCTGTTATTTTCAACTAAAGTTTGTATACAGTCCCAATTAACCATATCGGCATCCGGAACCCAAATCTACAGCAGTTAGATATGTCTCATCAGCCAATATAGATAATTTGGACTAAACAGAAGGAACACTATTTTTCAAGCAGTCAACTTTACAAAGATTTTCAGATTTTTTCGAATATTTTACAACTTGATAGCTCTATTTTTACCACATATATATACCTTGATAGCATTGTCTATGCCGCATGAAAACAGAATATCCTTCAATGGATGCCATTGGATCATTCTAGCGCATTCTTTACTATCTTGAACACTTGATACAGACTCAAAACTTCTTATCTCTAATGATATCTTCCATATCCGTATATCAGTCTGTGGGGAACTGGTAGCAATCAATTCCCCAGATGCATACACAGAGACATTTACCAGTAAGTTGTCGTACTCCTGGTCCTGGAAGTAATTAGTTTCGCATTTTTAAACACGCTACCCAGATGCATATATACACAGAGACATTAGAGTAAAGATATTAGAGATCACCAAATGAAATGTGTGTGCCGCCACAATAGGATGTTTTAATTGATCAGATAAAATTCAAATTACCTTAAAAAAATTCGTGACATTGAAACTTCCCTCGTAACTCTTCCAAATGAATGGGCGGCCACGAACAGCTGACGTTAGCAGTAGACTGTGAGATGCGACAAAGGCGCAACATGTGACAGCCCAATAATGCAGCTTCCGCAGCACTTCCTGATCATAAACAGCATCATGAACACCAGAAAATCTATTTTATTCACCTTTATATATATCTTGCAAAAAAAAAAAAATACTCAATTTTTGAACTTCCTAGAGGAAGTTACCAATTTACTCTAACACTAAAATAAAGTACGTCGTATTAATTTCAACCCGACCGAAGAGATGAATGAGAAATTGATCATGACCTTGCGTTGGAAAGAGCCGGTAGCGGTATTCTGCACCCAAATGATTACACCTCTGTCGGCGCCACCAGAGGCGATCATGGCGGGGACACCGTCGACTCCCGAGGCTGGATTCCAGGCGACACAACAAACCTGACCAGTATGGCCTCGAAGCGTTTCGATTTCTTTCAGCTCGAAAGTCCTATCCGCGAAATTCATGATCGTAAGAGGATCGCAAAGCTCAGAATTTTGGTGAGATTTGATTGAAGAAGAATTCAAGAACACGAAAATGGAGATATTGGGAGAGCGGGAGCTGGAGAAGAAGCTGAAAAGAACTGGAAATGAGTAACCGCCGCAAGCTGCGTTGTTTTGTATACAACTGATTGAGCCACGTGTTCGATTACAATTGGTTCTCCTTCTATATCACTAACTGCTTCAAACGGTTTTTCCTTGGTATCATCACTTTCATAAGAGGGGTTAAATTCATATCGGTATCGATATCGAAATTTTAAAGTTTTAGTATGAAAAAAATTCATATCGATATCGAAAAAAAATTCGGTATGCCGAAAAAAATTATGTATATCGAAAAAAATTCGGTATGATATCCCGATAATCGGTATTTTGATACGAAATCTCAAACCTAGTTTTTCCATTGGCTTCTTAATTTTAATCCATTTTTGAAAAATTAACATTAAAATGTCTTTCGCTATGGAATTTTTATGGCCTCCAATATTAGAAGCAAACAGCCCGAATTCTTAAATTGTTCGGGCTAAACTTTAAATTTTAGAATTTTTTAACCTTTTTAAATCGAACCACCCGAACTAATATCAAATTAAATATATAAAAATTTTAAAATTTTCTAATAGTGGCATCCACCATTGATTACGAGCAAACCCCAATCTAATAGAATATGTAAGTTTTATATATATATATATATATATATTTCGAGAATTTCACCTGATAAAAATGATTTAAATTTCACATTAAAGTTTACATTTTTTTAAGAGATAAATGCAAATTTTAGTTTGATAATATTAGGAGAAAATTTTAGTTAAATAGTACAAAATTTTAAACTATATACATTTTTAGATAAAACAAGACAACCTAGTTATAGTTTTTCTTTTTTCCAGCTATCGTATCTCGGTAGCTTATGAAGTAAAAAAAATTACATTTTTTCAATTCAATATCACTATTTTACAGAATAATATTTAATAAAACGGGCGTGAATTATGTTATGTATTACTTTACTTTTTAAAGATGTTTAGTATACATGATGCAATAAAACTAAATTAAATCAGCAAATATTATATTTTAACCCAAATCTTAAATCGGGGAAAATATTAGAAATTGTGAACTAGAATGTGGTTCGTTATAATTTTTTTTTTTTTTTTGGATAAACAGCCCAAATATATTACCATGAAACATCCATTTTTCGTTATATATACAAATATGTTACTCTTGATTTTTATTTATCCCAATCATTCCTAATGAATATTTTAAAAAAATAATGTGCACGTTTTAAAATTTTAAAATTAATTAAATTATATTTTTTAAAGATAAAAATTCCTTCATTCGTGCATTTAATAATTAATAGTAATAAAATAATAATAATAATGAGCTAATTTATGGATGAATGAAAAGCTAAGAAGAAAGGATTTGGAGGGTTCCGGGCAATTTGGAGTGAGAGACTTAGCTTGGTGCATAAAACAAAGGGGATCTCGGTTGGATTGAGTGCTGATTGGAGTGAAAGGTTGTTTGTATGACTGCCAAATTGCCCGTATGGCCCTCAAATTGATACGAAGGGTGAGGTTGATATATATATAGTTCGCCGGACGGGTGGCTTTCTCTGCCGGTGAATTTTAATAGCGGCTTACAATTAAAGAACTAATAGCTATGCTTTTGGAGGGGTGATCCGGGACCATGGAGGTCACATATCTTGGCACTTGGCCGCAAACTAGTGAAGTCTCACTCCGTTTCGGTCGCTTCGAAACAAAGTATTCAAGTGCACCAACTTACTTTGGATTGTCTTCTAGTAGTGCATGTAATCACTCGTTTGAAATAAGATCTCAACTATATAGGTTCTATTGCGACGGACATTGTAACATTCGGCATTTATTGGCGTCACAAGCCAAATCACTATTACACATGTTTGGATATCACTTAATATGGCACAAAAGTTTTTTGAAATTTTTTGTATATGAATTTTGAATAAATTTGGATTAACTCGGATAACTCAATTCAAAAAATTAAAGCATTGGAGCCCTGCTATATTGATAATTTGGTAGGATACCTTTTCAGTGACGTGAGCAATAATTTGGTAGGAATTTATATGGAAATTTTCGTTGGTAAGAAAAAATATGATGGTTACGAGGGAAAGGTCGATGCTGGCTTCAGGGCACAATGGCCCGGATCAATTTTGCATGTCAAATCAATTGACCTGCAAAGAGATCCGGGCCGTTGATACCCCACCCGAGCACAACCCGGGTGGGGTAGCATCGACTGATTCGGTTACGAGTTCCGTTATCACGAAAAAATTAGTGGGAAGTTCCAGTGTCGGCTCCAAGGGGAGGCGGCCTAGGCGGGCTGCCTAGGGCCTTCCCTTGGCAGGGGCCTCAATTTTTTTTTTAATTTTTTTAAGTATTATTTTTTATATATATTTAAAATATTACGTGAATCTATTTATTTTGTTTAAAATTCGAAATCGTGGTCAATTTTTTTGTACTTTTTTCTATCATTTATTTAGTAAAAAAAAATATTTCTTTCTATTTAAACAAAAATCTCTTTTTTTCGTTAAATTGATCCACTCAAATGAGTTAGGTTATTCAAATTTGGCCAATCATCTTTCGTTTATTTATTGAATGAGATTTATTTTTGTCTATTTTTGTACTGCGGTTTAATTGATTTAATTTTTGGTCTCGATATACTAGAATCTTGTAATTTGATTATTTGACAATGAGAATGATTTTTACTTAATTAGATTATAATTATTCCTTGTTTAAGTTACAATTTAAATTATAATTTATGTTTTTTGTCAGATTTGTTGTGACAAAAATATTATTTATGCTTTCTTAATTTGGAGATTCTTATTCTATTTGTATTATGCATTAATTCATCTCTGACTAATGAGATTTGATAATTCATCGAGTTTTTTTGTAGTTTAGTTTTATTTTTTATATTTCGATTTAATTGTTTATGTTATTATTTTTAGTTACAAAAATTTGAAATTTTGATTTTTAGATGAAGTGATTGTATCGATATTTAATTAAAAAAATTATATAGCTCTTTCCCCTGAATATTTGCCTAGGGCCTCTAATATTTTGGAGACGGCACTGGGGAAGGTTTACAACTTATGAAAAAATAAGCATATCTAACTTAATTTTGAGACAATAAATAAACAGTTTAAAATGTATTCAAGTAGCCCTTCAACTCAATTTGTTCAAGAATAATAATGAACTGCAATTGATATTATGTTATAGTAGACTTCATGGATGGATTCAGGACTCCATGTTTGTGGGGCCGCGTACGCATACAAAATGACGAAAATAATTATTATATATTTGTATAATTTTCAATAACATGAATACAATATTTAAAAAAAAATAAATATATATAATACCTAAAGTTAATATTAATATATTACCAAAAGAGGAAAGACAAAAATTCATTAAAATTATTATCGATTATGTACCATATATACAGTTGTACATATCAGATGTTATTATCTCTTTATATTTTATAATTAGTTTTTTCCATCTATAGTCAATAAAAACATGTTAAGCAAGAGCCACAATCTCAATTCACAAAAATGTTTCATTTCAATATATTAGCAAAATAATAATAAAAAAAATAATATGTAATAATTCATTGAATGAATTAACTTTTATGGTATTTTTTTTAATTTTGCAAGCACAAGTAGTCATGATTTTGTTTTTTGTTCGAGTCGATGAGTAAGTTTTTCAATTAGAAAAAATTATCGCAACTTCAAACAGTAATTTAACAAGATCCAAAATCAAGATGAAATAAAAAAAAATAAAACACATCATAGAACAAAAAAAACATAACGAAATTGATTAAAAAAGTTACGAAACCAAATGAAAAAACATAACCAGATTTTGATTTTACAAAAAATCGAAAATTTACCAAACTTGTTTTAAACCAAAAAATCTCAAAATTAAAAATCGCTTCAAATATGCGAAAAATAGAACAAGATGTTATGTATTTTTTTATTTTTTTTTTTGAAGCTGAACAAAATAAGAAATTTAAATACTAAAAAATAAAAAAATTGTAAGAGAGTTTAAAATAAAATATGTTAACTTTTCAAATTAAAAAAAATAAAAATGGTAAGAGGGTTTTAATTGAAGGTGCTAAAGTGAGTGATATATAATAAAAATAAAATGTGAAAAATGGTGTGCAAGAAGAATCGAACCTGAAACGAACGAATATTTGTTTGGAAAGCCAACTACTAGTCCAAATTTAAGGAGCTTACACTTTAAGGGACCAAATAACATATATATAAAAAAACCAAAAAAATATATACTATATTCTATTAAAATTTTCAAAAATTTTCGGGGTAGCCTTGGCCCCTTAAGCCCTACACTATATCCGCCCTTGGTAGACTTGACATATGATAAAAATTGGAATACACCTACATTTTTTTTATTCACACCCACAGTGTCTCTCATAATCGGAACGATTTTAAAGTATATTTTATCAAAGGTGCAAGTGTGATACATGTGATGAACGTAGAATTATATATATGTTTATTAATGTCTAGTAAATATTATAGATATCTACTCGACAGTAGTTACAGACATTGTTTTCAAACTAAACAAAAAGATATAAAATCAAAAACTGAAAAATCATAATGTTCTTGACGCGGAGCCACCCCAAAGACTGGGGTGAACTCCAGCCCGGCCTAAATTTTTTTTATTTTTTTTCGATCAGTATTAATATATATATATAAACAAATTCAGGCTCAACAATGATCTCAGCCTAGATTAAATTTTTATTTAGCCCAAGATTTGTTCCAACTCACTTTCTGAAATATATTTATACTGATTTGGTCCATCTTGTTTTTTGAAATATATTTGTGGTTTTTGATTCACAAAATTGTTTTTGAAAGAAAATAAAAGTAGATGATGAGAAGCACATTCAGTTCTTCACATCATTTTCCAATCCAGAGTTCTTCCCGTTCGTTCAAAAATTTCATTTTTATCCAGATTTTTATGGTTTTTAAATTAGATTTGATTGATTTCATTGGTGTGTGCACTTGTGATTTTTTTAGAAATAATTGTGAAGTAAATTTTTGATATTTTTAAAAATTATTCCATTTAGTTTCTAAAATTTTCTATACAATTTTTGCATTTTATCATTGAAAAATGAAAATAATGTGTGATTCAAAATGATTCATTGGTAGAATTTATAAATATTGTTTGTTTCATTTAGAAAATAGAAATAGAAATTTTTGGATTTTAAGTTTATCCACTTCTTTTAATCATAAATGAGGTATTTTTTGAGTTGTTCGAGTGTAAAATTTTTCCTCGTGTTTACTTTAAACTACACATTTTTCTTTATATGTATATTGTAGGACGTATACTTAAGAATAAGATTTTTTATATATAATTTATGCGAATGTGATATATTTTACAGCCTCCAAGATATTTTAAGAGTCATCTCATTTAAATTATTATATCTTAAGTAGTTTATGCATTTTTTCATGTCAATATATAATTTTATAGTTATCATTAAACATTTTGCAACTATTTTTTGATTATAAATTAGTGTTATATTATATTTTAATTTAAAATATTTATTTTACATCATTTATTTTTTACTGGATTAATCAATTAAGGGTTAAATATTTTTTCTGGCTACGATCATGGGTATTATAATAATTTTTTGTTAATTTTTCAAAACTAACATAAGGGAAATCAAATAAAAAAATGAAGACACGAAAAAAATTACAATTTTATCTTGTAAGTTAGTCTATTTTGGCTTTTATTTATGTGACTTGTAAAAGTTTATTTTTTATCCAATAACTTCTAGTTTTTATAGAATATGGTTGAAACCGATGGTTTCCTGCATATCACGTGTGTTGAGAATAAAGTTTCGATTACACGTATTAAAATTCATCTATGTAAAAAGAAATGAGAAAAATAAAGTAAAATATCTCTCAAAACATCAAAATTGAAGGGAAAAACTGCAATTTTTTATCTCTTAAGTTTGTCACTTTTTTATTTCGATCTTTTATATTGTAAGATTTCAGTTGTAATCTGCTATTATTTATTTTTGTTTTTTGACAATTTTAGTCATGTTTTCAAATGTAGCGCTGATGTCACCATGTAGCGCTGATGTGGATCTGACGTTACAATATCACATCAATGTTTTCAACGAAAAGAGACTAAATGGCCAAAATTGAAACATGTAGACTAAAACTAAAATATGAAAATGTGGAGAACATCAGTATCAAATAAACAATATTTAGCGTATTTAGTGGTTTCGGATAACAAAAAAGAAAATAAATAAATAAAATCAACTTATAGGATGGAATCCAAAATTTAACAAGTTACATGAAATAATTAAAACAACTTAACTTACAGGAAATTTCACTTTTTCCTAAAAGACTATGCTTATATAAGAAATATGTA
Source organism: Henckelia pumila (assembly GCF_033568475.1). Taxonomy (NCBI): domain Eukaryota; kingdom Viridiplantae; phylum Streptophyta; class Magnoliopsida; order Lamiales; family Gesneriaceae; genus Henckelia; species Henckelia pumila. Next base: position 96,737,879 of record NC_133121.1, on the reverse strand, counting down.
GGATAAGCATTTTTGTTTTTAAATATATCCCTTCAGTCTAAACTCTTGCTTTATTTTAATTATATAACATTAATGTCTAAATTTTATATTTGAAAGCAAAAACACTTGAAAAAATTAAGTAATTAAAATAAATTTATATAATAATTTCAAAATTATTTGTAAGTACTTGATAAACAAAATTAGGTGAATTGAAATGACAATTCAAGAATGGTCAATTAATAGAATAAAAAAAAACTATTGTGATAAAAGGAAGAAGATAGAAATTATTTGAGAGTATATAAAAAATATATTCAAATTAGTTTATAATTGAGAAACTTCAATAAAATAAGTGTATTTCTTCTTGTAACAAAAATAATTCTGGCACATCATAATCATTAGATGCACATATTAATATTTGTAAAGTTAGTAAAAGGTTGTCGTTTAGATTTACGATGTAAAATAGTAAATAAATAACAAAAAATGCATATACATTTACGTAATTCAATAACTAATTAAGAATATATATACACACAAAATACATGTATTATGTATAGTTTTGAAAAAACATATATATTATGACAATTCATGAATAGTTTAAAAATCAAAAAATACATTTCTCCTTGTATAAGTACTTGATAAAAAAAATTTAGGTGAATCTCAAGAGTAGTAATTTCATAGATTAAAAAAAGTATTGTAATAAAAGAAAATAGATAGGCATTAATTATTTGAGATGAGACAAAAAAATATATTCAAAGTAATTGGTAATTGAGAAAATTCAATAAAATAAGTGTATTTCTTCTTGTAAAAAAAATTAATGCGGCACATCATAATCATTAGATGCACATAATAATATAAAGTTAGTAAAAATTTATCGTTTAGATTTAAATTATAAAAAAATAAATAAATGACAAAAGATGCATATAAATTTACATAGTTCAATAACTAATTAAGAATATATATACACACACAAAATTAGGGGTGGAATCGGGTTGGGACCCGTCCCGTAACCCCCTTACCCGATTCCCGTCCCGATAGAAATTGAGATATTTTTTTCTTCCGATCCCGCACCCGAGATGTGTCAGGACCCGAATGTTCGGGATCCCGTCGGGTCGGGAGAGGGTAATCCCGAATAATATTTTTTTTAAAAAAAAATTTTATGAAAATATTTTTTTGAAAAAAATTTATGAAAAAAATCAAACAATTTCTTAATACATTACAAATAAATTAAAAGTTCTTTATATATAACCACTAGTTTCTCTCCCGTGCGATGCACGGTGTGTTATTTTATATATTTAACGATTAAATATATAGGTAATAAGTATAATCGTTTTAATATCTTTAAAAATATTGATAAAATATAATGAATATATTTAAAATTTAATAATATCATATATTTATAACTTTTAAAAAATATAAAGTTTTTTTTGTATAAAGTTGAATATATATACCGATCAATACGTATCGAAATCTCTGTATATCGTAAAATTTTGGTATAATCGTTATGATAATTATATGTATCAAAATTTTCGGTACACCGATTTCGGTATCTCGAAATTTTTGGTGCGGTATCGGTATAAAAAATTTTTATTCAATATTTTTCGATATGACATATATTTTTGGTACGATACGATTTGTTGTCCTTAAGTATATATAAATCATTTTGGCGACCAAATTATGGTATCTTCAATATAATTTCGGATTTTCTATTTCTCTCTAGTATTATTATATACTACAACTCTTTAGGATTTTAAAACGTAATGTCCCACAAAATCTTATAATTCTAAAAAATATTGTTTCATACTTTAATTAACCCATTTTTAACAATGTATAAAAGGAAACTATATAAATTTATTTTTTAATAGACCAAAATAACAATATACAAATCATATTTAAAATTTTTTATTATTTTAATTTAATATAGTGGGTAAAATTTTCATATAGATAAATTTATTTAATTTGGTAAGATTATAAAAATTGTTAAGTGTATATACACAAAAACCAAATATAAAAGTTTTTTAACAATAAATTTTTGCAAAAAATAAAAAAAAATTACAATTTGTTCGGAGTTTAAAAATTATAAATGGTTTAAAATTATAAATTTTAACTAATAAGATAGAATATTATACTTTTCTTCAAATTTAAAGAACAAAAATATGTTCATTAATAAATTATCTTTGTTTAATCTATCATATTTTTCTTTTATATGTGTGTTTTAATTGCAAATACTTTTTATTATATTTGTTTTTAGTTTTTTTAAAGAGCGAAATTAGATAATTGATAGGGAAAAATTTTATAATGAATATTAAAATTAAAAAAAATAATTATCTTGTTAAAAAAAAATCTATGGTAAAAAATTATGGACTATATTTTATTATTGTTTTTTTTAGTGTTTTGTGTAGTTATCTTTCAAAAGTATATACTCTCATAAAACCAGATAAATATTATTTCTATTATAATAAAAAATAATATAAATTTATTTTTAAGTTTTCTTCTTCTATTATTTTTATTTTCAATGCAGACAAAATTAAAAATATTTTCTTTTACCATAAAAAAAACTAATAAGAAAACAAATGTATTTTATGTGTGTTATATAAATATTTTTAATTTAATAAATTATTTGATGAAATATTTTTTAAAAGCTAAATTACAACATGCGACTTCTCTTGTTGAAAAAAGCTAAATTACAATATATGATCTACATCGTATATTTTTTATGTGTATATAAATATTTTTAAATTTATGTGATTGATCACCAATTATTTTCAATAAAGGATCATCACCAATTGTAATAAAAAATATCATCATTTTATCCATGAAATTTTCCCACAAAGCCTAAAAAATTATAAATATATGTGGAATATATAAGAATTCAAATTCATAATCACCATAAAAATAAGATATTAAAATAACAATATTTACCCCAATCACATCTAGAAAAATAAAGTGATAAATTAACACAAATTAAAATATAATAATAAATGCATGCTAAGATCATTTAATTACACGACACTTCAAGATTAAACATGACAAAAAAATTTGATTCGTCGATGACTTCTGCGTTCGTCAAATATTTAAATTTCTTGAATTCAAATATATTTGACGGAAAATTATGTTTTTTTTTATTTCGAAAACATTTGTTTTATAAAATACTAGTATTTCATCCGTGCGATGCACGGACTATATATTATGTATAATATGGTTAAATTGGATAATATAAAAATTTTGAATATGAAATTAAAATATAAAAAAATTTAATTCTACAATAAGTAATAATAATAATGTTAAAAAATACTTTTAAAAACTTTAAAAAAAATCTTTAAAAAATGTGTCGTGCGATGCACATGATGTTATTTTATACAATTAATGATAAAAAATAGTAAGATTAAACATTTGAACGAACATAGATAGAACATAAAAATAAATCAAAAAAATTTATGTATACATCAACAACTTAAAATATGGTTTTATCGTGTGAGATCTAGTAGATCTTAACAACATACTAACTGTGCTTCAATGATCAATGCTAGTCTGAAGGGTATAGTTCACGAATAACATTAAGCAAATGTGTCATTTGGTTTGCAATTGATTGGTGACTGTTTTATTGAAGTAGTTGATCATGTTAAATAATATTTTTTGCACATAAATATATTTATACATTAAGTTTATTCAAACCAATATTGGAAATGCTCGGTCATTTTTGTTAAATTTTAAAATTTTTAATTGTGTGCAGAAAAATCTAGGGATGCGATATCGAACCAAAATATCGACTTTTCGAGATACCGCACCAAAATTTTTTCGATATATAAACATTTTTTTGATATATCAAATTTTTTTCGTTATCTCTACGGTATTAGTATGGATTTTTTTCATACCAAAATTTTAGAATTTCGATATCTGTACCGGTATGAATTTTTTTATACAAATATTTTTATACGATATACCGAAACTCCACCCCTAGGAAAATCATGATTGTTTTTTTTTAAAAAAAAAAATTAGAGGTGGAATTTTCAATTTTTTGGAAAGAAAATATTGTATGTGCATATAAATATATGAATGTATTAAATGTGATTTTTTTTCGAATCTTAAAATATGATTTTAATTTTTTTAAAAAAGAAATCAATTATCGTATATGGAATGCTGAAATCTTGGTTAAGATGTATACATATATGATAAATTAACAACATTGTGTAATCTATATATACATGTATATTTAATATTTATCGGGTATTTTAAATGTTTTATTGATATTATGATATATATTTTATATATAAATATATTTATACATATATGGTAAATATGAAACATTCTGTATTTCTTAGTATTGTTTTTTCACATTAGAACCATTATCTATCTAATCCATATATCCATGTATATTTAACATTTATCTGATATTTTAAATGTTTATTGATATTATGATACATATGTTTATAAATATATTCACACATACATGGTAAATTAGCAATATTATGTAATATATATTTTAAAAGTGCACTTTAATTGTAATTATAAGTGTTTTCAAATTGAAATATTGTATATTTATTAGAAATGTGGAATTGTAATTGTTTGTAAATATTTTTCGTATTAAAATGAATATATATGTATATAAATAAATGTCAATATTACAAATTTTTAATTTTGTACATGAATATTGTGATTAGATGAAGAATTGTTGATGTTTTAGAAAGCAAATATAACGGGATGATATTTATGTATATTAATTTATGCAAATATTAAGAAATTACATTTATATTTAATAATAACATTTATAGATCTTAAAGATGTATGTATATAAATTATATTACCGAATTCTGTGTGTGTGTATATATATATATATCTATATATATGTCTATGTATAAATTTATATTAAATATTTTTCGAATCTTATGTTGGATTTTTTAAAAAATTTAATTGATGAATTTTATATATTTTCGAAAGCAAATATTATGAATGAAATGTTGAAATAATGAAATATTTTAAATATTTTTGTGTAATTTAAATGAATATATATGTATATAAATATATGTAAATATTATAAAATTTTTAATTACATGAATAATACGATTCAATTTAGAAATATAATAGTTTGTAAATATTTTTCCGTAATCCAAATATGCCAAATATGAAGAATTATAATTTGAAAAGATATAATTTTTTAAAACAATTTATTTTCCGATTTTCACAAAATTTTTGTTTAGAAACCAAGTTTTGGCGGGATTTTACTAAAAATAACAAAAAGAAAATTAAATAAATATTAGAAAGGGAATGCTGAAATCAAAGAATAATGAAAATAATCATGTGTAATTTTACATGTATATATATATGTATATAAATAGTTGCAAATGTTATGAAATTTTTAATTACGTGAATATTGCAATTTAATTATGGAATTTTTTATTTTCGTTTTTAGCAACATATTTTTGTCAGAATTTTGCCAAAATGACAAAAATTCTACTTATATTTATGTATGTTTAATTATATGAATATTTTGATTTAATTTCGTAATCAAGATTTGAAATGCTTTATATTTTTGTTAAACCTAAGTTATTCTATATTTTTTTTAATTTTTAGATTTTGTTGTATTTAAGAATGACCGAGAAGTTAGTAGTGATTTTTTATAATTTTAATTAAGGTAATGATTTTGTATGCTTCTAATTCGCAATTATAGATAGTGATTTTTTATAGTTTTAATTATAGTTATGATTTTGTATAGTTTTTTTATACAAAATTAAAAATTAAAATATTATGCAATTTTTCATTACGTAATATTTTGATTAAGCCTGAAATTTAAATTTTTGAAAATCCTCCATAATCAAAATATGCCAAATATAGAATAATTGATTTAATATAATTTTAAAAAGTATGATTTTTTAAAACTATTTTTTCCCATTTTTGTTCTGAAAATTTTTATTTCCGAATCTTCTGTTGGATTTTATTTTAAATATTTATTTTTTATTTTTAATTTTTTTTAAAAGCAAATATTATAAAAAAGAATGCTGAAATTAGGGAATAATGTAAATAATGTTGTGTAATTTTAATTGGATATATATATATATATATATATGCAAATATTATGGAATGTTTTGTTATATTAATATTATGATTTAATTTAGTAATTAAAATCTGAAATTTTTTTTTATTTTTTACGGGTTTAGAAATAATTAGTTATTTTTTTATAGTTTTTATTTTATTTACAAATTATATATAAAGACAAAGATTGCGTAAATATACATAAATATTGTTTGGAAAAAAAATATTGTAAATATATGTATATGTATATGTATATAAAAGATGCAAAGATTATGGAAGTTTTAATTTATATATATGTATATATAAATATGCAAAGATTATGCAATTTTTAATTAACTTAATATTGCAATTTAAGTATGGAATTTTTTATTTCCGTTTTTGGCAATATAGTTTTGGCGGGAATTTGCTAAAAATGGCAAAAACTCAGTTATTATATATATATATAGATTAAAAAACTAAAACATTTTTTAGTACATTAGAAATAAACTAAAACAACTACTTGATTAATAAAAAACATATAATTATTCATAATAATAAAAAAACAAAATAAAAAATTATAACTCAATGTTAATATTAAAAAAATATAAATATAAAAAAAATTATATGGTATATAATTATAAAACATTAATATTAAAACATAAAATTAAAAAAAAATTAATTAAAAAATATTATTTTTATATTCGGGTCGGGTCGGGAATCCCGTCGGGAAGGGTTGCCTATCCCGATCCCGATCCCGACATTGATCGGATCGGAAAAAATCCCGAGCACTCGGGTCGGGAAAAGTTCGGGACGGGAAAAATTCGGAACGGAAACGGGTTGGAAATCGGGACCGGTCGGGATTTTTTAAAAATTTGCCACCTCTACACAAAATGCATGAATAGTTTTGAGAAAACATATATATTATAACAATACATGTATCGTTTAAAATTCAGAAAATACATTTTTCCATCAAAGGGAAAAAAAAAAAACTTAACATAAAAATAAAAAATTTGACCAATACTCAAACCACAACAATATATTCAAATAAAGCACAAATAGTGACAAATTTTAAACAATAATAGTGGATATTATTAATCCAATCTAATCTATAACAATGGTTTAAACATGTTTAATTTTTTTTAGAAACAATAGTAATAGTAAGACCATGTTGAATGCAATAATGAAAAATTAAATTAAATTAATTAAATTTTGTGAATATGAATTAGGGAGTGTTTGCAATAGATTGTGCTTTTGTAGAAGTGATTAATTTATAGATTATAAAAAAAGTTAAGAAAAATCAAAAGTTGGTAGTGTTTGAAAACAAATGTGAAAATCTAAAATCAATGTTTGGTAGTGTTTGATAAATAAACGATTATAATGATTTTAACAATGACCTTCTTATTAGAATCATTTTTGGAGAATCATAATTACCACATGACTAGCTTTTGGATTTCAATTAAGTTAAGCATAATCTAACACATAATCTAGGTTTAAGAAACACACAAAAATGGTTTTTTAAGCCAAAATTTAACAATTACTTTTTTTTAGTGATTGCAAATACTCCCTTAATACTCTATTGACTTTTCACCATTCAAATAAAATAACAACTAAGAAGATGACAGAATAAGGAAAACCCGACAGCATAACCCATCGGACATTACTACCATAGCAAAGGCACACAAAATTGAGAGGAGAAAAATAAATGTGGCCTTGTATTAATAAATAATAATTAATTACGTGTTATTAAGAAGAACATGTTATTAAGAAGAAAGAGAAATACTAAGAAGGAAATTACAACAGAGATCATAGAGCAACCAAATTGAATCCTAGTAATTTGAAGGCTATACAAGGAATTTCACAATTGTAAGTAGCTTATTTATACTATAATAATAATAATAATAATAAAATAAAATAAAATAGTGTTAGTGTTAAGAAGAAAGAGAAATACTAAAAAGAAGGAAATTACAACGGAGACCATAGAGAAACCAAACTGAATGCTAATAGTTTGAAGACTATACAAAGAATTTCATAATTGTAAGTGCTTTATTTATAATATAATATAATATAATAAATAGATAGATGGATATAAAATAACGGTAAATTGCTGAAAAATCCCCAATGCTAACATGTTTTGCTTTGCACTCCTTAGCCATTTTTTTATACCACAATTTTTGTTAATTTGTACCACATCTTATATGGTTTTGTACCACATGATGTATATTGTTGTACCAAATTTTATGACTAGGGATCCCAAAGCAAAACATATTTGCATTTTAGGATTTTTGGGCAAATTGCCCATAAAATAATTCATTTATGACATATATTCCGGAGAATAATAATGCATAAAGCAAACTTTAATTAATTTATAAACATAATTTATTTAAAATTGTATACCATTGTGTATTTGCCGAATCTGGTCAACCACTAGTCCAATACATTCAGCGAAAAGCCTAAAACCAACCAAGAGTAACACGTGAGCGGAAGAGACAGCGGTCAACCTCCCCAGGAGCCAAGTTTTACTGTCTTTTTGTTTTTAATAGTTTTGAACTAATAATATTTGGAGATATCCCGTAAAAAGATTTCATGAATCTATGTACGATGACAGTAACACAGACTGAATCAACTAATTATCACCGGAATAAATAAAAATTTTACCATAAAATATATATATTAGACTGAATCAACTAATTATTATCGAGAGAAGTAAAATTTTTAACATAAAAAAATATATATCGCTGTCATTAGTTTTTTATTAAAATTTTTTATTAGAAATATTTTTTTACCCAAAACGACATGATATATAATTGTTTCACTGCACCGGGTGAGCCCTATTTAATTGAAAACAACATGTTTTAATATAATGCTCAAAAAACGTGTTTTAATATAGAGATATGTTTTCCCCACCAAATTATTTGTTTAAAAATCAAAAGAAACCTGCCAGATTCAATCCTAATCCCGGGCTGCTCCAAATAAAATAATATGCTGTCTCTTTTTGTTGTGGAGTGTTCGACAGTCGATCAAGAATCTTCAACAAAAGAGCACTGATAAATTATAAGAATCCATTTCCCTTGTTTGTATCAATTTCAAACGAAAATTCAACTGGGGCGGCAGCAAAGAACCTTCTTCTTGTACCAGCCAGTTGGTTTGAGCTGATTAAATATTCTCTCTCTTTTTTCTTTCCCACTTTTGAATGAGGGTGAAAAGCAGATTCTGAGATGGGCTCTGAATTCAGAAACAACACAGATTTGTTGCTCTTGTGTTTCTTGATCCAATTGTTTTTCTTGTCTGAATTAAGTTCTGCTGCTGACAGAATTGCCAGAGGTGATTCTATAAAAGATGGGGATACCATAGTTTCTGCTGGGGAAAAATTTGCTCTGGGATTTTTTAGTCCCGACCAAAATTCGGGGTTGCGATATGTTGGAATATGGTACTACAATGTTTCGAAAGAGACCGTAATTTGGGTGGCGAACAGAGAGAGACCAATTTCAGGGAAAGATGGAGTTTTGACGATTGGGAATGATGGAAATTTGATGATTTCAAATGGAAATGGCGATATGATTTGGTCGAGCAATATTGAAGGAGCTGCTTCGACTAATTCAACCGCAGTTATAATGGATACAGGAAATCTTGTTCTACAACAGAATAATGCTTCGAACCAGGTGGTTCTATGGCAGAGTTTTGATCATCCAACAGACACATATTTACCCCAAATGCGACTTTACACGAGCAATAATGGCGGAGAGAATCGAATATTCAGTTCTTGGAAAAGTCCTACTGATCCAGCGCCCGGAAACTATTCGATGGGTGTTGATCCTCGTGGGTCGCCTCAGATCGTGATATGGGAAGGGGCGAATCGAATATGGAGAAGTGGGCATTGGAATGGACTTATATTCACAGGTATTCCAGAAATGAGGGCTGCTGTGTTCTTCGGTTTCCGGCTCTTTATTGAAGGTGGAGGCAACATGTACTTCACGTACACGCAGTCGAATAGCTTGGATTTGATTAAGTTTTGGTTGAACTCGGAAGGAATCGAGATGACAGAAAAATGGAATCAGGGGCTTCAACAATGGAGTGTCCTACAATCACATCCGGGGAGTGTATGTGATGGATACAATCGTTGTGGAGCTTTCGGAATTTGTGATGCACCGAATGGTGTTCAAAGATGCAGTTGTATGCAAGGATTTGTGCCTACGGATAAAGATCAGTGGAACCGAGGGAACTGGTCTGGCGGGTGTATCCGTAGCACAAAGTTGCAATGTGAGGAGAATATTAATACAACGTCTAGTGACGATTTTGTTCTGGCCGAGAATGTGAAATTGCCGGATTTCGTGGATTACGTGGGAACGGATGACTCCACGGGCTGTAAAAACAAGTGCTTGGCGAATTGTTCGTGTACAGCTTATGCTTTTGTTAGCGGGATCAACTGCATGATATGGTATCAAGATTTGGTTGATGTTGAACTATTTGCTGCGGACGGAAGCACTATATTCGTCCGTGTCCCTCATTCGGAAATAGGTACATTTAAACGTTTGTTTTACATTGCACATGCTCAAATTCTGTCGATTGTTACATGCTTCTTATCCTTTACCGTTATCTTTCATTGATGTTTGCAGGTGGGAAAAATCAGATAACCAAGATTGTGGTGATTCCAATTGCTGGGGGGATAGTCATTTTAAGTGTCTTGATTTGGCTGCTCTGGAGATACAAAAACCGATCACGGGGTAAAGTTTTGGTAAAAAATCATATATTTTTGTGTGTACAGTGTAGGAGAACAAATCTGACCTTAAATGTAATAGCAGAAACTTCCAAGAGGTCCAACGATGAAAGGCTGAAAATCGGCCGGAGTGGCGAATATTCCACGGATATGTCAGGACCATGTGACCTTGGTGTTGAAGGGCCGCAAGGAAATGGAGCTGAACTAGCAATATACAGCTTCAACGATGTTGCAACAGCAACAAACAACTTTTCTGATGAGAACAAGCTTGGAGAGGGAGGATTCGGACATGTTTACAAGGTAAGAGATTGTTCTTACTATTGTTAATTTCCTGTCATAAAGAGAGAACCAGATACTCTGAAATTTTATCTGAGTTAGTGTGAGTTTATGGGACAAAGTATATGTTTTTGGAGAAATGTCTCATGGAATTTCTAGAAATTTTCATTTGAAGGGATCAACTCGAGTATCTGTCTCTCGCGAGAAACTAGTTACTCCGTGGTGTGTACACAATCATGTGTTGATCATTTAATTTTGCCTGTAGGGTACACTACCAGAAGGCCAAGAAATTGCTGTTAAAAGGCTTTCAAGAAAATCTGGTCAAGGTATAGAGGAGTTTAAGAATGAAATAGCGGTGATCGCAAAATTGCAACACCGAAATCTTGTCAGACTTTTGGGGTGCTGCATTGAAAGAGAAGAAAAGATGCTAATCTATGAGTACATGCCGAACAAAAGCCTGGATCTATACATTTTTGGTTAGTTTTCGAGATTTTTCGTTTGTTGTTCTTTCGCACTTTGATTGGTTTTATCGAAGAATCAAACCATTCTTGAAATGGCCATCCATATATGAAGAATAGTTTCTGTGCGAGATGCTAAACTTCTATGTGATTAAACTTTTTGCAGATGCTGCTAGGAGATCCCAACTCGACTGGAATCAACGGTTCACCATAATTGAAGGGATAGCAAGAGGGCTTCTCTATCTGCATAGAGATTCGAGGCTCAGAATTATACACAGGGACCTGAAAGCTAGCAACATTTTGTTGGACGAAGAGATGAACCCAAAAATTTCGGATTTTGGCATGGCCAGGATATTCGGAGGGAATCAAAACGAAGAAAACACAAACAGGGTTGTAGGAACATAGTAAGTAACATCAATCAATCTTGCACGTCTAACAATGAATCATTTCAAATTTGTGATGGAAGCCTTGAAAATTTTTCCTGACAGTGGCTACATGGCGCCCGAATATGCAATGGAAGGATTGTTTTCACTGAAGTCAGATGTCTATAGCTTCGGGATTTTGTTGTTAGAGATTGTCACCGGCAGAAGAAATAGCAGCTTTCGCTCAACCGAGTACCCAAGCATCATTGGAAATGTAAGTTCTGTGCACTATAATTCATGAACAACCCCTTTTGAGATCTACCCTTGATGCATTATATGTATCTAGAAATCACTTTCAAAAAACTTGAAGTAATGAGCTATTATCTTTATACCCAAGTCAGAAACTGGAAAACATAGATCCAGGAATTATATTCAGCCTACACATACATGTTGATCTTACATTGGATGACATAAGCCGAAAAAGAAAACCAGAGACGATTTTAATAATTTATACAAGGGTTTGAGGTTCCAAGTTTGATATACTAACTCCAGTACCATGTTAGAAAGTAGAAGCCACTTGTGCTAAAAGTTAAGAGTTCATGGGAAGCATAACAACAGACGTGTATTTAACCATATATGTAACGTTTGATACAGGCATGGCAACTTTGGGATAGAGGCGTCTCAATCGAGTTACTTGATACATCCATAGCGTCGAATTCATATCCACGAGAACAAGTGCTAAGGTGCATACATGTAGGCATGTTGTGTGTGCAAGACATTGCAGCACAGAGACCAAACATGTCTGCTGTGGTGCTGATGCTCGAGAGCGAGAACACGGTGTTGCCAATGCCGAAACAACCCACTTTTACATCTATGAGTCGACATGCTCAACATTCTGATGTGTTGGATGAAGATGCAGAGGTTGAGTCGTCAAATAATGTCACAATTAGTGTACTTGTTGGTAGATGACAATTCTTGATATTTTTGTTGTTTTTTCGTATGCATAGTAGAACTGTAGAGGTAATTGTACATAAATACTTTTTTTTATGTTTCATTTTGTATTTTTAATAGAGCGGCGTACGAATCACGAATGTATGCCGTGTGATTCAGTGTTTAAAACAAACTTTGCATTAAATTTGGTACAATTTCATCTTATATGAATCGACAAAATAAAATAAAATATATAATATGGATTAAGGACCGAATTAATTCTATTGGTCCAGAATTTGTTAGAATTTAAAGACCATTGTACAAATGGGATGAATAGCTGCTAACAATTTGAAAGAGCAAGCCATAATCATCCGTATATTTGAAGGGCCTGTAACGATTACCATAGTAGATTAGGAGGTAACCGTACCCAATATCAGATATTAATTGAGATGTTCTTGTGAATCTATACATTGTGAATCTATGTATAGATTCGTGTCTCGTGTGTTGCATCCAACGATTCATTTTTTTGGCATTTGAGATATTTGCGTGAACATCTCAAATGCAAAAAAAATTGGACCGTTGGATCTCCATTCGTGCACTACCCGAATGGGGTAGCATAGACAAGACCGGATGTTACATGTCACTTAACATTTAACAATCAAGTTATGGGTTAAGTTTCAGCTACTTGAAGCGTACTACACTTGATCTAATGAAGAATTGATATGGCTTACTAATACCTATAAATATTGTGCCATGCTTTTGATTCACATCGAAACTTTTAAAATTAATAATAATAAAATTACAAGTGGTTTCTAATTTCTTATACTTGTGACAATTCAGGTGAAGAATGTTTTTTCAAATATTAGTTTTGACTCCAGCTATGTTCAAAATGCTTTAGCTACAATTTATAAGTGATTTCTAATTTCTTCTACAAGTGAAAACTATATATATTGTTAGGTTGGGGAACACCTTTCTTTCGCCTCTAGAGGTAGAGCTAGGAGATTATCAAGTATTTAATGTTCAAGTGTTTTAAAGACATAAATTATGAGATAAGTAACAAATCAATCCATACCAAAATTATATTTTCACATTTAACGACTGAAAAATTGTTGAGTACTTCTCTTGTGAGACATTCTGTGGTATGTGAGCTCGACTCGATATATAATTATAGTATAAAGTAATATTTTTGACATAAAAATGATATTTTTTCATCAGTTAAGTCGGACAGAAAATTCGTCTTACAAAAGTGATAAATACAGTCTCAATGGAGTTTTTGTGGAAATTGTATTCAATTCGAATTTGAATAAAAATTCGATTTCTATTAGCAATTTGACAAGAATTGGCGGATATTCCATAATTTATCTATGCTAGAAGTAAAGAATATGTTTAATAGATTAAAACGGACACCTTTTTTTTTTTTTTTTTTTTTTCAAAATTACCATAATATGATATAAATATTACATTTTTTTTTCTTTTAGTTTTATTTATTTTTATTTTTACATCTCAGGTTGCAATTTAATCCTCCGATAATTTTAAAATTATGGTATCACCCTCGTATAAATATGATCAATTCAAATGATGGTATGACCCTACATTATTTTTTAATTACAATTATTATTTTTCCCTTATCTGAACATAAATCTGCTTAATTAGAAAAAAACTGTATAAATACGCAATACATGTGTCTGTGCACAAGTTTATATTATATTATCTCTTACTATGAGAATTTACTATTTGACAAAGTAAGAGGCCTTATGGAAAACTGGAAATCGAAATTGATACATTTTAATGGTATTCCAAAACTAGTTCTCAAGATAAGAAAAATGAAAAAACAAAAAAAAAAAAAAAATTAATAAATTGATTATGTTGTAATTTTCTACTTATTTTAAACTTTCCACAACTCGATCCTTAAAATTTCCATCCCACTTGTTATAATGGTCTTAATTTCATGATTATGCCATTTAGACGTCAGGCGTGACCCAATTTTCACTTCAAGTTAGAATATTATAATAAATTATAAGCCCTTCTTTGAACATTTCCAATTTCTAGGTGTGAATGTTTAAAAATAAAAAATAATATTAATTATTGGAAAGTTATTGGAAAACAATTTTTAGAAAAGTATTTTAATTTTATTTTTAATGAATATTTTAAGAAAATAAAATTTGTTGACGTTGTTAATGTATTTAATGATGAGAGTAGACTGAATAATAATAGATAAAATAATGAATAATACTACAACTACAATGAATACATCGTATGTATAGATATTTATATGAATTATATGGTGAGATTTTGTATTAAATTTATCATGATATTTTGATCAGTGAAATTTATTTATTAAATTTTTTATGATATAAAAATTATTATACAAATATTATTATACTTATAAAATGACTCTAAAATAATACCAAATATGAGACTGAATTATAAATATTTTAGACGGAAGAAGCAGCTAATGCAACTGATTGCGTAATAATAATAATAAATAAACAAACAAACAAACAAATAAATAAAACAGCTGTTTTGGTTTGTACTTTAGTGTCAATAGTCGAGACTTTTGAGATTCGTGACTAGAAATTGTAATGAGTCACATTAAACCTACCTCGACAGATGGGTCTAGAACCGACTAAGTGGGTCTGGGGCGGGTCTCAGGTTTGGTCAAATCCGTTTTGAACTCGTCCCGTAAAAATATATATTTATATATAAATTTAAAATATATAAATGTATTTATAAATATAAAATATATATGTAATATTAATAATTACTATTTTTGTAATAAATAATTAATAATTTATTTATAATTTTAATTTATAATATTTTTGAATTGAAATGAATTTTTTTTATTATGACTAGCATTCGTTGCACGCGATGCGTGCATATACATAATTTTTTTATGTTATTTAATTTTCATATTATTTTAGAATTCACATGATGAATTAGATATTTAAAATGTTAAGAGTGATAATTATATGATCTAAATTTTTCAAAAAAAATATATCTAAATCTAAAATTCAAAAATACAAACAAAAATGGCGAGTGTCATTTTGATAAATAATATTGTTTTTAGTGGCTAAAAAAAGGAGATTATATAAAAATGACTAATTTATCTAATAATTTTGGTTTTGTTAAAAATTAAATTAGGATATAATCGTAATTTCATCTCAAGATTCACCAATCAATTAAAAGTTAGTTAATTATAGAGTTTTTACTATAATAATATAGTAAGATATGTTTAATATGAAAATATATCATTATAACTTTTTTGTTAATAATTATTAATTAAATACAATTTGATGAATTTTAACTTGTGACAATTTTTTTGTCCTAAAAATTATCAATATAAACTTGAAATTAAAATTAATGATTTTTGTTAATTTTTAATGTTTTAAATTTTTTTATTTAATAAATTTAAAATTATATAATTTTTTATGAGTCCAATGGATCTAATTCAGATTGGACCCGTTGGGTTCACGGGATGAAAGGCAGGTGGGGTCTCGGATTTAGTCAAACCCACCCCGTTGTCATCCTTATGAACACTGAATTTTTACAAAAAAAAAAAAACAAACAAACAAACAAATAAATCGTCACCGCTGGCCATCGTCATCATGCGAAATGTACGTAAACGTAATTAAAGTAATAAGACACGAGAAATTAAATAACGAAAAATAATATTTTTTAAAAAAAATTGCATGTTTCTGTTTTTTTCTTCTTTAAATAAAATAAAGAGTGAAATTGTCCTATTTGGTAGCACTTACTTATCGAGATTTGGATTGTTTCTTTTGTATTCTTTTCTTTTTATATTATTCGCTGAAATGCATTTTTATACTTCTATTTTATTTATGTACATAACTATTTTATTTTATTTTATTTCATGTGTAAGTCTCTTTTAAAACGATGTCATAGATTTATTTAATAATTTTGTCATAGACTCTACAAAAATGTTGAAATTTAAGAAATGTATAATTTGTAATTAATATCCAAATATTTTACAGTATGATTTAATTAACAGTATTTCATCAATACTAATGATCGATATATTCGAGCAGCAGCACAAGTAAAATTACATATTGTACATGAGATTGTTTTTTTTTTTTTTTTTGAAGTACATGAGATTGTTATTCACGTCTCCAATTTTTGTTAGTTATACGCCACATTCATCATTTATAACATAACTTAAAATAACAACTTATCGATTTATCCATATTTCTCATTTTTCCGTTTAATATTGTCATATTGAAGCATAAATAAACATTAATCCTCTTTTCAATGTAAAGAGGAAAAGAATTCCTCGCATATATATTGTCATAATAGCATTTGTCATACGCATAAAATATATGATTTCTTTTCCAGTAAAAAAAGCTATAAATTTGTCAATGTATATAAAAAACGATATTGAGCATGTCATTTATACAAAATGTAATTTACGGATTAATGTCATGTTTATAATTGTATCATTTGAGTACAACATTAGTTTGATTATTTTTCATTAATGTCAAGATTAAAACGTGAATTTGTTTCTAAAGGTAGCAACTCATCAACCGAAGATACTAAGATCAAACTTCTCCTGGCTCGGAGTTAACTTCAGATTTTGGAAACAAATACCTCTGAAGCCCCATCTTGTCGACCTACACGGGATTGACATTTACATATTACCACATCGTCGGTCAATAGTCGACACTCACAGGGTGTTTACTGTGTACCAGTCAGTGCAGCTAAAAAACCATGGAACAATGTTTCATCGAAAGATGTCGTAGGATCATCAGCTCATCCATCTTGCCCCGGTATAGTATCTGGAAGAGAGGGAAGAACTTCCTTGGTGTGTAATTGGCGCGCTAACCTGTGGCCGCACAAGGGTTGAAACATACGAGGTTAGAGCACTGCCTTGATATGGTACTTGACTCTGTAAAGATAACTGATGGTGCTCACTTCCCAAACTGGTGACTTGATCTTGCGAAATCCTGCTTCCTTGAACATGATGGGCGGTCTCCCGTATGGTCCAATATCTAGAAGTAAAAGTTCAAAATCAGCAAGATGTTTTTCATGTAACTTTGTAGTCGATTGCTGCTCCAAGATATTCTCATCACTTGTAACTTTGTATTCGTGTGAATTCATGCCAAAATATAAATAGAAGAAATTCATGTTTCAACTACTTTAAATCAAGTACTTCAACAGGAAAATTGGAAAAATTAAGGAAACCATAGACGAAAAATTAAATAAATGCATTCTAGATATTCACATAAATAAAAATATATATGCCAAAAAATAAGAAATTAGAACCGTGAGACACAAGAATTGCAAACAAATCAATCAACATTAATTGTAACAATCAATGGCCAAAACTTATTTTTCAAAAGGTTGACATGAAACTCCAACCGTCTGTCAACATCATCAAAAGTTAGGAAAGAGGGGGAGGATATACCTTGAATACGGATCCTCAAACTGATTGGGTAAACTTTCAGGAATGTATGGTTGATGAGCACTGGCAACATAATAATTGCTGGAAACCGGCAAGCCTTGATGATCTGAATTTGCTTGTGCGTGACTGACATATGCTGCTGTTCTTTGGCCTACATGCTGTGGAAAAGACACATTCGGGACAATTTGATGCTGCACAAGTTGTGGAGAATGACCATATTGCATTCCAGCAAAATATCTATTCTCCAAAGCTGGCAACTGAGATGTGTACTTAAACTGATCTTCAGTAACTGCACGAGGTATTGCCAGTGATAGAGGCTTGTTTGACAAGGTTGGTGGAGCTAGTTGAGATGATGACATAGAAAGAGGGCGAAATGATGACAACAACTTGCTAACCTACAGCGGAAATAAAGTCTCTTTACTAAGTTACAACCATTCATAGAAATACTATCCTAGTGTGCATAAGATAACGAAAATCACAGTTAGTCAGTTGCACAAGTCTTACTTGATGTCCATTGAGTTCTTGGTCAAATTTTGAACCCCTATAGTTCTCCCTTATAACATGTTTGAGAGAACTCTCATGAAGCGGAAGACACTCCTTGAAAATTCTAAACTTCACCTGAAAGAAAGAAGAGAAGAAGAACCTCATCTCACAAGAAAAAATTCTACCTTGTCACTGTATCAAATAACAGTTAATGTTTAAAAGAAGGGGTATATAATGGCCTCCTTCATGATTTAATAAATTATATTGCCAAATTACAAAGAGGATAGCTAGCTTGGGGCTAAAGTTCAAAGATGAAACTAGAAGTACCTTAGTACATAGACTTCCCTGAGATAAGACCTTACATCGAAGAGAACTTTGGACATGCAATCAAGTGACCAACAATTAAACAACGTACCTGCACTGGAAATTTTCCTCCGAAAGCAGCCGGTTCCATATTGAGTTGACCAGTGGAGGTAGCCTCATATATGCCGTATAGAAGCTTTAATTCAAAATCAAACAAAAAAAGCTTCGCGCCAGGCTTTATCTTCTCAACCGCAGCCATTTTTCCCATAGGAAGTCCAAAAACACGGTACTGGTAACAATCTGACTTTGTACTAGAACTACACATGAATATAAAACCAGAAAGTGTTTCCTTTTTTTTCTCTTTGCCCATTGATAAACCACCATTTATGTCCAAAGCATGGTTGGAAGAAGTTGCATCTGCAGGATTGGTAAGATGGTCTGCTATGGGAGCAATACTATCTGTAGGCTTGATCTTTGGAACGTTCACTTTTTTTATTTTAGCACTTGGTTGGCCAATATTTTTGCCATTCCTTTTAGACTTCTTGCCTCTTCCCCTGGCCATAATCAAAGCGCTACAGTGGAAAAGAAACATATTAAAAGAAAGCAAACAAAAAGGAAATCAATACCAGTTGTCAAAAATGTGCAACACCAAACACTGATTTGCATCCTAAGGAGCAGTTAAGAAACTTCTATTACCTCAAAGGTAACGAAAAATGCTCTTACGACCACGAAATTCAAACTGAAGTTAGATCGCAAAAAAGATAAACAAATCCCTAGCTAGCAGCTGGTATTTCTCCCTAGCCTAAGGTAGTCATGCTCAAGCAACACAAATAACAGATAGACCCACAAATATTTTCCCCTTCACATTTTTATTTCATGCCCTGTTTCTAGACACTTCTTAGGCTTGTGACTCCAGGGTCTGTATAGATTTAGGCCCAATAATAATTGAGTATGGGTCTGTAACAGTGAATGTGGTTCAACTTCATCTATCAGGAAAACTTCCTCGATGCTTAAACAATTAACAGTGTTGATAACATAGTTTGTTAAAAAGTGATATTGATATCTGTCCTTTCTTGTTTCTTTGTTTTGGGTACAACATCAAGAAAAATGTGCTTGTAAGCAATTCAGATTTAGATTATAGAAAATCGAGATTTCTTCCCAAATCTCACAATGGCCACTCTTAAACTCTATGGTCTCGGTTTACCCACTTGAGCAATAATTGAACTATCAAAATAATTTTCCATGACGGTATAACTATTTTCAAACCATCTTATTCTGGTGTCTTGTTCTAATTCTACAAACAACCTTGTCCAAAGCTTTAAGTTTGCAAAGACTACAAGCCACAACATAAGACATTTGATAATTATGAACCCATACCTCATGAAAAACTGTATGTAGAAGGCATTTGAAAAATTGTCCATGCTATACTTTGTGAAGTCAATGAAGCTTTTGTTAAGGTGAAAAAAAGAATCTTAAGCGGACTCAAGAAGCTTGAGCTCAGCACAAATTCATGAGATTCACATTATGTTAATATTTAACCATTTAATTTCGAAATGGGGAGTAACTTATACAATACTCTGAGGGTAGAGCTTCACAACTTCAGCTCCATCTATGATTTAACGTTAGTAAAACTGTTTAAATAAATATATGCTTATCAACAGCTTAATAACAGAAAACAGACTTGATGAAGTAACTTTGTGAAGCCAAAGGTGGTGCCCTTAACGTGTATGCCTGGTCCAATTCATAAAATGGTTCTGGTTTAAACACTTAAACAATTTTACAGCCTATCAAGATACAATTTCCTCCATCATCTAAAATGAACCATTTTCTTTTTCTTTTCTTTTTTTTTTTGAGGTAAAACCATTTTCTTTGTTAAAACACTATTATGATGTATCCATTCATCAATTACATGCAGTGCCGATGACACCACAACAAGCCATGATCATATTCGGTTCCATTTCAAACTCGTTGGTTATCCTCCACTGCTCTGCATTATTTTATCAGCTTTCATCCCATGAGAGAAGAGCAGCAAACATCAGTCAAAACCATTCCAAAATATATCAACGTTGAAATTATCGAAATTCTATTTTTTAGATATAAGAAACGAAGAAATTACCGAAATTCTGTTACACTGGATTTCATTTAATCCTATATGTGATCAACATCTCAATCATCAACTCCTCTGACCAAATTAAAGGTTTCTATTCCAAACATTCGGTATAAAATCATCCGAAACTCAAAATATATCCTATTCCCAGCCCCAATATCACATAATAGGGTTTTGAATTTGTTACTTTCTTCGAGGGGAAAGTTGTTTTGTCCTTCAGTTTTTCGTTTAATACTCAAGATAAATTCCCTACTGCCTGGCTGCAGCCGCTTTACATAGCTGGTCCTCTATAATTTACTTAAAAATAGATACTAAAACAGCTAATTTCATTAAAATTTACCAAGATCGTTTGAAGTTTGAAGTTTGAACATTAAACCAAGCTTAAATTATGACTGGACAATTAATGTTACTCCCCAGCATGCCAATGCAGCTGGACTTACTCTGATCACAGGGAAGACAGAACGGATTAAGGGAACATACCCAGACCTAACTGCAACGTGCTAAGGAGATAAACAAGACCGACCACATCGATTGAAAATCCAGTAACTAAAAAGGGTTATTACAGTCATTATTGCTGTTTTTTGGGTGTGCACGAGCGAGAAAATCCTTGCTCTCAAATGGAAAAGGTTTCGAATTACGAAACAAGCCAAAACGAGGGGCCAACACATCACTCAGCCCACCAAAGCATTTCGAGTTGTCCGCTTTATCTCAACCAGAACCGCTCCTCGTCAAATCAAAATACATGAAACTAGCAAAAAAGATAACGGCACAGGCGAAAACAGCACTAACCTCAACATATTCATCCAGCAAATCACACAGTCGAAAACAAGGCACAAGATCCGTGAGGGTATCAACACATTCGCAGCCACATTTAAAACCCCCCTTTGCCCAATAATTAGAAAGCGATCGAGAATTTATCCCTAGAATAACAGGATTACAGAATAATGCAAGGCGAAATTTCATGGGTACCTGTGAAAAATTTCGGTTCAAATCAGGGGTTCTGCTACTGCTAGTGGGACTGAAACCAATCAGGCGGTCGGCGACACGGAAGGGTGCTGTCAGATTTCTGAACAAGGATAAGCATATCTCAGGCGTATAGCTTAGGCCGGTTTAGATAATCATTTTACTTTTAAAAATGTGTTTTTTTTAAGTTGGTTTTCAATAATTTTGCATTTGAATAAATATATTAAAAATAATTTTTTAAGTTGAGTTTAAAAAACGCATTTGAAAATTTATAAATATGAGTTTTTTAAAAAAAAACATTTATTTTGGCCTACTGCCAGTTTGGATACAGAAACTAAAAGATTAAAAAAATACTTAAATAAATTTAGTTTTTTAAAATGTTTTTATTTTAAAAAGCAGAAGTGATTTTGGAGTTTGGATAAATAAAAAAGTGCTTCTATTTAAAGTTTTAAGTATGTTCTTTTTATGTGTTTTTTAAAAATATTTTTTGTTAGGGTGTAATAATTATCCTTATTTGGTTGAACGATCGAACCATAGCGTTGGCGCTGCTGTGCGATTAAAAAGATTTGAATTGCACCATCACCATCAGCTATAGTTTTTGGTAAAGCGGTAAGCGTTCGGCCCTACAATTGGTATCAGACTCAAGGTCATGAGTTCGATTCCCATTGATTGCAAGAAATGCAATTGTTGGGGTGCAATAATTGTCCTGCTTGATTGAGCGATCGAATCGTGACGCTTGTGTTGCCGTACGATTTAAAAATATTTGAATTGTACCATTACCACCATTTTTTTTGTTTTCAATCGAGTCTATATAAAAATTTTCAATCGAAAAGCATGACCACCATTCTGCAATAGCATTTTTTGCGTTAAGTAGACGATAGCGATTTCTTCGAGTCTTTTGCAATTCGGCGGTTGGAATTTGGAGCCCGCTCTCGCAGAAAAAATGTATGAGTTTGGGCACGTTTAAAAATTTTGTGCTGGTGCGATTTTAAATTTGGTTGCAGATTGGGATTTAGAAGGTTTGGAGGTGCTGATGGTGTTATCTAGGCTTCCATGAGGATGTTCAAATTATCCGACAAAATTTATGGTAAATATATAGGGATAATTTATGAGGGTTTTTTGGGCATGATAATACAAAAAATTAATCATTCAAATTAAAATCATACCAAACATCATATATTTTATAATATTATATTATTTATCTTTGGCACCGTTTGATTCGATGATATGATAAATAATACTTGAATAAGTAATATAATGTAATATAAAATAAATATAAAATGATAGTTAATTTTGTATTTGATTTGATTGAAAGATTATAGTTTATTTGATTTGATTGATTGAATTTTATATTAAAAATATAAATTACCATTTTATCCTTTTAAGAATAAATAAAATATGAATAATATTATTTATAAGGGTAATACAATAATTTAAATTCAATGATTTGATTGATGTAAGATAAATGATTAATTATTTGATTAATGTAAAATAAATAATTAATAGATGAATAAATAATATGACGAGAAGAACGCGGGATTAGATAGGATAAGTTGTATAAGTACTCATTGTACTTCTAATCATTTTTGTTATATATCCTTCGAGTATCTTATCATTTGAATCAAACGATGCTTATAAAGTATATTATAGCCCATTATATTCTACTTTTAAATCTTTCATATTTTCATCTGGCCCACAAAAATTCTCAAATTTATAAAAAATTTGTTGTGGTCACCTATTTGAGAATTAATTTCTCGCATAATTTTCATATAAATACTTGATTATTAATGGAAACTTGACTGAATTGTACATTTGTACTTAAAAATATATTAATAAATAGCACGTAGTTTTTATTCAGCTGACTTTGGAAGGTATTTCATTAATTACATTTCCCCAACAAACCCCAGAAAACACGTCGTTCTTGCATGTCTCGCTAATATTTTACTCTTTTCGTGTCAAATACATAGTCCTACTTTTTTTTCCCCAGATTAAGAAAAAATTATTGGGAAAATAAATTTTATACAAACTTCATATTTTATCCCTATTTAATATATTAAAAAATGATTGCACAATTTTCAAAGTGTAATTAATAGGGGTATATTAGTAAAGAAGTGTAAAAAAATATTACTAGATATGTTATTTGACTATATATTTAGGACAAACAAAAAAAAACGTGAACTATATAATTAAGACGGATAAAGTATCTCTGTTTGATTCACATGTACGCAGCACGTTAATTTCTCAATACGATTAAAAACGGTGTCAACAAACTATATTATATATTTTAAACAACCTAAAAAAATCTATATAATTGAGACTAGAGTTGAGAAGCATTAAAATTAAACATATTACTAGTGTGTTAGTGTACGTATTGCGTGCTTTGTAAATGTACACTTTTCCCCTGTGAAATTTTAATAGGCATATTCAACCCTAACCTTTTAAAAAATTAGCACACTCGCCCCATCAGATGAGTGATTGTTGTGCACGCGCCCCTCATGCGACTGGACAAATATTTTGATATTTTTTTTTGCACCAAATACCCCTGTGAAATATTAAAAATGCAATTTTGACCCATGTGAAAATAATTTTTAAAAATCTATTCAACCCATAATACACAATTTTTAATAAAATCCAATTATAAATATTTAGCAAACATTTTTTGTTTTATTAATTTTTATTTTTTATTTTAAATGTATTATCATTAATTAATTATTTTCTAAAAAATATTATTACTTTATAATGTTATCATTATTTTATTAAACTTACTTCGTATTTCTAACTTTTCCATTAAACATGCATTCATAAATAAGTATTTAAATAATTTCAAGTACCAAAATATTGAACTAAACCAATAAGTTCAAGCATATTGATTTTTAATTTAGGACTATATATTATTGAACCAAAATTAAAAATTTTCGAGAATATGCATTGCACAATTTGTAATAAATAATTAAAAAATAACATGCTTATATAATTCTAATTTGAAAAAGTAACATTCATGAACTTATCATTTGGTTCAATATTTTGGTATTTTTAGATATTTAAATTCTTATTTATGAATCATGTTTAATGAAGAAGTTGAAAACACGAAATGATTTGATAAAAATAATGATAACGAGATAAAGTAATAATTTTTTTTAAAAATAAATTAATTATAAATTATAAATTTAAAATAAAAATAAAAATAAATAAAATTAAAAATGTTTGAAAAATATTTTATAATTAGATCTTAATAAATATTGTGTATTATTATTTAATGCAAATTCTGTAATGCATTTTAAAAAATTTAAATTTTGGTTCAAAAATCTATAATCCTAAATTGAAAAGTAATATGCATGAAATTATCATTTTAATTTAATATTTTGGTACTTTTTAAATCTCTCAAAAAAAAATATTTTTTGGAAAATAATTATATAATCATAATAAATTTAAAATTAAAAATAATATTAATAAACGAAAAGTGTTTGCTAAATATTATATAATTAGATTTTAATAAAAAATATGTATTATGGGTTGAATAAATTTAAAAATTATTTTCACAGGGGTCAAATATGCATTTTTAATATTTCACAAGGGTATTTGATGCAAAAAAAAAAAATCAAAATATTTGCCCAGTCGCATGAAGGGCGCGTGCGCAATAGTCACTCATCTGATGGGGCGAGTGTGCTAATTTTTTTAAAGGTTATGATTGAAGATGCCTATTAAAATTTCACAGGGGAGAAGTGTGCATTTTCAATATTTCACAGGGGTGTTTGTGGCAAATAACTCTATATTGTTGCAAGGCTTTTTTATTAAACTAATATAAAATTAATAAAAAAATATTAAAATATTGCATTGTGTGAAAGGTTACCAAAGTAGTGTTCGTTTTTTTTTAAAAAAAATGCACAGTGATTGATCGGCCGAATAAAATCGGCTGGACCAGCCGATTATTTATATATACTAGCAGTAGGGGCATACACATTGCATTTGTAACGAACAAACATCATGTTTTTTTTTTCGAAAGTGAAAAATGTGGGAGGTGGAAAAGTTGAAATGACATAAAATTAACATAATGGATTTTGAGATAGTCAAAATTGTGGTAGAAATTCTGATGAGAAAAAGTAGTTTTAGTTTTTTTTTTTTTTTGAGGTATATGGGAGAAAATAGTTGAAAAAGAATTTGGATGTATAGGGTATTTTTGGGCATTTGAAAAACAGACCAAGACACCAACAAATAATTTCTATGAGGTGCTCAAACTTAATTAATAACTAGCAACCGTGGCACACGCGTTGCGTGTGTAACGAAAAAATGTGGCAAACACGTTTGTGTATAACTTAATACATTTTCCGAAATAAGTTTAATTTAACGGAATCAAATATATAAGATAAACTAAAATATTTAAAACACATATATTTACACATGATCATGTACCTTTTAGAAAAGTGTTGAACTATAATAATTTAAAAATACAATCCTAATATATATACAATGTCATTGTTGCGTAAAATTCAATGTTATGTGTGATATTAGAATTTCTAGTAAAAAATATTTGTAAAAAGAAAAAAAAACAAATATATAATTTCACCAAATTCAACCGTATCGATTAAATGGTTCCATTACAAAATTTTCCCATGAACTTTTGTAGAACTGGATGTTAAGTGACCGCATAAAAATATTAACCCTAAAAAAGTGAGATTTTTTTTGTTTTTTTTACAATTGTGGTATATAAATAACAATTAGTTCATATAAAAATAAAATGACAAAAAAATATCATTGTCCGATAATATATAAATGTCATGTTATTAAGGAATATTTTCATGTTAGTTTTCTAATTATAATTTTATACATACTATCAAGTTAAATCATTTATGAAAATCAATAAATACCAATATCAATTCTCTGGTGTTGATAAGGACGATTATGACGGGTTGTTACATATATACACCTAAAATAAAGAGCAAATCTATATTATTATCAAATAATAAGTGAGTAAATGAAAAACTATTATTTAACAAAATAATTTAGAAAAAAAAACTGATATAAAACCAAATATATTCTTACAAATACGCATATATTCCCTTTTGAACTTCGATCGATGCACTTGCTTTCTCAAAGATGAAGGATTTTGTATTGTATATCAAGAGACTTATTTGAAAATGCAGCAGGTGTAATTATTTAAATAGTATCAAATAATCACATTAAAATGTGATAAAAAAAATTGTTAAATGAAGCATGAAACATTTTGAAAATCCACAAGTCATCTAGAAAATTTTAAAAAACATACTGTTTATTTACAATTTTTAACAGAGCCATGCTGCCAATAATCAAATGAATGGATTTGCCAAGCGGTGGTTTCTTCCATGTTCGATCTAGTAAATTTAAGTGTTGGTTTCAAATTGAACCTTTTCCTGTATGCATAAAACCAAGCGGTGGTTTATTCAATATAAAAATCACTTGAGGTTTTTGGTTGCACATAGTAAAGATAACACATATTCATGAAAATCAAATCAAATTTAGCAAGAGCCACAGAGATTACTTGGATTTTTGGGTTAATCGAGATGCATATCCATCAAACTCTGAGCATATACCGTATCTGAAAACAAACATCATAAATAAATAAACATCAAGCTAAAAATTGAAAGTGTCCACGTAAATATCTTAATACTCGCCAAATTGGAATTACTTCAAATAATAGATAAAAGCGCTAACATTAAACAATCGTGGTCATAGATTGTAGGAATAAATTCAATATAACTTAACAAAACTATAGAATGATAGAAGAAAAAGTATGAAGTTATTCGATGAAAATTGTTGGTTTCGGAATATATTTTGAAGGAGAAGTCAGAGAAGGGTGGTTAATATTTTGAAGGATTTGTGGGTTATGTGGCAGGAGAAAATGATGGAGAAATGGTTACCATTTTTACTCCACGTTTCACTACAAATTCGATAAGAAAAATAGGAATTAAGAGAAACAAATAAAAGTTAGGGCTGTTTTTGCGGAGAAAACTGTCCGTGCAAGTTATTTTTTATTAACATCATTTATTTGGTCAATATAAATAAGATTAAATTTAAATTTAATTTTTGACCATACCAACGTACCGATTCATTTTTCAGAGGGTTTCAAACTTAATAGAATAGAAATAGAAGAAAGAGATATATAAGTAAAATATAAGAAGAATCTGGTCAAATTTCTTTTTGAATCCGGATTCAAAAAGTTCCTTGATTCCCGGCTTTATGGATTCACGGGACTGTAAATTATATTATTGATGCCCGTGAATTATTATTCACGGACGGACATTCAAGGCAGTGCAATGAACGACACATTGACTGACATGTGTATATAGGAATGTTATTTTTTAAAATTTCAATGTCAAAATTCAAAACGCCAAACTTGTTCTCGCGACTCACTATCAACATTCACTCTCCGCACAAGATTCCTCTTCTCCATCTTGCCCTCCAAACGGACGGACATTCAAGGCAGTGCAATGAACGACACATGGACGTGCAATGATACCGATTATGTTCACTCACTCCTTTGTGATATTATTATTTCCTTTTTCGGTGTATTTGTTTATGTCGGGTCTTTGTTTTGAATGATTTTTTTTTTCTTGATTTGCTCGTATCTCATTGTGTTTGTGTTGAATGATTTAAGTTATTTAAGTCCATGTACATTTTGCTCCCTTGTGTTAATTATATATGTTGGGTCTTTTTGTTGGTTTGACCAGCTAGGGTTAAGCTTGACCTCTCTTTTCAAGGGGTGGTTCTGTCTTTACATGTCCGATGAACTACACATGAACTCTTTGAATTACCTCTTGTCGCTCTTCAGAATTCTTGTTTATGTTTCTCTCTATTAATTATTCAGGCTAGGGTTGTACAAAATGTTTTAATTATTTTTTATTTTCAGATAATGGAGCACCCTCCACTCTTCTGTTGGGTAAATGCGCAAGTTATGAATAATGCTGAACATATTAATCGCTGGATGGATCCCTTTAGCAATCTATTAAGGTGTTACTTGATAGCAAAACTGCTAGCTAGTAGTAAGTCTGTTTCTGTTGTTCTCAGCTTTTTTGGTTCTTCGTGCTTAAATGTTTGCTCTGTTGCATTTTTGGTGATTCTGCTTAATTTTATTTTAGAGCATAAAAATCAAATAAGAATTTTAATCGTGGATTAGGCCATCTATTAAAGAATGTGTAATTTCGGGAAAATCTAAGCATAAGAACCCGTCCAAATTATTCCTTTCTTTTTTTTTTAGGGAAAATCTAAGAAAACTCAAATAAATCTAACCGGTCACAATAATCTCAACACACAAACAAATATCCATTTTCTTGAAAACACTTCAACCAAATACAAAGATTTTTCCCACCACAGAACTCCAAGAAGGGAGTTTTCACGGCTGACTGCAATTCTAGATCTTAAGAAGTTGGAACTCGGAGTCGGTGGCAGATTTATGAGCGGCAAGTCTAATGGCGGAGCCAGAATTTTAAATCCATCCGGGCTAGAAATTTTCAACAAAAGACAAAATAATACATATACACAACAATTAAAATCATGAGTAAAAGATACTTCATCTCAAAAAGCTCCTCATAAACAATATTTTCAATAATTTTTGTATGAAACTCATATTATTTGAAAACCTTTGGCAAAAATCTCCATCGTCCTGCAAGAAATGATTGCCTGTCATTTTCATTTTCAAACAGTACACTATCATGGGCCCAGGGGTATACGTCGAAGGCGCAAAAAATTAGGCAAACTTAGGATTAAACGGTTATTCGAACGAGGCCTTAGTATTTTCCTTGCGCAAGCTATGTTCCTTATTCAAAGGTATGAGATGGCAATGGATGATTGCCTGGGCTCATCTATTAAGAGATGAGATAAATGTTTTGTGTGTTCTTGTTTTTTATGTATTGCATTTATGCTACCTTAGCCGCGGATTGATTGAATCTGGGCCAAATTGAATCCGATAGGATCGTATACAAAATACAAATCAAGTTCGCAAATACGAAAATGGGATTGAAACCGGCTGCTATATATTTCATTTTGGTGCTGTCTTGGGGTTGGTATAATTTGCGTACTCTTGCTGACATACGGTAGGAAATTAAATTGAACTTGTTGCTGGATAATTGGAATTGCCAAGCGTTGCGCGATACGAAAAATATCTCTGTTCTTTCTTGGAATAATGTGGAATAAGCATCCCCTTTAGCAGCCAACTGATCATGAGAAATGAGCTTACCCTCCCTCAAATTGTTAACTTGTAAGCCTGTTGTGTTCCACCATGCACACTTATTATTTTCAGTTCAAGAGATTTTGGAATGAAAAAGACAATTTTATCCTTAAATAAATCTTATTTGAATTAAAAAAAAATCCAAAATAAGATAAAAACCATTTTAACAATCGTCGACTTGATAATTGATTTCTCGACTGACGTAATCAACTGTTTTATTGCAACTTCAATTTTCCCTCCTTTTGCTCTTCAATTTTCCCTCCTTTTGCTCCTAAGAAGGAAGAAATTAATTCATCGTAGCACTCAACAGCAGCCAAAACCTGACCAGTCACGTATGAATTTGTTTTGTTTGTGTCCAAATTTCCTACCATTCGTCTGAATCCTAACATGCTAAAATGACATGTTTATTTATTTTTCTATACAGAAGGAATGTTTTCCAATGAAGGAAGAGAGAATGATCTTCGGTCACCACCACACCATGAGCCACGTACGTGTTTATCATGTTAGAATGTCTTACTTTTTTGTAATACTAACAAGTTTCTAAGATCAATTGCATCTTTCGATTCACAGATCAAATGTTGGTCATGGAACAAGTACCAAATGATCCGAAGTCACCATCACATCGTGAGCCATGTATATGTTCCGTCGTGGTAGAATTTCCCAAGTTTTCTGTGATCCTAACAACAAGCTAAAATCACTTGTTTTAATCTTTGATGATTAGTCGTTACTCTGGCTAAGCGCAGCTTGGAATCCAGACAAATGAAGAAGCGTCTGTTGATGCAGTTTCGAAGTCACCACCACATTGTGAGCCATGTATGTATCCGTCGTAGTAGAATTCCTTAAGTTTTCTGTGATCCTAACCACCACCTAAAATCACTTGTTTTAATATTTAATGGTTAGTCGTCACTCCGAAAAAAAATCATGAAGAAACGGCTGTATATTCTACACAGCAATTACGACGGACGCCACCCACTGGTATGGTCTATGTCTTTAATTAAATATGGTTTGTTCCATTTATTACATCTAGTTGACAATTTAATTTATTTCAACGTGTTTAAGAATATTGTTTGGAGGAGGAGCCGAAGATGATTTGTATTCAGTCACCTGACACCCGAGCGCAAGAGGAAGGTGCTGAGATCATCGAGTGTTTCGACCCCCTTTCAAGCATCCATGTATGAAGCCAATCCTACACTACAAGATCATGCGTTTGAGAAGCAGTACTTGCTTAGAGTCAGACATGATTGGGCCATGGTTGAGAGAGATATAAAGAAATATTTGGGCTGACAGTAACATGACAAACATGATCGAAAGTTTTTTCATATTCTTATGACCCCTGGGCAGTGGATAGAATATGACGTGAGTGACCCATATCAACAGATTTTGTTCCAATTGTCATTACATGCATGTGTATTGTGTTTTATACCTTTAACATATTTTTACTCCTCAGCATATGACAGAGTGTATGCAAGGCCTCCTCGGCTTGCAGAAGTTGTACCCCGACATATTAGTCGAAAATGTTGTTTTGATCGCACAGTTGTTCCAGACGAAGTACGCAAGCATGGACAAGCCAATTGACGTCGAGCAACTAACAAGCCACATTACTGGGTGTGTAGAAGATTGACCCTTATCCTCTTGGGGAGAATCGAGTTTGGCTCTAGCTCCTATCTATCTACCCAACCATTGGGTTAAGATGATGGTTTACATCAATGAACAAATAATTTACTTTCTGGATTCAGCAATAAGTGCGGTCACTCGGAGCAACTTTGACAAAGTTGCGAAGGACGTCATTAGCTTGGACCCCGAAACTCTCAGATCCCTGAAATTTGAAGGTGCAGAAAGGAGTTGGACGTGCCTTAGGTTGGGTACATTCCCTCGGCAGAAAAAAGGTCTTTCATTTATTTATTTTTCATCAATGTTGTGTACTATAATATTTAAGTAATTTTTGGTATAAATGAAAAGCTAATTATTTTTTAAGTGCAGTGACGAGTGTGGTTTGTATGCTTTGAGGGCAATTGCTGCTGAGATGTCCAATGGTGATATATATCAATTGAATGATGATGTCATGACCGATTTCAAAATATATTTGAGTATAACGATTTGGCTCAATAACTGATTCTTTCTACCTATTGATGAGATTTGATGGAGAACAAATTAATTATGCCCACCATCAAATCTCATCAATAGGTGGAAGAGACCAGTCATTGAGCCAAATTGTTATGGTCAAATATTTTCTGAAATCAGCCATGACATCATCATTCAATTGATATGGATCACCATTGGACATCTCAGCAGCAATTATCGTCAAAGCATACAAACCACAATCGTCACTACACTTAAGGAGATATTTAGGTTTTCATTTATATAAAAAATTATTTAAATATTATACTACACAACATTGATGAGAAGTAAAGTAAATGAAA
Organism: Henckelia pumila; assembly: GCF_033568475.1. Taxonomy (NCBI): domain Eukaryota; kingdom Viridiplantae; phylum Streptophyta; class Magnoliopsida; order Lamiales; family Gesneriaceae; genus Henckelia; species Henckelia pumila. Next base: position 96,705,262 of record NC_133121.1, on the reverse strand, counting down.
ACATTTTTTTCTGCTAGGGGAATGTACCTAACCTAAGGCACGTTCAACTCCTTTCTGCACCTTCAAATTCTAGGGATTTGAGAGTTTTCGGGACCAATCTAATGACACCCTTCGCAGCTTTGTCAAAGTTGCTCCGAGTGGTCGCACTTATTGCTGAATCCAGAAAGTAAATTAGTTGTTCATTGATATAAACCATCATTATAATCCAATGGTTTGGTAGATGGATAGGAGGTACAGCCAAACTCGATTCTCTCCAAGAGGACGAGGGCCAATTTTCTACACCCAATAATGTGTCTTGTGAGTTATTCGATGTCAATTGGCTTGTCCATGCTTGCGTACTTCGTTTGGAACAACCATGCGAAATTAACGTTCATCAAATCAACGTTCTCGCCTAATATGTCGGGGTGCAACTTCTGTAAACCGAGGAGGCCACACACACTCTGCCATATGCTGGATAATAAAAATATGTTAAATGTATAAAACACAATACACAAGCATGTAATGACAATTGAAACAAAATCTGTTGACATGGGGCACTCATGTCATATTCTATCCACTGCCTTGGGGTCATAAGAATATAGAAAAACTTTCGATCATATTTGCCATGTTGCTGTCAGCCCCAAAATTTCTTTATCTCTCTCTTACCATGGGCCAATCACGCCTGACTTTAAGCAAGTATCGCTTCTCAAACTCATGACCTTGTAGTGTAAGCTTGGCTCCATACATGGATATGCTTGAAATGAGGTTGAAACACTCGATGATCTCAGTACCTTCCTCTTGCGCTCGGGTGTCAGGTGACTGAATACAAATCATCTCCGGCTCGTCCTCCAAACAATATTTTTTAACAAATTGAAATAAATTAAATTATCAACTAGATGTAATAAATGAAACAAACCATATTTAATTAAGGACATAGACCATACCGGTGGGTGGTGGTGGTCGTAATTGCTGCGTAAAATCTACAGCCTCTTCTTCATGATTTTTTGTTGGAGTGACGACTAATCATCAAATTTTAAAATAAGTGATTTTAGGTTGTTAGGATCACAGAAAACTAAGAGAATTCTACTACAACGGAACACATACATGGCTCACGATGTGGTGGTGACTTCAGAGCTGCATCAACAGTCGCTTCTTCATTTGTCCGAATTTCAAGCTACACATTAGCCAGAGTGACGACTAATCATCAAAGATTAGAACAATTAATTTTAGCTTGTTAGGATCACAGAAAACTTAGGAAATTCTACTACGACGGAACACATACATGGCTCACGAAGCGATTGTGACTTCGGATCATTTGGCACTTGTTCCATGACCAACATTTGATATTTTGATCGAAAGATGCAATTCGTCTTAGAATATTGTTAGTGTTACAAAAATTAAGGTATTCTAACATGACAAACAGGTACGTGACTCATGGTGTGGTGGTGATTGAGGATCATTCTATCTTCTTTCATTGAAAGACATTCCTTCTGTATAGAAAAATAAATAAACATGTCATTTTAGCATGTTGTTAAGATTCAGATGAATGATAGGGTATTTGGACACAAACAAAACAAATTCATACGTGACTGGTGAGGTTTTGGCTGCTGCTGAATGCTATTAGAACATACATCAAGATGGGCTCGCAATATATCATTCAAGTGTGTCATCTTCTGTCCAAACTCACCATGCATCTCAGCGACCTCACCTCAGCAAACTCGGCTCGCATCTCGTTGATTGAAGTCTGCATCACCGTCCCCATGAAATCAATCGATGTGTGCTTGGCACGTATCATGTCTTCTAACATCTAAATATCATTTGGCCTAGGCGGCTGAATGCCACTGACATTGATTGGAGGTGGTGGCGGGATCGTGGAATTATTGGGGCTGTTGGAATCCAGAGAGTTTGTCATCTCATTTTGGGTATCAGATCACCAATCATGTATGAGTGACGGAAGGTTTCCCTCAGGAATACTCACAGCCGGTGTATGAACAAAATGGGAAGGAGGACGCGTGCAGCAGTACACCTTCCCCTGGGCCATAAAATCAACGATTTTCTCAATCACATGATCTGGGGAAGAGTCTTCAAATATGCCATTGCTGAAGTGTTCTAACATACGCTCCTCGTCAGTGGATTAAAGATCCCGACGATGTCATCCTACAACTAATAGTTATAATTTCATGAGAGTAATGGATTTATGAATGAATACGATATATCTAAGACACAAAACGATTCTTGCTGTTCCAATCCTTCGTGCTCCAATGACACATACGTCGAAGTGGTAGACCAGCCTCATCTAAATGAGTTGAAAAACTGTCCTTAGCGCCAAGTATGCATTCCTGCAATTGTATAACATTTCTATTAAATATATAAATATGAGTAAAATGATATTGTTAGGAATCAATCCAGAAGAGTTTAGATATTCCGAGAAATCACCACGCAATCACAGCAACAAGAACACAATCTCAAAAATAGATAAAACCCAACGCACGGAGATCAAACACAAAACTCACACGAAAGAAAATAAACAACTCAAGTATTTACGTGGTTCGGCAAGAAATTTGCATACGTCCACGGGAGAGCAACACAACACTTTATTAATCATGAACAGAACAAATCCAATCTCATAAACTCTGAGCTTATTACAGAGATATGCCAGAAAACTCTTAATGCTAGATACAGACACAAGGTTATCCTTGAATTCTTCCCATCACAATCGGCTACCAAGTTTTCTCCTCCGGAATATCTCCTTCTCTCTCAATATATTTTGAAGAATATGATTTTCTGTTATGTTCGTTAGCGTAGCTTCCATATGCTTATATAGAAAATTACACTGACTTTAATCTTGGGCTTTAGGTCAAACAACTTACGGTTCAATTATAAAGTCAACATGGTCCAACCCGATAAGTCTTCTTCCATCTGATCTGGTCTAGTACTTTGATCTGCCTTCAAGCTTACAGCTTCACGGACAATTTATCTAACTTCTAACCAAGTCCCAGTACTCGAGCAATCGATCTTCCTGAACTCATCCAAAAACTCATTTGACCATCACTTCAGTCTGATCACAGTATTCGATCTGACCATGAACTTATCTGATCACTGAATTCATTTGATCTGTGCTCTTTGATCCGATCTCTTCTCTATTCCCATTCAATCTGATAAAATCATATTTCAACAATCTCCACCTTGATTTTTTAAGGTTAACTGCTGCTCTCCATCCTAGCCTCCTTGGCTAATTTTCAATCACCGCATTAACTAAGTCTAAACATTTCTTGAACTTAGCATACGCCAGTGACTTTGTCATAACATACATATGATTATCTTCTGATGCTATCTTCACTATGATCACATCTCCATTTTCAATTACATCTCTGACGAAATGCATCTTCTCATCTATGTGTTTCGATCGTTCATGATAGACTTGGTGTTTCGTCAAGTGTATTGCACTTTGATTGTCACAGTATACTAAAACTTGATCTTGTTTCACACCAAGCTCTGTTATCATCCCCTTTAACCACAATCCTTCCTTTATGACCTCATTAATTGTTATGAATTCTGCCTCAGTGGTAGAAAGGAAAACCACCGACTCTAGTGACCCGTATCCCGAATTAAAGTTTAATGAGTAATTATCATAGTATCATGTTGAGATTAAGCAAAACATAATTAAGAAAATTTTAAATGGATTAACGGAGTCCGAAAATGGATCCAAAACAAATGGAAATTCCCGGGAATGTTTTGAGTCTTAGGCAGGATCGGAGGCTCCGAACCTGGGATCGGATTGTCCGAAGTGTCCAAGTTTGGAGGGTCTGATGATGTTCGGGAGGGTGAAGTTCGGAACGATCCGAAGAGGGATCGGACTGTCCGATCTCCCTCAGATAAGATAAGATAAGATAAGATAAAGAAATTATTTGATTGGTCAAGACTAGAGTTCGGACGGTCCGAACAGTGGTCTGGCCAGGTGTCCGAAGGAGTGACGTCATGGATGAATAGTCTGCAGGTGTTCCACTCCACTTTTTCATTGGTGTCTTGAAACCAATTGCACTGGATAGACACCTATTGACCAAATAGCACGCAGTAGATAATGCTTCTCCCTAGAAGGACTTAGGAAGAGAAGCAGTGATCAACATACATCTGACCCTTTCCAAAAGAGTTCTGTTCATTCTCTCTGCCAGACCATTTTGCTGTGCTGTTCCTGCCACTGTTCTGTGTCTGGTAATGTCTTTCTCCTTACATAGCTTCACAAACTTATTCGATAAGTATTTCAGCCCATTATCTGTTCTCAGGTGTTGAAAGGGCCCGTGTCCTAATTTATATTTAATGAGCAAACAACCAGGATTAATTAATGTAAACAGCGAAAACGAGTTAAAAATTTGCGTTTTGGGCCTATAGAAAATTCGGCATGACCTATTCGTAAATAGGACATCCCAAAAACCTGTACAACACAACTAGAAATATATATACTCGAAAGTAGAGTCACATCATCAATTAACAAACCTATAACCGCACTGGCCAGGACTAAACACATGCAGAGCCGGCAAGGCTCGATCACACCAACAACAATCCAAAACAAAGTAAAAACTATTATACAGATACACAGGGCATATCCCCGGAAAATATAAACTCGCTAATATGATCTATACATATATCTGGGAACTCGACGCCACACTCAACTCACTGGGTACCACTAGATGACGCTCCACCAGATGCGTCAAATCCCCCTGGATAACCTGCTATGGAATCCCAAACAACCATAACATAAAAGAAAATAGGGGTCGGACCCCAGTACGACGATCTAGAAAAAATACGACAAATATAACTGACATGAATAAAATCAAGTACAATGCAATGAAATGCAATGCAATGCGTGATAGGTATCAATGGAATAATGGATACCAAATGGAATCCAAATAATCGTATCACAATAATCTCAGTTGCCACCCGTGAAAGGTACGCAGCAGACCTCGAATCATCACTACTCCTCAACGCACGTAGCATGAGGGTGCTTTTGTGCACTTAATTTGTATTGATATTATTGGATAATTGTTTGGTTTCGAGCGGAATTACATGGAATTAGTTTTTGTTTGTGTTGGATGTTAGGAGATACAAAAAATACCGAATTTTGATGGATGGAAGCAAAGGAGTCAAGAAAAAGGCAAAGCGAGCGAAGATGGTCCAAGATTTTGAAGAAAAGATAAACATGGACCCGAGCAGCATGCGCGCCCGCGCGTTACCTAAAGAAAGTGTGAGAAAATTCCAGAGAGTTATGCGCGCCCGTGCCTGGATTCCATGTGCCGGCGAATGTCGAGATGTTTGAATTGTCAAGACAGAACTTCATGCGCGCCCGCGTGAAAAGGATACACGCCCGCGCGTCGCTGATTGTCTGACGAGGTGTTTCTGTAATTTTGGAAACTTTGGGATATCTTTGGTCTTATTTTGGACGATTTTTATGGAGGATAAAAGGGAGTTTTTTAGACCTAATAGGAGGTCTAGCCGCCGCACACAACAACACTTTTGAGAGAAAACTTTGTGAGATTTTTAGATCGTGAATTGAAGACTGCTTGATGAAGACGAAGCTTTTCAACCGGACACGGAAGAAAAACTAAGGCTTTGTTATTTCTTCTTTATTTATTTCTTTTGACTGTGGAATTATGTTTGAATTATTAAACATGATTTGGGTTGTTTTGAATTTTACTATGAACTAAACTTTTTAAGTCTAGAGGTTGATGTAACCTGGTCAAGAGGTGTTTATGAATTATTGATTTTATTGAATTGAGTTCTTCTAAATTAATTGTGATTCTAGTTTTGAAAGTCTTTTCAATTTACTGGCCATAAATTGATTTGTCATTTTTATTTAGAATCTGGCACTCGGGAGAGGGGATTTCGAATAGGATCGATAGAATTCACACTATTAATTATTTATTTATCTCGGGAGAGTTTATAACTTTAATAAAGCCTAGAAAGAACATTTTTTTACACATATCATTACAAGTAGATTCTTAATAGGGATATTGGAATTGATCTGTAATTGATACACTCTATTTGATACTCGGGAGAGGAAAATAGTATAATCTATGTGTTCTTGGTTATTAATTGAAATGAACACATGAAAATAGATTAATTAGGAATGAATACTGTCGAGACCAGGTGAGATCAAAACCTTTAGACTATTTATCTTTGATTGATAATCTCTTAAGGATTGTGTGTGCGCGCGCTTTACAAACTTCATTATTTATTTAATTTATCAGCAAATATCTAAAGTTTAATTTTCTAAATAAAATTAAGACTATTTTAATTACAAATATTGAATATTTTTAATTTACTCCTTGTGGGATCGACACTCTCTCTATCACTATATTAAAACTTGACACTCGTACGCTTGCGAGTATTTTTTCACAAGAAGTTTTTGGCGCCGTTGCCGGGGAGTAATTTTTGATTTTGTTTATTCTCGTTACAAATTAGTTTATGTTTTAATTTAGAGCTTTTATTTATTTTATTTTAAGTACTAATAAATTGTTGTGTTCTTAATTGCAGTTTATGCGAAGATCTCAAAGTGCAAACTCTTTACTATTTGATCCGGAGATCGAGAGAACTGCACGTGCTTTGAGAAGAGCTAGGAGAGAAGAACAACTAAACATGGCCGAAGAAAATTTCAATGAATTGCCCTTGGTGCCAATCAGAGATCATTTCAGGCCAACGATCCAGACTCACTATTCTGGAATCGCTCGAGGGACAAATGCCAACAACTTCGAGTTGAATCCGGCATTAATCAACATGGTTCAGCAGAACCAATTCAATGGAAGCGCCACAACTGATCCTCACTTACACTTACGCACCTTTCTAAAGATTACTGAAACGGTAAAAATAAATGGTGTTTCTGAAGATATAATACGTTTACGCTTGTTTCCTTTTTCTCTTAGGGACAAGGCACGGAGCTGGTTGCAGTCATTGCCGCTAGGAAGCACAACAACTTGGGAGGACATGGCTGTGAAATTTTTAGCAAAATACTTTCCACGTCTAAGTCCACCCAGCTGAATATTTAGATCAGTACCTTTCAATAGCATGATTCAGAACAGCTATATGAGGCATGGGAAAGGTAAAAAGATTTGTTAAGGCGTTGTCCTAATCATAATTTTGCAGATTGGGAAGAAATAGAGCTGTTCTACAATGGGTTGAATACGGCTACAAGAATGTCCGTGGACTCGGCTGCTGGGGGTACCATATTTTCTAAGGACCCCATTCAGGCCTACGAGGTACTGGAACAAATGACAATTAATAGTTATCAATGGCCATCTGAACGCATGAGAGTCAAGAAGGGAGTGTATAGTGTTGATCTCTCACTTCCATCACTGCACAGTTACTGCATTGAGTACACAAGTTGCTGCTCTGAACAAGGTGAATATAGCAGAACCTGCAGGTGTGTCGGTTACCATAGAAGAATCTCATCCACCTAAGGAAGCTCAATATATCAATCCCAGAGGCTATGGAAATTATCGAGGTAACCCTCCACCTAATACTTATCATCCTGGCTTACGTAACCATGAAAAGTTTTCCTATGACAACAATAAAAATGTGTTGAATCCCCATCCGGGATTCAATACAAACAAGGGTGAAGGAAAGACGCCTTTGGAGAATGTTGTGTCTACATTTGTTACTGAATCTAACAAGAGGATGTCAAGGACTAAAACTCGAATGGACAACATGGAGACACATATGTGCAGTTTGGGGCTATGATGAAATCTATAGAAACACAGATTGGGCAGCTTGAAAATGCTTTGAAGGATAAAAATCGAAGACAGTTTCCCAGCAATACTGAAGTGAATCCAAAAGAGCAGTGCAAATCGGTGGAGTTAAGAAGTGGTAAGAAGTTAGAGGCTGAGGATCAGAGAAAAGACAAGGAAGTTGAAGAACCAGTGGTTGAAGAAATCGTGGTTGAAGAACCCAAGAAAGAAACTGAATCAAAACCAATGTATAAGCCACAACTTCCTTATCCACGGCGGTTCAAAAAGAAGGCACTTGATGAGCATTTTTTCCAAGTTCCTAGACATCTTCAAGAAGATACATATCAATATTCCATTTTCAGATTCCTTGGAACAAATGCCCAACTATGCCAAGTTCATCAAAGATGTGATGTCCAAGAAGAGGAGATTGCAAGACTATGAAGTGGTGAATCTGACAGAAGAGTGCAGTGCAATCCTGCAGAAAAATTTGCCACAAAAGCTTAAGGATCCAAAGAGTTTTACTATCCCTTGTTTTATTGGTGGTTCTATGGTAAATAGAGCTTTATGTGATTTAGGAGCAAGTAAAAATTTAATGTCTTTTTTTGTATACAGGACCTTGGAGCTTGGAGAAGTCAGGGCAACCACCATCACATTACAGCTAGCCGATCGAAGTATCACATACCCACGAGGTATTGTGGAGGATGTTTTGGTGAAGGTCGACACGTTCATATTTCCAGCAGACTTTGTGATTTTGGACATGAATGAAGATGAAGAAACTCCCTTGATTTTTGGGAGACCTTTTCTAGCTACTGCACGTGCACTGATCGATGTCTACAAGGGAGAGCTCACACTTCGAGTTGGTGGTGAAGCTGTGATTTTAAATATTTATCACACCATGAGGGGACCAAACGAGGTAAGTACATGTAAAAGTATTGAAATCATTGATTCTAATATTTCTTTTTCATGTGCAGGAATCATTGATCCACTCGAAAGATGTTTGGTGGCGGATGAGGTATTTGATAAGGAAGAGGATTGGGAGCTACATGAACAAGAAGCATTTCTTGACGGAGCTCCGAAAGAAAAAATGGCGAGTACTAAGGAATCTGAAGCATTGGAAAATAGTGCACCAGAGGTATCTGCTGAAACTAATGATCTTAAAGAATTGCCTGCACATTTATGTTATGCATTCGTTGGTAAAAATTCTACTTGTCCTGTTATTATTTCTGCTCACCCGTCTGTTGTAGAAAAAGATAAGTTGTTGAGAGTATTGAGAAATTTTAAAACTGCTTTAGGATGGTCAATTTCTGACATTAAGGATATTAGTCCAATAATTTGCATGCATAAAATTTTGATGGAAGAGTCTTATACTCCTTATGTTGATCATCAGAGGCGGTTGAATCCCACCATGAAAGAGGTAGTTAAGAAAGAAGTTTTAAAGTTGTTGAATGCCATTTCTGACATTAGTTGGGTATCTTCTGTTCAAGTGGTGCCTAAGAAAGGTGAGATTACTGTGGTTAAAAACGAAAATAATGAGTTAATCTCCACACGTACAGTAACTGGCTGGCGAGTCTGTATAGATTATAGAAGTTGAATAAAGCTACTCGTAAAGATCATTTTCCACATCATTTCATTGATCAAATGCTTGATAGACTTGCTGGTTATTGCTATTACTGTTTCTTAGATGGTTATTCAGGTTATAATCAAATTGCTATTGCACCGAAGGATCAGGAGAAGACTATTTTTACGTGTCCCTATGGCACGTTTGCTTTTAGGAGAATGCCGTTTGGTTTGTGTAATGCACCGGCAACTTTTCAGAGGTATATGATGGCGATTTTTGCAGATATGGTGGAGGAAGTGATGGAAGTTTTTATGGATGCCTTTTCAGTGTTTGGTTCCTTTTTTGATCATTGCTTGCATAATCTATCTCTTGTTTTGCAGAAGTGACAAGAAAAGAATTTAGTTCTCAATTGGGAGAAATGTCATTTTATGGTTCAAGAGAGAATTGTACTTGGACATAAAGTGTCGTCAAACGGATTAGAGGTGGATCGAGCCAAAGTGGTTGCAATTGAGAAGCTTTCACCGCCAAAGAATATTAAGGGCATCAAAAGTTTCCTAGGCCATGCGGGGTTCTATAGGCGTTTCATCAAAGATTTTTCAAAAATCACAAAACCCCTTTGTAATTTGCTTGAAAAAGATTTTACATTTATATTTGATGATGATTGTTTGCAGGCCTTCGAGAAGATCAAGACGGCGTTGATGACAACACCCATCATGGTTGTACCGGATTGTAAGGAAACTTTTGAGTTGATGTGTGATGCTAGTGATTATGCAGTAGGGGCAGTTTTGGGACAGATGAGAGATAAGATTTTTGGAGCAATCTATTATACGAGTCGCACCATGGATGCCGCACAGCAAAACTACACTACTACAGAAAAAGAGATGCTTGCAGTAGTTTTTGCTTTTGATAAATTTCATCCATATCTAAATGACACTAAAGTAGTTGTTTACACTGACCATGCAACAATTCGTTATTTATTTGCCAAGAAGGATGCCAAGCCACGCTTGATAAGGTGGATTCTGCTCTTACAAGAATTTGATTTTGAAATAAAAGATATGAAGGGAAGCGAAAATCAGGTTGCTGATCACTTGTCGAGATTAGAGCTAGAAGATGTTAAGGAGGAGGAAAACATAAAAGAATTGTTTTCGGATGAATAGATCTTTCAGGTAAGTTCCTCTATTCCATGGTTTGCTGATATTGCTAATTTTTTTGTCTTGTGGTGCTATGCCTCCAAAATTGAACCGACATCAGAAAAAAAATTTTTTCCATGACGTTAATTTCTACTTGTGGGATGATCCCTTTGTTTTCAAACGTTGTGCCGATCAAGTGATTCAAAGATGTGTGGCGGGGCAAGATGCGTTTGAAATTTTAGAACAATGCCATTCAACGTCATATGGAGGACATTTTGGAGCAACTCGGACTGCCGCTAAGGTACTACAATCTGGTTTTTATTGGTCTACATTGTTTAAAGATAGTTATATCTTAGTGAAATCAGGTGATAAGTGTCAAAGAACGGGAAATATATCTAGAAGACACGAATTACCTGTCACAAATATTTTAGAAGTGAAATTGTTTGATGTGTGGGGGTATTGATTTTATGGGTCCCTTTCCCCTTCTTTTGGGTACACTTATATTTTATTAGCAGTTGATTATGTTTCAAAATGGGTGGAAGCCATTGCCACCTCTACTAATGATGCTCGTGTTGTAGTAAAGTTTCTGCAAAAGAATATTTTTACACGGTTTGGAACTCCACGAGCAATAATCAGTGATGAAGGTACGCATTTTTGCAATAAGATTTTTAATACATTGCTCACTAAGTATGGTGTCAGGCATAAGGTGGCGTGTGCATACCATCCTCAAACCAATGGCCAGGAGGAGATCTCTAACCGGGAAATCAAGCAAATCTTGAAGAAAACGGTTAAGACGAATCGAAAAGATTGGGCGATTAAGTTGGATGACGCTATTTGGGCCTACCGCACTTCATTAAAAACACCTATTGTGATGTCTCCCTATAGGTTGGTATTTGGTAAGGCATGTCATTTGCCTTTGGAGTTGGAGCACAAGGCGTTTTGGGCTGTCAAGAAGCTGAAAATGGATCTCGAAGCATCCGGGGAGTTTCGGAAACTACAGTTGAATGAATTGGATGAATTTCAAAATGAAGCTTATGAGAATGCCAAGATATACAAGGAGTAAACAAAGAAGTGGCATGACAAAAACATTTTGCGTAGGGAATTTGAAACGGGTCAGAAAGTTTTTCTATTAAACTCTCATTTGAAATTATTTCCAGGGAAGTTGAAATCACGATGGTCCTGGCCTTTTCTCGTGGAGAAGTTTTATCCACATGGTGCCATTGAATTGAGATGTACAGATGGACAAATTTTCAAGGTGAATGGACAACGAGTCAAGCATTACTTTGGCAATGAAGTACAACATGCGTCCAACACATTGCTTAAAGACCCTGCATAAATCTGATGCAAGTCCGGCTGAGGACTCTAAATCAAGCACTAATTGGGAGGCAACCCAAGCATTTCTTTTCGTTTTCTTACTTTTATTTATTCTTTAAGTTACTTTGTTTTCCGTGTCTTAATTTTTTCGTTCCATTTGAATCTTGATGGCTTCTTTATTTTTTTACAGGAACACTTTTTCCAGCATCTTATGGGCACCCACCTATACTCACGCGCGCCCACGCCTCGCCTGCTTTTTTTTAAAAAAAACTTATTCGCGCACGCGCGAAAGGAGGCGCGCCCGCGCGTGCAGATCAAGAACTTTCCAGCCACAACAGAGAGTCATGCGCGCCCGCCTCTGCTGACGCGCGCCCGCCCCATTTGGAATTAAATCCCGATTCCATTCCATTATTTTCTCATTCCTTCTTCTGATTTTACCCTAATTTTCATTATTTTTTCTTTCTTTTTTCTCCAAAGTGCCGACTTCATTCTCGATTCCTTCTTCTAGTTTTTCTTCTCTCTCTACTCTCGTTCTTTTCCTTCACTTCTTCCTCTTTGCTTTCATAATCCTTCTTCTTCTCTAATTTCTCTTCTCATCCACGGGGGAGACATCAAGCTCGGTAAAAGGATAATTTTTTCTGGATTGTTGCTGCGATTAATATTGATTAAGTGGTAAGTTCCTATGATTAAGGGTTTGAAAATTCTCAGCTTTATTGGTTTGTTGAGATAGTAGAGGTTGTGGCGTGGACTTGTATCCGATTTGTGGGATTTCTTGAGTTTTATTGTTGGTGCTCTTTTCACGTTGAAGAGAGGAGTGTGTTGTGGCTTGGGTTGATAAGTTTGGGGGAGTCACGGTCGTTGCTTGTTGTTATTGAATTTTGGATTGTTATTTTGCCTGCTAAGTGTTTGAACGATGGCCCCTAAGAAAAAAACTAAACTTGGAGCTTCTTCTTCTTCGGCCCCTACTTTTGATGCTCATCGTTCCTGGGATAAACAGGCTGAAGAGAATTTTCAAACATTATTATCTAAGAACCTCCTGCCTGACAGGGGGTTTGATACTACAATTGGATTTGAGTCGAATGATATTATTAGGTGCAATGTAGGTGATGAAGTCCTAGCGCAGCTGTGGCTTCAATTTGTTAAACAGCCCTAAGAAGTAGTGATTTCCTTGGTTAGAGAATTTTATGCGAATCTGAAGGTTAAGCACGTCGAGTTCAAGGTGTTGGTGAGAGGCAAGATGGTGCATTTTTACTCTGTTTCGATTAATAATTTGTTTCACATCCCGCCAGTGGACAATGATGAATATGTTGCGTATAATTATGTGGAGATTGATTATGATGCCATTATTCAAATCATCTGTGTCGCGGGAGCTGAATGGAGGCTGGGAAGTGATCACAAACCGTCAAAGCTGAGGAAGGTAGACTTGAAGAGTGACGCCAAGAGGTGGTACACTTTGGTTTGCGCTAGACTTAAGCCCACTGACCACGACCATGAGGTCACAAAAGAGAGGGCGATTCTTGTGTATTGCATTGTTGAAGGAATGGCTTTGGATTTAGGACGTATTTGCCAATAAACTATTCAGAATGTTTTTACTGGTCGTTCGAGGGGGGGGGGGGGGGCTCGCTTGGCCATCGATTATTACTGATTTATGTGAAGCAGTGGGAGTTGATTGGAGCCCTACTGAAGAGTTGCTGAAGCCCACGGCTCTTATACCCGGTGGTGGTTCTTCTACTCGTCATCTATCTGATAGTGAATTGCAAGAACGTGAAGCCCGACGAGCATACAATGCGAGAGCAGCAGCCCGACAAGTTGCAGTACCACAGACTCAGGTGCCTCTTTCTTTGGATGCCCGAGTTACATTGATTGAGGAGGATCTGCGCCAGCATCGTCAGGAGTTCCATCAATTTCAGCAGAGGACTGGAGTTTTCATGGATTATATGTTGGGATTCACTGGTGCATTGAGCCACCAGTTTTCTCATATTGCGAGCTCGGCTCATCCTTTTCCTCCTTATCCCCAGTGGCCACCTACATTTGGTGCTTCGGACCCGGCACATGTTGCTGATAGTGATGATAGTGAGGAGAGCAACGACCACTGACGGTCGTCGTGTGAGGTACATGTCCTTACTCTTTCTTGTTTAATTCATATAGAACAATGATTGTACCTCGTTGGTGGGGGGGGGGGGGGGTCTTGATTCAATTATGTTGGAATTTTTTGCCGAGTTTTATTGTTTTTATGCGTTTTCTTTTTGTGTTTCGGTTCTTTTTGTTTAATTTTCTGTGCTGTGTTGGTGGTGGGATGGATTTCTTAACATGAATAGTGTGTGAGGTTGTTAAATTGAGAATTGTTGTGTGGATATGAGTTAAGATCAAGAAACCATGAAAGAAATGAAAAACAATGGGCCAATGATGCAAATTTTTGCTTTTATTTCACATCCATGATCGTACTTAAAAGAATTTTTTTGGTGAACTAATTAGATGAATGAATCCCTATATATTTTATGATTGTGCTTAAGTTTGGGTTAAAACATACAAACATAGAAATGAATGAGGCATTTTTGGAATCCTTGGGCTTAATTTTCTTCTTTTGTTTCTTTTCAATAACATTTTTTTTTTCATAAAAGATATTTCCATCTTTTCCATCTTTGCTCATCATATTTCTCTTTTCAATCCCTTTTCATCACTTTCTTCTTTTGTTTCTTTTCAATAACATTTTTTTTTTCAAATCTTTCACCACACCATTCCATAGTCACAAATATAAACTAGAAGCATATAACATTTTATCATTCAAATTACTCCCTTAACGGTAGGAATTAGTGTGTAAGCTATTCAGGTAGTCAATGTAGGACTTTGAAATGATGAAGAATGGGGGTTTATCACACGTTTACACGCATGCCATTCGATTTTCAATAAAGCTCAAACAAGGTATTAGGGATACATATTTTAATGGGTAGCTTGAAAGACACAAACGATTTCAGAAAAATTTCCTAAATCATTCCTAAGTCGCAGTTGTGCCCGTATTGCGCCTCAAAGAGTGTCCGAACTAGTTCTAGACAATCTTAATTCACAAGTAAATCACATGAATTTTAACCTGTGCAGAAAAAAGTAATCATCAGCAGTAAACGATGATCTTCAACAAAATTCAGAACATGTACCTAAAGTACTCATGTATATCTCGTGAAGGCTCAAAGGGCGACTACGGTAAGTTCCAACGAAAATTAAGCCCAAGGATTCCAAAAATGCATCATTCATTTCTATGTTTGTATGTTTAAACCTAGACTTAAGCACAATCATAGAATATATAGGGATTCATTCATCTACTTAGTTCACCACAAAAATTCTTTTAAGTACGATCATGGATGTGAAATAAAAGCAAAAATTTGCATCATTGGCCCATTGTTTTTCATTTCTTTCATGGTTTCTTGAACTTAACTCACATCCACACAACAATTCTCAATTTAACAACCTCACACACTATTCATGTTAAGAAATCTATACCACCACCAACACAACACAAAAAATTAAACAAAAAGAACCAAAACACAAAAAAAAACGCATAAAAACAATAAAACTCAGCAAAAAATTCCAACATAATTGAATCAAGACCCCCCCCCCCCCCCCCCAAACTAGGTACAATCATTGTCCTCAATGAATTAAACAAGAAAGAGTAAGGACATGTACCTCACACGACGACCGTCAGTGGTCGTCGCTCTCCTCACTATCATCACTATCAGCAACATGTGCTGGGTCTGAAGCACCAAAAGTAGGTGGCCACTAGGGATAAGGAGGAAAAGGATGAACCGAGCTCGCAGCATGAGGAAACTGGTGGCTCAATGCACCAGTGAATCCCATCATATAATCCATGAAAACTCCATTCGTCTGCTGAAATTGATGGAACTCCTGATGATGCTGGCGCAGATCCTCCTCAATCAATGTAACTCGGGAATCCAGAGAAAGAGGCGCCTGAGTCTCTGGTGTTGCAACTTGTCGGGCTGCTGCTCTCGCATTGTATGCTCGTCGGGCTTCACGTTCTTGCAATTAACTATCAGATGGATGACGAGTAGAAGAACCACCACCGGGTATAAGAGCCGTGGGCTTCAACAACTCTTCAGTAGAGCTCCAATCAACTCCCACTGCTTCACATAAATCAGTAATAATCGATGGCAAAGCGAGCGCCCCCCCCCCTCGAACGACCAGTAAAAACATTCTGAATAGTTTCTTGGCAAAGACGGCCTAAATCCAAATCCATTCCTTTAACAATGCAATACACAAGAATCGCCCTCTCTTTTTTGACCTCATGGTCGTGGTCAGTGGACTTAAGTCTAGCGCAAACCAAAGTGTAACACCTTTTGGCGTCACTCTTCAAGTCTACCTTCCTCAGCTTTGACGGTTTGTGATCACTTTCCAGCCTCCATTCAGCTCCCGCGACACAGATGGTTTGAATAATGGCATCATAATCAATCTCCTCAGACTTATACACAACATATTAATTATTGTCCACTGGCGGGATGTGAAACAAATTATTAATCGAAACAGAGTCAAAAGGCACCATCTTGCCTCTCACCAACACCTTGAACTCGACGTGCTTAACCTTCAGATTCGCATAAAATTCCCTAACCAAGGAAATCACTGCTTCTTGGGGCTGTTTAACAAATTGAAGCCACTGCCGTGCTAGGACTTCATCACCTACATTGCACCTAATAATCCCATTCGGCTCAAATCCAATTGAAGTATCAAACCTTCTGTCAGGCAGGAGGTTCTTAGATAATAACGTTTGAAAATTATCTTCGGCCTGTTTATCCCAGAAACTATGAGCATCAAAAGTAGAGGCCGAAGAAGAATAAGCTCCAAGTTTAGTTTTTTTCTTAGGGGCCATCGTTCAAACACTTAGCAGGAAAAATAACAATCCAAAATTCAATAACAACAAGCAACGACCGTGACTCCCCCAAAATTATCAATCCAAGCCACAACACACTCCTCTCTTCAACGTGAAACGAGCACCAATAATAAAACTCAAGAAATCCCACAAATCCGATACAAGTCCACGCCACAATCTCTACTATCTCAACAAACCAATAAAGCTGAGAATTTGCAAACCCTTAATCATAGGAACTTACCACTTAATCAGGATTAATCGCAGCAACAATCCAGAAAAAATTATTCTTTTACCGAGCTTGATGTCTCCCCCGTGGATGAGAAGAGAAATTAGAGAAGAAGAAGGATTATAAAAGCAAAGAGGAATAAGTGAAGGAAGAGAACGAGAGTAGAGAGAGAAGAAAAACTAGAGGAGGGAATCGAGAATGGAGTCGGCACTTTGGAGAAAAAAGGAGAGAAAAAATAATGAAAATTAGGGTAAACTCAGAAGAAGGAATGAGAAAAGAATGGAACGGAATCGGGATTTAATTCCAGACGGGGCGGGTGCGCGTCAGCAGAGGCGGGCGCGCATAACTCTCTGTTGTGGCTGGAAAGTTCTTGATCTGCACGCGTGGGAGCGCCTCCTTTTGCGCGTGCGCGAATAAATTTTTTTTTTTTTTTTAAAAGGAGGAGAGGCGCGGGCGCGCGTGAGTATAGGCGGGTGCGCATAAGATGCTGGAAAAAGTGTTCCTGAAAAAAAATAAAGAAGCCATCAAGATTCAAATGGAACAAAAAAATTAAGATGCGGAAAACAAAGTAACTTAAAGAATAAATAAAAGTAAGAAAACAAAAAGAAAAGCTTGGGTTGTCTCCCAATTATCGCTTGGTTTAGAGTCCTCAGCCGGACTTGCACCAGATTTATGCAGGGTCTTTAAGCAATGTGCTGGACGCATGTTGTACTTCATTGCCAAAGTAATGCTTGACTCGTTGTCCATTCACCTTGAAAGTTCGTCCATCTGTACATCTCAATTCAATGGCACCATGTGGATAAACCTTCTCCACGAGAAAAGGCCCGGACCATCGCGATTTCAACTTCCCTAGAAATAATTTCAAACGAGAGTTAAATAGCAAAACTTTCTGACCCGTTTCAAATTCCCTAAGCAAAATGTTTTTTTCATGCCACTTCTTTGTTTGCTCCTTGTATATCTTGGCATGCTCATAAGCTTCATTTCGGAATTCATCCAATTCATTCAACTGTAGTTTTCGCAACTCCCTGGATGCTTTGAGATCCATGTTCAGCTTTTTGACAGCCCAAAATACCTTGTGCTCCAACTCCAAAGGCAAATGACATGCCTTACCAAACACCAACCTATAGGGAGACATCCCAATAGGTGTTTTGAATGCAGTGCGATAGGCCCAAATAGCGTCATCCAACTTAATCGCCCAATATTTTCGATTCGTCTTAACCGTTTTCTCCAAGATTTGCTTGATTTCCCGGTTAGAGATCTCTTCCTGGCCATTGGTTTGAGGATGGTATGCACACGCCACCTTATGCCTTACACCATACTTAGTGAGCAATGTATTAAAAATCTTATTGCAAAAATGCGTACCTTCATCACTGATTATTGCTCGTGGAGTTCCAAACCGTGTAAAAATATTTTTTTGCGGAAACTTTACTACAACACGAGCATCATTAGTAGAGGTGGCAATGGCTTCCACCCATTTCGAAATAATCAACTGCTAATACAATATAAGTGTACCCAAAAGAAGGGGAAAAGGGACCCATAAAATCAATACCCCCCCCCCCCCACACATCAAACAATTCCACTTCTAAAATATTTGTGAGGGGTTATTCGTGCCTTCTAGATATATTTCCCGTTCTTTGACACTTATCACATGATTTCACTAAGGTATAACTATCTTTAAACAATGTAGGCCAATATAAACCAGATTGTAGTACCTTAACGGCAGTCCGAGTTGCTCCAAAATGTCCTCTATATGGCGCTGAATGACATTGTTCTAAAATTTCTAGCGCGTCTTGCCCGCCACACATCTCCGAATCACTTGATCGGCACAACGTTTGAAAACATAGGGATCATCCCACAAGTAGAACTTAACGTCATGGAAAAATTTCTTTTTCTGATGTCGGTTCAATTCTGGAGGCATAGCACCACAAGACAAAAATTTAGCAATATCAGCAAACCATGAAATAGAGGAACTTACCTGAAAGATCTGTTCATCCGGAAACAATTATTTTATGCTTTCCTCCTCCTTAACATCTTCTAGCTCTAATCTCAACAAGTGATCAGCAACCTAATTTTCGCTTCCCTTCATATCTTTGATTTCAAAATCAAATTCTTGTAAGAGAAGAATCCACCTTATCAAGCGTGGCTTGGAATCCTTCTTGGCAAATAAATAATGAATTGTTGCATGGTCAGTGTAAACAAATACTTTAGTGCCAATTAGTTATGGACGAAATTTATCAAAAGCAAAAACTACTACAAGCATCTCTTTTTCTGTAGTAGTGTAGTTTTGTTGTGCGGCATCCATGGTGCGACTGACATAATAGATTGCTCTAAAAATCTTATCTCTCATCTGTCCCAAAACAGCCCTTACTGCATAATCACTAGCATCACACATCAACTCTAAAGGTTCCTTACAATCCGATACAACCATGATGGGTGCTGTGATCAACGCTGTCTTGATCTTCTCGAAGGCCTGCAAACAATCATCATCAAATATAAATGTAGAATCTTTTTCAAGCAAATTATATAGGGGTTTTGTGATTTTTGAAAAATCTTTGATGAAACGCCTATAGAACCCCGCATGGCCTAGGAAACTTCTGATGCCCTTGATATTCTTTGGCGGTGGAAGCTTCTCAATTGCAACCACTTTGACTCGATCCACCTCTAATAATGCCCTCTTGAACCATAAAATGACATTTCTCCCAATTGAGAACTAAATTTTTTTCTTGGCACCTCTGCAAAACAAGAGACAGATTATGCAAGCAATAATCAAAAAAGGAACCAAATACTGAAAAGGCATCCATAAAAACTTCCATCACTTCCTCCACCATATCTGCAAAAATCGCCATCATACACCTCTGAAAAGTTTCCCGTGCATTACACAAACCAAATGACATTCTCCTGAAAGCAAACGTGCCATAGGGACACGTAAAAGTAGTCTTCTCCTGATCCTCCGGTGCAATAGCAATTTGATTATAACTTGAATAACCATCTAAGAAACAGTAATAGCAATAACCAGCAAGTCTTTCAAACATTTGATCAATGAAAGGAAGTGGAAAATGATCTTTACGAGTAGCTTTATTCAACTTCCTATAATCTATACAGACTCGTCAGCCAGTTACCGTACGTGTGGAGATTAACTCATTATTTTCGTTTTTAACCACAGTAATCCCACCTTTTTTAGGCACCACTTGAACAGGAGATACCCAACTACTGTCAGAAATGACATAAATCACACCCGCATTCAACAACTTTAAAACTTCTTTCTTAACTACCTCTTTCATGGCGAGATTCAACCGCCGCTGATGATCAACATAAGGAGTGTAAGACTCTTCCATCAAAATTTTATGCATGCAAATTGTTGGACTAATACCCTTAATGTCAGAAATTGACCATCCTAAAGCAGTTTTAAATTTCTCAATACTTTCAACAACTTATCTTTTTCTACAGCAGACAGGTGAGCAGAAATAATAATAGGACAAGTAGAATTTTTACCAAGGAATGCATAACATAAATGTGCAGGCAATTCTTTAAGATCATGAGTTTCAGCAGATAAATCTGGTGCACTATTTTCCAATGATTTAGATTCCTTAGTACTCACCATTTTTTCTTTCGGAGCTCCATCAAGGAATGCTTCTTGTTTATGTAGCTCTCAATCCTCTTCCTTATCAAATACCTCATCCGCTACCAAACATCTTTCGAGTGGATCAGTGATTCCTGCACATGAAAAAGAATTATGACAATCAATGATTATAATACATTTACATGTACTTACCTCGTTTGGTCCCCTCATGGTGTGATAAATATTTAAAATCACAGCTTCACCACCAACTCGAAGTGTGAGCTATCCCTTGTGGACATCGATCAGTGCACGTGCAGTAGCTAGAAAAGGTCTCCCAAAAATCAAGGGAGTTTCTTCATCTTCATCCATGTCCAAAATCACGAAGTCTGCTGGAAATATGAACGTGTTGACCTTCACCAAAACATCCTCCACAATACCTCACGAGTATGTGATACTTCGATCGGCTAGCTGTAATGTGATGGTGGTTGCCCTGACTTCTCCAAGCTCCAAGGTCCTGTATACAAAAAAAAGACATTAAATTTTTACTTGCTCCTAACTCACATTAAGCTCTATTTACCATAGAACCACCAATAAAACAAGGGATAGTAAAATTCTCTGTATCCTTAAGATTTTGTGGCAAATTTTTCTGCAGGATTGCACTGCACTCTTCTGTCAGATTCACCACTTCATAGTCTTGCAATCTCCTCTTCTTGGACATCACATCTTTGATGAACTTGACATAGTTGGGCATTTGTTCCAAGGCATCTGCAAATGGAATATTGATATGTATCTTCTTGAAGATGTCTAGGAACTTGGAAAACTACTCATCAAGTGCCTTCTTCTTGAACCGCTGTGGATAAGGAAGTTGTGGCTTATACATTGGTTTTGATTCAGTTTTTTTTTTGGGTTCTTCAACCACGATTTCTTCAACCACTGGTTCTTCAACTTCCTTGGATTTTCTCTGATCTTCAGCCTCTAACTTCTTACCACTTCTTAACTCCACCACTTTGCACTGCTCTTTTGGATTCACTTCAGTATTGCTGGGAAACTGTCCTCGATTTTTATCCTTCAAAGAATTTGCAAGCTGCCCAATATGTGTTTCCATAGATTTCATCATAGCCCCCAAACTGCAAATATGTGTCTCCATGCTGTCCATTCGAGTTTCAGTCCTCGACATCCTCTTGTTAGATTCAGTAACAAATGTAGACACAACATCCTCCAAATACGCCTTTCCTTCACCCTTGTTTGTATTGAATCCCGGAGGGGGATTCAACACATTTTTGTTGTTGGCATAGGAAAAATTTTCATGGTTACGTAAGCCAGGATGATAAGTATTTGGTGGAGGGTTACCTCGATAATTTCCATAGCCTCTGGGATTGATATATTGAGCTTCCTCAGGTGGATGAGATTGTAACGCCCTGATTTTATCTTAATTGTCTTTATGTGAGATAATCGGAGATTCCAGAGTTCAAGAGCCGACTTGATTTTGATCAAGGTCCTTTTTGCAAATTTTGGAATTTTCAGGGACTAAAATGCAATTTTGGAGTTTATTAGATATTTAAGCAAGCTGTTGACTTTCTCTTCACTCCATCTTCCTCCTCCAAGCCGTTTCCTCCATTGATGAAGAGAGAAACGTGAGTTCAAGCTTCCAGATTTCAGTCCGAGCTCGATCCGTCCGTTGGAATTTATTTCTGAAGGCAGATTAGCGATCACGGCTGCGAGTGCATTGTTCTATCATTGATTAAAGATAGAGGAGTTCAGAATTGTCAGCTTTCGAATCGTTGAAGAGTTGATCGAGGTTTGGTATTGAGTTGATCTCATCCTCGGAAGTTGACTTGAATTATCTTCATCATTGAACTTTGTTTGGAATGGAATTTTGATTTGGAATTCTTATTGTTGTTGTTTCCAGGTTTGGAGCATCGACGTTTGAAAGAGGTATAAGATGACTTAGATTGGAATGGAACGAGTGACTTGAATCCAACTTGATTCGAGTGTTCCGGAAAAATCACATACATGCATGTTATTTGAGTTATTTGAGTTATGTTTTGCATTGCATTCATATTGAGCTAAGAATCCTTGATTTGAGCAGCGGGCAGGACGGCCCTTTTATGATAGACGTTTTGGGGATTATATTGTGAGTGGCCTGGGTGTAGCCGTTTCACCTAGTGCTAGCATACTCTTTATAGTCGCACCAAAGTCTAGAGGATGGAGATACGTAGCACCACCTCGATCGGGAGAGTCGGTGAGTCATTTACGTGATCTCGTCCTCGGGATCCTAAAAGCAAAAGCAGCAACTCTTTTGATTATCCGACTTGATAATCCCAGATTTTAAAGACATGCATTACATTTATGCATATGAATTGAGTTTTAGACATGCTTGTGGGATTTGCATGGTTGATATTTGATTAATTGGAAGTTGATGTATTTCAATTTGAGATGCTTATCTGATATTGCATGTTTGTCTCTTTTACTGGGAATATTATTCTCACCGGATTATCCGGCTGTTGTCTTGTCTTTGTATGTGTGCTTGACAATAGGTGGGGCAGGATTGAGTCAGAGACGACAGGGATAGAACGAGAATGAAGAATAGAAGTGGGACTTCGAGTTAGAATTGAAAATGCATGCCAATCTAGTTTATGTTTTGAAAGTATGTTTAGAACTCGAGTGCTGTTGAATATTAGAATTGATTATGAATGATGAATATTGAAGTTTGTATGTTGATTACATGTTGTAGGATTCGGAATTGAGCATGTTATATTGATATTAGATTGAGTTGAATTGTTGAATTGAGATTTGAAACATGTTCAGTTTTCTGGAAAAATTCTGTTGCCCAGGGTGCGCTCGATCCTATGAAATGCTGGGATCGAGCGCAGCCCCTGGAATTATTGAGGCAATAGACTCAGCATTGTGGTGCGCTCGATCCTGGCTTTTTGCCGGATCGAGCGCGGAACATATTTTTTTCTCGGCAGAGAGTTCAGGAATATGGTGCGCTCGATCCTGGAATTTTCTAGGATCGAGCGCGGCACTATTCATAAAAAAAAAAATTTCTTTCCTTTTTTTTTGGCTTTGATTAATGATGTTTAATTATGGATTATTTGATATTAGCCGATTAGAATCGAGGTCTCACAGAGATTCTTCTATGGCAACCGACACACCTGCAGATTCTGCTATATTCACCTTGTTCAGAGCAGCAACTTGTGTACTCAATGCAGTAACTGTGCAGTGATGGAAGTGAGAGGATCAACACTATACACTCCCTTCTTGACTTCCATGCGTTCAGATGGCCATTGATAACTATTGATTGTCATTTTTTCCAGCATCTCGTAGGCCTAAATGGAGTTCTTAGAAAATATGGTACCCAGAGCAGCAGAGTCCACGAACATTCTTGTAGGCATATTCAACCCATTGTAGAACAGCTCTATTTCTTCCCAATCTGCAAAATTATGATTAGGACAACGCCTTAACAAATCTTTGTACCTTTTCCACGCCTCATATAGTTGTTCTGAATCATGCTGTTGAAAGGTACTGATCTCAATATTCAGCTGGGTGGACTTGGCCGGTGGAAAGTATTTTGCTAAAAATTTCACAGTCATGTCCTCCCAAGTTGTTATGCTTCCTAGCGGCTATGACTGCAACCAGCTCCGTGCCTTGTCCCTGAGAGAAAAAGGAAACAAGCGTAAACGTATTATATCTTCAGAAACACCATTTATTTTTACCATATTAGTAATCTCTAGGAAGGTGCGCAAATGTAAGTGAGGATCAGCTTTGGTGCTTCCATTGAATTGGTTCTGCTGAACCATGTTGATTAATGTCGGCTTCAACTCGAAGTTGTTGGAATTTATTGTCCCTCGAGCGATTTCAAAATAGTGAGTCTGGATCGTCGGCCTGAAATGATCTCTGATTGGAACCAAGGGCAATTCATTGAAATTTTCTTCGGCCATGTTTAGTTGTTCTTCTCTCCTAGCCCTTCTCAAAGCACGTGCAGTTCTCTCGATCTCCGGATCAAATAGTAAAGAGTTTGCACTTTGAGATCTTCGCATAAACTGCAATTAAGAACACAACAATTTATTAGTACTTAAAATGAAATAAATAAAAGCTCTAAATTAAAACTTAGACTAATTGATAACAAGACTAAACAAAATCAAAATTTACTCCCCGACAACGGCGCCAAAAACTTTTTGTGAAAAAATACTCGCAAGCGTACGAGTGTCAAGTTTTAATATAGTGAAAGAGAGAGTGTCGATCCCACAAGGAGTAAATTGAAAATATTCAATACTTGTAATTAAAATAGTCTTAATTTTATTTAGAAAATTAAACTTTAGAGATTTGCTGATAAATTAAATAAATACTGAAGTTTGTCTAGCCGCCGCACACAACAACACTTTGAGAGAAAACTTTGTGAGATTTTTAGATCGTGAATTGAAGACTGCTTGACGAAGACGGAGCTTTTCAACCGGACACGGAAGAAAGACTACGGCTTTGTTATTTCTTTTTTATTTATTTCTTTTGATTGTGGAATTATGTTTGAATTATTAAACATGATTTGGGTTGTTTTGAATTTTACTATGAACTAAACTTTTTAAGTCTAGAGATTGATGTAACCTGGTCAAGACGTGTTTATGAATTATTGATTTTATTGAATTGAGTTCTTCTAAATTAATTGTGATTCTAGTTTTGAAAGTCTTTTCAATTTACTGGCCATAAATTAATTTGTCATTTTTATTTAGAATCCGGCACTCGGGAGAGGGGATTTCGAATAGGATCGATAGAATTCACACTATTAATTGTTTATTTATCTCGGGAGAGTTTATAACTTTAATAGAGCCTAGAAAGAACATTGTTTTATACATATCATTACAAGTAGATTCTTAATAGGGATATTGAAATTGATCTGTAATTGATACACTCTATTTGATACTCGGGAGAGGGAAATAGTATAATCTATGTGTTTTTGGTTATTAATTGAAATGAACTCATGAAAATATATTAATTAGGAATGAATACTGTCGAGACCAGGTGAGATCAAAACCTCTAGACTATTTTTTTTTGATT
The DNA here is from genome assembly GCF_033568475.1 of Henckelia pumila. Taxonomy (NCBI): domain Eukaryota; kingdom Viridiplantae; phylum Streptophyta; class Magnoliopsida; order Lamiales; family Gesneriaceae; genus Henckelia; species Henckelia pumila. The sequence continues at coordinate 96,679,853 of NC_133121.1, read as the reverse complement.
GATAATCTCTTAAGGATTGTGTGTGTGCGCGCTTTACAAACTTCATTATTTATTTAATTTATCAGCAAATCTCTAAAGTTTAATTTTCTAAATAAAATTAAGACTATTTTAATTACAAGTATTGAATATTTCCAACCAAAAATCGTATAAGTTGAACTAAAAATCTTCTCACCCCAAAACAACCCCTGAAGTTTCGATTAATTAAAAAAAAAGAATAAACTCAAATCGTCCCTAATTCGGGCACCACGAAGACTGGCGATGATTGCGGCGGTAACCGGCCGGAAAACTTGGACAGAGGGGAGACCGGTTTTCAAGTATTGCGAGGAAATCTTACAAAGGCGGTATCAAAAGATAGGTCTCGTCGCAAGGATTCCAAAACTATATTTACTTTTGAAATCCGGCCAAAATTGAAGAAGATACGGGCATTTAAAGTGACAGAAAGATTTAAGAAAAGAAAACGAAGAAGACGCAGGGAGATAACGGTGGAAAAGATGAGGAGAGAGAGTGTCGTACAAATATCCATATATGTATATCCATATTTTATGTATTAGTTTAATGTGTGTCTTATTTTATTCATTCGAGGTTAAAACTTGACCCGGTTCGAGTTATTTCAACTCCTGTGTGCTCTTTAAATAACAAATGCATTTTAATATCGTCTATAAACTGATATTTATTTATACATAGTTTTAACACACAAATTAATTAACATATTAAAATTGGGTCCTTACATTTCTCCCCCTCTAAAAAGAAGATTTCGTCCTCGAAATTAACACACATCAAACTTATATACAAAGGAATCAAACATCTACCACTGATAGTACATAGGGAAATCAGAGTACATAGAATAAGTCATCACATTGTCAAACAAATGAGGCCATTCTTGACGCATTCTAGACTCCAATTCCCATATAGCTTCTTCTCTTCCATGTCTACTCCATTCCACCGTAACCAAAGGAATCGTCTTGTTCCTAAGTTGCTTTTATTTCCGATCAAGAATCTGCACTGGATACTCAACTTAGCTAAGGAAACTATCCAACTCCACATCATCAGCCCTCAAGATATGAGAAGGATCGGGTTCATACTTCCGCAACATAGATACATGAAATACATCATGGATCGCAGAAAAACTCTGCGGCAAGTTCAAACGATACTCAAAAATACCAATCTTCTCAACAATCTCGTACGGACCGATATAACGAGGAGCTAATTTTCCTTTACGCCCAAATCTCATAGTACCACGAAATGGTGATACTTTCAAGAAAACAAAATCGCCAACCTGAAATTCTAAAGGTCTACGTCTGTTATTAGCATAGTTGGCTTGACGATCCTGGGCTGCTTTCATCCTTTTCCTGATCAGTTCAACTTTTTCTTTCATCTCTTGAATAAACTTTGGTCCCGACAATTGTCGTTCTCCTACTTCTTCCCAACATATCGGAGATCTACATTTTCTGCCATACAAGGCTTCAAATGGTGCCATCCCGATAGATACTTGATAACTATTATTGTAAGAGAATTCCACCAAAGCTAATGATTCTTGCCAACCACCACTGAAATCCATCACAACAGCTCGTAATAAATCCTCGAGTGTTTGAATAGTTCTTTCAGATTGTCCATCTGTCTGTGGGTGATAGGCAGTACTCATGGCCAATTTAGAACCCAAAGCTGATTGCAAACTAGACCAAAACTTAGAAGTAAATCTGGGATCACGGTCTGATACTATAGTAACTGGCACACCATGTAATCGCACTATCTGATCAATGTACATTTTTGCCATTTTCATATATGTCCAAGTATGATCATATGGAATAAAATGGGCAGATTTAGACAATCTATCCAAAATAACCCAAATGGCATTACTACCATGATTAGATCGAGGTAGGTGTGTCACGAAATCCATAGTAATGTGTTCCCAATTCCACTGTGGTACTTCAAGACTAAGTAACTGTTGGAACACGGTCGTTCTCCGGATTGAAAAAAAAAGTGATATCCGGTGCAGCGGAAGTTTTAAGATTTTATATGGAACGATTCCATATGGGTATCAAATTTCTACGATTAAAATTGATAATATAAAATTTAAACAATATAAATTTTACCTTAAAATCTCGAAACGAGATTATGGACACCAACAGATTAAACTGCTCTTGTTGTATATCCCAGGAACTGATGAACGAACAATTCTTCAATCAGGTCCACGAACAGAAGTTTAATCCCTCTGATAGACTGCACTAAAAAGTCTATCAGAAGTTTCTACGAAGAGATAGAACAGATATGATCTGCTAATTCAGACTGCAAATTCAAAATTCGCAGACTGAAAATTCTCCAAGACAGAGAGAAGGGGGCGGCCGAAATTCCTAGACTGGAGGCTAGGGTTTTCGAAAATCTGAGTGTAAGTTGTGTGTAATTTCTGTACTGCAATAACTTATTTATAATGTGGGCTGCTAACAGCTTAGGGACCATTAGTCCTAAGTTCAAGCCTGACAAGCAAAGCCCGCATGTTCAGAAATTAATATAAAATTCATCGTGACTCAGATTGATAAACCAATTTCACCAATGTGTACAGAAACCATTTCTGCATCTTTTAAAGTCAAGATAAATTTTCTGAATCCGAATTTAGTGGTTTCCAAAAATGTCCATCACTATGTCATTTTAGGAAATCTTACTCCCTCTACTCTTAAATAAGAAGTCCCACTTCTTTATTCACTAAATTTAACTCTTTAAATTTAATTATCTCAACGGGAATTAAAAATCCATTACTTGTGTGACCCTCAATGGTTCAGGGATACAGCTAGCCGTGGGCTCACAACTCCTTGTGACTCGGAACAACAATTTTTGACTTGCCCATCGAATCATGGTAAGAGCGCCTAGCAACATCGCCCCATGATTCCCTAGGTATCACTGATAGTGACTGCAAGAACCAATAGATTTTGGTTAGCGTACAGTACGGTCCCTTCATCCATATATCCCGATCGAATCAACAACCATTGGTAAATCGAGAGTCGTTCGAGATTCGATAACTATGCAATGCATCTTGAAGATCAAATAGTGACATCGCATGTGCTACTAAGAAACCATTTCTTAAACTCATCATGTACTCTGGCCAGAGATTCGTCACACTAATATCTCCTCAGATTGCATAGGATATCCACACTCGCAAGTATGTGGTGAATCCTTGACAACAAAGCATTGACTCCTATATGTGTCATAACTGTACCCAATCCCGACACCTGATGACCCCAATAGAGTCGGTAAATGAGTCAAAGTACAGTACTAGCATATAGAGTCTCAATGATGTTTCAAGTAGTAAGGACTAATGGTGTACAACCAAAACCGCGGACTTTATCCACTCGATAAGTGATAACCACTTGGAAAGTCCGGATAGGGTAGTTCGATCATTCATCGTATGAATATCCATTTGCATGCTTTGAACATCTCTATGTTCCATACCAATGAAATGTGGTACTCGGCATCGCAAATGCTAGTCTCAATCTCGAGCGATCCTTATCCTTATTAACGGACGGCTCAATCGACTAGGAACTGTTTAGAATATACAGTGACTATAAGATGTGTTTCATGATAGCCATCCCCATGTGCCACCACATCTTACATACACTATAGTATATTCAAGGTCTTCATCTAAACATCTTATAGTATGTCACAACATAATAATATGATAAAAGATAAAGTAAATGCCATTATAAAAGTGTAATTTATATTAAACAAAAGATTGTTTATACATAGAGTCATAAAAGCCCTTAGCCACAAGTTGGCTCACGGGGCACCCACTCTTTCAGTAACATACCGCCTGGTCTCATTCTTTCAGCCTTCACTTGTTGACACGTCAAACACTTAGCCACAAAATCAGAAATATCTTTCTTCAGACCTTCCCACCAGTAATGGGCTTTCAAAATATGATGCATCTTTCGAATTCCAGGATGTACACTATGTCGAATACAATGAGCTTCACGTAATATATCTTCTTTTACATCTATCAAATTCGGAACCACAAGTCTACCATTATAACGCAAACATCCATTAGAAGCAACAATGAATTTATACTGACCGGCTGGAGTTAATTCTTTCAAGTTATGAATGTATGGATCAGTCTTTTGTGCTACTTTGATTTTCGAAATTATTTGTGGTTCAACTTGAATAGATGAAACTATGAAATGATTACCTTTAGCTCAATAATTCCATCCTGAAGTTCCCAAATGCTCATGAACTTTAGAAATAGTTAAAGATGCCAACATCTTTGTATGAACTTTTCTGCTCAAAGCATCTGCAACTTGATTCACGTTTTCTGGCTGGTATTGAATATCACAGTCAAAATCCTTAAGCAATTCCAACCATCGACATTGTCTCATATTCAAATCAGACTGTATGAATAAATATTTCAGACTCTTATGATCAGAATAAATCACAAAGTGTTCACCGTACAGATAATGACGCCATATTTTTAATGCATGCACAATGGCAGCCAATTCTAAATCATAAATTGGATAACGAGTCTCATGTGGTTTCAATTGACGAGATGCATACGCAATCACTCGTCCATTTTGCATCAAAACACAACCCAGTCCATTCAAAGAAGCATCTGTACAAACAACAAATCACTTGAGCCTGAAGGTAATGCTAGTAATGGATCCGTAGTCAATTTTTCTTTCGAAGTCGGAAAACTAGCTTCACATTCTCCAGTCCACACAAAACGTCGATCTTTTTGAGTCAATATGATCATAGGCCTAGCTATTTCAAAAAAGCCCTTGATAAAACGTTTGTAATATCCAGCCAAGCCCAAAAATCTACGAATCTCAGAGACATTGGTTGGGCTGGACCAATTAAGAATAGCTTCAACTTTACTAGGATCGACAGATACCTCTTGTGCTGATATCACATATCCTATAAATAATACTCTGTCCAACCAAATTTCTCACTTAGAAAACTTAGCATATAATTGTGATGTTCTGAGTTTCTGAAGTACTAATGCCAAATGTTCTTTATGCTCCTTCCTTGACTTAGAATAAATCAAAATGTCATCAATAAACACGATAATAAATCGATCTATGAATTCTCGAAATACACGATTCATTAAATCCATAAAAACCTTTGGAGCATTAGTTAACCCGAAAGGCACAACTAAGAATTCATAATGCCCATAACGTGTTCAAAATGCTGTCTTGGGAACATCTTCCTCTCAAACTCGAAGTTGATGATTTCGGAACGAAGATCGATATTAGAATACACAGATGTACCCTGCAACTGATCAAACAAGTCATCAATTCGTGGCAAAGGATACTTATTCTTCATAGTAGCCCGATTCAATTGCCGATAATCGATGCACATTCTCATCGTTCCGTCTTTCTTTTTCACAAACAAGACTGGAGCACCCCAAAGCGACACACTTGGTCTAATATAACCTTTTTCCAGCAAATCTTGCAACTGCGTCTTAAGTTCCTTCAATTCTGCTGGAGCTAATAGATACGGGGCTCGGAAAATAGGACTTGTCCCTGGCATCAACTCAATGCTAAGATCTATTTCCCTCTGAGGCAGAAAATCCGGAATCTCATCAGGAAATACATTAGGAAAATACTTGAAGACATGAATATCTGAAACTTTAAATTTCTCCTCCTTCGTCGCATCAAGAGCATAGATCATAAATTCTTCATGTCCTATCAAAATTAATCAAAACATTTCCATTTCCGATACTAATGGAATGCGAGATTGTGAATCATTACCGTAAAAATTCCACTTATTGCCATAATATGGTCTAAATCTCACAATTCCCTGAAAACAATCAACAGTCGCTCTATAATTCGTCAGTGTATCCATACCCAAGATACAGTCAAAATCAGACATAACTAGTTTGATTAGATTGGTTATCATGATCTTATCCTCAAATCTAATCACACAATTCAGAACTATCTCATTAGACATCAAGAAAACACCAGCAGGAGTAGCAACAGACACAGTATCCAACAACGGAGTAAAAGCAATCTCATGCTCATCAGCAAATAGAACAGATAAAAATGAATGAGATGCTCCTGTGTCTATCAAGATACGTGCAGGATAATAAAAAAATATAACAAATACCTGCAATAACTCCCCCAGGTGCATCTTGTGCCTGATCCTGAGTCATGGCATGTACTTGAGCCTGCTGTGGCCCTGGAAAACGCTGCTGACTCTGAGGAGATGGATACCTAGGCTGCTGAGTTGACTGTACCAAAACATAAGACTGTGTAAGAGCATACGGCTATACATGAGTATATGGCCTAAATGATGGTTCTCGAGGAAACTGGCCAAACTTTTGTGGTTGCTCTTGCTGTCTTCCAGCATTTGGACATACTCTAGCCAAATGTCCAACCTGACCACAAGTATAACATGTCCCTGAAAACCCTGTAAATTGTGTACTCAAATTCTTACCACCACATCTGTCACAATACACCCTACTGGACGATCCAACTAAATTCCACCACGACTACCACTGGAACTGGATGAGCTAGACTGTGGCTTCTTTTTAAATGACTTCCCTCTGATTTTAAACCAAGGCCTCTTCGCTTGCTGAGAAGATTGAGTAGGCTGATATGGAGGTAAACCCATTGGTGTCTGCGAACTGCTTCCAACTCCTTGAGGAACAAATGCTGGGATTGGTTGTGGTTCACCCCTGAGTAAACTCGCTTCAATCTTCTTTGCATTTTCTACTGCTTTCATATAAATAGAGGGAGTTCTAGTAGTCACCAAAGTGTGGATCGTTCGTGTAAGCCCCTTCAAAAAGTGTGAAAGCTTTGACCGATCATTCTTTGCAACGTGTGGGACATAAGGCAGAAGAGCGGAGAACTGAGAAGCATATTCAGCAACAGATTTATTGCCTTGCACCAACATATTAAATTCATTTTCCTTGACAGAATAGTATGATGGTGGTGCATATTCCTGTGCAAATTGAGTACAAAATACTTCCCATGTGATCTTTTGCCAAACTCAGAAAGTGTTTCTACTGAAGTTTCCCATCAAAGTTGCGCACGGTCTTTAAGTTGAAAAGAAACTAACTTCAATCGAATTTCATCTGGATAATCTAGTCCATTAAACATAGTATTGAGACTTTTCAACCAGCTTGCAGCTTTTTCACTTTCTTCATTGCCAAAGAACTTTTGAGGACGCAACTCCTGAAATTGAGATATCACTAGGCGTATTCCTCCCATCTTCTCAATCAATTTAGCCATTTTTGGATCAGCCTCAGCCTGTACAGCTTTTCCCTTGTCAGGATTTACCCGTGGCTATTGTTCCACCTCTAATTCCACATCTTTCGGAGGATGGACAGCTGGTCGACCACGTCTTCCCCTAACAACATCATCAAGATTTCTAATATTTTCTGCTGCAGACTCTTCTATAACTTCCTTTCCTTTTCTACCTCTTCCTACCGGTGCCATTCTACAAGACACGAGGATTTAAATACGGGCAGAAATATCGTAACAGACAGAAAATTATGATAGGAACTCAGAGTTCTAAAGAAAAAAAATCATAAACTAAGTTCCAAATCCAATAACTACTGGTTCTATCAGATAAGTTCAAATCAAACAAAACAAGTCACATAAGAACAAGTAGTCATACACATACACAACCATTTTGTTAGTGTCTAAACTCGAGTGCCCTAGACTCTAATTCGAGCATATCCCAGTTTATGCTCTGTTGCCAAGTGAAAGGGCCTGTGTCCTAATTTATATTTAATGAGCAAACAACAAGGATTAATTAATGTAAACATAAAAAACGAGTTAAAAATTTGCGTTTTGGGCCTACAGAAAATTCGTCATGACCTATTCGTAAATAGAACATCCCAAAAATTTGTACAACACAACCAACAATATATATACTCGAAAGTAGACTCACATCACCAATTAACAAACCTATAGCCGTACTGGCCAAGACTAAACACATGCAGAGCTGACAAGACTCGATCACACCAACAAAAATCCAAAACAAAGTAAAAACTATTATAAAAATACACAGGGCATATCCCCGGAAAATATAAAACTTGCTAATTTGATCTATACATATATCTGGGAACTCAACTCCACGCTCAACTCACTGGGTACCACTAGATGACGCTCCACCAGATGCGTCAAATTCCCTGGATAACCTGCTATGGAATCACAAACAATCACAGCATAAAAGAAAACAGGGGTCGGACCCCCAGTACGACGAACTAGAAATATTACGAAAAATATAACTGACATGAATAAAATCAAGTACAATGCAATGAAATGCAATGCAATGCGTGACAGGTATCAATGGAATAAGGGATACCAAATGGAATCCAAATAATCGTATCACAATAATCTCAGTGGCCACCCGTGCAAGGTACGCAGTAGACCTCGAATCATCACTGCTCCTCAACGTACGTAGCATGAGGGTGCGGGAGCGACCCACTCGGCCTCATGCAGTCATCAGGAGTATCGTAGCATCGAGGGTGCATGTGCGACCCACTCGGCCTCGTGCTACCTCAGGAGTACACTAAATAATGCCACTCGCTCCAACGATGACTCAACACATCTCAAGAGATCAATATCAATAGCAATCAAAGGAGTCAAGGCTCAACGTGCTATGAAAAACTATTAATGTGCTTATTTGACGAATATCCCTTAATATTTCCAATAAAAATGTATTTGAAATTTATTTTATTTTATTAAAAGAAAATAGAGATGTTTCTCAATTCAACACATTAACAATCAATGTAAATGAGTGAATGCAATCATATAATCCACATAAGTACATAAAACACGTTATCACTCATTACAAAATACTTAATATAATTACATGACATTATAGACGTCGTAATATAAACAGCTCATACGTACCTCAACCAACACTTAATTTACCACAGAAATATATCAATTATTTCCTGAATAATCCAATCCTGTGAAAAAACCATTTATTATATCATATTAATTCCTATTCAGGACCAACTATCGAATATACGACTTTACAAGTTGAAATACCCAAATATAACTATTTGAAATTTTCTAAAAAATTGCTCATACATACTGAAAATCATATATACTAGTTCTAACACAATTAAACAACCATAAACGTCAAAAATCCCAACTTATATAAATCTGAATTTTCAAAAATTTCACAATTAAGTTTGGAAATTTCGTTTGATACCTCGAATCCACGGAAATGTTGTTTCTACATCCAAAACACAACAATAATCAATTCCTTGAATCAAATTCCAACCAAAAATCGTATAAGTTGAACTAAAAATCTTCTCACCCCAAAAAAACCCCCTGAAGTTGCGATTAATGACAAAAAAATAAACTCAAATCATCCCAAATTCGAGCACCACGAAGACTGGCGATGATTGCGGCGGTAACTGACCGGAAAACTTGGACAGAGGGGCGGCGGGTTTTCAAGTATTGCGAGGAAACCTTACAAAGGCGGTATCAAAAGATAGGTCTCGTCGCAAGGATTCCGAAACTATATTTACTTTTGAAATCCGGCCAAAAACGAAGAAGATACGGGCATTTAAAGTGACAGAAAGATTTAAGAAAAGAAAACGAAGAAGACGCAGGGAGATGGCGGTGGAAAAGATGAGGAGAGAGAGTGTCGTACAAATATCCATATATGTATATCCATATTTTATATATTCGTTTAATGTGTGTCTTATTTTATTCATTCGGGGTTAAAACTTGACCCGGTTCGAGTTTTTCAACTCTTGTGTGCTCTTTAAATAACAAATGCATTTTAATATTGTCTATAAACCGATATTTATTAATACATAGTTTTAACACACAAATTAATTAACATATTAAAATTGGGTACTTACAGGTGTTTAACTCTTCGATCATTCTTGTTCTCAACTGCCAGCAGCCATTCTCTGAACTTGTAATAGCTTGGTTTTGTCCAGCTGTTCCTGAATACTTGCTGTAATTCCAATAATCGTTTCACCTTGTAATACATATAGGAGGTTTCTTTTGATAGCCTTCATAATAACCAAAGACCCTTTAGATGCTGAAATACTTCATGCTCCTGATTTGAATGAATATACCTGAGCATAAAGTGTTCCCAATGATATCAAGTTTCTCTTCAACTCGGGAACATACCACACCTTAGTGAGTACTCGGTCAATCCCATCATGCATCCTTATTATGATGTTTCCAGAGCCCTTTATCATGCATGACTGATTATTCTCCAACAATACCATGCCCTGTTCTGATTCCTCCAACTTTTCAAACCAAGATCTTATAGGACACATGTGAAAGGAGCATCCTGAGTCCAGTATCCATTCATGGTTTTGATCACCTTTAGAAACCACCAATACTTCTGCTGAGTCATATCCATTTGAAGCTACAGCTAGAGTACCACTTTCCTTGGGTTTTTCCTGTTGCTTCCCTTTCCTTTCTGGACAATCTCTTCTTAGATGCCCAACATTTTGACATGCATAGCACTTCATATTCCCCAAATTTCTGTTCTGGCCTGTATTTCCCACTAGATGTCCTCTTATCACTTATGAAAGAGTGGGTGCCCAGTGAGCCAACTTGTGGCTATGGGCTTTGATGACTCTTTGTAAAAACAATCTTTTGTTTAATGTAATTTACACTTTTATTAATGGCAATGACTTTATATTACTTCATATTGTTATATTGTGATATACTATTGTTGTTTTGATAAAGACCTTGAATATACCATAGTGTATGTAAGATGTGGTAGAACATGGAGATGTCTATCATGAAATACATCTTATAGTCACTGTATATTCTAAACTGTTCCTAGTCGATTGAGCCGTCCGATAATAAGGATAAGGATCGCTCGAGTTTGAGACTAGCATTTGCGATGCGGAGTACCACGTTTCATTGGTAGGGAACATGGAGATGTTCGAAGCATGCAAATGGATATTCATAGGATGAATAATTGAACTACCCTATCCGGACTTTCCAAGTGGTTATCACTTATCGAGTGGATAAAGTCCGCGGTTTTGGTTGTACACCATTAGTCCTTACGACTTGAAACATCATGGAGACTCTATATGCTAGTGCTGTGCTTTGACTCGTTTACCGACTCTATAGGGGTCATCAGGTGTCGAGATTGGGTACAGTTACGACACATATAGGAGTCGATGCATTGTTGTCAAGGATTCACCACATACTTGCGAGTGTGGATATCCTATGCGATCTGAGGAGATATTAGTGTGACAAATCTCTGGCCAGAGTACTTGATGTGATTTAAGAAATGGTTTCTTAGTAGCACATGCGATGTCACTAATTTGATCTTCAAGATGTATTGCATAGTTATCGAATCTTGAGCGACTCTCGATATACCAATGGTTGTTGATTCGATCGGGATATTTGGATGAAGGGACCGTACTGTACGCTAACCAAAATCTACTGGTTCTTGTAGGCACTATCAGTGATACCTAGGGAATCATGGGGCGATGTTGCTAGGCGCTTTACCATGATTCGTTGGGCAAGTCGGAAAGTGTTGTTCCGAGTCACAAGGAGTTGTGAGCCCACGGCTAGCTGTATCCCTGAACCATTGAGGGTCACACAGTGTAATGGAGTTTTAATCCCCGTTGAGATAGTTAAATTTAAAGAGTTAAATTTAATGAACTAAGGAGTTGGACTTCTTAAATAAGAGTAAGGGAGTAGGATTTCCTAAAATGACATAGGGATGGACATTTTTTGGAAATCACTGAATTCGGATTCAGGAAAATTTATCTTGACTTTAAAATGTGCAGAAATGGTTTCTGTGCACATTGGTGAAATCGGTTCATCAATCGGAGTCACGATGAATTTTATATTAATTTCTGAACATGCGGGCTTTGCTTGTCGGGCCTCAACTTATGACTAATGGGCCCTAAGGTGTTAGTGGCCTGCATTATAAATAAGTTATTGTAGTACAGAAATTAAACACAACAAGTCATTATTTTGAGAGCAGAATTTCGAAACCCTAGCCTCTCTCTCAAACATATTTCGGCCGCCCCCCTTCACTCTGTCAGAGAAAATTCCGGTCTGTGATTTTGAATTGCAGTCAGGAATAACGAATCAGATTCGTTTAATCTCTTCGCAGAAAAACTTCTGACAGATTTTCTAGTGCAATCTGTCAGAGGGATTTAAACCTCATTCGTGGACCTGATTGAAGGAGTTCATCGGTTCCAGGGAGAGACAACAAGAGCAGATTAATTCTATTGGTGTCCATTAATCTCGATTCGAGATTGAAGGTAAGATTTAATAATTGTTATTTAATTTTACACACACAAATAATTTAATCGTTAAACGGTTGATACCCACACTATGGAATTGTTCCATAATAAAATTTTAAACTTCCGCTGCACCGGGTATCAATCGTGATTGATCTGGGAACACGCCAGTTTTCCAACAACTTATGCCCCTCGCCGTAAGACCTTTTCCATGTGATTCAGTGTTTGTGTTTGACTTTCTCTGAAGTTCCTTGGATTGAATAGTCGACATAACTTCTTCCAAAATTATCGCATGTTCTCTTCCATAGAGCAAAGCATCTCTGAAATTTTCATATGCTTTTGGAAGAGCATTCAGAAGTATCAAAGCCCGATCTCATCCTCTAGCTTTACTTCAATATTCTCCAAGTCATCCAATATCTTGGTGAATATTTTGATCTGGTTTTCAAGGTTCTTCTCATCCTTGATCACGAAGGAATACAACCTCTGTTTCATGTACAAACGGTTACCCAAGGATTTTGTCATGTATAAATTCTCAAGTTTAAGCCACATCACCGCAGCAGATTCTTCTCTGGCCACCTCCTGAAGAGGTCTATTACCCAGACAAAGAATAATTGCACTGTGTGCTTTCTCGAGTAATTCATCCTTGTTCTTTATATCATCAGAAATCTCCTCCTTCTTAACCAATCCTTGCTATATCAGGATTGCCCGAATATTCATTCTCCAGAGCGAGAAGTCGTTCTTGCCCGTAAACTTCTAAATATCAAACTTCATTGATCACACCATCTTTGCTTAGTTTCCCACAGACGGCGCCACTTGTTAGGAATCAATCAAGAAGAGTTTAGATATTCCGAGAATTCACCACGCAATCACAGCAACAAGAACACAATCTCAGAAATAGATAAAATCCAACGCACGCAGATCAAACACAAAACTCATGCAAAAGCAAATATACGACGCAAGTATTTACGTGGTTTGGCAAGTAATTTGCCTACGTCCACGGGATTGAAACCCAACACTTTATTAATCACGAACAGAACAAATCCAAGCTCATAAACCAGAGCTTATTACAGAGATAGGCCAGAAAACTCTTAATGCTAGATACAGACACAATTCAAGCTTGTTATCCTTGAATTCTTCTCGTCACAATCTGCTACCAAGTTTTCTCCTCCGAAATCTCTTCTTCTCTCTCAATATATTCTGAAGAATTTGATTTTCTGTTATGTTAGTTGGCGTAGCTTCCATCTGCTTATATAGAGAATTACATCGACTTTCATCTTGGTTTATACTGTACTACGAGGCTGGTTGTTTTATAATTTTTGTGAATTTGAAACAACGCCGGTGGCACGACTCGGTCTCGGGGTGTGACATTGAAGTGGTATCAAAGCCGCCATGTTCATAAATCCGGATGGGATTCCGTACCAAAAAATTTGATGTTGTCAAATTTTGACCCAAGCCCAGCGTATCCTGACCCAAAACAAGCCTCTGAGTCAAAATCATAATATGTATGAACAGTGAAGCTTTTAGCCCAAATTCGCCCGTTTGAGCCCTAGAATTTACGTTTTTTATTTTTGAAAATGTTTATTTTGCCTATAACTTTTCGTGGGAAACTCGGAATTTTATTCCGTCGATTGTCCCATACTTCTTATAATCAATAGATTCAATCCTACTAAAAATTTCAAAATTTTCTATTTTTAGAAAATCTTTCCGAAAAATACCCTATCATGAGAACTTGTCCTCGAAATAGTAATTTTCCTATTTTGATATTTTATTCTGTATCCTAAGCCTTTTCATTTGTACCTTTCAGGAAATGGCACCAAGTTTTCCTCGTACTATTGCTAATGCCATCTTTCGCATGAGACAACTCGTCATTGATAATCAGAAGCTAAAGATCACCCGACTTTATGCTAAATTAGCAGATGCTAGGCGTGAGTAAAAGGATTGGGAGAAAAAGGCCAAAAGATTCTTCCACGATTTGGAACAAGTGAGGGGTGATAACATCTACCTCCGAGATGACATTGACATCAATCATTTTCGAGAGGAGGCTCTGTGCAACCAGGTTGCTAAATCTGAGATGGGGCATGAAAAGACGAAAGAAAAAATGGAGGCGTTTGTAGTGGATCACAAGAAAATGAAAGAAAGTATGGAGGCATCTCATTACACCATATCCGAACTCTCTGGTGTTGTGAGCCACTTGACCAAACAGGCAGATCATAAGAAGAGAAAGAGGCAGCAGTTCGATGCGAGCAGGTTCTGGTTCGTCAACAAATGCGAGTTCGCATCCAACAACTAGAGGTTCAAGTCCAGCAACTACAAAACACGGTGGCATACTTGAATACTCAGAATGCCATACTGCTCAATGCGGTTAACCAGCTACAGGTAGACGATCCGAAAGAGGATCCAGAGGAAGGTTCGGAAGAAGATCCGGAAGAAACTCCAGAGGAAGAACTGGAAGAGAATCCGGAGGGAGTAGAGATTGAGGGCCCCGTGAAAGCAGCGGAGAATGGAGAAATCATAGATTAGACTATAGGCTATCTGCGAGTACCTTTTCCTTTTGTTCAAACATTGTTTTGATATTCTTTTACTCAGTAGTACCTTGATATTCCTATGGTTTTGGATATTTTGATAATTTTTGAGACATTAGTTCCTCCTTTTGTTGCATTTGAGAATCAATGAAAAAATTTTTATTATTTTGATCAGTATTGATTCATTTGTTCCGCTATTTCCTTTCTTCCAGAAATACCATGTTTCGACAAAAGTTTAAAGAATCCATTACTGTAGGAAATGGTCAGAGAACTACCAAGAACACGCAACAACAATCGTGGGGATAAATGCGAATCCACCTCCAGGAATCAGTCTTAGCAGAGAAGACCTTGCAGCTATCACAGCAATAGTGGAGACAACCCTCCAAGGGATGGGAAATACAAATGGCAATGGCAACAGCAATGACAATCCTCCACCTCCTCCACCTGCTCATAATGGAGTCAAATTTCATTATGAATCTCTTCGCAAGAATCAAACTGAAATGTTCAAGGGAGATGCTGACCCAGAGGTGGGACGAAATTGGATGAAGAAGATGGAGGACCAACTGCGTTTACTTGAATTCCTTGAAGCACTTAAAGTGGAGGTGACAATTCCTTTTCTGGAGGACAAAGCAAGGAAATGGTGGGAAGCCGTTTCACCTGCTATGCTAGCTGCGGGACGACTACATGGCAACAGTTCAGTACTGCATTTTTGAAGCAGTACTTTCCAGCGGAGGTTCGAATACAGAAATTGAGAGAATTTGAAAATCTCATGTAATCTTCAGATATGTCAGTGGTGGAGTACACTTCCAAGTTCAATGAGCTCGGGTCTTACGCCCCAGCTATTATGGGAGATGATGAGCTAAAGTTGCACCGGTTCAAGAAGGGGTTGAGCAGCCGAATCCAATCTGCATTAGTGGTTTATAAGCCTGCCAACTTTGCAGACTTGATGGAAGCGGCCATCCAAGCTGAATTGGATATCAAGCGTCGCGAGAATGACTTCTACAACAAATGACCTCTGACGGGCCAATCTTCTTCGAACAAACAGATTTCCAAGCGTCTGAACTATTCTGGTGAATTTTTCAAGAAAACTTATTCTACTCCCAATCTCCCACCGATCAAGCTCTGTCCTACCTGCAACCTCCGACATGAAGGGTAATGTCGTCGGAATACCGACGCTTGTTCAACTGTGGCAAATTGGGACACCAAATGTCTGATTTTCTTGAACCCGTGAAGCCAAGGACCGGGCCAAATGCTAGTGCTACGCAGAACCAACCAAAAGAATCAAAACTCAATGCTCGTGTGTTTGCTATCACACAAGAAGAGGCAGATGACGCGAATGAAGTCGTGGAAGGTACTATTTTAACCAATACTAAGCATGCATATGTTTATTTGATTGTGGTGTCACTCATTCGTTTATATCTAAGAGGTTCGCTAAGAAGTTAGGCCTTATACCTGAGGAACTGACTTAACTATTTAGAGTAGCGACCCTAAGAGCAAGTTAACCCAAGTTTCGAGGACGAAACTTTTCATAAGGAGGGAGGAATGTGAAGCCCGAAAATTGGCCTCCAAGTTTCATCCATAAGGAATATAACTCCCAAGAATGGAAGGCAAATATTTCCTTCTAATTAGTGCACGGTGTTGGTTAAAATCTTGGACCCGAATCATTTTATTGGCAACATCTAAATCAAGACATATGGGAGCAGATTTTCTTTCCTCAAAACTCAAGATCGAAGGCTGATATTTTTTTCCCATTTTAAAAGCAAGAAATTGCCCCATTCAGTCACAAACTTCTTCTGAATCCTACTGAGTTTCGATCCATTAAAAATCCTTCCCTCACCCCCCTCAAAATTTCGAACCGAGCTGCTGGTCTTTCCGAACCATAGCCGCTCAAAACTCAAACTCCATAGCTGATGATTTTCGAACAAAGCTGTTGGAATCTCCTGGTGTTCTAGGGTTTCCTCTGTTGATGATTTGATACCCGATTGAGCCTTCTAGAGCCAGTAAGTGTTGCCTATTATTTTTCCTCTCAAATTTTCAAAAATCTTGTTGATAATTTAGCCTCACCATTCTTTTATTTTTCTCCATGACTTCGAAAGAGGACAAGACTTTGAAGAGAAAAGAAGACTTAGAGATTGGACTACCTTTTTCTTCTTGGTCACGTGGAGTTATAGGAATTGGAAAGCACTTTGTTTTTATTTTAGGCTTGAGAGGTATGTCAGCTTTTGTTTTCTTCCTTTGCCCAATTTTCAAAGACTTAGTATAGTAACTAAGTTTCACTAATCTGCCAATTTGTTCTTAATTTCAAAGGTTAGTGGCTTAGGAATTTGGAAAGAAGTATTTACTCAGTGATCGATTCTACCAAATATCGAAAATTCAAATATGAATTTTCGAATCTTGGCCCTAATTTTCGGTCGAAGATTCAATTGTTATATGCACAAATAATTTCGGTAAGTGGGCTTATGTTCTAAAATTATATGTATGTTTTAAAAATTCGATCGTTCATGTTAATCGTTGAAATTTTGTTATTTAATATTGTTCATGATGATGTTTTGCTGAAAATATATTTTGACACCGTTAAGACTCAAATTATGAGTGGAAAGGAAATTTTCGAACCATGTTATGTTATGACCCTGATACGGTGGGTAATAATAACTGTTTTATGACCTCACCCCTTAGAGAGATTACATATAGGGGACTGATCATTTAGCCACGAATAATGAGAGGAATTTCAGTGTCTGGCCAAAGTTATGTTATGCTATGTTATGTCATGTCAATTATGTTATGATGATGTTCATGTTATGCTATGTTAAGACATGATATGAAATGTTTACGCTTTGAATTATGCTATGAGTTTTTGAAATAAATATATATATAGATATATGTATATATTTGATATGATCGATTGGCCCCCACTTGCTGAGTGTTTTCCAAAACACTCACCCCTTACTTTTCCCCTTCCAGATGATGAAGATGATGATTTAGAGGATCGTGAACAAGATATGTTTTGGGGATGGTGATAGAGGAACATTAAATTTCGTTATGTTTATTTTGGGGATTTTTGCATTAATATTTTGTTATTAAGTTTTTAGACGCTTTCGCATTTTTTTTGTTATTTTTGGATTTATCGAGTTGTAAGACGATGTTTTGGAATTTATTTATGATGATAGACTGGTTTGGTTTATACTGTACTACGAGGCCAGTTGTTTTATAATTTTTGTGAATTTGAAACGACGCAGGTGACACGACTCGGTCTCGGGGCATGACATTGACAGCTGTGTGATACAAATTTCGACTCGTGTGATGATTGTGACCCCGGTGCAGGATCACACATATTGATTTCGATGGGCAAGAAACTCAACTGCTTGGCGTCATTAGCCTTGAAATTCTACAATTACAGAGAAGTTAGACTAATGTTTTAATATTATTGGCAGCCTTGATTATTTAACAAGCATAATTATTTTGTTAATGTATTTTTGGGTTTGTTACATAAAGAGAGTTTCTGTTTCAAGGGGGTGGTCAAGCTTAACTTATTTATTGCAAATTATTGCATGACATTTTGGGCTCGGACTGGTGAAGGTGATGCGTGCCATCCTTTTCGAGGTGTAGTTCATGTGATGGGTGCGAATATGGTGGTGCTTTGTGAGATCAAGGTACCATCCTCGCCTTTGGTCTTTGTTCAATTTCGTTTGTGTTTTAGTTGATCGAGTTCATATTATCCTTGTTCTTGGTTTATTTGAATGTTCAGTGGTATGTAAGATCTGCCTACCTCTCACGAGTGTGTATGAGCCTTTTTTCTTTTAGAATAAACAAATACAGTTGGGTTCCTCTCCATGTTACGCAGTTGACAGCAGTTTTGGGGCAGCTGTTGGTCGTGGCAGTGTAAGATCTGTTCAAGGTGGATGGTACGTAATTGTGAAATTTACATTTTATGATTATATCGTTTACTCCATCGTTTGGTTTGAGTGATATGATAAGTAATCCATAAATAAGTAATATAATGTAAATTAAAAATAAATAAAAAAAATAGTTAATACATTATTTGATTTGATGGATAGATTATAATTTATTTGATTTAATTGATGTAAAATTATTAATTAATAAATATATCAATAATATGACAAAAATAAGGCAAAATTAATTGGGATAAGTTATACATAGATTAATAATACATCAAACCAAACAATGATTGGGAAAGGAACAACTTATTTAGAGACCAAAACAATTTTTTCTTTTGTTTGTTCAGTTTTGATGTTTGTAAGGTTCCGTTTGGACTTGTACTTATAAAATGTTTTTACAAAAGTTTTTATAAAATGTTTTTAAAGTTGTTTTAAGAATAAATATGTGTTTTAGCAATAATTCTATAAAAACATTTTAACATTTCAAAAGTCATGTTGTTTATTTTTGTCTACCATGGTTCCAAACTAAAAACATCTAAAAACATATTTCAAGTGTTATTTAAAAACTATACTTGATGAATACTTATTAAAAAATGGTTTTAAAAAACATTTTACAAAACTTTTATCCAAATACATACTTCAAGTTTTTTTATATTTATAAACACTGAAAACACATTTAAAGTACATGTCCAAATAAAATCTAAGTCTTTTAAAAGCTTTTTTTTTGCTGTTAAATGGGTAATATTGAAATTAAAAACAAGAGTCGCTCTCTTAAAATATAGAAGATATTTAATAATAATAATAATAATAATAATAATAATATGGAGAAGTGTGAGCCCATACCCAAAGTTCGGCTCACCTCACTTGTATAAAGTCGGTCACTGAGAGCAGAACTCATGGAGGATTAGGGTGCAATCGTGCATATTCTCCCTTTTGATCTCCTCTTATTTTTCCTTCGCAAGCCCGACTCATCATCATAAGTTAGGGTTATAAATGAACCGAACTGTTCGCAAGCTATTCGGAACTCGGCTTGTGAAAAAGCTCGTTTGGGCTCTTTCATTAAGCTTATCTAGGTGAGCCAAGTTTGATTATTAGTTCGGAAATTTTAACGAGCCGAGCTTGAGCTTAAGGATGTTCAGCTCTTTAACCTGCGAACATGTTCGTTAATAGGCTTGGAAGCTCGAGCTCAAGCTCGGCTCGTTTAGGTGGCTCATTAGCTCGGGCTCGGGCTCAGGCTCGGCTCGTTTGCTTGGCTCGTTTAGTGGCACGCGAGCTCGGACTCGTCTTGTTTAGTGGCTCTCGGCTCCGGCTCGGAGTTGTCTCGTTTAGTGGCTCGCCAGCTCGGCTCATTTAGTGGCTCGCCAGATTGAGCTCGGGTTCTGGATCGAGCTCGACTCATTTAGTTGGCTCGTGAAAATATACTAATTTTTATAGTTTCTCGAACTCGGCCGATTTAGTAATTTATATGCAAATTGAATAAATTTAAATTTATAATATTTTAAAAAATATATTAAATATTTCTTGAAAAAAGAATCTTGTTTTGTTAAATAATAAAATAAAATTTTGATTTTACTTAAATAGTCAATTACAAAACCTTTCTTTTTATATATCAACTATATTAATGAAAACTTTGTATTTGAAATTTTATCTAAAATTATTGATATGATATAATAAATTTATTTAATTTTAAAATATTAATGTAAAAAATATTAATATTATTTTATATAACGCTTAAATGTAGAAGAACACGGAAAATATTATGAACATGGAAATTAGTACTAATCAAATATTAGAACAAAAATTAGTATATTATAATAAATAGATATGTACTATAATATAATATAATAAAAATAATTATTATTAAGAGTTAATGATAATAATAGTAATAATAATAATAATGAGAAATATTACTTGAATTAATGTGTAATTATAAACGATATTATATTAACTATAATATAATATAATAAAAACAATTTAATGATGTATAATAAGAAATACATTTTTCTAACTAAGTTATGTCCAAGGATATTACGAACAATAATAAATGCTAAATGCTGTAAGAACTAAGGAAGCACGACAATAAAATAATAAAAATAATTATTATTAAGAGTTGTATTTAAAATTAACATTAAATTAATATTAATTAAATAGTAAAAATAATAATAAGAGTTGGGGGTATTTTGGTCATACAAAAAATCCTATTCACTTAATCCTAGACATAAAAATCAAACCAAACATAATAATATTTTATTACACATATTACATTCCTCATCTATCATTATTTTAATCATTCGTTTACTAATCACTTAATAATCTCATCATTCATACCAAACATAGAACATCTAGGACATCCTGAGTTTGAAATCTCACCGGTCGCAATTTTTTCAATCTTCTATTAGTGAGAAGCACTTTACCAATTAAATCCTTTCTACCCCCTTCTTCCATTTCTTATTTATTTATTGACCATGTTTGAAAAGAGAGAATGAAAACAAAGCTTTAAAATTTTGGGATTGACCGGCTAAATCGGTGTGATATAAATCTACTGGCAAACGCACCAGGTCAAGTAATAGTAAAGTGGACTGAGAGTCCAAGTATCGATCCCACAGGGACTGTTGTCAATTCTCAAAATTTAATTATTTTACTTAATCTAGACAAAATAATAGAAAGCAATTTGATTTAAATAAAATAAGAAAATAAAATAAAAACTTCTTAAGAAAAAAGAATAAAAATAACTGAAGATAAAAATAATTAAAACAAAGACAACCAAGACACACGTAGGTACCGAACAAATCATGTATGTAGTCGATTCAGGACTCAGATTTAATCTTAATTCACGGGAATTCTCCTAATTTGTTCAAAGGACTATTTCTAGAACAATCAAACCTATTCAAATATTGACGGATTAATCTTTCGTAAATTTAATCAAATTTGAATGCATTAAATATTTATGAAAATTCAGTTTACACCCAAACCACACACTGAAACCGAATTCTATTTCTAGTCGGTTTTACCATGTGTTAATTATCAGAGTGATCAAAATCAATACCTCCTCTGTCGACTTGGAATCGATTAACATGCAAGCAAACAGTTGATCAGACTATTCACAAGACAAATATAAATCTGACAATCAATAAAATAAAATCAACTCTAAAAAATCCCAACAAACATCCAAGTTTTCTACATGAATTTATTCAGCCCAATCACGCCGTCTTGGTTGAAAACAAACTACTCAATAATTGAAACTATAATTAAATAAATAAAAATAAAGAAGAACAGAAGAAGAAAAAGTGTAGAAATCTTCTCCCAAGCTTTGAAGCCGCCTCCCTTGTGTTGTCTGCGTTCGGAACCCTCAATCTGATGAATAGATCGGTATTTAAGTGTCCAAAGATATCTAAAAGATAGCATCCTTTTCGACCAAGAGTTTCCAAATATATGGAATCTGCACGCCACGCTCGCTCGAGCGAGCACAGGTCTCGCTCGAGCGAGCAACTATTTGTCCAAATATATTTTTTTTTCACTCCAGGTCTCGCTCGCTCGAGCGAGTCAATTTTTCTGCTCCGTGCGACGATTTTGAAAAATTCATATCTTAAGTTCTAGCCATCGGATCGAGCTGAAATTTGGACAGCAGCTTCAAAACATCTTGAATTCATTTTGAACGGTGAAGATCGGATTTGGATCTCTCTAAAATTAAATATGATTTTTCTACCAAAGCTGCTCCATAATTCACACTTCAAAAATCCACTTTTCTACAAAATCAACCCGAGGAGTGAAATACACACACATGCACTTAAAACACATAAAAATACATAAAATAAAATGAATGCACACAAAATAAACATAAAAATAACAAGAAATAATGCACACAAAATGCACTTATCAACACCCCCATACTTAAACCTTGCTCGCCCTCGAGCAAGACATGCAAAAACACTATGCAAACAAAAACAAAAGTAAGGACAATTCATAAATGTGCACAGCCTCCGAGAAGTTCAATCACAAAACCAAAAACACAGACATGCTCTCAACTTCTCATAATAAACTTTCGGTTTAACGTGAACATGTGTGTGTGTGGAATGTCATTCCAGTTTTATGCAACTTAGACCGAATTCATCTCAAAACTGCTTAGCGACCTATGACAAATAAGTGCAAGTTTCACTTTTCAAGTGTCCATTCCTTCCAATGACCTCTAGACATATCCACCTCCCTTGAGATAATGAATTACACACCTCCGGATTTTGCACCCGGTATTGCTTTAGCCCCAATAATTACCCGCATACTTAGCTAAAACTTTGATAGGATACGAAAAATCATTCTATTTTTTCTTTCTAATCCCCTCGTCTATAGCCCGGATGGAGCATCAATCCCATTTAATCCGCATACGTAGCCTTAAATTTAATCTTTTATAGGATTTTATTCCTTTCAAGGCCCGGATGGAATTGAATTTTTTTTTTTTTTAGGTGCGCCCAAGATCATAAGTGTAAACTAGAGCCTCATAAAAATTCATAGAAACACAATCAAGATCCACAAACCACCTATTGCCGTGCAATGGTCAAACAGATAGAAACTTCATCAAATCTTTCGCTACAATTCACTGGTCTAACATTAGTGCTTAAAAATATTCACGGTTCAACCTACAGTTTCTCATGTCAAGTCAAGAGCAAATTTTTTTTAAAAATCCATTTTTTCAAATAAAATTCGTCATCATTGGCTATTATGACTCATCCTACTCATAACAATGCAAACAACAACAAAAACAAACTAAATGCAAATAAACACAAAACATGACAGATGCAACACAAACATAACAAACAATGCAATATACTAGTCTACCCCCTCATACTTATCCAAAGCATTGCCCTCAATGCTTCAGAACAATGAACAGAATGCATAACAAAAACACAAATGCAAAGACGAACAAAAACACAATGAGAACAAAAATAACACTCCCCTGGTTTTCGATTCATCCTCTTCCTTCTTGACAGTATCAGCTGGGACAGCAGCAGCAGACTGTGTATATCGGCAGGCTCGGCAAACTGGAATGGGAAAGAAGTAAAAAACAAAATAAAAAAACAAAAACCAAAAATAAAATAAAAAACAGGAGAAAGAACACTGGGTTGCCTCCCAGTCAGCGCTAAATTTATAGTCTAATGCCCGACTATGCAGAAGCAACCATCAAAGAGTGGCTGCCGCCCATAGTAAGAATCATACAACTCTACGTATGGGTCTTAATTTCCTTCGCCCTCAAGCTTGGCGTGATATATACTTTGTAAGCTCGTCGGTCCAACAACACTCAGTCGGAACTGATTAGTTTGGAAGGAGACTCGGATTGCAGGCTGAAGCTATGGAATATTTTGGAAGTGGCATCAATGGCAAGAAAGAATCTTCTAACGGTGTACATGGAACGACCATTGACGAGGTAAAATCTGTAGCCTTGTATGTTTCTTCCTCCTCCACTATCACTATTGGCTCTTTTTCACAAAAAAATTCCTCAAAAATTATTTCTTCATGCGCTGGCTCAGTTACTTCACTCTCTTGGCAGATCTCAAAAATTTGTTCTCTAAGAAGCGCAATCTGTTCATCCAAAAGACTCCAAGACTTGATACAACTTTCTAAGAATTGATTTGTTTGTGTCTGTTGCCGCAAAAGATTCTCCAACTGAGCCACATAATCTTCAGAACACCCTACACACTCTTCTTGACTCTCCGGTGGTTGGTTTGCAAAATTTTTAGATTTGATATCTGGAGGATATTTGTGACTCCAACCTTGCAATGAAGGATCACAATGCCAATGGTAGTCGAAATCTGCCATATCATTTAACAAGTGCATCGCACTGTCTTCATCTCTTCTAAACAATTGACTGCCAGTGGCCAAAGCTCCAGAATCTACCCAACTTCTTGTAATCTCATCCAAACCACCATAAAAAATTTTAGTGAGGGTGTAAGTCGAAAACTGATGGCATTGAAATTTGTTCGCCAAATCATTGAATCTCCCCCAAGCAGCATAGAAAGGCTCCAAGTATTGCTGGCCAAATCTTGTGAACACCTGTCGATGGTCCATTTCCAAGTACCTCACAAGTAAAAAAAAAATTAAAAATTAAAAATTAAAAAAAAATAATGCAAGAAAAAAAATGTTTAGTCTCAAGCAAATAATCTATCCTAATATTAACTGAACAGTCCCCGGCAATGACGCCAAAAACTTGACCGGCTAAATCGGTGTGATATAAATCTACTGGCAAGCGCACCAGGTCAAATAATAATAAAGTGGACTGAGAGTCCAAGTATCGATCCCACAGGGATTGTTGTCAATTTTCAAGATTTAATTATTTTACTTAATCTAGACAAAATAATAGAAAGCAATTTGATTTAAATAAAATAAGAAAATAAAATAAAAACTTCTTAAGAAATAAGAATAAAAATAACTGAAGATAAAAATAATTAAAACAAAGACAACCAAGACACACGTAGGTACCGAACAAATCATGTAACATGTAGTCGATTCAGGACTCAGATTTAATCTTAATTCACGGGAATTCTCCTAATTTGTTCAAAGAACTATTTCTAGAACAATCAAACCTATTCAAATATTGACGAAATAATCTTTCGTAAATTTAATCAAATTTGAATGCATTAAATATTTATGAAAATTCAGTTTACACTCAAACCGCACACTGAAACCGAATTCTATTTCTAGTCGGTTTTACCATGTGTTAATTATCAGATTGATCAAAATCAATACCTCCTCTGTCGACTTGGAATCGATTAACATGCAAGCAAACAGTTGATCAGACTATTCACAAGACAAATATAAATCTGACAATCAATAAAATAAAATCAACTCTGAAAAATCCTAAACAAACATCCAAGTTTTCTACATGGATTTGTTCGGCCCAATCACGCCGTCTTGGTTGAAAACAAACTACTCAATAATTGAAACTATAATTAAATAAATAAAAATAAAGAAGAACAGAAGAAGAAAAAGTGTAGAAATCTTCTCCCAAGCTTTGAAGCCGCCTCCCTTGTGTTGTCTGCGTTCGGAACCCTCAATCTGATGAATAGATCGGTATTTTAAGTGTCCAAGGATCTCTAAAAGATAGCATCCTTTTCGACCAAGAGTTTCCAAATATATGGAATCTGCACGCCACGCTCGCTCGAGCGAGCACAGGTCTCGCTTGAGCGAGCACAGGTCTCGCTTGAGCGAGCAACTATCTGTCCAAATATATTTTTTTTCAGTCCAGGTCTCACTCGCTCGGGCGAGCATAGACTCTCGCTCGAGCGAGTCAATTTTTCTGCTCCGCGCGACGATTTTGAAAAATTCATATCTTAAGTTCTAGCCGTCGGATCGAGCTGAAATTTGGACAGCAGCTTCAAAACATCTTGAACTTCATTCTGAACGGTGAGATCGGATTTGGATCTCTCTAATAATTAAATATGATTTTTCTACCAAATCTGCTCCATAATTCACACTTCAAAAATCCACTTTCCTACAAAATCAATCCGAAGAGTGAAATACACATACATGCACTTAAAACACATAAAAATACATAAAATAAAATGAATGCACACAAAATAAACATAAAAATAACAAGAAATAATGCACACAAAATGCACTTATCAGAGAACATCCCATTTCTCCCGTCAAAATATCTCCACTTTACTGATAGATACATATAATTTTATTATTGATAGATTACGTACGTAAGAACGTAACACGTGCAAAACATATAAGTATATATGTAAAAAAAAATAAAAATTGTATGGTCTTTTGGCATGATCAATTTATTATACTATCATTTGATCTCTATCGAGTGCTGATAATTCTCACATTGCTCTGGTCAATTGTTAAATTATTATACTACCCATGTCAATTTTGATAATTATCATATTGCTCATGATAATTTTATGATATAGAATCAAGAATGTCATAGTATCATGTTCCACAACAAATTCTCAAACTATCCATACTCTACGAACTAATTACAAAATTGATGAAACTAACAAAGGCAACATTTGTGAAACGACCGTGTAGACATGCAAATGCAACATGTATATTTTAGACCGGTGGTGTGGGTAATAGCTCATATGAAGTCATGGACAAAACCTTAAACTATTTTCAATTTTCATCATGATCATTATTGATAAAGTTCTTGCCATTAATGTTATTTAAAGAACCATAACCACGTTCCTTGTATCTATCCGGATAATTTCAACTTACTTTTACAGACACTACCTTAATGATGTATTCAAAGGTAAGGATTTATCAATATTTGTGGGGTGCACTGAAAAAATAGTCGAAATATGTATTGATAGATCTCAACTCTTGAATCTGCATTGAGACAATGTCTGTACAGGTAGGATCTCGCTTGCCCTTGTATCCAATGTCACTTTCTGATAGAAGACAAGTGACTGCGGGACATGGTATTCATCTTGAGAAAGAATATAATCATTTTTGGTCCAAAAATATTATGTTTAGATTGATAGATTTAATTTGACAGAAGAGATTTGACATAGAGAAATATTTTTTTAATTTTCGAATTTCAAATAAATCTCAATGTTTGGGGATCTCGTGTTGCTAATCTCAACTTAGGGCAATTAACGATTAATAAACAATTAATCGAATCAATCAAAACATAATCAAATCAAGAGCTAAATTTTTTTTTAAAAAAAAATTGGCCCTGCGCTCGATCGGACAAACTCATGCGATCGAGCGCACAAAAAAAATTGAAACTTTCTGTTTTTCAATCTCAGGCTGCGCTCGATCGCACGTACTCACATGATCGAGCGAGCTTCAAATTCCAATTATCTGTTTTTGCAAATCACGA
The DNA here is from genome assembly GCF_033568475.1 of Henckelia pumila. NCBI lineage: Eukaryota > Viridiplantae > Streptophyta > Magnoliopsida > Lamiales > Gesneriaceae > Henckelia > Henckelia pumila. The sequence goes on along the minus strand of NC_133121.1, from coordinate 96,652,436 downwards.
GCCGCGATCGATCGGACGTACTCATGCGATCGAGCGCACGAGTTCTATTCAGAATTCTGCAGAATTTTTGTTGCTATCAACTATGCAAACTCAATCCAAAATAATCAAAAACCAACTCAAATCATGGTTTATAAAATCTGTAACATGCATATATACATGTAGTAAGTTCCTAGCATCAAACCATGCGATTATTACATCAAACTAATCGTTCAAAAAGCAATAAACGATACAACTATCGTAATTCTCAAAAGTATACTTCAAACTACAATATACTATCATGTTTGATGCTTTTAAACCTTCTACAACCCGAGTCCTCACATGCTAGACTCTCTCCCCGCTTTCAATGACGTCGATAATCAGCTCATGTCCTCTCTGTTGTCATGCACACATACAAAACAAGACAACAGCCGGATAAACTCCGGTGAGAAACAATTCTCAGTATAACCAACATATATAGAAAGCGTTAAATAAATCATATCGACTCTATTTAAAACTCGACTCAGCAAATAGAGTAATAAACGCTTCAATAAGAATTGATTCATATCATTTCATTGCCATCAAAATTCGTAAACGATCTTGACATGGATATCCATCTATCGTAGCCATTCCGGGCTAGAAAATAAGATTAACCAAAACCTTGGCATTGAATCAATTCAATATGCTATCATATCAACTCAAACTCAAAGATCAACTACCTGAGATGGATCAATAACATCAAAACATAAATCAAAACATATCAAGTATGTGGTTTTTACGGGCCAACTCAAGAATAAACGTTCTTGAGTTTCAAAGTCCCTAACTCATGATGTCGTCATTATACCTTCGTTTAACTCGATTCTGAACTCTTCAAATCTGAAAGATATAATCAAAATACACATATCAAACTTCATTCCAATCTATCATATCAAAATCGAGTTGAAAACATCATAAGATCATCGATCAAACTCATTTCAAACCTCAATCAAACCTCTTCGGTACAAAGTCGACGTCTTGATTTGTTGGCCTTCCAAACTCAACTGAAACTAAAGAATAAAAATGATATAACATTCATATCATCTAGATAACAACTTCAGCTCAGAGATAAACCAACAAAACAGTCTAAAAACTCAATTCGACGGCGTAGCGATTGAAAATCGGTAATCGACGTAATCCCGAAATCATTTCTAACTTCACTTCAATCATTCGTACAACATATATCAACTAATATATCATCAAACTCTTCATAATATCAGCTATAAACAACAATCATAAGCTGGAAATCATGCTTGGACACGTTCAATACAAACTCCTCAATCCGGTTTCGAGATAGAATCGTATAAACAACGATAAACATACTCAATAACTCAAAACCTGATCTCTGCCCCAAGCTGATTTCAAAATTCATATAAAACATCCACGAGATCGAAGCCCTCGTCTTAAGGATTCCAAAACAATTTACGGAATCAAAATCGGATAACCGGAGCAAAAATTACAAGGATTTGAATATCCAACTTTCAAAGAAAATGAAGGTCTCGGCTTCTATGTTCTGACTTCTCTCAATTTTTTGAACATAGTTGTAGGCTTACACGTTGAAAGCTGAGTAATAAACTAAAAATCTGATAAGTTCAAGTCTAATTGCAGTTTAGCCCCTCAATTCTTCAATATTTTCAATTTGGTCCTCGACCCTTCTTTAATTCAATTTCAATCCTAAATAATTTAAGAATATTAGAATTTAAATCAAAACTCTAAATATTCCCAAATTAAATATACTCGGATTAAAATCAAATTAAATTCGAATTAATTTTTACTTAATCTCGGACCTTACACAATGTATTTGAAATCCAATATAATTACTATTCAATTTTCATTGCTTAATACATATTTGAAATTCACTTGAAATTGTGTTCATATATATAAGCAAATTAAGGAATATGAATTCAATGGATTTGTAACCCATAATCTCAAATTCGTTATTCATGTATGAGTTGATGGGTTGGAGATGTGTTTGATTTAGTGCAAATTATGTCTTTTGATGTTTCTATTGCTAGGAGTATACTGTATCGTATTGTTACTATTGCTAGGAGCGGTACACCGTACCATACTAGCATATCGATTATACCAAAATTTTATGATATACCGAGATTTCGATACGGAATCAGTATATGACGTTTTAACAAAAAAAAATTACCTTGCATTTTTTAAATTTATAAATTTATTGTTTAAAAATATTATATATTTTTACATTTTTATATATTATTTCGGTATTCCGATATATACAAAAATTTTCAAATGTCATAATGTTACCCAGTTATCGTACTGAAGTCTTCGGTATACCAAAAATTCAGTATTTTTTTCGGCACACTAATCTCGTTATACTTAAAATTCGTTTTTTTTCACCCTTAAATATTGCACTAAAACATGAGTTATGAATTATAAATTCATATATCATCAAGATGATGATGACGCTGATGATGGAGTTTTGTATTGAGAATGATCTTGGAACAAGGAGATAGCGATAGCCTTTCCTTTCCTATTTCCATTTTATCCATTGAGCCATGGTTCCAAACTAGGTCATCAATTCATGGCGCAGCAATTTGAGTGCATTTTTTGCATTAACTTCAAACCAAATTATCATATACGGTTCCATCTCCAAAAAAAGAAAAAATGATTGCCGTCCCTTTTTTTTTTTTTTTAAATGCAAAATTGCATGTGTGGACGTTACAGTGTGCTTGAGGATTTTTTCTGTAAAAGAGAAATGAGCACCAAATAGAACGGCTAATTAATAAGTTAAACAAAACATTAGAGTTACGTACTGACACAATAGAACCAAAAACTAAAATTGATATTAAAATATTACGGGAATTTTTAAAATCTTTCAAAAAATAAAAAAAATTCGAATAAAGTATATCTAACAATATAGTATAATATCTTTTAAAAATAATATTTAGTTATGTTTTCTTGCATTGTGATAATTGAATTAGCGCTTTCTAAGTTACATCACAAGTATTATTTTCGGTGTATTTGTACAAAATGTTGACACAAACATCTCATTTTAATATTAAAAAAATATTAATGTATCCCATTTTTCTTTGGGTGCGGATTATCTGCTGTGCAGAGGAAACCGCACCCCATGCTTTGCCAACAAACGACAGCGTTTGATGGTCCAACATCTTCTTCTCTTCTTTTCTTTTTTTTTTTTTCCCTTTTTGTAATTTTTTTAAAAATTCTTTTATTTTAATTTGGTTTTTTTGGTTAAAAAAAATGTCTTTTTTTTGGGGGTAAAAACATAGGTTCAAAACTTGGTTTGTTGAATTTATTAATTAAAATCAAATCAATAAAAATAATAATTAGTTTTGGTATATTATATATATATATATATATATATATATATATATAATTAACATCGATTATTGTAACAAAATTCAGATAATAACTAATTGTATATCAAGATTTTAATACGTATAACTTGCATATTTATGATACTGAAATTTCGGAATATATCAGCGGTAAATATAGTTTTATACTGAAAAACAAATTTATATATTTTTTAAATTATAAATATATTGTTTAAAAAGATTTTATATTTTTTATTTACATATTTTTGGTATTTTATATGTACCAAAATTTTTAAATTTGACACATTATTCATATCAAAATTTTTAACTGGTAAAAATATTAATTTAACTTTATAACAGTACATATAATTCATATAAAATAAAGTTAACAATAAATTAATATATATATATATATATTTATTTATTTTAAAATTTATCTTTTACTTAAACATTTTTTTAATTTAATTTTTATTTTTAACTAAAAATTAATTTTATTATACGATAACGATATGACATTTGAAAATCTTAGTATAGATTTAAATATCAAAATAATATAAATAAATAAAAAATATATAGCATTTTTAAATTAAAAGATATTTAAATTTTTTCATTTAAATGGTATATACTGATATTGTACCGAAATTTATATGTAATCAATATGCTAATTATATGTGTATCGAAACTAATTATTATTTTATCGGAATTAATTAATTCAACAAACTAAAATTAAGGACACATGTTTTTATAAATCAAATTAAAAATAAAAACAAATTTTTTTTCTTAAAAAAATTTCAGTATCATAAGAATGCAATTTATACTTATTAAAAATATTGGTAAATACTTATTAAAAATCTTGATTTACCAATAGTTATTATCTGAATTTTGTTACAATATTAATTGATGTTAATTATATATATAATATTTTAATATACTAAAACTAATTATTATTTTTATTGATTTTATTTTAATTAATGAATTTAACAAACCAAAATTTTGAACCTATGTTTTAACCCCAAAAAAACATATTTTTTAACCAAAAAAACCAAATTAAAATAAAAGAATTTTAAAAAAAATACAAAAAGGGGAAAAAAAAAAAAGAAAAGAAAAAGAGGCTTGGCCATCAAACGCTGCCCAAAAAACCAAATCAAAATAAAAGAATTTTTTAAAAAAAATAAAGAAAGTGGAAAAAAAAAAAAGATGAGGTTGGACCATCAAACGCTATCATTTGATGGCACAACATGGGTGCGGTTTCCTCTCCACAGCAGACGATCCACACCTTTTTTTGTTTTAAATTCATATGTTTTTACGAATGTCTTGTAAAAAGTATGATACTAAAGTACATCTCTTGGTCTATCATAACGTCACCCAATAGAATGAAAATGAGATTTGTGGTTGGTACATATTTGAAATTTTACGTATTTATTTGAAACAATCTTAGGACTCTTTTATTTTATTCTTTGAAACCAAAGATTCACATTACGCCCCGACCTGGAGATACAACATTTACGTTGTTTTCAAATAAAATTTGAAAACAACAAACTTTTTAATACAAAAATTAGTTAAAAAAACAATATATTATTTCATAACAAAATATGTTATTACCTTCTAAAATACAACTCAAAATCTAAATACATCATCAAAAATTAAAATCCATCAATATAATGGCAACACAAATCATAGCAACATCAATTCTAAATTTCTCTTATTCATAAGACCCAAAACTAGTAAGCTTCTTCATCTTCGAGTTCCTCTTCATTCTAATCTGGGGTGTGAGTGGGTGAGACCATGCTCACAAACCAGTTTGGTGAGATGGGTCTCCGACTCAATCCAACTCATGAAAAAAATATCATTTTTTATTTGATAAGTATTATACTTTCAATACAGCTAGAGATCATGTTGAACAATCTCATAAATATAGATCCGTGAAACAATTTCACAAGAGATCTACTTATCATAAATTATACAGATAATTAGATCGGTCATACGTTGCAGTCGACCAAAGTTTTTCATTGAAATTGCTACGCACCTTTTTACGCGGTGATTTTAGAAATTTGTTTTACAATGACTATTTGTTCAATAAATTGGAAGTGCCGGCATCTTTCCTTTTATATATATATAATTTAAATGATCAGTCATATTCTCAACTACTAGAGTAGTCAAAACAGGCTAGTAGAACGGTCGACTCACAATCCGCTATAGCCCACCATTTGACCAAGGGTGAAGCCAACCCGCAATTTGGGCGGCTTGAGTATTTTCAAACTCAACCCACCTATTTGGACTTTAGACATCTTAGACATTGGGTTTCATTTAGGCTTTTCATATTGTGAATGAAAATTGGTTAGCCATTGGGCTTATCAAATTGGGATGGTTAAGCGTGTGGAAAAAAAAGAGTCTCACATTGAAAAATTAACTTGAAATATGTGACCTTATATTGTGTTATAATTTATGGAGATGTAAGAATTATTGTTCAAGAGGTTTTCTCGCGCGCGTGTCTGCGCAAGGGGTGCAAATCAAGGACCCGATTTGCACTAAAAAATTGATTTATGTGTAAGCGTACGAGTACGACCTGAGTGCGTCGAATGCCTGACCGATTAAGGCAAAATTTCTTGTCTAGTGTTGGATAAGAAAATACCTTCCACATGCTTGAGACTAACTTTTGGCCTTTCAGATGGCAGCATGTGACTATCAATATGGAACCCGAGTGCCTATAAATAGAGGCAGTATCCAGTCCTTCAAAGACACCAAAAAAACCTTCCACATGTCCGAGACTGACTTTTGGCCTTTCAGATGGCGGCTTGTGACATATCTTATGGAACTCAAGTGCCTATAAATAGAGGCAGTATCCAGTCCTTCAAAGACACCAAAAATCGAATCGAGATCTTTTCTCTGTCTCTGGATTTCTCCTTGAAATATTTCTCTGTTCATGGCTCCTGTTCATGCTCGCTCAATTCTAGCGACTTCATGCTAGGTGTATACAAGGTTTACCCGTTGTATCTTGAGAAATAGTCGTATGCATTCGTATATGTCTCGGTTTGATTTATCGTTTGTTTTATTGCTGTTAAGTATTTACACACTCGTTATACTATTGCATTGTACCACAATCAGTTTTTAGTCTTAGTGTATTGTTTCTGTTATATTCACGTTTTTGAATTTAGCATTTTGGCTAACACCCACCACAACTCTCATTGACGGGCGTCGGGCGGGAAAAAATATCAACCCAACTGACAGTGCCGATCTTAACAATTTTTGGGTATAAGTCTAAATTTAAAAAGAGGCTCCTAAATCATAATGTGCATTCATATTTTTTTAGATTAATAACAATTTTTTTATTTAAACAATGTGTAATAGTCAAAATATTTCTATTTTAATTGAATAATAAGATCAAACATGTACAAAATAATCACTATAAAACAACTCGTCTGACAATTTAGAGCTGAAAATATTAATCAATTTTTCAGAAATTTTTTTTGTCTCAATTAATAGCATAACCAATTCATTCAATATTTTCTTACGACTTGGTTTATGAGGAAATATTTTGATGAAATTTAAATTTGAGACACTTTGTTTTGCACTTACTACTCTAACAAGTACAGTCAACAAGATTTTATAAGCCATGTGAGCATTTGAGAAATATCCATCTATTTTATTCAAGTAATTCACTACATCAAATGCTGATTTTGTTTCTCTGGTAATGAGAACTTCAAGAATGTCAACTCCGAAAATAAATCATCCCCATTAATATCAGAACAACTTCTATGAGTCAAATATGTATTTATATTGGTCCAATTACACTAATATATAATAACTTTAGGGAATAAAAAAGATTTTTTTTGTTTATATTGGGCACAGAAAAAATAATTTATATTGGAAAAAATTATCAAGAGACCTAGGAATAGAGCTGTCAAACGGGCCAACCCATGGCGGGGCGGGCCGGCCCACCAATAACCCACCTTTTGACGGGTCGTTGGCGGGCCGACCCACCATCCTGGCGGGCTGAAAATCCTCAACTCAACCCAACCCAAGGTGGATTGTAGGTTAGGCGGGCCGGCCCGCGGGTTGGATCACGAAAAATAAAAATAAATAAAAAATATTATAATTAATTATAAATATCATTTCATAAATAAATATTAATAGAAACATATTAATAAAAATTTTAATTATTGATTTCATGTGTGTAAATTTTATATAAAGTAATTAATACAAAAAAAATCACAACTTTTATTAAAAAATACATATATAACAATAAAAATAAATTAATAATTTTCCTGGCCCGCGGGCCAACCCGCGCGGGTCGCGGGCCTAGGCGGTTTGGCCCATTTAGGCCCACCTTTTGTTGGATTGAAATTTTTTCAACCCAACCCACTTAAATTGTGTGGCGGGCCGGGCCAAACCCAAATTGACGGCTCTACCTAAGAATAATAAACTTCATAAATAAATTTATCAATAGGCCCATAAATAATAAAAAAAATTTATACTAGGCAGTAGACAAAGAAAAAATAATTTCTTGAATTATGAATGAAAAAAGCTCAAGAATAATAAATTTATATTGCATCAATATACACTTTTATATATAATATATTTTTTTTCAAAATTATGGGTCCCGAAAAAAATAGACCTAAGTCAGACGACTCTTTTGTCTCTAAATAAAAACGGCCCTGCAACTGGTTGATGAGCTATTAGCATAAGATAGTATCCGTACACTATATTCAAGCGTCCGAATTTAATTTGGTTATGTAAGGTCCATGTATTTTTATGAATCCCACGTGTTTGAATTCAATTTTGGACAATTGAATTTTGCATTAGGATAGTTTTTTTATACAACTCAACCCCAACCTAAACTATCTATTTGAGGGAGACGATTGGACCAGCCCATTTTAGATCTACTACCGCCGAATTCAATTTTGGACAATTAAATTTTGCATTAGGATACTTCTTTATACAACTCAACCCAACCTAAACTATCTAATATTTGACGGAGACGATTGGACCAGCCCATTTTAGATCTACTAACGACCTTGATGAAGTCAACTTCTTCCATTTTAATAATTGGCGTATATAAGATAGCCAAAACATCAAGCCACACATTTGATTTTTCTAGATATTTGGAACCCTTTGCCAATCACCACCGAAGTTTCACACGAGATGCATCTAGAACAACGCATTCCTAGAAATTTAACAATTCTTTCTCTTGACCCCCATTAATTAATTAAATAACTAAATATATATTCCTACGACTTTCTCCAAGCCCCAACTACACGGATCCCATATTATTTTAACTAGCCACGAAGCACACGCGTTACGTGTATAAAATTATATTTTTTTAAATTGAAATATATATCATTTTTAAAATATTAATATGGTGAAATTTTTTAGACAATCATGTACTCTATTTTAAAGAGCAAATACTATGAACTATAAAAAAAATTGAAAGTTAATTAGTGGGTATGTTAATGGGTATGCACGTATGTGTGAATTTAGAAGAGGACCTGTGAAATTTTAGGACTAATTTAGGTATATATATTAAATGTGTTTATTTTTTTTTTAGTTAGCAATGCAAGTAATTAAAATTTTGAAAGAAAGACAATTTTGTCAAATCACTTAAAAATACCAAAAGTTTAGTATAATCTGCTCTTGCTTAATTAATATTAATATTAATTAATATATATATATATATATTACCAAAATATCATTTATTGCGTCATCGTATCGACAGCCATACTACCTTAAACCTTCTAGATTTCTCAATTCTTAATTCTACAATAATTGACCGCCTCAAATATATAAGTCGCCGCTTATTGCATTGCTTTTTCCGAAAATAGTACAATTAGTAATTTTTTGAGTCCATACTTAGTAATTTTTTATACTATATATTGGATTATAATTGAATAAAAAATAATAGAAAGGCACAAATAAATTAATCGAAATTATCCACAATCTTGTATATTCTTTTAATATTTTCTAATTGTTAAATGTATGAATTAATAATAGTGTTATAACCTTTATGTCGATACCATATTGTATCTGTGATCTATTGAAAAATTTGTTTGATTGATTATGTTTTTTTGTTGAATGTTGAAAAAGTGGTATAATGAAAGTTGTTAGGGGCCAAATGATATTATTACAATCGTAGAGGTCAATGCGTAATTAAAAAGGCATAAAATGATATAACCAACATATGGAGTGAATCGTGACTGAATATATATTATATATCCATATATATTAAATAATGGGACGAAAACGAATTAGTCATATAACTGAAGCATTTTCTATGGTTAGTCAATAAAAGCCAATGAATCAGGACACATGACTCGGTGTGGTGTGCTATTTTAAATTATTTTTTTTATAAAAAATATTGACTTATTTTTGTTGGGAAAATTAATTAAAATAAAAATATTTGAAAACGAGCGTCGTTAATAAACATATTAAAATATTGCATTCAACTTAAAAAAAGTTGCATTTGATTACATTTCCATGTTAGATTTAATATAATGTAATTATATACATCAATAATAATAATAATAATAATAATAATAATAATTATTATTATTATTTGAAAGAAAAATCTCTCTTCCAGAAAGGCCCATTTTCTCATTTGAGAAAATTTAGGTCACGTTTTGTATTAAAAGTGTAAAGTGTTTGGATAATCATTTAAGTGCTTAAAAAAATATTAAAACTTTTTCAAAAGCCCAAAATTAAAGTTTAAAAAAGCTCTTTTTAAAAAAATCACTAATACCAAACGAGTTCTTAGTTTCTCTAATGTATTTCCAAATGACTTCATCCAACAAGTCATTTTTTTCCTACTTTAGTCAGATGAATTTAGATTTAGATTTTTATTTATTATTATTAATTATTCTTTTTTGAGTAAAATTATATGAAATTTTGTTAGTTGTGTGACAATTTTTTTTTTTGTAATATATGATAATTTAAATGAAAAATATTAATTTTTATGTTTAATATATTTATCTTTCATTGCAATTTGCAAATATATATATTTATTAATTATATTATGAATAAATATTTGTGTAATATATGCTGATTCATTTTGGCAAATTCAAAAAACATTAAAGGCTAAAAAAACGCATATAAAATAACTAATTTGTCTAATTATTTTGGTTTTATTGGAAATTAAACTAAGATACAATCATAAATTTATCTCAAATTTCATTAATTAATAAGACAACAATTAGTTGAAGTTGTTGTGAAAAAGTAAAAATTTATGGTAAAAAGTAAAAACTCCAAAACTCAAAATATATCAAACTCTACACTTTATAATATTTTTCTCTCAACTCAATTGTATTTTTCATCACAAATGAAGACCTATTTATAGATTCACATTTGAGATTAGTCCAAAAATAAATACATCATCATCTACATCATCACACACTAATTTTCCACATTTTACAACTCAATATTCAACATTCAACATTCAATATTCAACATAATATTAATAATAATAATATTTTTCAACGCTCCCCCTTGTGATGATGATCGTGATATGATGACTGTCTTCATTACGTGTTTTATACTGTCTCGTTAAAAACCTTACTAGGAAAAACCCAGTGGGATAAAAACCATAGTAAGGGAAAAAGAGTGCAGCCACGTAAACTCCCCCTCATGTTAACATGAGTGATTCTTCACATATTCCGCAGATTGCGCATCCCAATGTTGTATATATGCTTTCTGAATATCGTCGTGGGAAGTGCCTTTGTGAAGAGATCTGATGAGTTCTCACTTGATTGAATATAACAGATATCAATATCTTTATTCTTCTCAAGCTCTTGAGTGTAGGCAAAGAACTTTGGGGGTATATGTTTTGTTCTGTCACTTTTGATGTATCCTTCTTTCATTTGAGCAATACATGCAGCATTGTCTTCATACAACGTCACAGGCTTCTTGTCTACTGATAATCCACAAGAAGTTTGGATATGTTGTGTCATTGATTTTAGCCAAACACATTCACGGCTTGCTTCATGTAGCGCAATAATCTCAGCGTGATTTGATGAAGTTGTTACGAGTGTTTGTTTCTGTGAACACCAAGAAATTGCGGTGCCTCCACGAGTAAATACATATCCGGTTTGAGAACGTGCCTTATGTGGATCAGATAAATATCCAGCATCAGCATAACCAATGATACTTTGATTGGTGTCTTTTGAGTACAAAAGTCCCAAATCTGTTGTTTCTCGTAGATAACGAAATATATGTTTAATTTCGTTCTAGTGCCTCTTTGTTGGATATGAACTGAATCTTGCCAATAAATTTACAGAAAAAGATATATCAGGTCTAGTGCAATTTGCAAGATACATAAGGGCACCAATGGCACTTAGATATGGTACTTCTGGACCAAGAATAACTTCATCATCTCCACATGGACGGAATGGATCCTTTTCTATGTTTAATGATCTTACAACCATTGGAGTACTTAATGGATTTGATTTATCCATATTAAAACGTTTAAGGATCTTTTCTGTATAATTTGCCTGGTGAACAAAAATTACACATTCTTTTTGTTCGATTTGCAAACCCAGACAATACTTGGTTTTTCCAAGATCCTTCATTTCGAATTCTTCCTTCAAGTACATCATAACTTCTTGAATTTCTTTATTCGTTCCAATGATGTTTAAATCATCAACATATACAGCAATAATTACACATTCGGATGTTGTTTTCTTGATGAAAACACAAGGGCATATTGGATCATTTACATATCCCTTTTTCATCAAGTGCTCACTTAGCCGATTATACCACATTCGGCTGGATTGCTTTAACCCATATAATGATCTTTGCAATTTTAGAGAATAAAATTCTCTGGGTTTTGAACTTTGTGCTTCAGGCATCTTAAATCCTTCAGGGATTTTCATGTATATATCACTATCAAGTGATCCGTATAAGTAAGCTGTAACAACATCCATAAGACACATTTCCAAATTTTCAGACACTGCCAAACTAATCAAATATCGAAACGTAATTGCATCCATAACAGGAGAATACGTTTCTTCATAATCAATTCCAGGCCTTTGAGAAAAATCTTGTGCAACAAGTCTAGCTTTATATCTGACTATTTCATTTTTCTCATTTCGCTTTCGAATAAAAACCCATTTATATCCAACAGGTTTTACACCTTCAGGTGTGAGGACTATAGGTCCAAAAACATTGCGTTTATTCAGCGAATCTAATTCAACCTGGATGACATCTTTCCATTTGACTCAATCATGACGAGTTTTACATTCACCAAAAGATTTTGGTTCATGATCCTCATTTTCATTTACGATGTCACAAGCCACATTATAAGAAAATATCTCATCAATATCTTCTATGTCTTTTCGGTTCCATATTTTTCCAGTATTAATATAATTGATAGAGATTTCATGATTCTCGTCAGTTTGTGGTTCTGACAGAATATTTTCATCATCAGGTGATTCTTCTGGAACACCATTTTTTATTTTATGATCGTCGTGTTTCTCTATGCCTTTTCTTTTTCGAGGATTTTTATCCTTGGAACCGACTGGTCTTCCATGCTTCAAGTGTTTTATGAAATCATGAGTGTCTTCAATTTGTTTCTTTGGAATTTCAATTCGAGCAGGGGCATTTACAGCATGTATATATGATTTTGTTACCCCTTTTGTGTCTGCAAATGCATCTGGCATTTGATTTGCAATTCTTTGCATGTGCACAATTTGTTGTGCATCTTTCTCACATTGTTTGGTCCTTGGATCCAAATGTAACAATGATGGTACATACCATGTGATTTCTTTTTCTATGTGTTTCTTTTCTCCCCCTAACACTGAAAGAGTGGGTGCCCGGTGAGCCAAATTGTGGCTAAGGGCTTTGATGACTCTTTGTATAAACAATCTTTTGTTTAATATAATTTACACTTTTATTAATGGCAATGAATTTATCTTTTTTCATATTGTTATATTATGATATACTATTGTTGTTTTGATAAAGACCTTGAATATACTATAGTGTATGTAAGATGTGGTAGAACATGGAGATGTCTATCATGAAACACATCTTATAGTCACTGTGTATTCTAAACTGTTCCTAGTCGATTGAGCCGTCCGATAATAAGGATAAGGATCGCTCGAGTTTGAGACTAGCATTTGCGATGCAGAGTACCACGTTTCATTGGTAAGGAACATAGAGATGTTCGAAGCATGCAAATGGATATTCATACGATGAATGATCGAACTACCCTATCCGGACTTTCCAAGTGGTTATCACTTATCGAGTGGATAAAGTCCGCGGTTTTGGTTGTACACCATTAGTCCTTACTACTTGAAATATCATTGAGACTCTATATGCTAGTACTGTGCTTTGACTCGTTTACCGACTCTATTGGGGTCATCAGGTGTCGGGATTGGGTACAGTTACAACACATATAGGAGTCGATGCTTTGTTGTCAAGGATTCACCACATACTTGCGAGTGTGGATATCCTATGCGATCTGAGGAGATATTAGTGTGACGAATCTCTGGCCAGAGTACATGATGTGTTTTAAGAAATGGTTTCTTAGTAACACATGCGATGTCACTATTTGATCTTCAAGATGTATTGCATAGTTATTGAATCTCGAACGACTCTCGATTTACCAATGGTTGTTGATTCGATCGGGATATATGGATGAAGAGACCGTACTGTACGCTAACCAAAATCTATTGGTTCTTGCAGGCACTATCAGTGATACCTAGGAAATCATGGGGCGATGTTACTAGGCGCTCTTACCATGATTCGATGGGCAAGTCGGAAATTGTTGTTCCGAGTCACAAGGAGTTGTGAGCCCACGGCTAGCTGTATCCCTGAACCATTGAGGGTCACACAGAGTAATGGATTTTTAATCCCCGTTGAGATAGTTAAATTTAAAGAGTTAAATTTAATGAACAAAGAAGTTGGACTTCTTAATTATGAGTAGAGGAGTAAGATTTCCTAAAATGACATAGGGATGGACATTTTTGGAAATCACTGAATTCGGATTCAGAAAAATTTATCTTGACTTTAAAAGGTGCAGAAATGGTTTCTGTGCACATTGGTGAAATCGGTTTATCAATCTGAGTCACGATGAATTTTATATTAATTTCTGAACATGCGAGCTTTGCTTGTCGGGCTTGAACTTATGACTAATGGGCCCTAAGCTGTTAGCGGCCTACATTATAAATAAGTTATTGCAGTACAAAAATTACACACAACAGGTCACAAATTTTCGAAAAACCTAGTATTTTTCTCTGACAGTGGCCGCCCCCCTTCCCCTCTGCTCGGTAAAATCCAGTCTGTGAATTTTGAATTACAGTCTAGTTTAACGGATAAAATTCGTTAATTCTCTTCGTAGAAACTTCTGATAGATTTTCTAGTGCAATCTATCAGAGAGATTAATTATCCGTTCGTGGACCTGATTGAAGAACAGTTCGTCCATCAGTTCCAGGGATATACAACAAGAGCAGAGCAATCTGTTGGTGTCCATAATCTCGATTCGAGATTGGAGGTAAAAATTTATAATTGTTATTTAATTTTTACACACACAATTTAATCGTTAAGTTTTGATACTCATTATGGAATCGTTCCATATAAAATTTTTAAACTTCCGCTGTACCGGGTATCAATTCTGATTGATCTGATCGCCGCGTTCTCCAACAGTGGTATCAGAGCCAGGTTGCTCAGATCAAGCGATTAAATTAATCGATTGTACAAAAAAAATTTTTTTTAAGACTCGGTTTTTGAAACAAAATAAATATTTTAAAAATAAAATTTTTTTTTCGGGTAAAACCCGTGCAGCGCACGGCGCTGCCCAGGGCAGCGATCGTCGCTGCCCTGGGGCAGCCGGGCTGCCCGGCCCGAGCCCTCTGGGGCGCGGGCTGCCCGGGAATGTCCCGGGCGGCCCGCGAAAAATTAATTTTTTAATTTTAAAATTAAATTTTAATATGTTAAAATTCTATTTTTGGTCCGATCGAAAATTGTTTTTGATTGGTCCACGAGGCGTCGGATCGAATTGTTCGAGTCCGAAAATTTTAAAATTGATTTTTGGATAAATTTGAATTTTTGGAAAATTTAAATATTTTATCCGTTAAATTGAATTTTGAAATTAATTATTTTTGGTACAATTGATGATAAGATATGATCTTATGGATATATTGAGTAAAATATGATTTTATGTATAAAATTGGATTTTATAGATAAAATATGATTTTATTTGATAAAAAGATAAAATATGATTTTGTATGTAAAATAAGATTTTATATATGAAATATGATTTTATCCTTTTAAATTTAAATTGCCATTGCATGTTATCCAATAAAATAATTTTGAATTAAATGTTATTGGATAAGGATGATCGATTGCCATGACCAATTTTGTAGGTGTATGTTAGGAATTTACATTTGTTTTTATTGTTGTTGGATTTATTAATGGACCTGGTTTATGGCCCAATATGAATTGTCATATGTAATAAAAGTGGGCTTGGTTTATGGCCCGTTCCCACCCCTTAAAAATGTATCCCCTACTTGTCATTGTTATTTATTGTAAATACATTAGATTTAGTGGAAGATGAAGATTTGAAGACGGAGGTGGGCCCAGCAGACAATAAAGACAGAAGAAATGTAAATTGGAAGCACAATGTAATAGGATTGCATTGCATACCTGCATATTACCTAAGATTGGACTAAGACTCGTGATTGGCAACCACGGGTCGATTAGAAATGGAATCGATCATCCTATATAATATATGATATTATTGTTGTATGCATGTTTTAGACAAAATTGTGTGAATCCGGCAAGCATACAAAATTTTAAAATGATGAGACAAATTTTCAAAATTAAAATCCCTCATTTTAAATATGATTTAAAATTGATATCAAGATAAATAAAGGAAATTTAAAATTGTTTAAATGTTTCTACCTTCCATCAACGATCAATGTATGAGATGCTACCCGCGGATACGGTCCGGCTCATATTATCGGGGGGGCCCGTTCGTCGGAAAGCTGTACATTGGATCGACACATGTTGTAAGTTGGGTGGAACTCCCATGGGATCGGCTCATATTATTGGGGGATCCACATGGCGACCGTCCATCACAACTTAATATTGATGGGTCATCTTGACATATCACAATAAACGGCGTCATATTATTGGGCCCTTATTGGACATGAGGTAAAAACGTGGAGGTTGCTTTGGAAGTAATTGGGCTCTACCTTTTGAAAATTATGGTTGGCTGATATTATTCGGGACCATAGTTTGTCAATTGGACTCCATGTTCTCACTAAGGAAAACAGTTTCCCGTTTTCACTAGAGGGTAGTGAAATCGTTAAAATAGTGGGAGTGAGATTCATAAAATAAATTTCGCCTATTTTATGTCTTAGTAAATTAATTAAACAATCATCGATAATTGTCTGTTTCATCTCAGTAATCCACATGTTTCTATTCTCCAACAAAACAAACTTATTGGCGCAAACAATACAGAATGATTCCATAAGTTAAGATTGTCCTAAGTTCGGAAAAGATTTTCTAAGTGTTAGAAAAGGCTTCTCCGAAAAACAGTCCCGGCTGATGTAACTGCCGAAAGGTTGGCCGAACTAGAGAAATGGTTGGACCATGATCTCAAGGCCAAATGTTACATGCAAAATTGGACAAGTCTAAACAAGTTTGCCATCACTGCAAGAAACCCGGTCATTGGAAACGTAACTGCAAGGAATACCTCGAGCAGTTGCGAACTGCAAAGGGTATGTTTTACATTGAAATAAATGTTTTTCTTAATACTACTTCTTGGGTATTGGATACCAGATGTAGATCTTATATTTGCAATGAGTTGCAAATGATGACAAGAAGTAATAAGCTTAGAATGGGTGAGACCCAGCTGAGGCTCGGAAATGGTTCCAGAGTTGAAGCTAAAGCTGTGGGAGATATTTATTTAATTTTGCAGAACGGTTTTAAGTTACTTTTGAGAGATGTTTTATTTGTTTCGGATTTGATTAAAAACATTATTTCTGTTTCTATGCTTGATAGAGATGGTTATTCTTGCAATTTTGTGAATGAGATTTGCAATATTTACAAGAATGAATGTTTGATTGGAAATGGACAACTTGAAAATGATCTATATAACTTAAAACTAAAAGACGTTCCAATAAATTATGTTGATAAACCGGCAACAACAAACAAAAGGAAAATCGATAGCCAAAACCCGGCAAACCTTTGGCATTCTAGGCTAGGTCATATTTCCTCAAGGAGGATGAACAAGCTAGTGGGAGAGGGCATGTTTGATATGTCTGATATTAACTCTCTACCTACTTGTGAATCCTGCCTGAAAGGAAAAATGACTAAATCTCCTTTTAAGGGGAAACTTGAGCGTAGTGAAAATCTGTTGGATTTGATCCATACAGATGTTTGTGGTCCATTTAGAGTTGGTACTCAATATGGCCACACCTACTTCATTACCTTTACTGATGATTATTCTAGGTATGGGTATTTATATTTAATGAAATATAAGTCTGAAGCATTTGAAAAGTTCAAAGAATTCAAGGCTGAAGTAGAAAACAAGCTAGGTAAAAGTATTAAAGCACTTCGATCTGATCGAGGTGGAGAATACTTAAGTACCGAGTTTTTGGACTATCTGAAAGAGAATGAGATTCTCTCTCAGTGGACTCCTCCTATGACACCACAGCTGAATGGTGTATCGGAGCGTCGTAATAGAACTTTGTTGGACATGGTTCGATCCATGATGAGCTTCACTAAGCTTCCACCTTCGTTTTGGGGCTATGCGCTTGAAACAGCGGTATTGTTGTTGAACAACGTCCACACTAAAGCAGTGGACAAAACACCATACGAGTTATGGAATGGCAAAGCTCCTAAGTATTCGTACTTGAGGATTTGGGGATGTCCTGCTTACGTGAAGCAGACAGTGGGAGATAAGTTGGATAGTCGATCCACCTTATGTTATTTTGTAGGGTATCCGAAGAATTCAATCGGATATTATTTCTATTATCCTGCTGAAACAAAGGTGTTTGTTTCAAGGAATGCCACCTTCTTGGAGAAGGAGTTCTTATTGGATAAGAAAGGCGAGATGATGGAACTCGAAGAAATTCGAGAAGAACCCGAAATACAAAATAACGATCCTACACCTCAGGAACCATTGATAGACACGCCTGTACCTAGAAGATCCGAGAGGACTTCTAGACCTCCTATTCGATATGGTCTTCTTCTTGAAGGAGATCAAGATGAACCCGATGTTGGATGTGATCCAAGAAACTTCAAGGAAGCAATTTCTGATGCGGATTCAAATTTATGGCTTGAAGCTATGCAGTCGGAAATAGATTCGATGCATACAAACCAAGTTTGGTCTTTAGTAGATCCTCCCGATGGAATTGTTCCAATAGGGTGTAAATGGATCTACAAGAGAAAGCTTGGGCCTGATGGTAAGGTATTGACCTACAAGGCGCGATTGTTGGCAAAAGGTTATACTCAAAGACAAGGAGTTGACTATGATGAAACCTTTTCACCAGTTGCAATGTTCAAGTCCATAAGAATCCTTATTGCCATAGCTGCTTGGTATGACTATGAGATATGACAAATGGATGTGAAGACTGCTTTTCTTAATGGAGACATTAAGGAAGAAATCTATATGAAGCAGCCTGAGGGGTACACATCCATGGGAAGCAAGCATAAGGTATGCAAGCTTCAGAGATCAATTTATGGTCTAAAACAAGTATCAAGAAGTTGGAACCAGAAATTTGATGAAACAATAAAGGATTTTGGTTTCATCAAGAACCCGGAGGAACCATGCGTGTACAAGAAAGTAGTTAAGGATGCTGTGACATTCTTAGTACTTTATGTTGATGACATCCTACTCATTGGGAATGATGTAGGGATGTTGCAGTCAACAAAGATATGGTTATCAGGTAGATTCTCAATGAAGGATTTGGGTGAGGCATCCTATATTCTTGGGATACAGATCTATAGAGATAGATCTAAGAGAATGATAGGACTCACTCAATCAACCTACATCGACACCATATTGAAACGGTTTTCAATGGATGGGTCCAAGAGGGGACATCTACCCATGTGTCATGGAGTTTCTCTATCCAAGTCTATGTGTCCCAAGACGGATGAAGAGATAGAGAAAATGACACATGTACCATATGCGTCAGCCATAGGTAGTATCATCTATGGGATGATATCTACCAGACCGGATGTAGCATTTGCTCTGAGTGTCACGAGCAGATATCAAGCTAATCCCGGTCAAATGCATTGGAAAGCCGTGAAGGACATTCTTAAGTACTTACGAAGGACTAAGAATATGTTCATGGTATATGGAGGAAGAGAACTAAAATTGGAAGGCTATACCGACTCTAGCTTCCAAAGTGACGTGGATGACTCGAAGTCAACCTCTGGATTTGTGTTCATGCTCAATGGCGGTGCTGTCTCTTGGAAGAGTTCCAAGCAGGACACCACAGCGGATTCCACCACTGAGGCAGAATACATTGCAGCATCAGCTGCTGCTAAAGAGGCCATTTGGATGAGGAATTTCGTCCAAGAGTTGGGCGTCATTCCTGAAGTTGTTGGTCCAGTCCCGGTGTACTGTAACAACACGGGTGCCGTTGCTCAGGCAAAGGAACCAAGGTCTCATCAAAGATCCAAACACGTACTGAGGAAATACCACATCATCCGGGAGATTGTGGAAAGAGGAGACATCACTGTCGAAAGAATGGCCTCTGCAGACAATATCGCTGATCCACTTACTAAGCCCTTGCCAAGACCATTATTTGACAAACATCGCGAAGCAATGGGTCTACGTAGTATGACTAGTTGGCTTTAGGGCAAGTGGGAGATTGAAAGAGTGGGTGCCTGGTGAGCCAACTTGTGGCTAAGGGCTTTGATGACTCTTTGTATAAACAATCTTTTGTTTAATATAATTTACACTTTTATTAATGGCAATGACTTTATCTTTCTTCATATTGTTATATTGTGATATACTATTGTTGTTTTGATAAAGACCTTGAATATACTATAGTGTATGTAAGATGTGGTAGAACATGGAGATGTCTATCATGAAACACATCTTATAGTCACTGTGTATTCTAAACTGTTCCTAGTCGATTGAGCCGTCCGATAATAAGGATAAGGATCGCTCGAGTTTGAGACTAGCATTTGCGATGCAGAGTACCACGTTTCATTGGTAAGGAACATAGAGATGTTCGAAGCATGCAAATGGATATTCATACGATGAATGATCGAACTACCCTATCCGGACTTTCCAAGTGGTTATCACTTATCGAGTGGATAAAGTCCGCGGTTTTGGTTGTACACCATTAGTCCTTACTACTTGAAACATCATTGAGACTCTATATGCTAGTACTGTGCTTTGACTCGTTTACTGACTCTATTGGGGTCATCAGGTGTCGGGATTGGGTACAGTTACAACACATATAGGAGTCGATGCTTTGTTGTCAAGGATTCACCACATACTTGCGAGTGTGGATATCCTATGCGATCTGAGAAGATATTAGTGTGACGAATCTCTGGCCAGAGTACATGATGTGTTTTAAGAAATGGTTTCTTAGTAACACATGCGATGTCACTATTTGATCTTCAAGATGTATTGCATAGTTATCGAATCTCGAACGACTCTCGATTTACCAATGGTTGTTGATTCGATCGGGATATATGGATGAAGGGACCGTACTGTACGCTAACCAAAATCTATTGGTTCTTGCAGGCACTATCAGTGATACCTAGGAAATCATGGGGCGATGTTACTAGGCGCTCTTACCATGATTCGATGGGCAAGTCGGAAATTGTTGTTCCGAGTCACAAGGAGTTGTGAGCCCACGGCTAGCTGTATCCCTGAACCATTGAGGGTCACACAGAGTAATGGATTTTTAATCCCCGTTGAGATAGTTAAATTTAAAGAGTTAAATTTAATGAACAAAGAAGTTGGACTTCTTAATTATGAGTAGAGGAGTAAGATTTCCTAAAATGACATAGGGATGGGCATTTTTGGAAATCACTGAATTCGGATTCAGAAAAATTTATCTTGACTTTAAAAGGTGCAGAAATGGTTTCTGTGCACATTGGTGAAATCGGTTTATCAATCTGAGTCACGATGAATTTTATATTAATTTCTGAACATGCGGGCTTTGCTTGTCGGGCTTGAACTTATGACTAATGGGCCCTAAGCTGTTAGCGGCCTACATTATAAATAAGTTATTGCAGTACAGAAATTACACACAACAGGTCACAAATTTTCGAAAAACCTAGTATTTTTCTCTGACAGTGGCCGCCCCCCTTCCCCTCTGCTCGGTAAAATCCAGTCTGTGAATTTTGAATTACAGTCTGGTTTAACGGATCAAATTCGTTAATTCTCTTCGTAGAAACTTCTGATAGATTTTCTAGTGCAATCTATCAGAGGGATTAATTATCCGTTCGTGGACCTGATTGAAGAACAGTTCGTCCATCAGTTCCAGGGATATACAACAAGAGCAGAGCAATCTGTTGGTGTCCATAATCTCGCTTCGAGATTGGAGGTAAAAATTTATAATTGTTATTTAATTTTTACACACACAATTTAATCGTTAAGTTTTGATACTCATTATGGAATCGTTCCATATAAAATTTTTAAACTTCTGCTGCACCGGGTATCAATTCTGATTGATCTGATCGCTGCGTTCTCCAACAAACACTGGGAAGATTTCTTCATTAAAATGACAATCAGCAAAGCGTGCTGTAAACACATCACCTGTCTGAGGCTTAAGATATCGAATGATTGATGGACTATCATAACCGATATAAATACCTATTTTTCTTTGTGGACCCATTTTTGATCGTTGAGGTGGTGCAATAGGCACATACACCATACATCCAAAAATTCTCAAATGAGAGATATTTGGTTCTTTACCAAATGCAAGTTGCAATGGGAAGAATTTATTATATGCACTTGGTCTGATGCGAATTAATACCGCAGCATGTAAAATTGCATGTCCCCATATAGAAATAGGGAGTTTTGTTTTCATAATCATTGGTCTAGCAATAAGTTGTAGACGTTTAATCAATGATTCAGCTAATCCATTTTGCGTATGAACATGAGCTACAGGATGTTCAACAGTGATTCTCATTGACATACAATAATCATTGAAAGTCTGGGATGTAAATTCTCCAGCATTATCAAGTCTTATTTTCTTGATTGTATAATCGGGAAATTGATTTCGCAATTTTATTATTTGAGCCATCAATCTTGCAAATGCCACATTCCGAGTTGACAATAAGCATACATGTGACCATCTGCTAGAGGCATCGATCAATACCATAAAATATCGAAATGGTCCACATGGTGGATGAATTGGCCCACAAATATCACCCTGAATACGTTCAAGAAATATGGGTGATTCAGTTTGGATTTTAGCTGGCGATGGTCTTATAATAAGTTTTCCAAGAGAACATGCTTTACATTGAAACTTATTATTCTGAAAGATCTTCTGGTCTTTCAATGGATGACCATGCGTATTTTCAATAATTCTTTGCATCATTATTGAACCAGGATGTCCCAATCGATCATGCCAATTTGTTAATATTGAAGAACTATTAATCATCATATTTGATTCGATTGGCCTTATATGTGTATAATGCAATCCAGTAGGGAGCATTGATAATTTTTCAACCACATATTTCTTTTTTGATTTATATGTGGTAAGACACATATATTTCTGATTTTCATCAGTTATCGTCTCAGTATCATACCCATGAGAATATATGTCATTAAAACTCAACAAATTTCTTTTTGATCCTGGTGAATATAAAGCATCATTTATCAAAAATTTTGTACCCTTAGGTAACAAAAAATGTGTTTTTCCACAACCTTCAATCAAGTCTACAGGACCTGATATTGTATTCACTATTATTTTTGTTGGTTTTAATTCCAAGAAATATCTTTTATCTCGAAGAATGGTGTGCGTTGTACCACTATCGGGTATGCAAACTTCCATGAGTTTATCTTTGCTCATAGCATTTTTCATACTTCAAAAAAATGCAATAAAGAAAATCAAGGATAATATATATATGCAAAATATAGCATGTTTCATAAGAATGCATGAAAAATATAGCATGTTATATTTCAGTCCCACCAATATATTAATCAATGTTCTCGAAATTATTTGAAAAAATCGGTAGCATTGAAATAAGTTGAACCACTTAAATGGTTACTGTTTTCAACAAAATTGGTCTCTTTTTCTTTCCCCTTTATCGATACTTTAAAGAGCTTACATAAGTGCTCAGGGGTACGTGACCAATGTCTTGGAGTGCCACATTTATAATAAGCACTCTCATATCTTTTTGAATGATTTTTATTTTCACTCATATTTTCATGCTGCCCTTTTGGGTGGTTCGTGACGTTCTTTTGAGATTAGTTATTGAAGTAACTATCTCGATTATTTTCATATCCACGGCCGTAACCACGACCGCGATCATTTTTACATCCACGTTCATGACCACATCCACTTCCTCGACCACGACCAAAATCTTGTTTATGCCTTTGATTTTGGTTTTCATTTTTCATTATGACATTTGCTTCAGGAAATGTCGTTGATCCAGTGGGTCGGGATTGATGATTTCTTATTAACAATTCGTTGTTCTTTTCTAGTGATATCGAGAGCAACGAATTTAAGTTTTGCCAAATTTGACATAATAGTACTAGAAAAACAACAATGCATTTTATTAGTTAATTTCCATTAATATGACAATACAAAATAATGGATAAACGACGAGTACAAGTATGTTTAAAAATAGATAAAATGTGTGCGGTGGAAAATCGCTGGTGAGTACAAGACTCGTGAGCATGATGATCATAGCCGTTATAAAAAATAGCCTTATAAATGCCATCATCTTCATCTTCGAAAAATCGAGAAAATATTTTGAGAGAAAGAATGAATTTTGGTGTGATTGAAAATGAGTTTGAGTGAACATATTTATAGGCAAAAAAACTAGCCGTTTTGTGACCGTTGGGGGTAAGAAAAAAATTGAGTATGTGTTGAATAAAATTTGTGATAATGATGCAATGCATATAATGATAATCATAATTAAATAATTATGTATATCATATCACATTATTATAAGATTGGTGTCGTAGACAACCTTTTATATAATATTGTGAAATTATACCAATATAGTTAGTATAAAGTCAGGTATAGTATATCATATCACATTATTATAAGATCGGTGTCGTAGACAACCTTTTATATAATAACATGAGATTATACGAATATGGTTAGTATATAAATACACAATAATTTATATCATATCACGTTATTATAAGGTCAGTGTCATAGACAACCTTTTATATAATAACATGAAATTATATATTGATACAGTTAATATATATACATAATAAATATATATCACGTTATTGTTTAAAAACCTTAGAGGCTTTTATACTTGTCGTATCCCTTACCGGGAGTGTGGGATGTCGTCTTAACATCCTCCCAGTATTTATAACAAGTTTTGAAAAAAACTATTTTTTTCATAACATGATATTATATATTAATATATACACAATAAAAATATATAAACAGTAAAATAAAAATTCTTACTTGTTGAATATTTTTGACTTCTTCTTGTATTTTGGAGCGTCGAAAAATATAGAAAACCTTCGAGCGATCGTGCTGATAACGTGTTGTGAAAAAGTAAAAATTTATGGTAAAAAGTAAAAACTCCAAAACTCAAAATATATCAAACTCTACACTTTATAATATTTTTCTCTCAACTCAATTGTATTTTTCATCACAAATGAAGACCTATTTATAGATCCACATTTGAGATTCGTCCAAAAATAAATACATCATTATCTACATCATCACACACTAATTTTCCACATTTTACAACTCAATATTCAACATTCAATATTCAACATAATATTAATAATAATAATATTTTTCAACAGAAGTGAATTAATCATCTGAATACAAAATAAATACATATAAATCTACGTTATCTATATACGGGCTCCACCAATCCACTATGTCTGAGTAACATTTTCAATTGATGATTTGAATACGAAATAAAAATATGCATTCGTCAACATATTATAATCCCCGACTAACGAATCTCTTCTCTCTTTAATTTTTGTTTACAAAATAAGAATTTTGAGCCAATCAAACGGGAGGATTGGTCAAGTTTCACGGCACGTCTAAAGTTTGACCGAGTCATTTGATCGAATTCGAACCCATAATATTGGAAACCATTGGTCAATGCTGCCTGCCATTCCAGAAGGTAAATTTTTATAAAATAATTATGATGTGAAAATAATGTGAACTCCAGTCACCGATCTTCTATATAAACACCCCTTTTCATCTTGATGTTTACTCCCACTTGAGGTTCTCTCACTAATCTACCAAACCCCCCCAATCAATTCTTTCGTAAGCAAGAACAACAAGAAAGAGACCTCCAATGGCGGCTAAACTCTACATTGTGTATGCGTTTCTGTCTCTTTTTTCTATTTTTTTCAGTAGAAGTGGAGGTGGGCTTGTTTGTTTTGTGCTTGAAATCTGTGGATTCTTGATTTTTTTTTTTGTTGTGGCTGAATCTGAAATCTGATTTCCCAGATTCTAGATTTTTATTTTCAGATTTGCTTCGATGACTCTGATGAGAAATCGATCTGTTTCTTGCTGTATAAAAACACAAACTTTGATGGGCTTTTGTTTTGGCTGTGCGTGTTTACACCGGAGATTCTTGATTTCTGTTATCTAATTTCAATCTGATCTATTTTTCACAGTTACTATTCCATGTATGGACATGTCGAGAAACTCGCCCGTGAGATCAAGAAAGGTGCCGACACCGTCGAAGGAGTCGAGGTCAAATTGTTTCAGGTATGTGTTTGGGAATTGAATTGAATAATTTTAGATCAAACCCTTTTAGCTTCCTCTGTCATTCTTCACTCCTGGAGAAATTTACGGGTTGAAATCATGTTTTTATCATATATACCTAATGCATGATTATATAACAATAATAATATATGCAGGTTCCGGAAACGCTTCCTGCTGAGGTTCTCGGGAAGATGTATGCTCCCCCAAAGCCAACTGATGTGCCAGTGATTACACCCCGTGAACTTGTGGAAGCAGATGGACTCATATTCGGTATGCCCACTAGATTCGGGATGATGCCAGCTCAAGTGAAATCATTGCTAGATGCTACTGGCCAGCTATGGCAGACCGGGGCGCTAGTAGGCAAGCATGTTGGCATGTTTACCAGCACTTCAGCTCAAGGAAGCGGCCACGAGACCACAGCGTATGTTCCAATCATTTCACGTCTTTTGCTTTTGCTTGCTGGTATAATGTGATGTATGAGGAATCCATCAACAGTTTTTCGTATTTGTGCTCCAACTCAAATTCCTTTTAGCTTGTTTGAAGCCTCAGATTCAAAACAAACTGTTTTTGGCTCAACTCAAACATCTATTCAGAGCTAGATTGTTCTTTGTTCGAGCTTGATTAGGTATGTAGTTTTAGGTTCCAACTCAAAAGGATTCAAAACATGTTGGTTTTCAGTTTGAAAACTCATTTTCATGACTCGAAAAGCTCACTACTAACTAGTTGACTCCCCTGCTGCTAAAAACTCTTCTTTGTATCTGTATGCTCTTATATATATTATTATACAAGAATCTGAGATGAAAATGAGTTTTTTTTTTCCAAAACTCTTATATTTTTGTAAATTTTTAGCCATGTAGTTTGCAGTACATGATATTTCTGTCTCAACCACTGCCGTATAAAAAACCAAAACCATTGATACTTTTGCAGTCGACAAAAGACTTATTTAGAGATTTGATGTCATGCAGTTTAACCGCGATTACTCAATTCGCACATCACGGGATGATCATCGTCCCCACTGGATACACATTTGGGGAAGGCATGTACGTGTTGGATGAGATCAAAGGTGGCAGTGCCTATGGTGCTGGAACATTCACCGGAGGAGATGGGTCGAGGCAGCCTTCGGAACTGGAACTGGGCCATGCTTTCCACCAAGGAAAATACATTGCAGGTGTTGTCAAGCAATATAAGAAAGGAGGATCTGCTTAAACATAGTTTTGGGATTTCATCTATATTTTCATTCAGCAATGTAATTTTCATCGTGTTCTACTGGTGTTAAAGTTTATTATCTACTGAAATATCTTGTTTCTTCCCGTCGGATTCGAATAAATAAATGTAATGCTTTTGTTGTGATTTCTTGTTTCTCATCATACTTGGTTTGGGCAATGTACTCTGTTTCTACACATTAATACAGCATCTATTCTGTTTATCATTTTGTTCCATGTTATCTGAAGTTTGAATTATGGAATTTCTGCATTCACCTCCCTCTCGAGTATTTATTGTATTTGACATTTACATCAATTGTCGAGTTCAAGAATTATAACATGTGATGGAAATAAATGCAGAATTCATTAAATACTGGGGAGACGAATCGAATGTTATGAGATTGGAAAATGAAATGTTTAGAGGCAAGGCTTACTCATCAGTCATCAATGATCCTAATAAAAGATCAATCTTGAGTCTTGACCAAAATCGTGTTGACACTAACATGAAATAATGACTATGATTTGTATGAAATATAGTACATATCAATCCATTTCTATAAATTTAAAAATAGCATCACGTGTTTATCCCATCAATTTGATGTATAAAAACACTAATGACATATATGAGTATATATGTATCGAGTGAAACGGATCGATTCGATTCATATCTAGTATGAAAAGTAGTAGTTTTTCATAAAAAAAAAATAATTTTTATGGGTCCGGTTGAATAAGAGATTCATCTCATAAATTAATAATTTCTTATTCATAAAACTTAATTAAAATATTAATAATTACAACAATTTGGATAAAAATAAAATATTTGAAAATTTAATAAATTGAGTGATTTGATTAGGAGTGTGTAACATTCTTCTATTCGGTTCGATCCGATTTTTACAAATTGGTTCGGTTTTCCAAATGTCTAATCATAAAATTGGACAATTAAGATCAGTTCGGTTCAATTTTTTTGTTAATTCAGTTTGGTTTTACGGTTTAATTAATAAAACTAAGCAATAAATTAAACTCTATATTTTAGAATAAAGTGTTTGCAAATATTTGAATATTATTTTTAGAATACGTAAAAAAATAAAATATTTACTCATAAAATAAAACTAACAATGTAAATTAAATATAATCAAAATATAATGAAAAATTAAATAAAATGGTTTAAACCTTCATTTTGATATTTTGTATTAAAGATAATGATATTTTATATATCTTAATATATTATACATACAAATATACAAATTTTTAAATATTTTAACATATATTATATGCAAAATCGTCGGATTGGGTTTTTGGATTTTTAAATTTAAAACCGAAACCAAACCGTAAATTCGGTTTGGTTTGGTCTTTTGGTTTTATTGTTTTAACCATTTATAATGAACACCTCTATTTGATTAAATATATGGTGATTTATAAACCACCATGGATAAGCGATAAATATTATTAGAGATAAATTTAAGAGGATTTAAGTCGTGTTTTAATGGAATTAGTATTTGAAATAAATGAATTTAAATGTATTGTTATTGTTTAAATAACTACTACAAAAGAAATTCAAATTCATTTTCCTACTAAATTCATTAATGTAAAAAATCTTTCAAAAATGCATGTAGGATAATCATTTAATTTCAAATTCAATGTGTAACTCAATGTGTAATCCTTGATGTATATATAACATTACCCTACTGAGAACAATAAATTTCAAATCTTTAGAAGATTGAAACCATTTGAAATATTATAGTTATAGTGTAAGTAGAAGATAACTTTGATTTCTACTTTAACTTATCTAAAATGAAAACAAATTTGAAATCATGGATTTCAAATGACTCAATCTAAATGTAACCTTATCTTTATTATTATTATATTATTATATTATAATACATAAACCCCATAGAAAAATCATATTTAATCATTTTAATGTATTTCCAAATTTATCATTTATCATTCTTCTAATATATTTAATAATGAAGGTCCAAAAAAAGTAAACTTCTTATTAAAAAACTTTTCACATTTTGTTTAACTATCCCCATTATCTTAACCACTATCACATCATTCTAACATTTAAACAAAAATTATAATTAAATTCAAGTTTATAAATAATATTTAATTTCAAATAATATATATTTTATGCACATGCAACGCATGTGCTCTATATGCTAGTGAAAATAAAGATATTTTTCGGTAAAATTAAATAGGGCATCACCAATTGATTTTTTTGTAACATAAAACATGTTTTAATTAAAGCTTCAACAAGTCTGACATTAAAAAGTTGGTGAGAAATAATGGAATAACATTCGAGAACACTAAATTGTTTTCAACAAACAACATGTAGGATGTAGTGACCCAGCTCGAAATCATTAACTAATCAGATATTAAGCTTAAATAAGCATGCAATAAACAATAATCACAATCATAAATATGCTGCGGAAAGCTTAAATAAATGCTGGACCGACATAATACAACCGGTTAAACATGTAGTAAGCCAGATTTCATTTTAAGATAATAATATGATAAACATGATTAAGAGTTGGTAATTAATCAATTTCGGAGTGTTATTGGACTTCTGAAGAGAATATGGGCTTTTGACTTTGGGCCGGATCGGAAGCTCCGAACCCAGATCGGAAGCTCCGATCCTGGAACGGAAGTTCCGATATCCAGCTGCCAGCAATGCTCGATGACTCAGCCACGAATTTTGACAAGTGTTGAACGTAGAGCAGATCGGAAGCTCCGATCGCCCGATCGGAAGTTCCGATCCCGACGTGTCACACATGCATGCAATGAGCTGGATCGAAAGCTCCGATCCTGAAATAGGAAGTTTTGATCCTGGCCGGGAATTTTGCCTATAAATAGGGCTTCTCAGATTCATTTCTAAATACGAATTCCCGAGTTTCTTTCTTCAGTTATATAGTGTGAGATATACACTTGAGGGCCCTATCGGTTATAATAGAGGTTCTGGAATAACCAAGGTATGATTATAGTCATCCTGGACTAGTTACTCCAAAGGGCTAACTACGGACGAAGGTATGGTCCGGGAATCTATTTAAGTTTTGGGAGTACTTATTAGCTTAGTTAAGGCTTATAGAATTTATGTAGTGATACGGTAAACTTTTGAATATAGGCTTGGAACCTAGAATCCTACTATACTTGAACTAGCCTAGAGGTACGTACACATTGACTGAGATTGCCAGCGAGTATATATGTTTATATGTTGCATTTATTTGGCATTATTATATGGCATGATATATGATTTACCGTTTTCCATATTCATATGTCATATGCATATACACGTTGAGCCTATACCTTGTTATACCTGATTATAGAGTCGCTCAGCTCTATACTCGATAGTCTGTCACTGAGAGTACCGCGACAGCTGAGGCATTTATGTCTGTCTACTCTGGTGTACTAGACGAGTGTGGTTGCACCCAGAGGTTGATCCGTGCGGTGGCAGCACTCATGTGGCGCCGGTTCTGAGCATGATTTTTCAGATGACCCTGTACCAGTCATCATGTTGCATGCATTATATACATATGTTTACTCATGTCTATGTACTGGGCGTTAGCGCTCACGTCCTAGTTGTTATCTTGGACACCCTATTCTATGGAGCAGGTCGCAGGATGGACGGAGCTGGTAGTTCAAGGCAGGACTAGGGAGCAGGAGTCTTGAGGATTTTATTATACAGCAGGATTCGATATAGCTGTATAATGTTTACTGTTTAATTTTTTGATTTGGTCGTATCACTACAGATTTAAGCCTGGATTATGTTACTAAGCTGATATGTAAATTATGGTTTTGTTTCCGCATGTTTTACTCTGTTAAGTTATTTTGCTGTATTAAGTTTAATGCATGCTATTAGTTACCAGTTAGTAGGTGATACCATGCAGGGTCACTATATTTTTGGTATCAGAGCATGCTTAGATTTTGGGATTAGTACTTGGGATTTAGAATTAGTTTTGAGTAATTCTTGCGCATTTGAGATTTTAATGTGCAATTCTTTTCAGGATATGGCTGACGAGAGTCACGGTAGTGTTGGCCAGGGAGGTGGCCATCATCATCGTTATCACCGCCATCATGATGATCAACATCGTCATCATGAGGGTAGACGTCGCTACTCTATCAATAAATTCATGCAAGTAGGACCGAAACCTTTGGTGGGAGGCGAGAATCCTGAACAGGTGAGGAGTTGGATGTCTAAACTCGAGAGTACTTTTCGTGCTTTTGATTGTACTGAGGATCAGAAATTGGAAGTTTTAGAATTTGTTCTAGAGGATCGAGCACGTTTTTGGTGGGATGCCAAAGCTGCTCAGGCACGTACTGAGAGAGGATAGGTGACTTGGGGGGATTTCTGTTGGGAGTTCCAGAAATTGTATTTTCCTCCGGCTGTTCGCCAAGCACGATCTATGGAGTTGCTTACTCTGAGGCAAGGATCAATGACTATTGATCAATATCAGCAACGATTTCTTGATCTGCTACCTTTCAGTCCTCATATCAATGAGAGTGATGCGTCGAAATATAATATCTTTCTACAAGGTTTGAACCAAGATATCTACTCTCAGGTTGTCGTCTGTGATGACCCGGTATCTTTTGAGACTTTGGTGAACCGTTGCCGTCTTGTGGAGACTAGCAACAGGCGGGCACAGTTGATGATGCCAGCACAGCCTAATGGATCTTTTGAGCCTCGAGCTCAATCTGTTGTGCAATCTGGACCTACGTCTTCTTCTACTCCTACTACTTCATCTGGATCTCGTGGTTCACGAGGTATGTTCCATTTTGGGAAGAAGAAGAAGAAGGAGGAGTTTTGTAGTCACTGTGGAGGGAAGCATCCTGCAGCTTCATGTCAGAGAGCTACTGGTGCTTGTTATATTTGCGGTTAGCAGGGACATCTGTGGAAAGATTGTCCTCAGCGCATGGGTTCTGCTAGTGGATCGGGATCACAGGTTGGATCTCAGGCTTCTACTTTTCCACGACAGCAGCCAGCACCACAGAGTTCTTTTGGTTATCGTCCCCAGACTCAAGGGCAGGTATTTGCTTTATCTCAAGAACAGGCTACTGAGGGAAGCGATCGCATGTTGGCAGGTACCTTTTTGTTATGTGGTATTCCTGCACATGTTTTAATTGATACTGGAGCATCGCATTCCTTTATTTCTAGTCGCTTTGTTAAGAAATATAGATTACCTTATGTATCATTAGATATGGATTTAGTTGTATCTACTCCGTTGGAGCAAGAGATAGTAACTAAGCGTCTAGTGATGGGTTGCCTTCTAGAGTTTGAGGGTAATACGTTATTGGCTAATTTGATGATTTTAGCGATGGCAGATTTTGACTGTATCTTGGGAATAGATATGCTGACTTTGTATCACGCTACTGTGGATTGTTATCAGCGTCTGGTACAGTTTCATCCGGTTGAGGGTGATAGCTGGTATTTTTATGGTGAGGGTGCGCGACCTCCGATGCCACTTGTTTCGGCTCTGAAGGCATGTCATGTCTTGGAGTCAGGTGGGGAGGGCTACCTCATCTATGCAGTTGATATGTCCGCGAGTAGTCCGGGTATTGATCAGCTACCGGTTGTCAGCGAGTTTCCTGACGTATTCCCTGATGAGATTCCTGGTTTTCCTCCGGTACGAGAGGTTGAATTTGGTATTGATTTAGTACCAGGAACTACGCCTATATCCCGAGCGCCTTATCGTCTGGCACCGTCAGAGATGAGGGAATTGAAACAGCAGTTACAGGATTTGCTTGATAAGGGATATATTCGTCCGAGTGTTTCTCCGTGGGGAGCACCTATTTTATTTGTCAAAAAAAAAGATGGATCGATGCGATTATGTATTGATTACAGACAGTTGAATCGTGTCACCATCAAGAATAAGTATCCTTTGCCGTGGATTGATGATCTATTTGATCAATTACAGGGTAATTCTATTTACTCGAAGATAGATCTGAGATCTGGATACCACCAGATGTGGGTACGAGACTCAGATATTTCTACGACTGCTTTTAGGACCAGATACGGGCATTATGAATTTCTGGTGATGCCATTCGGTTTGACGAATGCACCGGCAGTCTTTATGAATCTGATGAAGCAGATATTTCGAGAGTATCTAGATAGATTTGTCGTCGTCTTAATTGATGATATTCTTGTCTATTCTCATGACAAGGATGAGCATGCACATCATCTAAGGATTGTTTTACAGACGTTACGAGATAAGAAGCTGTATGCGAAATTGATCAAGTGTGAATTTTGTCTTGATCGGGTAGTGTTTCTCGGTCATGTGATTTCTAATGAAGGGATATCTGTTGATCCTAGTAAGATAGAGGCAGTGCTGAACTGGTCTCGTCCGACGATGGTTGCTGAGATTCGTAGTTTCTTGAGGGCCCTATCGGTTATAATAGAGGTTCTGGAATAACCAAAGTATGGTTATAGTCATCCGGGACTAGCGACTCCAAAGGGCTAACTACGGACGAAGGTATGGTCCGGAAATCTATTTAAGTTTTGGGAGTACTTATTAGCTTAGTTAAGGCTTATAGAATTTATGTAGTGATACGGTGAACTTTTGAATATAGGCTTGGAACCTAGAATCCTACTATACTTGAACTAGCCTAGAGGTACGTACACATTGACTGAGATTGCCAGCGAGTATACATGTTTATATGTTGCATTTATTTGTCATTATTATATGGCATGATATATGATTTACCGTTTTCCATATTCATATGTCATGTGCATATACACGTTGAGCCTATACCTTGTTATACCTGATTATAGAGCCGCTCAGCTCTATACTCAATAGTTTGTCACTGAAAGTACCGCGACGGCGGGGGCATTTATGTCTGTCTACTCTGGTGTACTAGACAAGTGTGGTTGCACCCATAGGTTGATCCGTGCGGTGGCAGCACTCATGTGGCGCCGGTTCTGAGCATGATTTTTCAGATGACCCTGTACCAGTCATCATGTTGCATGCATTATATACATATGTTTACTCATGTCTATGTATTGGGCGTTAGCGCTCACGTCCTAGTTGTTATCTTGGACACCCTATTTTATGGGGCAGGTCGCAGGATGGACGGAGCTAGTAGTTCAAGGCAGGACTAGGGAGCAGGAGCCTTGAGGATTTTATTATACAGCAGGATTCGATATAGCTGTATAATGTTTACGGTTTAAGTTTTCGATTTGGTTGTATCACTACAGATTTAAGCCTGGATTATGTTACTAAGCTGATATGTAAATTATGATTTTGTTTCCGCATGTTTTACTCTGTTAAGTTATTTTGCTGTATTAAGTTTAATGCATGTTATTAGTTGCCAGTTAGTAGGTGATACCATGAAGGGTCACTACAAAACAATTACAACCCAATCAAATAATTGAAATACAACCTAACAAATACCCCTGCTGTCTCGCTCTGGTCGACGACTGCTCCAAGTATCTGAGCGCACTAACAGAACCTGTACTTGCCCCGTCGAATGAGGTGTCTAGACAACATAGAAAAATACTGGACATGAGCGCTAAAACTCAATACGCTAGTACGGATAAACATACAAAGTTACAAACATGATGCATGCAAATGAATGTCTGGGTATCGTATTGAGAAATCATATTCTGCTCAGTCTAGGTGCCATGGTATGTAGCACGCTGGGCCGTTGCATCAGGATGTGGCTCCCACACCATAATCTATGGACATAATCGAATCCAAAACTATGATATCCATTCATACATGCAATGGGGCTGAACGACCCCTACACCGGGGAAGCCAATAATATCGGCTAAATCAAAATGTATGCACGTGCAACATAACATATCAAAACAGTACATGAAATCATGACATATAAATGCAACACATAAGCATGCATACCCGCTGACAATCTCAGTCAGTATTTACGTACCTTACTAAGGCAATCCTATAAGCATACATTTGGAAATAATGAAATAAGAAGAAGATACTTGAATTTGGATTATTCGAAAAAAATAAGAAAAAGTTGATGATGAGATTAAACTGATTCCAAATTTTTTTCCTGAGTTTTTTTATTTAAAAATTTTGAAAAAAAATAGGTTTATATACATGAGTAAAAAGAAGATAATGTGCACAACATGTGTAAAAACAAGGGGTATTGATGTAATTTTATGTGCAAAATGTAAGGGTATTGATGTCATTTTATGCAATTAAGGAGTGAAAATTAAAATCAAATTTATTTATGGTGTGTAGTAAAAAAATCTCTTACATAGGGATTGATTTCTAAGTTTAAGTAGTGTTTACGAATTTTTTAAAAAAATTACCCAATAAATATTATATAATATATGTTTATTCAGTTTGCAAAAACGAAAATATGAAAGTGTTAGAAAAAAGAGTATGTAAAATAAATAATTTGTCTTATAATTTTAGTTTTGTAGAAAATTAAATTAAGATATAATCATAAATTTATTTTAATTTTCACTAATTAATAAGAGAACAATTAATCGAAGCGGATCAATTATATCAACATAAAATAAACACATATAAATCTATTTTATCTATGTATGATACAACACTCCACCAATCTACTATGTCTATATAACATTTTCAATTGATGATATAAATACGAAATTGTTGTGAAAAAGTAAAAATTTATGATAAAAAGTAAAACTTCAAAATCAAAATATATCAAACTCTACACTTTATAAATTTTTCTCTTTCAATTCATTATATTTTTCATCACAAATGAAGACCTATTTATAGATCCACATTTGAGATTATTTCAAAAATTAATACATCATCACACACTAATTTTCAAAATTTTACAACTCAATTTTCATCATTCAACATTAATAATATATTTTCAACACTCTTCTTGTAATGATGATCGTGATACGATGGCTGTTTTTATTACGTGTTTTATATTGTCTCGTTAAAACCTTACTAGGAAAAACTCATTGAAATAAAAACCATAGTAAGAAAAAAATAGTGCAACCACGTAAAATTTCCCTCATGTTAACACGAACGATTCTTCACATATTTCGTAGATTACGCATCTCAATGTTATATATATACTTTCTGAATATCGTCGTAGAAAATGCCTTTGTGAAAAGATCTGATGAGTTTTCACTTAATTGAATGTAACAGATATCAATATCTTTATTTTTCTCAAGCTATTGGGTGTAGGCAAAGAACTTTGGGGGGATATGCTTGGTTCTGTCGCTTTTGATGTATCATTCTTTCATTTGAGCAACATATGCATAATTATCTTCATATAGTTTGACAGACTTCTTGTCTACTGATAATCACAAGAAGTTTGGATATGTTGGATCATTGATTTTAGCCACACACATTCACGACTTGCTTTGTGTAATGAAATAATCTCGGCGTGATTTGATGAAGTTGTTGCGAGTGTTTGTTTCTATGAACGCCAAAAAATTACAGTGCCTCCATGAGTAAATACATATCCGATTTGGGAACGTGCTTTATGTGGATTAAATAAGTATCCAACATCAGCATAACCAATTATACTTTGATTTGTATTATTTGAATACAAAAGTCCCAAATCCGTCGTTCCTCATAGATAACGGAATATATGTTTAATTTCGTTCCATTGCCTCTTTGTTGGATGTGAACTGAATCTTGCCAATAAATTTATAGAAAAAAATATATCAGGTCTAGTACAATTTGCAAGATACATAAGGGCAACAATGACACTTAGATATGGTACTTCTGGACCAAGAATAACTTCATCATATTCACATGGACATAATAAATCATTTTCTATGTTTAATGATCTAACAACCATTGGAGTACTTAAAGGATCTGATTTATCCATATTAAAAAGTTTAAGAATCTTTTCTGTATAATTTGACTGGTGAACAAAATTCCACATTCTTTTTGTTTGATTTACACACCCAGACAATACTTGGTTTTTCCAAGGTCCTTCATTTCGAATTCTTCCTTCAAGTTCATCATAACTTTTTGAATTTCCTTATTTGTTCTAATGGCATCAACATATACAATAACAATTACACATCCGGATATTGTTTTCTTGATGAAAACACAAGGGCATATTGTGTAGCACCCGGTATTTTTCATAAGTAAATTCGCATGCATAATTAGAAAAAATAATTATTTAAAAATTTAGAAATGTGGGTTAAATGATATTTATGTGTTATTATGTGATTTATGTGCATGTTTTAAAGTATTTTGCTTTTAACCCGCAATTACATGATTTTTGGATTTTTGAGTAATTAATTTATTCTATCGCGTAGACGGGACCGTGGACGGACGAGATATTAGTTTTTCATCCAAAATATTTTATGAGATTTTAGGAGCCTTAAAATATTATTTTAAGGTATTATTTCATAAAAATTATAGTATTTATGAATATATTTATATAGTTGCCCATTTTTAACAAAAATAAGTCATTTTAATGACTTTTAATGACCTTGTTAAATCCCTTAAATCTTTATTTCGGGATTACAGATTTATTATCAGATTATTATTGTATTTAAGGGTTTTTAATTTGGTTTTTATAGTATATTATTTAATTAGCTTAATTATTATAATTATACTTCAAGTATCTACCCTAAAATCTACCCCAACCCCACGTTAAACACCCTAGCCGCCACTCCCATTCCCTTCCAACATATTCCTCCATCAGAAAACAGCCTCCATAGCCGTGAGTTTGGGATTTTGAAATCGGTTTGGTGATTCGTTCGTCTCGGAACGTCGTACACGCGTCGTAGGCCTCATTTTTATTCAAATATTCAACAAAGGCATGTTGAATTCTATCCCTTCACACAATATAAGCTATTTAATTCATTCATGTCAAATTTTCATTGATTGGTTGCTATTATTTTCGAATATTATGAAGTCTTTTGGCTAGAACATGAACAACTCATGGTTTTGTTTGTTTTTCATGAATGTGCTCACGTTTTATTGCATGGGAGAGGATCAGGCTGCTGCTCATCAGTTGGGGGAATGTATTAGGGTCCCTGGAGTCAAGAGGTTTGGTTGGCTTGAGGGGTGTAAGGGCTGAGACTAAGCTGAATCAGATCTGGTGCAGCTGTGCACGCAGGATAGGATTTAGGGAAGAGGGGTCGGGTTCTTCATGCAGGGATAGGTTCCAGCAGGGGTTTGGGCAGGTTAGGATCGCCCAGACTTGGGCTACGTTTGGGCAGAGGTACTCCGGCCAGCGGCGGTCGGAGCCGGCCGGCAGCAGGCCATGAAGGCCTGCTGTTCACGGTCGAGAGCAAGAGAGAAGGGGAGGGGGAGCGGGCTGGGCTGGGTCTTGGGGGTCCGAGTCGGGTCAGTCGGGTCATGGGTTAAGTTAGATGGGTTCGGGTCTGGGTTATATTAGTCGGGCTCGGGTATTTTTTTTAAAGTAATTATTAGATTAAGTAACATTTTTGGGATAATTAAATGTTTTAAAAAAATTAATTGGGCTTTTAAATATTTTAATTAGACCTTAAAAATAGTTATTTAAGTAAGGCCAATAATTTTCATGGGCTTGGAAGCCCATGGAAATTATTGGGTCAGTCTGTGAATTTTTGGGCCTATCAGTGATTAATATTGGGTTTAGTTAAGTTATTGGGCTTAAATATTTTATTTGGGTCCAATTATGTTAAAGTATTTTATTTGGGCCTAAATATGAAATTTGGGCTTTATTTAAGTTATTGGGCCAGTCTTAAAATTTATGGGTTTAAGTCTAGGGGACCAACAGTCTAGACAATCCCATAAAAATTAATGAGTCTGTAATATATATTTAATTTATTTTATGCATGGACATTTATTTACGTAAAAGTATAAATATTATGAAAAATTAATTAAATATATGTTACGGACAAATTTTTTTTAAGTGCATGCATGCATAAAATAATTTTATGATGAATGATATGTTTAATGTTGAGCATGAAAAATATTTAATGGAAATTGAAGTTGTAATGACCCTTACCGAGATCACCTACTAGACAGAACTTAGACATGCAATTAACTTAATTAAACAGTAATCAGAACTAAGATGCGGAAACCATAAATATTATACAGTCCCAAAAAAAAGAATCTGTAAATACCCAAATAATTTATACAACCAAATCGAATACTGTGTCAATCCAATACAAAAATAAACCCTAGGCAAAGCTCCAGCAGGCCATCCACTGCCTAGCCCCTCTTGGATCCACCTGCCTCATCCAAACACAAACCTGCCCCATGGAATAGGGTGTCCAGATACACAAAGTACGAGACGTGAGCATAAAACGCTCAGCACGAAAGTATGAGTATACATGAATGCAAGTGTACCGCCTACTGACTAGAGGTCAAGAATCAAATAACGAAGACAGACCGGGCCCTGGTATGTAGCACGATGTGCCTTCGCTTCAAAAGGTGGCTCACATACCGAAATACTAGTGGATACGCCGGACCCAAATCGATGAAAGTCCATCTACTAACAGAATAAAGTAGAACCCTACTAATAGACATTTCAAAAGAGATAGCTCAAGATGCATATGTATGCAGCATAAAATCATGTCATATAAATCATGCAGTCACATAATACATGCATACTCACTCAGGATATCTCGAACAGTACTTTTGTACCTCAAATGCTAGGCGCGCTCTACCAGCTCTAGGTCTACGCCTATAGTCCGCACTACACTGCCAAATGATACTAATATCATTATAGTGCTCTAAAAGCCTTAACTAAGATATTGCATACTTCTAAATATTTTTAGGAAGCAAAAACTATACCTGAGTCCGTCGTCAGCCCATTGCTGTCACTGCCTCAAAACTAGGCCACAGCTCTGCTACGACGCCTGGATCGCTATGCCACTTCCGGATTCCCAATGGGACACCTAGAATGCCCTAGATCTAAGCTGGAAGACCAAGGAATCGAGAGAAGAGAGGTGATTGGTGCGTCTGAAAGTGAATCTCGGCACCCCTATTTATAGACGGAGTTCGGGCCGTCCGAACCCCACTTCGGAGCCTCCGAACACTTCGGACTGTCCGAACTCAACTTCAGAGCGTCTGAAGTCCCATCAATGCATCAGCAATGACGTCACCTTGCTGACGTAAGCAATGACATAATATTGGCCTCCGATCGGGCCGTCCAAACCTGCCGACGGACCGTCCGAACACGTTCGGAGCCTTCGATCCTGGCTTTGGACCATCCAATCCCGTTCGGAGCCTCCGATCTTCTCTTCGGAGTGTCCGAACCCGAGTTTTCTAATTGCAATTAATTCCCTTAATTACCTGATTTGGTTTCGGGCTACTACATTCTCCCCCACTTAAGATATTTCGTCCTCGAAATCAGATCTTAAGTACTGAATGTAAAACAACATGCAGAAACATTCTTTATTCAAATCAAATGATTACAAGGTACAATTTTAGTACAATACTAAAATATCAATCAGAATAACTCAGGATGTTCTGAACGCATCCTGCTTTCCAGCTCCCAAGTGGCTTCTTCAGTGCCTCGACGCTGCCACTGAACTAAAACCATAGGAATGACTTTATTCCGCAAGACCTTATCCTTATGATCCAGGATACGAATAGTTCTCTCAACATAGGTCAAATCCGCATCCACCTGAACTTCAGACGGTTTTAGAATGTGAGACTGATCCGCCACATACCGTCGCAACAGAGATACGTGGAACACGTTGTGAATACTGGACAGATACGGTGGCAAAGCTAGCCGATAATCCAAATCACCAATGCTCTCCAAGATCTCAAACGAACCGATAAATCTGAGAGACAACTTGCCCTTAAGGCCAAATCTGAGAATTCTGCAGAATGGTAAAACTCTCAGAAACACTTTCTCCCCAACATCAAACTGCAAAGGCCTATGGTTAGTATTAGCATAGCTGGCCTGACGGTCCTGTGCAGTATTAATCCATTTCTTGATTTGATCAACAACATATGCTGTCTGCTGGACTAACTCTGGTCCTTCAGCATGTCTCTCCCCCATTTCTTTCCAGAAGAGTGGAGTACGACAACGTCGCCCGTACAACGCCTCAAAATAAGCCATCCCAATGCTAGTATGATAGCTGTTGTTGTACGCAAACTCAATCAATGGCAAATGATCCTGCCAGGATGAACCAAAATCCATAGTGCATGCTCGAAGCATATCCTCCAAAGTACATATAGTACGTTCTGACTGTCCATCTGTCTCCGGATGATAGGCAGTACCCAAACTGAGAGTAGTGCCCATCGCACGCTGGACACTCCCCCAGAACCTAGGGGTAAACCTGAGGTCTCGATCGCTGACAATGCTCACAGGCACTCCATGAAGTCGAACGATCTCCTGAATGTACAATCGAGCCATACGATCCACAGAGTACTCTCGGCTATAGGCAATGAAATGCGCTGACTTGGTGAGTCGGTCCACCACAACCCAGATAGCATCACAATTCCTCGAGAATACCGGCAAATGGGTCACAAAATCCATCGTGATAAGCTCTCATTTCCACTCAGGAATAGGCAGACTGTGAAGCAAACCTTCAGGTAGTCGGTGTTCTGCCTTGACCTGCTGACAAACCAAGAATCTCGAAACATACTGATACACGCTGCGTTTCATTCCCTTCCACCAAAACCGAGTACGTAGATCCTTGTACATCTTGTTGCTCCCCGGATGAATACTCAACTTAGTGCGATGTGCCTGAGACAAAATCTCATCTCGCAACTCTTCATCCTCCGGAATTACAAGTCTACCAGACAAACACAGAAATCCATCTGACTGATAGTGAAATCCAGATGTGCTACTCTCGTTGGCTAGACGAGCCAAATGCTGGGTCTTCGAATCAGACATCTGAGCATCCCGAATCCGTGAATACAAAGCTGGCTCAGATAGTATCGCAAACATCTGGATACTCTGCATACCTTTCTTGTTCTTGAAGGTATACCCTGAAGAACAACACTCCCCGATCGCACTAGACATCGAACAAGTCTGAAGTACAGATAGTCGCACCTTGCGACTCAATGCATCAGCGGTGAGATTAGCAGCCCCCGGATGGTACTTAATCTCGCAATCATAGTCCTTAAGCAAGTCCATCCATCGTCTCTGTCTCATGTTCAACTCCGCCTGAGTGAACAAATACTTGAGACTCTTGTGGTCGGTGAAGATCTCAAATTTCTCGTCATACAGATAATGACGCCAGATTTTCAAGGCGAACACAATAGCTGCCAACTCCAAATCATGAACTGGATAATTGTCTTCGTGCAACTTCAACTGTCTAGAAGCGTATGCGATCACATTCCCATTCCGAGTCAGAACACAACCTAACCCCTGAAGAGAAGCATCTGTGTACACCACATACCCTCCAGATCCTGACGGTAATGCCAACACTGATGCAGAAGTCAACCGCTGTCGAAGCTCACAAAAATTCTCCTCGCACTTGGAGGACCACTCAAAATCAACAACCTTGCAGGTAAGCTGCGTCAAAGGTCGAGCTAGCTACGAGAAGTTCATAATGAAGCAACGATAATATCCTGCTAGACCCAGAAAACTACGGATCTCAGCAACCGTCATCGGCCGCGACCAGTTAAGCACAGCCTCGATCTTGCTCGGATCAACAGAAATTCCCTTCCTAGAGATGATGTGGCCAAGAAAGACCACTCGATCCATCCAAAATTCACACTTACTCAGTTTGGCGTACAAATGCTCGTCCCGAAGAGTTTGCAGTACCAATCTCAAGTGAGAAACATGCTCGTCCGCATCACGCAAATACACCAGAATGTCGTCAATGAAATCCACGAAAAATTATCCAGAAACTCCCTGAAAACGCGGTTCATCAGATCCATAAATATAGCCGGCACATTACTCAAACCAAAAGGCATCACTAGAAACTCGTAATGCCCATAGCGAGTACGGAATGAAGTCTTGGTTATGTCCTGGTATCGGACTCTCATCTGATGATACCCAAATCTCAAGTCAATCTTGGAGTAAACCGAAGTACCCTGCAACTAATCAAACAAGTCATCGATACAAGGCAAAGGATACTTGTTCTTCACAGTAACTCGGTTAAGCTGCCGATATTCAATGCACAACCGCATAGACCTATCCTTTTTCTTCACAAAGAGAACATGAGCTTCCCAAGGAGATACACTAGGACGAATGTACCCCTTGTCCAAAAAATCATGTAACTGATTCTTTAACTTTTGCATCTCTGACGGAGCCAGACGATACGGTGCTCGTGAAATAGGCGAAGTACCCGACATCAACTCTATGCCAAACTCGACTTCCCTAGCAGGAGGAAAACCCGGAATCTCATCAGGAAATACATCTGGATAATTCATTCACAACCGGAATACTCTCTATCTCAATGCTCTCAGCGGATAGATCAACTGCATAGATGAGGTAACCTTCCCCGCCAGACTCTAGAGCTCGACAGACTCTCAAAGCTGATACCAATGGCATCGGGGGTCGTGCTCCCTCACCATAGAAAACAAGCTATCACTCCTATCCGAATGAAAGCGTACTAATATCTGATAGCAGTCCACTGAAGCTTGATAGGTAGTCAACATGTCAATCCCCAGAATACAATCGAAGCCATCCATCTCAAGAACCATGAGATTCGCTATCAGAATGTTCCCTTCAAACTCTAGAGGGCAACCCATCATTAGACGCTTAGCCAAAGCAGATTGACCCGTTGGAGTAGAAACAAAAACTACTATGTCTAGTGCAATGCATGGTAACTTATGCCTCTTAACAAAACGTGC
The DNA here is from genome assembly GCF_033568475.1 of Henckelia pumila. NCBI lineage: Eukaryota > Viridiplantae > Streptophyta > Magnoliopsida > Lamiales > Gesneriaceae > Henckelia > Henckelia pumila. The sequence continues at coordinate 96,608,430 of NC_133121.1, read as the reverse complement.
AAAAATGAAGGAATGAGATGCACCAGTGTCAATAAGTACAATAGCAGATATACCATATAACAGAAATGTACCTGCGATGACCTTCTCATTATCCTCCACTGCCTGATCGTGCCTCAAGGCAAACACCTGGCCAAAAGCCCGCGGCTTCAAGTGAGAACTCCCAGCAGACTGTCCCTGCGACCTCTGCTGAACGGTAGCCTGAGAACCCGATCCTGAACCAGAACCGCCTCCCCCAGATAGTGGACAATCCCTCCAGAGATGACCCACCTCTCCACAATGGAAACAAGCTCCAGAAGCCTTACGACATCTGTCAGTCGGATTGTTCTTCCCGCAATGGTCGCACTTCTCCTTCTTCCCAAAACGAAAAACACCAGCGGAACTAGAGGAAGAATAAGTAGATCCGGACTTCTTGAAAGACTGAGCACGGGGACCCAAAGAACTCGCAGGCCTAGACTGAGAGAAAGACATGTTCTGCCGAATGCTATCCTCTGCTTGGTGACAATGGCTCACCAAATCCTCGTAGGTCATATCATCACCGACCGCCACACGGTCATGAATCTCTGGGTTAAGGCCCTGAATGAACCGATTGTACTTCATCTCAGAGCAGTCAGCAATCTCGGGACAATAGGATAACAGATCGAAAAACTTCTGCTGATACTCTTCAATAGACATGGCTCCCTGACGCAGACTCAGTAACTCACCCGCCTTCATCTGGCGGAGTGCAGAAGGAAAATACAGCTTCTGAAAAGCTGTGCGGAACTCAGCCCAAGTGGCTACTCCTCTCGCCGCAGCAAAAGGTACAGAAGTGAATCTCCACCACTTCCGGGCTCGCCCATCCAGAAGATAACCAAGTGTCTCCATCTTCTGCTCCTCAGTACAGTGAAACGTTTGAAAAGTCGTCTCCATACGATCTAGCCAGTTCTTCGCATCCTCCGGAGACTCGCCTCCAACCAAGGGCTTAGGACCCATAGATAAGAATCAGCGCACACTAAAACGTTGATTATCATGGCGACGATGATGGCATTCTCGATGACGCTCCCGATCGCCATCACCCCAACGTCCACCTCCACTACCATGGCTATTCTGATCATCACGATCCGCCATCTACAAAATTAACCTCACGGTTATCTTATGCAGAATCTAAATCCCAAGAATACTATGCATGCTCTGATACCATAAATGTAGTGACCCTTACCGAGATCACCTACTAAATAGAACTTAGGCATGCAATTAACTTAATTAAATAGTAATCAGAACTAAGCTGCGGAAACCATAAATATTATACAATCCCAAGAAAAGAAATCTGTAAATACCCAAATAATTTATACAACCAAATCGAATACTGTGTCAACCCAATACAAAAATAAACCCTAGGCAAAGCTCCAGCTGGCCATCCACTGCCTAGCCCCTCTTGGATCCACCTGCATCATCAAAACTCAAACCTGCCCCATGGAATAGGGTGTCCAGATACACAAAGTACGAGACGTGAACATAAAACCCTCAGCACGAGAGTATGAGTATACATGAATGCAAGTGTATCGCCTACTGACTAGAGGTCAAGAATCAGATAACAAAGACAGACCGGGCCCTGGTATGTAGCACGCTGTGCCGTCGCTTCAGGAGGTGGCTCACATACCAAAATACTAGTGGATACGCCGGATTTCATCCACTAACAGGATAGGGTAGAACCCTACTAACAGATATCTCAAAAGAGATAGCTCAAGATGCATATGTATGCAGCATAAAATCATATCATATAAATCATGCAGTCACATAATACATGCATACTCAGTCAGGATATCTCAAACAGTACTTTCGTACCTCAAATGCTAGGCGCGCTCTACCAGCTCTAGGTCTATGCCTATAGTCCGCACTACACTGCCAAATGATACTAATATCATTATAGTGCTCTAAAAGTCTTAACTAAGATATTGCATACTCCTAAATATTTTTAGAAAGCAAAAACTATACCTGCGTCCGTCGTCAGCCCGTTGCTGTCGCTTGCCTCAAAACTAGGCCACAGCTCCGCTACAATGCCTGGATCGCTATGCCACTTTTGGATTCCCAATGGGATACCTAGAATACTCTAGATCTAAGCTAGAAGACCAAGGAATCAAGAGAAGAGAGGTGATTGGTGCGTCTGAAAGTGAATCTCGGCACCCCTATTTATAGACGGAGTTCGGGCCGTCCGAACCCCACTTCGGAGCCTCCGAACACTTCGGACCGTCCGAACTCAACTTCGGATCATCTGAAGTCCCATCAATGCATCAGCAATGATGTCACCTTGCTGACGTAAGAAATGACGCAATATTGGCCTCCGATCGGGCCGTTCGAACCTGCCGACGGAGCGTCCGAACACGTTCGGAACTTCCGATCCTGGCTTCGAACCATCCGATCCCGTTTGGAGCCTCCGAGATTCTCTTTGGAGTTTCCGAACCCGAGTTTCCTAATTGCGATTAATTCCCTTAATTACCTGATTTGGCTTTGGGCTACTACATAAGTGATGTGACAGCATAGAGGTGGTTTACCACTGAGCACAGAGGTAGTTTACTACCGTCATAGAGATGGTTTTACCACTGAGCATAGAGTAGTTTTACTACCAGCATAGAGGTGGATTTATCCATCGCCACGTACGATGGTTCTTAGACTGATCAGTTGCTCATGATTACGAGCCACACTCATGGATATAACCTACAATATTCTTTATGATTATGACATGCTCAAATTATGTTATGTATTATATGGTATAACACATGGATATGATTTATGATGAAAGTTATCACTTGGAGATTTTATAATGATGCATTATTTTAAGAGCATGCATGCATATATTCATGATAAGTATATGTATTAGTATGATTATGTGCTTATGTGTGATTTTTAAACCTTGTTATTATGAGATAAAACATGTTGGGCCTCTAGGCTCACTACGCTTATATGGTGCAGGTGAGTATGATTATGTTGATGACACGGTTGCTCCAACCGGCGGTGAGGCCTATGAGTTTTCTTGCTGACGGCGCCCGTGACCAGTGCTATTTCAGTGATTTTATGGGATGTTATCAGTTTTTGAACAAGTTTTTCCGCATATTATTTATTTTTATGGTTGGTTGAATATATTATTTTTATAATGCTCGCTTGGTAAAATATTTGATGATTTTTAGTACAAATCGATGATTTTGAGATTTATTTTAGTGTTTATTTATTTCAAGATATTATTGATACATAATTAAATTATTTAACAAGTTTTTAATTAAATAGTTATTTCAAGTGTTTATACATATATGTATGGGCTTATATGTATTATTTAATTAGTTTATTTTAAAAACATTCTAGTATTTTATTAGATCAAGTCATTTCATATTGGATCATTTATATATTCCTTTTCATCAAGTGTTCACTTAGCCGATTATCCTTCATTCGGCTGGATTGTTCAACCCATATAATGATCTTTGAAATTTTACATAATAAAATTCTTTGGGTTTTGAACTTTGTGTTTTAGGAATCTTAAATCCTTCAGGTATTTTCATGTATATATCATTATCAAGTGATCCGTATAAGTAAACTGTAACAACATCCATAAGACTCATTTCCAAATTTTCAGATACAAATAATCAAATGTCGAAACGAAATTGCATCCATAACGGGAGAATACATTTCTTCATATTCAATTTCAGGTCTTTGAGAAAAACCTTGTGCAATTAGTCAAGCTTTATATCTTACTACTTTATTTTTATCATTTCGCTTTCAAACAAGAACCCATTTTTATCCAACATGTTTTACACGTCCTTCAGGTGTAAGGACTATAGGTAAAAATTCAACTTGGATGACATCTTTTCATTTTTCCAAATCCTGCCGAGTTTTACATTCATCAAAAGATTTTGGTTCATGATTTTCATTCTCATTTATGATGTCACATGCCACATTATAATAAAATATCTCATCAATTTCTTTTATATCTTTTCGATTCCATATTTTTCAGTATTAATATAATTGTAAGAGATTTCAATATTATCGTTAATTTGTGGTTCTGACAAAACATTTTCATCATCATGTATTTATTCTGGAACACCATTTTCTATTTGTGATCATCGTGTTTCTTTATTCTTTTTATTTTTTTGAGAATTTTTATCATTGGAACCGACTGACTTTCCACGCTTCAAGCATTTTATGACATCATGAGTGTCTTCAATTTATTTATTTGGAATTTCAATTCGAGCAGGGGCATTTACAACATATATATATGATTTTGTTATCCTTTTTGTGTCTGCAAATTCATCTGGTATTTGATTTGCTATTCTTTGCAAGTGCACAATTTGTTGTACATCTTTATCACATTGTTTAGTTCTTGGATCCAAATGTAACAATGATGGTACATACCATTGTTGTGAAAATTTTTGCAAGCGTACGAGTGCCAAGTTTTAATATAGTGATAAAATCAGATATCGATCCCACAGGGAGTAAAATGAAAATATTCAGTGCTTGTAATTAGAATAATCCAAACTTTATCTAGAAAATCAAACTTTGAGAATTTTGCAATAAAAATAAAATTATTAAGAGATTTAAAAGCACGCACACAACTTTCAGATTTAAAATCAATCAGAGAAAAAATGGTCTAGAGGTATAGATTTCACCTGGTTTCAACAACAGTCAATCCTAATTAATTAATCTTCATGAATTTCAATCAATTAATAGCCAAGAACACTTAAGTGTATTATTCCCTCTCCCGAGTGTCGAATAAACTATATCAACTACAATTCAATTCCAATATCCCTATTAAGAATCTACTTCCAGTGATCAATTCAAAACAATGTTCTTTTTAAAAGCTCTGTTAAAATTATACACTCTCCCGAGAAATATAAATAATTAACAGTGTATTTTCCAATGGTCCTATTCAAAATCTCCTCTCCCGAGTGCCAGATTTCAAATAAATATTACAAATCAATTATTGATCAGATAATTGAAAAGACAATCAATTCTAGAAAAACAATTAATCTAGAAGAAACTCAATTCAATAAAATCAAGAATTCATGAAAGTGTCTACACCAGGTTCCATCTGACCTCTAGACTATAAAAAATTAGTTCATAATAAAATTCTAAATAAAACAAAACATGTTCAAAAATCCAAACATATTCAGAATTAAATAAAAGATAAGAAACAAATCCGTCGTCGACGCCGTGTCCGGTCTATCGAACTCCGTCTTCGTTCTTCAAATTAAACTCCAGAAAAATCCCAGAAATCTCACGATCAACTCTGATATTCTGTATGTGTATTGTGTGGCGGCTCCTCCCATCTCAGACTAAAAAAAATCTCTTTTTATAGCGTACTCAAAAGCCCAAGAAAATAGAAAGTTTCCTTTCCGATTAAAACACTGATAGCAACGCGCGGGCACTTAAAAACCCAGGAGGGCGCGCATAGGGCTCTGGCTTCAATTCTCTCGCTTCACACACTTGCGCGATAGCTTTCCCTTAAGCGCTAAGTTTTAGCGCCAACAAATTGGCCCATTTACAAAGCCCATTAAGTCTTCTCTGTACGTTCTTTTCTTCTTTCTTTTCTCTTCCTTTCTTTTATTCTTTTCTTTTCTCCTTTTAATTTCTTTCTCCATTTTCTCACAAATATCATTTTTATTCTCTTTTCCAAATAAATCTCCATACTCTCCTACAAACACAAAAACAACAAAATCCAGGCATAAATCTGCTCGAAACAAATATTTAACAATTAAAATCATATATAAATTAAGTGTATAAAATACACTTATCAAATACCCCCAAACTTAGACTTTTGCTAGTTCCGAGCAAAACTATTCAAAACAAATAAATTCTAAAAACTCATTCTATCAAACCAACAAGAATAGTCAAGAAATATTATGGAGCAATGACCTCAGCAATGAATTCAAAAAAATTTCAAATCCAATCTCATCCAACCTACTAACACTTTAAAGTTTTAGCCATAACCAAAATAACCACATAAACTCACAATCTCCGTAACTCACGTTCAAAACACCCTTATCCAAATTCAATTCAAACATTCATAGATCATGAGGACTTTTCAAGGTAGCATAGGATCAAAAATAGGAATATTTATCAAAAACACTCACAAATAGGTAAATGCAACGAATAAGCGTGTGTGCGTGTTTCGATCAAAATTCATAGTCATTAAAAGCATCAATCAACAGTCCATAGGCTAAATTCAAGCAACTCTTCTCCACTAGTATATTGGACAACTGAGGCTCGGTCAATAGGGCTTAATCAGCTTATAATGTAAGGCCTGGCTCATGGCTACAAATAAAGGAAAAGAATTCAAAATAAGGAGTAATTTATATTCATGCTTAACTCTAATTTCAACTCCTTTACATTCACAATTTTATATTTATTTTTCTTTCACTTCATTCATTTTTCAACTTTTTCTCACTTCATCTCTTTCGCAACTTTTTTTTTTCTTTATTTCACAACTTTTCCAATTTTTTTTTTCTACTACCTTTTTCTTTTCAACTCATCCACCACACCATTCCATTGTTCACAAATAATAACTAGGAGCATATAACATTTTAGCATTCAAATTACTCCCTTAAAGGTAGGAAATAGTGTATAAGCTATTCAGGTAGTCAATGTAGGACCTTGAAATAATGACAAATGGGGTTTAATCACACATTTACACGCATGCCATTCGATTTTCAATAAAGCTCAAATAAGGTACTAGGGATAACATAAATAATTAGGTAGCTTGAAAGGCTCAAACGAATTTAGAAAAATTTCCTAAATCATTCCTAATCTCAGTTTTGCCCGTATTTCACCTCGAAGAGTGTTCGAACTAGTTTTAGACAAGTCTCAATCCACAATTAATTCATACAAATATAAATCAGTGCAGAAAAGATAATCATCAGCAGTAAACGATGATTTTCAACAAAATTTCAGATTTTTCTGTACCTCAATGTACGTGTAGGCTCAAATAGGCAACTAAGGATAAATTATTTCAATGAAAATTAGGCCCAAAAATTTCAAACAATGCCTCAATCATATCTATGTCTGTATGTCTCAAAAATTCAGATTCAAGTATTAATCACATGGTATATAGGAAATTGTTCATTCACTTGGTTCCATTTTTTCAAAAATATTTGTCAGATAGGTGAACAATCATGGATTTCAGTTATAGCACAAAACAAAAATTTTCATCATTGGCCATGCATCCATTTCTTTCTCGACTTCTTTTAAATTCAACAAACTCAACTAACACAACTAAACTCAAAAAAATTTATCTATGAAGCACACGATAAAACTCAACCTATCAACCAAACCACTAAATCAAACATTGATTCACCCCCCCAAACTTAATGTAATCATTGTCCCTAATGATTAAAAACAATAAAAGAACAAGAGACTCATACCTTCGACATCGAGCATCTGGACTCGGCGTCATCATTATCATCTCCATGGAAAGAAGGTGCAGCATCAGCAGTATCATCAGAAGACCACTGCGGAGGAGGTGGATAAGGCACAACAGTGGGCGGATAATTTTGGGCGAGAGCAGCAGTGAAGTCATGCATATATGTCATATGTGCTTGCATCATCTTCCACTGCTTCTTCATCTGAGTAAGCACGGCCGTAGAATCATCACGAGTAGAATAATTAGTGGCCGGATGCGTCGGTAAGGACATAGGACCTTCCAAATGGGAAGGTGCTGGCTCAAAGTGTGGTAGTGGCTCAGAGTGCTGCGGTGGTTCAGCTGCCTGTTCAGAAGTACTGGCCGCTTTCTTCTTTTTATCCCGTCTCAGTGCACCAGTAATTCTTATAGGACCTCGAATTGGAAGAATCTGCTCCGTATCATCCTACACAACACCGGCTAACCGGCAAAGTTGAGTAATCAATGATGAGTGGGGTAAACTGATAGTCGAGGAACCCCTAACTGCAGCAATAATAGACTCCTGAATCACCCTCCCAGCATCAACAGATTTTCCAATGACAATGCAGTACACTAGACCAGCTCTAACCTTAGTCACATCGGATGTATGCCCAGATGGCAACATTCTGGCAGCCACAAACTCATGCCAATTATTAGCTTCTCTGCGAAGAAAGATGGATGAAAATGTAATAGCTTCATCCTTCGCATTCCTCTTCCATTTCGCCCCATCATGACACAAAGTCTGAATTACAATATTATCTGGATATGACTCTTTCTTGAATACCTCATACTCATCATCTGAAATGTCCAAATCCGGAATTTCATAGAGACTATTAATTGTACTCTTATCAAAAGACACCAATTTTCCTCGAACTCGAACTTTCAGATTCACGTCTTTGACCATCAAATTTGCATAAAACTCATGAATCAATGATATAACAGCATTTGGTGGACTCCTCACGAATGTATCCCAACCTCTTCTCTCAGCTTCAATTAACGCCGGTGCATTACACTCTCTCAAACTCATTCCTCTTTCTTTTTGCATCCCTCTCTCCATTACATCAAAACAATACTCCTCTGCTGTGGCATTCCAAAATCTGTGTCTATCATATGGAGCAGTAGAAGACGAAGAAATTGCTCCCTTCCCTTTGGTTTTCGGGGGCATTGTAAGTCAATACTTCAACTCAAATCAAATGCCTCAACAAACAATGCACTAAACTCCAACCGATTCCAACAACGTTCAAACACAACTTTAACCCAAGCAATTCAACAAACACTTGGTATGCATGAAAGAAAATGATATAGAAGTTCACTACAACAAACGTTCTTCACACCACAATTCAAACAACCCAACAGCCTCAACACACAAACTTTAACACTGCTCAAATGTAATAGAAAAGATTTCAGCTTTTTTACCGTTCACAAATAAAACTTCCAAACCCTCCAAGACTCCCCTGTTTCAGTGCTAGCGTAGAGGGAGCAAGAACGAATTTTCCCAATCTCTGCCTTGGAGTAAAGATCAAAATCCTAGGGATGATATTTTTTTGTTGAGCGGAAGATATATGATGCCGAGATGCGAGAGGGTGAGATTTAGAATGGAAATGAACAGGCTGGAGTAGGCTTTTTAATGTCTAGATCAGAAAATAATCCGCGGCCCCTTAAGTTGCGCGATAACGCTTAGATACGTGCGGTTCTTGTGCGTGATAGCGCAAGATCTTGCGTCGTTGAGGATGCGCGATAGCGCTTGGGTAGGCTCTGTTAGATAGCGCGATAGCGCTTGAGATTGTGCGGTTGAGAGAGAGCGCGATAGCGCAAGGCCTTGCGCTGTTTGAGAGCGCAATAGCGCATAAGTATTGCGCACTGGATTAGAATAGGCCAAGCGGGCGCGGGAGAGTCATGAGCGAGCGCGCACAACCTTCTGATTTCAACTCCCAATCTTGAGCGGGCGCTCTCCAAGAATGCGCGAGCGCGCATAAGCTACTGCCCAAAATCCCAAAAATCATGAAAAAAATTCAACAAATTTAAAATATCAGCCCTCCAAAATTTCCAAAATATTTTCAAAATTCAAAAAAAAATTAACTGATGAACAAAAATAAAAATAAAAGCAAAAATTAAAAAATAAAAAATAAAAAAAAAAACAAAAATTTTGGGTTGCCTCCCAAAAAGCGCTTGGTTTAGAGTCGTCAGCCCGACATTCACCGGTGTTAAATCTTCCCTTTCTCTTTTATGCGCCAAATAAATTCCACGAACCGCCTTTTAAATTTTGCTTTCTTTTTCGTGGTCTTCTTTGTTGAACTTGGGGCTTTACTCTTTGCTACCGGCTCAATTTCGGCTCTTTGACATCCCACCGGCTTCACAACCGGTTCAATTAAGCACAATTCTTCGATGGATGGATTAGGTATCTTCCTGAATATATTAAAAATTACTCTTTTGCACTCCACACCCATCGACAATTCCCCCTTCTTCACTTCAATTTTGGCATCCGCTGTGGCCAAGAATGGTCTCCCAAAGATCAATGGAGCATCATGATCTGCTTTTATATCCAATACCACAAAATCCGCTGGGAAGATGAATTTATCCACCTTGACTAGAACATCTTCAACAATTCCATTTGGATATTTAATGCTTCGATCCGCCAATTGCAATGAAATCTTAGTCGATTTCATGTCTCCCAACTCCAAGGCCCTGTAAATAGATAATGACATTAAATTAATATTGGCCCCTAAATCACAAAGTGCATTATTAAAATAAAAACAGCCAATAGAACAAGGAATAGTAAAACTCCCTGGATCCTTAAGCTTTTGTGGCATCTTCTTTTGAAGCACCGCACTGCACTCTTCAGTTAAGCTCACCACCTCGTTTTCTAGCAGCTTCCTCTTCTCGGACATCATCTCCTTGATGAATTTTGCGTAGTTCGGCATTTGTTCCAAAGCATCAGCAAAGAGGATGTTGATGTGAATTTTCTTGAAAATCTCCAAAAATTTGGAGAACTGCTCATCCAACGCCTTCTTCTTGAACCTCTGCGGGTAGGGGAGTGGCGGCTTGTACATCGGTTTTGGGTCAGGTTTAGGCTCATTCTCTTTCTCCTCTTCAATAAAATGTGCTTGGACTTCAGCTTCTTTTCCACTCCTCAACTCTATGGCATTGCACTGCTCCTTGGGATTTACCTCAGTGTTGCTTGGAAACTGGCCTCTATTATTATCCTTCAGTGCTTTCGCCAACTGCCCGATGCTAGTCTCCATGGATTGAAGTATAGCACCCATGTTGGCCATGTGCGTCTCCAAGCTGTCGAGATGAGATTTAGTTCTCGCCATCCTCTTACCTGATTCATGCACAAAAGTACTAACCACATCCTCCAAAGACTGCTTACCCTCATCCTTGTTTCCATTGAACCCCGGAGGATTCAACACATTTCTATTGTTAGCATACGAAAAATTTTCATGATTACGCAAGCTAGGATGATAGGTATTTGGGACAGGGTTACCTCGATAGCCTCCATACCCTCGGTAGCCATTAGGATTGATATAATTCACTTCTTCTAGGGATTGAGATCCTTCAACTACCGTTGAATCTGCAACATTAATCTTATTCAAAGAAGATACCTGTGTAGTCAGTGCAGATAATTGAGCAGTGATGGATGTGATAGGATCCACTGCATACACTCCAGCTGGATTTTTTACTCTCATACGCTTAGATGGCCATTGAAAACTATTAACCGTCATCTGTTCCAGCATATCGTAGGCCTGTAGGGGGTCCTTTACAAAAATAGTTCCTCCAGAAGCAGAATCCACGTTCATCCTCATAGGCGCATTCAGTCCATTGTAAAACCACTCGATTTGTTCCCAATCTGCAAAATTGTGGTTAGGACAACGTCTAAGTAATTCTTTGTACCTTTCCCATGCCTCGTAGAGCTGTTCAGAATCCATCTGCCTGAAGGTGCTGATCTCTATACTCCCAAGTAGTGATGCTTCCAAACGGTAGTGATTGCAACCAACTTCTGGCTTGATCCCTGAGAGAAAAAGGAAACAAGCGTAAGCGAATAATATCCTCAGACACACCATTTATTTTTATCGTATCAGTTATCTCCAAGAAGGTGCGTAGGTGTAGGTGAGGATCAGCAGTGACGCTCCCATTAAATTGGTTCTGTTGAACCATGTTGATCAACGTCGGCTTCAGTTCAAAATTGTTTGCGTTGATAGTTCCACGAGCTATTCCAGAGTAGTGAGTCTGGATTACTGGCCTGAAGTGATCTCTGAATGGCACTAGGGGAGCTTGTTGCGCTTCTTCTTTAGCGATGTTCCGTAATTCTTCTCTTCTCATTCTTCTCAAAGCACGTGCAGTGCGCTCGATCTCCAGATCAAAAAGTAGAGAATTCGCACTTTGAGATCGTCGCATAAACTGCAATTAAAAATAAGAAGAAATTAATTAGAAACTTAAAATAAAATAAAAAACTCTAAATTAAAATCTAGACTGATTGGTAACAAGACTAAAAAATAATCAAAATTTACTCCCCGGCAACGGCGCCAAAAACTTGTTGTGAAAATTCTCGCAAGCGTACGAGTGCCAAGTTTTAATATAGTGATAAAATCAGATATTGATCCCACAGGGAGTAAAATAAAAATATTCAGTGCTGTAATTAGAATAGTCCAAACTTTATCTAGAAAATCAAACTTTGAGAATTTTGCAATAAAAATAAAATTATTAAGAGATTTAAAAGCACGCACACAACTTTCAGATTAAAAATCAATCAGAAAAAAAATGGTCTAGAGGTATAGATTTCACCTGGTTTCAACAACAGTCAATCCTAATTAATTAATCTTCATGAATTTCAATCAATTAATAGCCAAGAACACTTAAGTGTATTATTCCCTCTCCCGAGTGCTGAATAAACTATATCAACTACAATTCAATTCCAATATCCCTATTAAGAATCTACTTGCAGTGATCAATTCAAAACAATGTTCTTTTTAAAAGCTCTGTTAAAATTATACACTCTCCCGAGCAATATAAATAATTAACAGTGTATTTTCCAGTGGTCCTATTCAAAATCTCCTCTCCCGAGTGCCAGATTTCAAATAAATATTAAAAATCAATTATTGATCAGATAATTGAAAAGAAAATCAATTCTAGAAAAACAATTAATCTAGAAGAAACTCAATTCAATAAAATCAAGAATTCATGAAAGTGTATACACCAGGTTCCATCTGACCTCTAGACTATAAAAAATTAGTTCATAATAAAATTCTGAATAAAACAAAACATGTTCAAAAATCCAAACATATTCAGAATTAAATAAAAGATAAGAAACAAATCCGTTGTCAACGCCATGTCCGGTCTATCGAACTCTGTCTTCGTTCTTCAAATTAAACTCCAGAAAAATCCCATAAATCTCACGATCAACTCTGATATTCTATATGTGTATTGTGTAGCGGCTCCTCCCATCTCAGACTAAAAAAATCTCTTTTTATAGCGTACTCAAAAGCCCAAGATAATAGAAAGTTTTCTTTCTGATTAAAACACTGATAGCGACGTGCGGGCACTTAAAAACCCAGGAGGGCGCGCATAGGGCTCTGGCTTCAATTCTCTCGCTTCACACACTTGCGCGATAGCTTTCCCTTAAGCGCTAAGTTTTAGCGCCAACAAATTGGCCCATTTACAAAGCTCATTAAGTCTTCTCTGTACGTTCTTTTCTTCTTTCTTTTCTCTTCTTTTCTTTTATTCTTTTATTTTCTCCTTTTAATTTCTTTCTCCATTTTCTCACAAATATCATTTTTATTCTCTTTTCCAAATAAATCTCCATACTCTCCTACAAACACAAAAACAACAAAATCCAGGCATAAATCTGCTCGAAACAAATATTTAACAATTAAAATCATATATAAATTAAGTGTATAAAATACACTTATCAAATACCCCCAAACTTAGACTTTTGCTAGTCCCGAACAAAACTATTCAAAACAAATAAATTCTAAAAACTCATTCTATCAAACCAACAAGAATAGTCAAGAAATATTATGGAGCAATGACCTCAGCAATGAATTCAAAAAAATTTCAAATCCAATCTCATCCAACCTACTAACACTTTAAAGTTTTAGCCATAACCAAAATAACTGCATAAACTCACAATCTCCGTAACTCACGTTCAAAACACCCTTATCCAAATTCAATTCAAACATTCATAGATCATGAGGACTTTTCAAGGTAGCATAGGATCAAAAATAGGAATATTTATCAAAAACACTCACAAATAGGTAAATGCAACGAATAAGCATGTGTGCGTGTTTCGATCAAAATTCATAGTCATTAAAAGCATCAATCAACAGTCCATAGGCTAAATTCTCGTAACTCTTCTCCACTGGTATATTGGGCAACTGAGACTCGGTCAATAGGACTTAATCAGCTTATAATGTAAGGCCTGGCTCATGGCTACAAATAAAGGAAAAGAATTCAAAATAAGGAGTAATTTATATTCATGCTTAACTCTAATTTCAACTCCTTTACATTCACAATTTCATATTTATTTTTCTTTCACTTCATTCATTTTTCAACTTTTTCTCACTTCATCTCTTTTGCAACTTTTTTTTTTCTTTATTTCACAACTTTTCCAATTTTTTTTTTCTACTACCTTTTTCTTTTCAACTCATCCACCACACCATTCCATTGTTCACAAATAATAACTAGGAGCATATAATATTTTAGCATTCAAATTACTCCCTTAAAGGTAGGAAATAGTGTATAAGCTATTCAGGTAGTCAATGTAGGACCTTGAAATAATGACGAATGAGGTTTAATCACACGTTTACACGCATGCCATTCGATTTTCAATAAAGCTCAAATAAGGTACTAGGGATAACATAAATAATTAGGTAGCTTTAAAGGCTCAAACGCATTTAGAAAAATTGCCTAAATCATTCCTAATCTCAGTTTTGCCCGTATTTCATCTCGAAGAGTGTTCGAACTAGTTCTAGACAAGTCTCAATCCACAATTAATTCATACAAATATCAATCAGTGCAGAAAATATAATCATCAGCAGTAAACGATGATTTTCAACAAAATTTCAGATTTTTCTGTACCTCAATGTACGTGTAGGCTCAATTAGGCAACTAAGGATAAATTATTTCAAAGAAAATTAGGCCCAAAAATTTCAAACAATGCCTCAATCATCTCTATGTCTGTATGTCTCAAAAATTCAGATTCAAGTATTAATCACATAGTATATAGGAAATTGTTCATTCACTTGGTTCCATTTTTTCAAAAATATTTGTCAGATAGGTGAACAATCATGGATTTCAGTTATAGCACAAAACAAAAATTTTCATCATTGGCCATGCATCCATTTCTTTCTCGACTTCTTTTAAATTCAACAAACTCAACTAACACAACTAAACTCAAAAAAATTTATCTATGAAGCACACGATAAAACTCAACCTATCAACCAAACCACTAAATCAAACATTGATTCACCCCCCCCAAACTTAATGTAATCATTGTCCCTAATGATTAAAAACAATAAAAGAACAAGAGACTCATACCTTCGACATCGAGCATCTGGACTCGGCGTCATCATTATCATCTCCATGGAAAGAAGGTGCAGCATCAGCAGTATCATCAGAAGACCACTGCGGAGGAGGTGGATAAGGCACAACAGTGGGCGGATAATTCTGGGCGAGAGCAGCAGTGAAGTCTTGCATATATGTCATATGTGCTCGCATCATCTTCCACCGCTTCTTCATCTGAGTAAGCACGGCCGTAGAATCATCACGAGTAGAATACTCAGTGGCCGGATGCATCGGTAAGGACATAGGTTCTTCCAAATGGGAAGGTGCTGGCTCAAAGTGTGGTAGTGGCTCAGAGTGCTGCGGTGGTTCAGCTGCCTGTTCAGAAGTACTGGCCGCTTTCTTCTTCTTATCCCGTCTCAGTGCACCAGTAATTCTTATAGGACCTCGAATTGGAAGAATCTGCTCCATATCATCCCACACAACACCGGCAAAGTTGAGTAATCAAGGATGAGTGGGGTAAACTGATAGTCGAGGAACCCCTAACTGCAGCAATAATAGACTCCTGAATCACCCTCCCAGCATCAACAGATTTTCCAGTGACAATGCAGTACACAAGACCAGCTCTAACCTTAGTCACATCGGATGTATGCCCAGATGGCAACATTCTGGCAGCCACAAACTCATTCCAATTATTAGCTTCTCTGCGAAGAAAGATGGATGAAAATGTAACAGCTTCATCCTTCGCATTCCTCTTCCATTCCGCCCCATCATGACACAAAGTCTGAATTACAATATTATCTGGATATGACTCATTCTTGAATACCTCATACTTATCATCTGAAATGTCAAAATCCGGCATTTCATAGAGACTATTAATTGTACTCTTATCAAAAGGCACCAATTTTCCTCGAACTCGAACTTTCAGATTCACGTCTTTGACCATCAAATTTGCATAAAACTCATGAATCAATGATATAACAGCATTTGATGGACTCCTCACGAATGTATCCCAACCTCTTCTCTGGGCTTCAATTAACGCCGGCACATTACACTCTCTCAAACTCATTCCTCTTTCTTTTTGCATCCCTCTCTTCATTACATCAAAACAATACTCCTCTACTGTGGCATTCCAAAATTTGTGTCTATCATATGGAGCAGTAGAAGACGAAGAAATTGCTCCCTTCCCTTTGGTTTTTGGGGGCATTGTAAGTCAATACTTCAACTCAAATCAAATGCCTCAAAAAACAATGCACTAAACTCCAACCGATTCCAGCAACGTTCAAACACAACTTTAACCCAAGCAATTCAACAAACAAACACTTGGTGAAACGCCCCAAACTCTCTAATATAAATAAATATGCGGAAATTTTTTTTTTATATACTTACTAAGTAAAAATATGTACATAATGCCCATACATATATGCACAGAATAAATAGATTTAAAAATAATAAGCTAAATAAAAATGCAACCTTTAATAAATTGAATATCTGAGTCAATCATTTAATAAAATATTGATATAAACAAAAACAAATAAAAATTGCATGCACTGAAAATATTTAAGTAAAATATCCCATACTGTCAACCACTGAATATAAATAAATAAATGTATAACATGCTAAAATATTCAACACATGCATAAAGACTAAGACGACTATCACGGTCACGGGGTCACTGCATGTCCGCTCATATGTCCTCGCCGCCGGTGGGTACCACATCTCCTCTACGTACTCACCTGCACCATACCAGTGTAGTGAGCCTAGAGGCCCCACATGCTAACATAACAAGGGTTTAAAATAATTTAAATCACTTTAATACTAATACATTCATATACATGAATGAGCATGCTTAAAAATATCATGACATAACATAACTTAAATTAACTTAAATATCATAATCATACATAATACATAAACATTGTTGAGCAAATTATTTTCTAACATCGCATGGTTGTATCCATAGTGTAACCTTAAATCATACATTAAATACTGATCAGCGTGGAAACCAACGTACGTGGCGGTGACGAATCACCTCTTAAATTGGCAGTAAACTGCCCTTCAATAGTTCACATATGGGGACGAATCTCCCTCAAATTGTCACACTACTTCAACTTCCAACATAAAAATTATTTTTCTTTTGCTCAACTTTAAACATTAAATCATGCATAAAAATTATTTCATGAATGCATGTACTTAAATAAAATGTGTGTCCTTCATATATATTTAATTTAATTTTTATACTAACATATAAATACTAAAATAACATTCATGCATAAAATAATTAAATATATATTTAGGACACATTCAATTTCTCATGGTTTGTACTGAACTGCTGGCCCTAACACTCAGGCCCATTTTCTTAAATTCTGGCCCACTATCACTGAGACTGACCCATTAACATACTTAAGCCCAATAATTAATTATTCCAAGCCCACTTAATTAATTAAAGCCCATTAACAAACTTAAATGTAGCCCATTAATTTAATTAATCTAATTAGCCCAATAAAACACTTAAATTTAATAATTAAATTAAAATTAAAAACACCCGAGCCCAATTAACTTAACCCGTACCCGGACCCAACTAACTTAACCCGTGACCCACGGACTTGACCCGGACCACTAACCCGACCCGAAACCCACCTGAAACCCTAGGACCCGTCGCCCTATTCCCGTCTCGGCTGCGGCCGTGAGCAGCAGCCACTCCTTGGCTGCTGCCGGCTTGCTCCGGCCGCCCCTGGCCGGAGCGCCGCCGCCCAGACATAGCCCACGTTTAGGCAGACCTAACCTGCACCAGCCCCCAGCCCCATGCAGCGTGGACCCCCATCACCGAACCTCCTTCTCCAAAACCCTAAACCTGCGCACTCCTGGAACCCGATCGACCTAGCTTGCTTCCTGGGCTCTTTTGGCTCGAACCACTCGAGCCACTCGAGTCCCGACCACCCTCACACCACCTAGGAATCCTTGGCCAGCAGTTAGATGCACCCATGGCTTAAAATCGTGAGCATGATTCCACAAAACATGAATAAAGCGCATACATCAAACCAATTTCGATTATTTTATGAAAGTCCTTAAATAAACTGATGTATACACACACACACACACACATGAACCCTGATATAGTACAATAAAACAAAAGGAAACATGCCTTGTACCGATAAAAGAAGAGGTAGGAGCGTGTAGAACGAATCCGGGACGACGGGACGACGAGCAACCTTGAAACTTCGAAGAAAAATCGGCTATGGAGCCTTGGAGATTTCTGATCGATGAAGAAGATGAAGGAGATGGGGAGATGTCGGCTGAGGGCTTGGAGGCGTGAGGGTTGGGTAGGTTTAGGGTAAGGTTTTAATTTTAAAAATAGGTTTTTAGGATAATAAAATATTAATAGGGATTTTTAAATATAAAATATATAACTTAAAAACTCTAAATAAGAAGTAAAATCTGATAACTAAAATTAAAATCCCGAAATATTAATTAAGGGAATTTTAAAAATAATAAAAAGTCATTATTTTGGCTTATTTTGAATAAAAACAGACTCCTAAAATTATATAAAATTAAATAATAAAAATATTGAGGAAATAAAACTCAAAATAATATTTTTGGGCTCTAAAAAGACTCATAAAATAATTTGGATAGAAAGTTGTAATCTCGTCCGTCCACGGTCCCGTCTACGCGATCAAAAACAATTAATTTCCATAAATCGTGAAAATCACTAATTATGGGTTAAATGCTTAAAAATAACTTAGAAATGCACAAAAAATTTCACATAATTATTTAACCCATAAATCTAAAATTTTAAATAAATAAATTTTCTAATTATGCATGCGAATTTACGTATTTAAAAATACCGGGTGTTACAATTCTCCCCCCTTAAATTGGATTTCGTCCTCGAAATTAAAGTACTTACCCGAACAACTCTGGGTAGCGAGTCCTCATATCTGCCTCGGTCTCCCAAGTAGCTTCCTCCTCCGAGTGATTCAGCGACTGGACTCTGACCATCGGTATAACCCGTGTCCTCAATCTGCGCTCCTCCCTAGCCAAGATCCGTATAGGCCTCTCCTCAAATGCTAACTCCGGTGTCAACTGAAGAGGCTCAAAATCCAACACATGTGACGGGTTCGAGATGTATCTCCAAAGCATGGATACATGGAATACATTGTGCACTGCCGCTAGCCCTGGTGGTAGAGCTAAACGGTAGGCCAACGTGCCAACTCTCTCCAAGATCTCGAATGGCCCTATATATCTCGGATTAAGCTTACCTCTCCGACCAAATCGCACTACTCCCTTCATAGGTGACACCTTCAGGAGTACGTGATCACCTACAGCGAACTCCAAATCTCGTCGTCGAGTATCTGCATAACTCTTCTGACGACTCTGAGCAGTCCTCATGCGATCCCGAATCTGTGTCACAATATCAGCTGTCTGCTGCACAATCTCAGGTCCAAGTAAAATCCTCTCACCGACCTCATCCCAATGCACAGGAGATCTGCACCTCCTCCCGTACAATGCTGCATAAGGAGCCATACCTATAGATGACTGAAAACTGTTGTTATAGGTAAACTCCACTAATGGCAGTCTAGTCTCCCATGAGCCCTAAAAGTCGATGACACAAGCTCTCAGTAGATCCTCGAGAACCTGAATCACTCTCTCAGACTGACCATCTGTCTGGGGATGGAACGCTGTACTGAACAAAAGTCTAGTCCCCAATGCAGTGTGCAAACTCCTCCAAAAAGCAGACGTAAATCTCGGATCTCTGTCTGATACTATCGACACTGGTATGCCATGCAGTCTAACAATCTCCTTGATGTAAAGCTCTGCATACTGTGTCAACGAGTAAGTAGTCCTCACCGGTAAGAAATGAGCTGACTTGGTGAGTCTATCCACGATCACCCAAATAGTTGTGCAACCTCTGGCACTCCTCGGTAAGCCAACTACAAAGTCCATCGTAATATTCTCCCATTTCCATTCCGGAATAGGAAGAGGTCTAAGAAGTCCTGCTGGACGCTGATGCTCTGCCTTGACCTTCTGACAAGTCAAGCACTCTGACACAACTCTCCCGATGTCTCCCTTCATCCCGGGCCACCAATACAATAACTGCAAATCTCGATACATCTTCGTACTTCCGGGGTGAATGGAGTATGGAGATGTGTGAGCCTCTGCTAAGATCTCAGCTCTCAACTGATCGATGTTCGGTACCAACATCCTACCACGGTACTGAACAATGCCATCCAAAACTGTATACAGAAGATTACCCTTGGCCTCATCTCTCTGTCTCCATCGCTGCAACTCCTTATTAGTAGACTGTCCATCCCTGATCCGATCTCGCAGAACTGGCTGCACCGTCAACACTGACAAGCTCGGTGCATGACCACTCGAGTAAAACTCCAAATCAAACCTCTGAATCTTACTTTGCAGTGGTAGCTGCACTGACAAACACGATACCACTGACGACTTCCGACTCAAAGCATCGGCCACTACATTAGCTTTACCCGGATGGTAGCTAATGTCACAGTCGTAATCCTTCACCAACTCCAACCATCTCCGTTGCCTCATGTTCAACTCCTTCTGAGTGAAGAAGTACTTGAGGCTCTTATGATCAGTGAAAATCTTGCACTTCTCGCCATACAGATAGTGCCTCCAGATTTTCAAAGCGAAAACCACTGCCGCTAACTCCAAGTCATGCGTCGGATAGTTCTGCTCATGAATCTTCAACTGCCTCGACGCATAAGCAATAACCTTACCACACTGCATAAGTACTGTGCCTAAACCTAGCTTAGACGCATCGATTTACACCACTAACTCCTCGTGTGGTACTGTCATCGCTAAAAAAGGTGCAGTAGTGAGTGCTTCCTTCAGCTGATCGAAGCTCCTCTGACAGTCTGAACTCCAAATAAACTTCGCGTTCTTCTTGGTTAAGGAAGTCAAGGGTACTGCAATAGAGGAAAAACCCTTGATGAACTTCCTATAGTATCCTGCCAAACCCAAGAAACTGCGAATATCTGGAGCATTCTTCGGAATACCCCATTTCTGCACTGCCTCAACCTTCGAATGATCCACTGCAATCCCATCTCTCGAAATAATGTGGCCAAGAAATGCCACCTGCTCGAGCCAAAACTCGCACTTGCTGAACTTGGCATACAAACGATGCTCCCTCAAAGTCTGCAAGGCTGTCTGTAGATGCTGCCTATGCTCCTCAATGCTCCTAGAGTAGATCAAGATATCATCAATGAAGACTATGATGAACTGATCAAGATACGGCTAAAATACCCGGTTCATGAGATCCATGAAAACCGCTAGAGCATTGGTCATCCCAAATGGCATCACTAAGAACTCGTAATGCCCATAACGTGTCCGGAAAGCAGTCTTGGACACATCTGCATCCCTAACTCGCAGCTGATGATAACCAGATCGCAGGTCAATCTTGGAGAACACCGAAGCTCCCTGCAACTGATCAAATAAGTCATCTATCCTCGGCAGTGGGTACTTATTCTTCACTGTGACCCTGTTGAGCTCTCGATAATCGATGCACAGTCTCATACTGCCATCCTTCTTCTTCACAAATAACACTGGAGCTCCCCATGGAGAAAAGCTAGGACGAACAAATCCTTTCTCTAATAACTCCGGAATCTGCTCCTTCAACTCTTTCATCTCGGTAGGAGCAAGTCGGTACGGTGCCTTTGAGATAGGCACGGTGTCTGGCACTAAGTCGATGCTGAACTCCACATCTCTCACTGGTGGAATTCCTGCAACATCCTCCGGGAAGACGTCCGGAAAGTCACGAACCACCTCTATCTTTGATAATGATCTGCTAGGTGATTCTGTGGCCGTGACAATACTTGCTAGAAAACCTTGGCAACCCCGTTTCAACAACTTCCTCTCCTGAATAAGAGATATCACCTGAGGAATATCACTGCTCTGAGATGCATGAAAAGTAAACGGGTCGCCTCCCGACGGTTTTACTGACACTGTCCTCCGACGAAAATCAATCGAAGCTCCATTGACTGTCAACCAGTCCATATCCAATATCAAATCAAATCCACTCAATGGCAAAACCACCACATCTGCGCGAATGGAGTGCCCCTGAAGCTCCAACTCCAGTTCTCGAATGACACTAGAGGTAGAAATAATCTGTCCTGACGGCATAGTGACATCATAACCACTGTCAACAATCTCGGGTGTGATGCCTATCCGTCGGATAAACTCCAGGGAGATAAACGAATGCGTAGCCCCTGAATCTAGCAACGCAAACGTGGAGTTGCCTCCAACTAGAATTCTCCCTGCACGCAGAAGAATCCCAACAATTTCATACCACTACTAAACTTTCCCCAAAGAGTCGCTAAAACCCTTAATTCTAATCACAAGTAAAACATGATTCTTATTCTAACATGAAAATAGATAATCCAAATAACAACAATTTCACAGAAAATGAAATTTTTAACCAAAGGAAGAAATTATAAAATACTAGAGGTAAGATATACCAGTGATCAAGGAGGTGTCTGGATCTGCCTCCTCTTCCTGCATGACGAACACTCTACCAGCGGTGTTCTTCTTCCTCGGGAAGTTAGCTATCTGATGCCCTGGCTCCCTACAGTGGAAACAAACTCCTGCTCCCAACAGAAAAGGTCCCGAATGCATCTTCTGACACTTCGGGCAAGTAGTAAAACCTATAGCATTAGGGGCCCTGCCCCTCAACTGCTGTGGCCTCTGCTGCTGTGGCCTCTGCTGCGGATTTGGGCCCTTAGACGGCCCAGTAAACTGCTTCTTCGCAGGAGGCTGCGAAGATGGTCGCTGATACCCCGACTGAATCTGTCTCTTCCCCTGCTGCTCTCGCTGTATCTCTCTCCTACCCTCCTCTGACCTCAGTGCTCTACTAACTGCCACCTCGTATGTAGCGACTTCCATCATACGTACGTCGTGCTTGATATTCGCTCTCAGTCCCTCCACAAACTGCCTCATCTTTTCCGGTGGACTTTTTGAAATCAGAGGCACAAAATGACAGCCTCTCTCGAACTGGCTCACATACTCAACCACTGACCTGTCCCCCTGCCGGAGACTCATAAACTCCCGGATCATGCGACTCCTCACATCCTCCATGAAATACTTGGCATAGAAGATACGCCTAAACTTTGCCCAAGACAGTGTAGGAAGGTTTACTCCCCTGGCAGCACCCTCCCACCAAAGAGCTGCGTCTCCCCTCAACATATACATCGCACAATTCACCCTGTCCGCATCTGTGATCCCCATATATGCAAAGATGGACTCCAAAGAAAGAATCCACCCCTCAGCCACCAAAGGATCGGTGGTACCAATGAACTCCTTTGGCCCCTTCTTCTGGAACCGCTCAGCTACGTCCTCCTCATGGGACATTCTAGGACGTGAAGCTTGCTGCTCTAACAGAGCAGTAACCCCTGCCATCAAAGTAGCATTGGCCTGCTCCAATGCTGCAAGTGGGTTCTGCGGAGGTGGAGGTGTAGGTGTAGATTCCCCACGTCTATTCATCGGTCTGGGAGGCATTCTGCACCACCACATATTTCTTTACGTAAATCGCCATGCATAACTAAGTGTTTTAACATTAATGATAACTTAATTTCTTAAAAGTAAATCATGCTATAAACACTTAAAACTTACAGACCGGTAGCGTGGATTTCTGAGCTCGCATAGCAGTAATGACCCCTCCAAGGACCGTGCTTTGATACCAACTGAAACGCCCCTAACTCTCTAATATAAATAAATATGCGGAAATTTTTTTTTTATATACTTATTAAGTAAAAATATGTACATACATGCCCATACATATATGCATAGAATAAATAGATTTAAAAATAATAAACTAAATAAAAATGCAACCTTTAATAAATTGAATATCTGAGTCAATCATTTAATAAAATATTGACATAAGCAAAAACAAATAAAAATTGCATGCACTGAAAATATTTAAGTAAAATATCCCATACTGTCAACCACTGAATATAAATAAATAAATGTATAACATGCTAAAATATTCAACACATGCATAAAGACTCAGACGACTATCACGGTCACGGGGTCACTGCATGTCCGCTAATATGTTCTCGCCGCCGGTGGGTACCACATCCTCTACGTACTCACCTGCACCATACCAGTGTAGTGAGCCTAGAGGCCCCACATGCTAACATAACAAGGGTTTAAAATAATTTAAATCACTTTAATACTAATACATTCATATACATGAATGAGCATGCTTAAAAATATCATGACATAACATAACTTAAATTAACTTAAATATCATAATCATACATAATACATAAACATTGTTGAGCAAATTATTTTCTAACATCGCATGGTTGTATCCATAGTATAACCTTAAATTATACATTAAATACTGATCAGCGTGGAAACCAACGTACGTGGCGGTGACGAATCACCTCTTAAATTGGCAGTAAACTGCCCTTCAATAGTTCACATATGGGGACGAATCCCCCTCAAATTGTCACACTACTTCAACTTCCAACATAAAAATTATTTTTCTTTTTCTCAACTTTAAACATTAAATCATGCATAAAAATTATTTCATGAATGCATGTACTTAAATAAAATGTGTGTCCTTCATATATATTTAATTTAATTTTTATATTAACATATAAATAATAAAATAACATTCATGCATAAAATAATTAAATATATATTTAGGACACATGCAATTTCTCATGGTTTGTACTGAACTGCTGGCCCTAACACTCAGGCCCATTTTCTTAAATTATGGCCCACTATCACTGAGAATGGCCCATTAACATACTTAAGCCCAATAATTAATTATTCCAAGCCCACATAATTAATTAAAGCCCATTAACAAACTTAAATGTAGCCCATTAATTTAATTAATCTAATTAGCCCAATAAAACACTTAAATTTAATAATTAACTTAAAATTAAAAACACCCGAGCCCAATTAACTTAACCCAAATCCGGACCCAACTAACTTAACCCGTGACCCACGGACTTGACCCGGACCACTAACCCGACCCGGAACCCACCTAAAACCCTAGGACCCGTCGCCCTATTCCCGTCTCGGCTGCGGCCGTGAGCAGCAGCCACTCCTTGGCTGCTGCTGGCCTGCTCCGGCCGCCCCTGGCCGAAGCACCGCCGCCCAGACGTAGCCCACGTCTGGGCGGACCTAACCTGCACCAGCACCTAGCCCCATGCAGCCTGGACCCCCATCACCGAACCTCCTTCTCCAAAACCCTAAACCTGCGCACTCCTGGAACCCGATCGACCTAGCTTGCTTCCTGGGATCTTTTGGCTCGAACCACTCGAGCCACTCGAGTCCCGACCACCCTCACA
The DNA here is from genome assembly GCF_033568475.1 of Henckelia pumila. NCBI lineage: Eukaryota > Viridiplantae > Streptophyta > Magnoliopsida > Lamiales > Gesneriaceae > Henckelia > Henckelia pumila. The sequence continues at coordinate 96,583,221 of NC_133121.1, read as the reverse complement.
CAACCTAGGAATCCTTGGCCAGCAGTTAGACGCAACCCATGGCTTAAAATCGTGAGCATGATTCCACAAAACATGAATAAAGCGCATACATCAAACCAATTTCGATTATTTTCTGAAAGTCCTTAAATAAACTGATGTATACACACACACACACACACACACATGAACCCTGATATAGTACAATAAAACGAAAGGAAACATGCCTTGCACCGATAAAAGAAGAGGTAGGAGCGTGTAGAACGAATCCGGGAAGACGGGACGACGAGAGACCTTGAAACTTCGAAGAAAAATCAGCTATGGAGCCTTGGAGATTTTTGATCGATGAAGAAGATGAAGGAGAGGGGGAGATGTCGGCTGAGGGCTTGGAGGCGTGAGGGTTGGGTAGGTTTAGGGTAAGGTTTTAATTTTAAAAATAGTTTTTTAGGATAATAAAATATTAATAGGGATTTTTAAATATAAAATATATAACTTAAAAACTCTAAATAAGAAGTAAAATCTGATAACTAAAATTAAAATCCCGAAATATTAATTAAGGGAATTTTAAAAATACTAAAAAGTGATTATTTTGGCTTATTTTGAATAAAAACAGACTCCTAAAATTATATAAAATTAAATACTAAAAATATTGAGGAAATAAAACTCAAAATAATATTTTTGGGCTCTAAAAAGACTCATAAAATAATTTGGATAGAAAGTTTTCATCTCGTCCGTCCACGGTCCCGTCTACGCGATCAAAAACAATTAATTTCCATAAATCGTGAAAATCACTAATTATGGGTTAAATGCTTAAAAATAACTTAGAACATGCACAAAAAATTTCACATAATTATTTAACCCATAAATCTAAATTTTAAATAAATAAATTTCCTAATTATGCATGCGAATTTACGTATTTAAAAATACCGGGTGTTACACTTGGTATGCATGAAAGAAAATGATATAGAAGTTCACTACAACAAACGTTCTTCACACCACAATTCAAACAACCCAACAGCCTCAACACACAAACTTTAACACTGCTCAAATGTAATAGAAAAGATTTCAGCTTTTTTACCGTTCACAAAGAAAACTTCCAAACCCTCCAAGACTCCCTTGTTTCTGTGCTAGCGTAGAGGGAGCAAGAACGAATTTTCCCAATCTCTGCCTTGGATTGAAGATCAAAATACTAGGGATGATATTTTTTTGTTGAGCGGAAGATATATGATGCCGAGATGCGAGAGGGTGAGATTTAGAATGGAAATGAACAGACTGGAGTAGGCTTTTTAATGTCTGGATCAGAAAATAATCCGCGGCCCCTTAAGTTGCGCGATAGCGCTTAGATATGCGCGGTTCTTGTGCGCGATAGCGCAAGATCTTGCGCCGTTGAGGATGCGCGATAGCGCTTGGGTAGGCGCTGTTAGATAGCGCGATAGCGCTTGAGATTGTGCGGTTGAGAAAGAGCGTGATAGCGCAAGGCCTTGCACTGTTTGAGAGCGCGATAGCGCATAAGTATTGCGCACTGGATTAGAATAGGCCAAGCGGGCGCGGGAGAGTCATGAGCGAGCGCGCACAACCTTCTGATTTCAACTCCCAATCTTGAGCGGGCGCTCTCCAAGAATGCGCGAGCGCGCATAAGCTACTGCCCAAAATCCCAAAAATCCTGAAAAAAATTCAACAAATTTAAAATATCAGCCCTCCAAAATTTCCAAAATAATTTCAAAATTCAAAGAAAATTAAATGATGAACAAAAATAAAAATAAAAGCAAAAATTAAAAAATAAAAAATAAAAATAAAAAAAACAAAAATTTTGGGTTGCCTCCCAAAAAGCGCTTGGTTTAGAGTCGTCAGCCCGACATTCACCGGTGTTAAATCTTCCCTTTCTCTTTCATGCGCCAAATAAATTACACGAACCGCCTTTTAAATTTTGCTCTATTTTTCGTGGTCTTATTTGTTGAACTTAGGGCTTTACTCTTTGCTACCGGCTCAATTTCGGCTCTTTGACATCCCACCGGCTTCACAACCGGTTCAATTAAGCACAATTCTTCGATGGATGGATTAGGTATCTTCCTGAATATATTAAAAATTACTATTTCGCACTCCACACCCATCGACAATTCCCCCTTCTACACTTCAATTTTGGCATCCGTTGTGGCCAAGAATGGTCTCCCAAAGATCAATGGAGCACCATGATCTGCTTTTATATCCAATACCACAAAATTCGCTGGAAAGATAAATTTATCCACCTTGACTAGAACATCTTCAACAATTCCATTTGGATATTTAATGCTCCGATCCGCCAATTGCAATGAAATCTTAGTCGATTTCATGTCTTCCAACTCCAAGGCCCTGTAAATAGATAATGACATTAAATTAATATTGGCCCCTAAATCACAAAGTGCATTATTAAAATAAGAAGAGCCAATAGAACAAGGAATAGTAAAACTCCCTGGATCCTTAAGTTTTTGTGGCATCTTCTTTTGAAGCACCGCACTGCACTCTTCAGTTAAGCTCACCACCTCGTTCTCTAGCAGCTTCCTCTTCTCGGACATCATCTCCTTGATGAATTTTGCGTAGTTCAGCATTTGTTCCAAAGCATCAGCAAAGGGGATGTTGATGTGAATTTTCTTGAAAATCTCCAAAAATTTGGAGAACTGCTCATCCAACGCCTTCTTCTTGAACCTCTGCGGGTAGGGGAGTGGCGGCTTGTACATCGGTTTTGGGTCAGGTTTAGGCTCATTCTCTTTCTCCTCTTCAATAGAACGTGCTTGGACTTCAGCTTCTTTTCCACTTCTCAACTCTATGGCATTGCACTGCTCCTTGGGATTTACCTCAGTGTTGCTTGGAAACTGGCCTCTATTATTATCCTTCAGTGCGTTCGCCAACTGCCCGATGCTAGTCTCCATGGATTGAAGTACAGCACCCATGTTGGCCATGTGCATCTCCAAGCTGTCGAGACGAGATTCAGTTCTCGCCATCCTCTTACCTGATTCCTGCACAAAAGTACTAACCACATCCTCCAAAGACTGCTTACCCTCATCCTTGTTTCCATTGAACCCCAGAGGATTCAACACATTTCTATTGTTAGCATACGAAAAATTTTCATGATTACGCAAGCTAGGATGATAGGTATTTGGGACAAGGTTACCTCGATAGCCTCCATACCCTCGGTAGCCATTAGGATTGATATAATTCACTTCTTCTAGGGATTGAGATCCTTCAACTACCGTTGAATCTGCAACATTAATCTTATTCAAAGAAGCTACATGTGTAGTCAGTGCAGATAATTGAGCAGTGATGGATGTGATAGGATCCACTGCATACACTCCAGCTGGCTTCTTTACTCCCATACGCTCAGATGGCCATTGAAAACTATTAACCGTCATTTGTTCCAGCATATCGTAGGCCTGTATGGGGTCCTTTGCAAAAATAGTTCCTCCAGAAGCAGAATCCACGTTCATCCTCGTAGGCGCATTCAGTCCGTTGTAAAACCACTCGATCTGTTCCCAATCTGCAAAATTGTGGTTAGGACAACGTCTAAGTAATTCTTTGTACCTTTCCCATGCCTCGTAGAGCTATTCAGAATCCATCTGCCTGAAGGTGCTGATCTCTATCTTTAGTTGGGTGGATTTGGCAGGTGGAAAATATTTCGCAAGAAATTTTTCTGCCATCCCCTCCCAAGTAGTGATGCTTCCTAGCGGTAGTGATTGCAACCAACTTCTGGCTTGATCCCTGAGAGAAAAAGGAAACAAGCGTAAGCGAACAATATCCTCAGACACACCATTTATTTTTACCGTATCAGTTATCTCCAAGAAGGTGCGTAGGTGTAGGTGAGGATCAGCAGTGGCGCTCCCATTAAATTGGTTCTGTTGAACCATGTTGATCAACGTCGGCTTCAGTTCAAAATTATTTGTGTTGATAGTTCCACGAGCTATTCCAGAGTAGTGAGTCTGGATTACTGGCCTGAAGTTATCTCTGATTGGCACTAGGGGAGCTTGTTGCGCTTCTTCTTCAGCCATGTTCCGTAATTCTTCTCTTCTCGTTCTTCTCAAAGCACGTGCAGTGCGCTCGATCTCCAGATCAAAAAGTAGAGAATTCGCACTTTGAGATCGTCGCATAAACTGCAATTAAAAATAAGAAGAAATTAATTAGAAACTTAAAATAAAATAAAAAAATCTAAATTAAAATCTAGACTAATTGGTAACAAGACTAAAAAATAATCAAAATTTACTCCCCGGCAACGGCGCCAAAAACTTGTTGTGAAAATTCTCGCAAGCATACGAGTGTCAAGTTTTAATATAGTGATAAAATCAGATATCGATCCCACAAGGAGTAAAATGAAAATATTCAGTGCTTGTAATTAGAATAGTCCAAACTTTATCTAGAAAATCAAACTTTGAGAATTTTGCAATAAAAATAAAACTATTAAGAGATTTAAAAGCACGCACGCAACTTTCAGTTTAAAAATCAATCAGAGAAAAAATGGTCTAGAGGTATAGATTTCACCTGGTTTTAACAACAGTCAATTCTAATTAATTAATCTTCATGAATTTCAATCAATTAATAGCCAAGAACACTTAAGTGTATTATTCCCTCTCCCGAGTGCCGAATAAACTATATCAACTACAATTCAATTCCAATATCCCTATTAAGAATCTACTTGCAGTGATCAATTCAAAACAATGTTCTTTTTAAAAGCTCTGTTAAAATTATACACTCTCCCGAACAATATAAATAATTAACAGTGTATTTTCCAATGGTCCTATTCAAAATCTCCTCTCCCGAGTGCCAGATTTCAAATAAATATTACAAATCAATTATTGATCAGATAATTGAAAAGACAATCAATTCTAGAAAAAACAATTAATCTAGAAGAAACTCAATTCAATAAAATCAAGAATTCATGAAAGTGTCTACACCAGGTTCCATCTGACCTCTAGACTATAAAAAATTAGTTCATAATAAAATTCTGAATAAAACAAAACATGTTCAAAAATCCAAACATATTCAGAATTAAATAAAAGATAAGAAACAAATCCGTCATCGATGCCGTGTCCGGTCTATCGAACTCCGTCTTCGTTCTTCAAATTAAACTCTAGAAAAATCCCAGAAATCTCACGATCAACTCTGATATGCTGTATGTGTATTGTGTGGCGGCTCCTCCCATCTCAGACTAAAAAAATCTCTTTTTATAGCGTACTCAAAAGCCTAAGAAAATAGAAAGTTTCCTTTCCGATTAAAACACTGATAGCGATGCGCGGGCACTTAAAAACCCAGGAGGGCGCGCATAGGGCTCTGGCTTCAATTCTCTCGCTTCACACACTTGCGCGATAGCTTTCCCTTTAGCGCTAAGTTTTAGCGCCAACAAATTGGCCCATTTACAAAGCCCATTAAGTCTTCTCTGTACGTTCTTTTCTTCTTTCTTTTCTCTTCATTTCTTTTTTTCTTTTCTTTTCTCCTTTTAATTTCTTTCTCCATTTTCTCACAAATATCATTTTTATTCTCTTTTCCAAATAAATCTCCATACTCTCCTACAAACACAAAAACAACAAAATCTAGGCATAAATCTGCTCGAAACAAATATTTAACAATTAAAATCATATATAAATTAAGTGTATAAAATACACTTATCAAATACCCCCAAACTTAGAATTTTGCTAGTCTCGAGCAAAACTATTCAAAACAAATAAATTCTAAAAACTCATTCTATCAAACCAACAAGAATAGTCAAGAAATATTATGGAGCAATGACCTCAGCAATGAATTCAAAAAAATTTCAAATTCAATCTCATCCAACCTACTAACACTTTAAAGTTTTAGCCATAACCAAAATAACCGCATAAAGTCACAATCTCCGTAACTCACGTTCAAAACACCCTTATCCAAATTCAATTCAAACATTCATAGATCATGATGACTTTTCAAGGTAGCATAGGATCAAAAATAGGAATATTTATCAAAAACACTCACAAATAGGTAAATGCAACGAATAAGCGTGTGTGCGTATTTTGATCAAAATTCATAGTCATTAAAAGCATCAATCAACAGTCCATAGGCTAAATTCTTGCAACTCCTCTCCACTAGTATATTGGGCAACTGAGACTCGGTCAATAGGACTTAATCAGCTTATAATGTAAGGCCTGACTCATGGCTACAAATAAAGGAAAAGAATTCAAAATAAGGAGTAATTTATATTCATGCTTAACTCTAATTTCAACTCCTTTACATTCACAATTTCATATTTATTTTTCTTTCACTTCATTCATTTTTCAACTTTTTCTCACTTCATCTCTTTCGCAACTTTTTTTTTTCTTTATTTCACAACTTTTCCAATTTTTTTTCTACTACCTTTTTCTTCTTTTCAACTCATCCACCACACCATTCCATTTTTCACAAATAATAACTAGGAGCATATAACATTTTAGCATTCAAATTACTCCCTTAAAGGTAGGAAATAGTGTATAAGCTATTCAGGTAGTCAATGTAGAACCTTGAAATAATGACAAATGGGGTTTAATCACACATTTACACGCATGCCATTCGATTTTCAATAAAGCTCAAATAAGGTACTAGGGATAACATAAATAATTAGGTAGCTTGAAAGGCTCAAACACATTTAAAAAAATTGCCTAAATCATTCCTAATCTCAGTTTTGCCCGTATTTCACCTCGAAGAGTGTTCGAACTAGTTCTAGACAAGTCTCAATCCACAATTAATTCATACAAATATCAATCAGTGCAGAAAAGATAATCATCAGCAGTAAACGATGATTTTCAACAAAATTTCAGATTTTTCTGTACCTCAATGTACATGTAGGCTCAAATAGGCAACTAAGGATAAATTATTTCAATGAAAATTAGGCCCAAAAATTTCAAACAATGCCTCAATCATCTCTATGTCTGTATGTCTCAAAAATCAGATTCAAGTATTAATCACAAAGTATATAGGAAATTGTTCATTCACTTGGTTCCATTTTTTCAAAAATATTTGTCAGATAGGTGAACAATCATGGATTTCAGTTATAGCACAAAACAAAAATTTTCATCTTTGGCCATGCATCCATTTCTTTCTCGACTTCTTTTAAATTCAACAAACTCAACTAACACAACTAAACTCAACAAAAATTTATCTATGAAGCACACGATGAAACTCAACCTATCAACCAACCACTAAATCAAACATTGATTCACCCCCCCCCCCCCCCCCCAAAACTTAATGTAATCATTGTCCCTAATGATTAAAAACAATAAAAGAACAAGGGACTCATACCTTCGACATCGAGCATCAGGACTCGGCATCATCATCATCATCTCCATGGAAAGAAGGTGCAGCATCAGCAGTATCATCAGAAGACCACTGCGGAGGAGGTGGATAAGGCACAACAGTGGGCGGATAATTCTGGGCGAGAGCAGCAGTGAAGTCTTGCATATATGTCATATGTGCTCACATCATCTTCCACCGCTTCTTCATCTGAGTAAGCACGGTCGTAGAATCATCACGAGTAGAATACTCAGTGGCCGGATGCGTCGGTACGGACATAGGTCCTTCCAAATGGGAAGGTGCTGGCTCAAAGTGTGGTAGTGGCTCAGAGTGCTGCGGTGGTTCAGCTTCCTGTTCAGAAGTACTGGCCGCTTTCTTCTTCTTATCCCGTCTCAGTGCACCAGTAATTCTTATAGGACCTCGAATTGGAAGAATCTGCTCCGTATCATCCCACACAACACCGGCAAAGTTGAGTAATCAAGGATGAGTGGGGTAAACTGATAGTCGAGGAACCCCTAACTGCAGCAATAATAGACTCCTGAATCACCCTCCCAGCATCAACAGATTTTCCAGTGACAATGCAGTACACAAGACCAGCTCTAACCTTAGTCACATCGGATGTATGCCCAGATGGCAACATTCTGGCAGCCACAAACTCATGCCAATTATTAGCTTCTCTGCGAAGAAAGATGGATGAAAATGTAACAGCTTCATCCTTCGCATTCCTCTTCCATTCCGCCCCATCATGACACAAAGTCTGAATTACAATATTATCTGGATATGACTCATTCTTGAATACCTCATACTCATCATCTGAAATGTCCAAATTCGGCATTTCATAGAGACTATTAATTGTACTCTTATCAAAAGGCACCAATTTTTCTCGAACTCGAACTTTCAGATTCACGTCTTTGACCATCAAATTTGCATAAAACTCATGAATCAATGATATAACATCATTTGGTGGACTCCTTACGAATGTATCCCAACCTCTTCTCTCAGCTTCAATTAACGCCGGCACATTACACTCTCTCAAACTCATTCCTCTTTCTTTTGGCATCCCTCTCTCCATTACATCAAAACAATACTCCTCTGCTGTGGCATTCCAAAATCTGTGTCTATCATATGGAGCAGTAGAAGACGAAGAAATTGCTCCCTTCCCTTTGGTTTTCGGGGGCATTGTAAGTCAATACTTCAACTCAAATCAAATGCCTCAACAAACAATGCACTAAACTCCAACCGATTCCAGCAACGTTCAAACACAACTTTAATCCAAGCAATTCAACAAACACTTGGTATGCATGAAAGAAAATGATATAGAAGTTCACTACAACAAACGTTCTTCACACCACAATTCAAACAACCCAACAGCCTCAACACACAAACTTTAACACTGCTCAAATGTAATAGAAAATATTTCAGTTTTTTTACCGTTCACAAAGAAAACTTCCAAACCCTCCAAGACTCCCTTGTTTCTGTGCTAGCGTAGAGGGAGCAAGAAAGAATTTTCCCAATCTCTGCCTTGGAGTGAAGATCAAAATCCTAGGGATGATATTTTTTTGTTGAGCGGAAGATATATGATGCCGAGATGCGAGAGGGTGAGATTTAGAATGGAAATGAACAGACTGGAGTAGGCTTTTTAATTTCTGGATCAGAAAATAATCCCCGCCCCCTTAAGTTGCGCGATAGCGCTTAGATATGCGCGGTTCTTATGCGCGATAGCGCAAGATCTTGCGCCATTGAGGATGCGCGATAGTGCTTGGGTAGGCGCTGTTAGATAGCGCGATAGCGCTTGAGATTGTGCGGTTGAGAGAGAGCGCGATAGCGCAAGGCCTTGAGTTGTTTGAGAGCGCGATAGCGCATAAGTATTGCGCACTGGATTAGAATAGGCCAAGCGGGTGCGGGAGAGTCATGAGCGAGCGCGCACAACCTTCTGATTTCAACTCCCAATCTTGAGCGGGCGCTCTCCAAGAATGCGCGAGCGCGCATAAGCTACTGCCCAAAAATCCTGAAAAAAATTCAACAAATTTAAAATATCAGCCCTCCAAAATTTCCAAAATAATTTCAAAATTCAAAGAAAATTAACTGATGAACAAAAATAAAAATAAAAGCAAAAATTAAAAAATAAAAAATAAAAATAAAAAAAACAAAAATTTTGGGTTGCCTCCCAAAAAGCGCTTGGTTTAGAGTCGTCAGCCCGACATTCATCGGTGTTAAATCTTCCCTTTCTCTTTCATGCGCCAAATAAATTACACGAACCGCCTTTTAAATTTTGCTCTCTTTTTTGTGGTCTTCCTTGTTGAACTTGGGGCTTTACTCTTTGCTACCGGCTCAATTTCGGCTCTTGGACATCCCACCGGCTTCACAACCGGTTCAATTAAGCACAATTCTTCGATGGATGGATTAGGTATCTTCCTGAATATATTAAAAATTACTCTTTCCCACTCCACACCCATCGACAATTCCCCCTTCTTCACTTCAATTTTGGCATCCGTTGTGGCCAAGAATGGTCTCCCAAAGATCAATGGAGCACCATGATCTGCTTTTATATCCAATACCACAAAATCCGCTGGGAAGATAAATTTATCCACCTTGACTAGAACATCTTCAACAATTCCATTTGGATATTTAATACTCCGATCCGCCAATTGCAATGAAATTTTAGTCGATTTCATGTCTTCCAACTCCAAGGCCCTGTAAATAGATAATGACATTAAATTAATATTGGCCCCTAAATCACAAAGTGCATTATTAAAATAAGAAGAGCCAATAGAACAAGGAATAGTAAAACTCCCTGGATCCTTAAGCTTTTGTGGCATATTCTTTTGAAGCACCGCACTGCACTCTTCAGTTAAGCTCACCACCTCGTTCTCTAGCAGCTTCCTCTTCTCGGACATCATCTCCTTGATGAATTTTGCGTAGTTCGGCATTTGTTCCAAAGCATCAGCAAAGGGGATGTTGATGTGAATTTTCTTGAAAATCTCCAAAAATTTGGAGAACTGCTCATCCAACGCCTTCTTCTTGAACCTCTGCGGGTAGGGGAGTGGCGGCTTGTACATCGGTTTTGGGTCAAGTTTAGGCTCCTTCTCTTTCTCCTCTTCAATAGAATGTGCTTGGACTTCAGCTTCTTTTCCAATCCTCAACTCTCTGGCATTGCACTTCTCCTTGGGATTTACCTCAGTGTTGCTTGGAAACTGGCCTCTATTATTATCCTTCAGTGCGTTCGCCAACTGCCCGATGCTAGTCTCCATGGATTGAAGTACAGCACCCATGTTGGCCATGTGCGTCTCCAAGCTGTCGAGACGAGATTCAGTTCTCGCCATCCTCTTACCTGATTCCTGCACAAAAGTACTAACCACATCCTCCAAAGACTGCTTACCCTCATCCTTGTTTCCATTGAACCCCGAAGGATTCAACACATTTCTATTGTTAGCATACGAAAAATTTTCATGATTACGCAAGCTAGGATGATAGGTATTTGCGACAGGGTTACCTCGATAGCCTCCATACCCTCGGTAGCCATTAGGATTGATATAATTCACTTCTTCTAGGGATTGAGATCCTTCAACTACCGTTGAATCTGCAAAAATAATCTTATTCAAAGAAGCTACCTGTGTAGTCAGTGCAGATAATTGAGCAGAGATGGATGTGATAGGATCCACTGCATACACTCCAGCTGGCTTCTTTACTCCCATACGCTCAGATGGTCATTGAAAACTATTAACCGTCATCTGTTCCAGCATATCGTAGGCCTGTATGGGGTCCTTTGCAAAAATAGTTCCTCCAGAAGCAGAATCCACGTTCATCCTCGTAGGCGCATTCAGTCCGTTGTAAAACCACTCGATCTGTTCCCAATCTACAAAATTGTGGTTAGGACAACGTCTAAGTAATTCTTTGTACCTTTCCCATGCCTCGTAGAGCTGTTCAGAATCCATCTGCCTGAAGGTGGTGATCTCTATCTTTAGTTGGGTGGATTTGGCAGGTGGAAAATATTTCGCAAGAAATTTTTCTGCTATCCCCTCCCAAGTAGTGATGTTTCCAAGCGGTAGTGATTGCAACCAACTTCTGGCTTGATCCCTGAGAGAAAAAGGAAACAAGCGTAAGCGAATAGTATCCTCAGACACACCATTTACTTTTACCGTATCAATTATCTCCAAGAAGGTGCGTAGGTGTAGGTGAGGATCAGCAGTGACGCTGCCATTAAATTGGTTCTGTTGAACCATGTTGATCAACGTCGGCTTCAGTTCAAAATTGTTTGTGTTGATAGTTCCACGATATTCCAGAGTAGTGAGTCTGGATTACTGGCCTGAAGTGATCTCTGATTGGCACTAGGGGAGCTTGTTACGCTTCTTCTTCAGCCATGTTCCGTAATTCTTCTCTTCTCGTTCTTCTCAAAGCACGTGCAGTGCACTCGATCTCCAGATCAAAAAGTAGAGAATTCGCACTTTGAGATCGTCGCATAAACTGCAATTAAAAATAAGAAGAAATTAATTAGAAACTTAAAATAAAATAAAAAAACTCTAAATTAAAATCTAGACTAATTGGTAACAAGACTAAAAAATAATCAAAATTTACTCCCCGGCAACGGCGCCAAAAACTTGTTGTGAAAATTCTCGCAAGCGTACGAGTGTCAAGTTTTAATATAGTGATAAAATCAGATATCGATCTCACAGGGAGTAAAATGAAAATATTCAGTGCTGTAATTAGAATAGTCCAAACTTTATCTAGAAAATCAAACTTTGAGAATTTTGCAATAAAAATAAAATTATTAAGAGATTTAAAAGCACGCACACAACTTTCAGATTAAAAATCAATCAGAGAAAAAATGGTCTAGAGATATAGATTTCACCTGGTTTCAACAACAGTCAATCCTAATTAATTAATCTTCATGAATTTCAATCAATTAATAGCCAAGAACACTTAAGTGTATTATTCCCTCTCCCGAGTGCCGAATAAACTATATCAACTATAATTCAATTCCAATATCCCTATTAAGAATCTACTTGCAGTGATCAATTCAAAACAATGTTCTTTTTAAAAGCTCTGTTAAAATTATACACTCTCTCGAGCAATATAAATAATTAACAGTGTATTTTCCAATGGTCCTATTCAAAATCTCCTCTCCCGAGTGCCAGATTTCAAATAAATATTACAAATCAATTATTGATCAGATAATTGAAAAGACAATCAATTCTAGAAAAACAATTAATCTAGAAGAAACTCAATTCAATAAAATCAAGAATTCATGAAAGTATCTACACCAGGTTTCATCTGACCTCTAGACTATAAAAAATTAGTTCATAATAAAATTCTGAATAAAACAAAACATGTTCAAAAATCCAAACATATTCAGAATTAAATAAAAGATAAGAAACAAATCCGTCGTCGACGCCGTGTTCGGTCTATCGAACTCCGTCTTCGTTCTTCAAATTAAACTCCAGAAAAATCCCAGAAATCTCACGATCAACTCTGATATTCTGTATGTGTATTGTGTGGCGGCTTCTCCCATCTCAGACTAAAAAAATCTCTTTTTATAGCTTACTCAAAAGCCCAAGAAAATAGAAAGTTTCCTTTTCGATTAAAACACTGATGGCGACGCGCGGACACTTAAAATCCCAGGAGGGCGCGCATAGGGCTCTGGCTTCAATTCTCTCGCTTCAAACACTTGCGCGATAGCTTTTCCTTAAGCGCTAAGTTTTAGCGCCAACAAATTGGCCCATTTACAAAGCCCATTAAGTCTTCCCTGTACGTTCTTTTCTTCTTTCTTTTCTCTTCCTTTCTATTATTCTTTTCTTTCCTCCTTTTAATTTCTTTCTCCATTTTCTCACAAATATCATTTTTATTCTATTTTCCAAATAAATCTCCATACTCTCCTACAAACACAAAAACAACAAAATCCAGGCATAAATCTGCTCGAAACAAATATTTAACAATTAAAATCATATATAAATTAAGTGTATAAAATACACTTATCAACCATGTAATTTTTTTTCGATTTCTTT